>NW_022631005.1:11393457-11993457 GCF_010015895.1 Lontra canadensis
TTTTTTTTTTTTTTAAGATTTTATTTATAGGGGCACCTGGTTGGTTCAGTGGGTTAAAGCCTCTGCCTTCAGCTCAGGTCATGATCACAGAGTCCTGGGATCGAGTCCTGCATCGGGCTCTCTGCTCAGCAGGGAGCCTGCTTCCTCCTCTCTCTCTCTGCCTGCCTCTCTGCCTACTTGTGATCTCTGTCTGTCAAATAAATAAATAAAATCTTTTTAAGAAAGATTTTATTTATTTATTTGAGAGAGACAGAGAGAGAGAGCACACATGCAAGTAAGCACAAACAGGGGAAGGAGCAGAGGAAGAGGGAGAAGCAAGCTCCCCACAGAGCAGGGAGCCCGATCTGGGGCTCGATCCCAGGACCCTGGGATCATGACCTGAGCTGAAGGCAGACGCTTAACTGACTGAGCCACCCAGATGCACCTCCAATTTTTTTTTTAAATGATTTTGCATTTTCTCTCTTTCAATGATAATTTCCTAATTCATTGGCTATTATCCTTTTTTTCCTCCCCAGTCTTTTTCGTAAAAGTCTTTTTCATAACTTTTAGACAAATAAATGATAATATCTTTGAAACACCTTATATCTGGTCTTAGCATCAAACAGGATACTCAGTCATGGGCCTTCCCCACTCAGTGATGAGAATTTAGGGTAAGGGACTAAAAACTTATGTTGCAACGACTACGTGAATTAAAGGAGACCATAAGCCAACATTCATCCACCACCTACTGCGGGCCACACAGCACTCTGCTGCTCTCTACGGCAGCAACGGTTTTATGGTGCACCTGCTAGATGCCAAGCAACTCAGGTATGACCTCAGTTAGTCCTCATTTCAAAACCAGTGATCCAGGGAAAGGATTCTCCCCATTTCACGGATGAAGAAGCGAATCTAAGGGTAAGTAACTTTGGGAGAGCAGAAAACCTAGCTAACACCGTGACCGTCTCCCGTCTAAAGCCAGGTTCCTCGACCACACTGCCATCCTGATAACCAGAAAGGCGCCTCTCTGTTTTGTGATGTGGAGAATGCACCCAGCTACAGGAGTTGTATGTATAGGGAGAGTGGCTCAAGGGGGCTTCAGCTGCAGAGAAAACAATCAAATTCCCTTATACCACCTCAAGTTAAAGAAAGCAATGGACCACCAGGATGGATAAGGGTGGTTCTATTAGCCTTAAGGTCTAAGAAGTCTCACTAGACCTACTGCCTCTCCAGCTCAAGTGTGAGAAGGGAACGTTTTGTTGTATGAAGCTTATGCAAAATGTGGGTCCGACAGACCCTTATGGGACTGCATGAGGGAAGTGGCTGTGTGCTGCACAGTCTCTGGACCCCAGAATCCCTGGGCCTGTGTACTTATGGAGAGCCTGCCGGGAGCCCAGCATGGCCACCTCGCTGCACGCTTACACCGAAGGAGGTTAAGTAGGTACTGCATGAGCACGGCTCTGCTGTGTAGTAGGGGCTCTGTTAGCACAGGCTCTGGCTGCCCACCCAGCACCAATCGCCTTGTCCTCAGCTAAGGAACAGTAGCACTCTTGGGCACCGGGGTGGCTCAGTCGGTGAAGCATCTGCCTTCGGCTCAGGTCATGATTTGAGGGTCCTGGGATTGACCTCCACATCGGGATCCCTGCTCAGGGGGGACCCTGCCTCTCCCGCTCTCTCTGCCTCTGCCTCTTCTTGTTCTCTCAAATAAATAAAATCTTTAAAAAAAAATTAAAAAATAAAGAAAGAACACTATTCTTACGTGGTGATGTGCCTAGCTCAAAGCTGCTGCTTTCCAGCACCCCTCACAGCTGGACCTGGCCACGTGCCTCAGATCTGGCCAGAGGGACGCAGGCATCCGCACTACATGGACCTCAGGAAGGCCATGAAAGGAAGCGGATTCGGCTGAGAAGGGGCTTTTGCCTCTTCCCAGCTTCCTCTCTGCTTGTTAACCACAGTGCGTTGGCATGAGAACTAGAACAGAAGCCACTGAGGTGACCTTGAGGAAGGAAGGTACTTGCTGAGGACAGGACCACCCTGAGGTTTCCTTAACATGACAGAGAAATTCACTTCTGCCCTAGAGATGCCACAGTTCCCTCAGGACTGGAGTCCTCGAACTTTGGTGGCTAACGACATCGCCTGTGGTGCTCAGTAAACACACAAAGGCTCAGGCCCAAAGCGGCTTCACGGAGCCTAGGTCTTTGGTGCCAGGGAATACTGATGCCCACCCGAGTTCAAGAACCACCGCTTTAGGTTTCTATCCTACGCTGCCTCAAAGGAGCGTACAGCTCCCTTCAAGGGCCAGCCCCAGCACCAACAATGTGCCGTGAAAAGCAATTTTATAACATCCAAATTATTTTATCTGTAATGGAAAGTGATCAGATCTGAATGGGGTGGCCCGCTGCCGCGACAACTTCCCATCCACCCTTTTAGGATATGGCAGAAGGTGGTGGACATGCCGTCCACCCCTGGGCTGCCCCGGCCTTCCCTCCTGTTCCTCCCCCATCTGACCAGTGCCTGTCCTGCTCCTTGGCATGCTGCCTGGGGCAGCGCCGGAGAGAGCTGTCTGGGGGCGGACGCCAAGCTTGCTCCTTGGCAGCTTTTGTGTGAGCCTTAGCAGTGTTGTCATGTCCCCCGAGAGAGGGCTCCTGACCCTCACCTACACGTCCCTTACCTTGATCGGAAAGGACAGGAGAGGACTCCGTGCTCTATGGAGTTGGCCATGACCACAGTGGCCTGGCCATGCCAGCGTGCCTGTCTTGCAAGCTTGCTTCCTTAGTGAGGGCTTAGAGTCCGAGGACAACATTTGCAGCTACCCCCTCCCACCCAAAGGTTACTGGTTGTAAGTCGGAGTTTTCCTAGACAGTTTTCTGGCCACCTAGTTGTTTGTCTGCCCCACCCAACCCTAGTAACCTCTTTTCTCCAGCTCAAGTACAAAAGGACCGTTCATGGTCTCTCCTTCTCTTTTCTAAAGTGTATCACTTTTTGTGTTTGTTTGCTGGTAGAACAATCCCACGCATGTGGATTGCAGGAAGAATATTTATAGACCATCATCTCAAATAAAAAAAGGTAGTCCTGACCTACCTAGATACAAATTAGCACCATTCTTAAATTGTTGAGTTCAGAGAGCAATTATAAAAACATGACTTTCTCTATCTGGCCCTTTCTTTATATCCAGTTCCTAAAACTTAAAGCAACCACCCACATCTGTCCGCTCTGGGCAAAAGCAGTTGACAAACAGGTAATGCCCTTCTGGATGCCAGCTGCACAGGGAAGTCCCACAGACAAAAGAGAGCTCCAGTGAGTCATCCGCCACACCCTCCTCCATCCCCTGGGAGGGTCCCCAGCACCAGGTGGCCCTAGTGAGAAGACCAGGAGGCTCTTCTCAGAGTTGAGGTAAGCAAGCTACCCCCCAGGCACCTGTTCCAGGAGAGCGAAACTGTTCACTCTCGTAGGGGCACATGCCAGGGGCTGAGAACCAGGCAGGGGCAGGGATCCACCCCGGGGCTGCCCGAGACAGAAACCACCAGGACACCAGGGACTCACTCGTATTTATTTCTGGTAGTGAGCGGAGTTTGAAGAACCACCTCCTCCCCCTCGGATGGCGTGGACGGCTGTCGGAGATGATGCCGGGTAGTGTCCAGGGCGGATGGGCTTGGCTGTATCCGACAGAAAGGACAGCGTGTTCAGATGGGCGTAAATGGCCACACCCACAGGACCACGGGTCACGTGTGAAAACCAAGACACACAGTTTTTATCATTACAATTCTCATCAAGCACCAGACCTTTCTGAAAGCACGATGTCTGCTCTCCTGACAGTAGAGTTTGCTAAACCAGGGCACCCAATGGTTAGGGCACAGGCAGAACTTACATATCAATTACTTTAACTCTGGCTGAGGAAAATTAGAAGGACTTTCAGTTTTATCTAAGGCAGGTAACACTTGGGTTCCAACGGCATCTGCGTAGCCCCTGAAACTGGGTGCAGATTTCTCCCTATGATGCACTTTCTGGGAAGAAGCTCCATAGTTTCTGGATTTACAAAGAGCACGGAATCCAATAAATGCAATGAAACATTAATCTAAGGTATGATCTAAAAACCAGAAACATGAACTTGCTGGTTTACAAAACATCTGCATAGCATTATCTGATGGGAAAGAATATCACGTTATTGGAAGCATTTCAGTTTAAAAAAAAAAAGAAAAAAAAAAAAGCTCTTTAGAGAACATTCCTAAATCCCTTTGCCACCTGTGGCTCCACCCTGGGAACTAAGACTTAGCAGCTACACCCCCATTGTCAGCAGGAGCATAACGGCCAAATCCAGGTTTGGCAGGGGTGGACGTCCAGGCCCCCTTCCCGGCTGGGAGCCACACCCTGCTCACGGAGGCCCACCTCGCTCTTCCTAAGGTGCTTCCAAACGAGCCCTTGCAAGTGGCTCTCCCTGAGGCTTCTGGCTACACCCCTGCCCCTTCCCATTCTGCCTGGTACAGAACAGAAGGGGCCTTTGGGCGTTGCTGAGAAGCAGCCAAATACCTTTCACTGACAGCCTCAGCTGGCCACCTTCTCTGCTCAGCGCAGCAGCTCTGAGGGCCACACTGTGTGCTGCAGCCTCTCGCGATGAGGGAGCAGGGGCCTGACACTGCCATTCTCCCAGGAAGAGTGCAGGGGGCCTGGAGGCACCAGCCACTCCAGCTGCTGCAGACCTGAGTACAGCCTGGCAGATGTTCCAGAACACCAGTGCTTCCGGCCAGCAGAGCCCTACCTTCCGCCAGGGCCGTAGGGCAGGGGCACACATACCGATCTGCGCTGAGTGGGCCCTCCTGGCCATGTTCTTGGCCCGCACGGCCTCCTTGATGCGATCCACCTCCTGCTGGTAGCGCTTGCGGTCCCGCATGGCGTTCTCCTTGGCCTCCTTCAGCGCGCTCTCCAGGGCCTTCACGCGCTCCGCCGTGGCGCGCAACCGCTTCTCCAGCTTGGGCAGCTCGCAGCGCAGGTCTGCGTTGTCCCGGACCAGCTGCGGAGAGAGCGGACGGGGGCGACTTATGGCGGGGGGGGCGGGGCACAGGGGGGCGGCAGGAGGGGCAGACAGCCATAGGAGGACGGCCAGCTAAGCAGCCCCTCTAGGTCGGCTTGGCACGTCCACGTGCCCGTTGAGTGATGCTAGGCAGGTTCAGAAGCCCTGGGTACAGGGCGGGCATGTTCTAGAGCTCTCTGCAGGCCTCCTCCTGTGCAGGACGCGCTGTATCCACCAGCATGTGGTTTGGACCCACTCTGCAACATAGCCAGGGGCTCACAGGTGACTCTGGGACATTGCTCATTCTCTTATTACTTAAGATCTTCAGTTAAGAAGCAACAGGTGAGACTGGGCACGTTCAGGGTGGTCTGGCTGCAGATTGGTGGTTGCCAGAGGAGGGGTGGGGGAGGATGGGTGAAAGAGGCGGAGGTGGTTAAGGGGACACTCATGGTAATGACCACTAAGTAATGTACAGGATTGCTGAACTGATACATTGTACCTCGAAAATAACACAGCACTGTATGTTAATTATGGAATTAAAAATAAATACAAATTAAAAAAATAAAAATAAAATGAAGGAAAATTTTTTTAAAAATTAAAAAAAAAAGAAAGAAAAAGAAGCAACAGGCTTGCACTGGGTTAAAAAAGATAAAAAAATGCTCAAGAGTCAGCTCTATTATTTCCTGACATCTGACTTGGTAAGTCATCCAACCCCTACACATATCAGGTTTCTCACCTATAAAAAAGGAGAGTATGCAAGAAGACCATTGTGCAAATCCCTGTGGATCCAGAAAAAGTTCTGAATATCGGAAAGTGCCATATGACCATTACCTATCCCAAGGCCACACCTGCTTTCTTTACCAGCTCCAGCGCCTGGCAGACAGCAGGTTTGTTTTTTGTTTTTTTTTTTTTTGTTTTTTTTAAGATTTTTGTATTTATTTGACAGGCAGAGATTACAGGCAGGCAGAGAGGCAGGCAGAGAGAGAGAGAGGAGGAAGCAGGCTCCCTGCTGAGCAGAGAGTCAGATGCGGGGCTCGATCCCAGGACCCTGGGATCATGACCCGAGCCAAAGGCAGAGGCTTTAACCCAGGCGCCCCCAGAGAGAAGGTTTTTAATGGTTATTAAAACATTCACTGAATTCACAAATAAAATAATTAATGAATTTCAGAGCCCTATTTCACATTAGTGACTCAGACTACAGACTACAATAATTTGCTTGAATGACTTCAACCATATTGAATCTGTCATCCTCCCTTTGAGGAAAAATGCCATCCTAGGTAATGCTGAAGGACGTAGGCCCAAGAGAGAGCATCCCCTTAGCCATGCAGTCCAACAAGTGGGACCATTTTTATCACATTCCAAATCTTTAGGATTTAGGGGAAACATGAGCATTCCAGTATTTATACAGAAAGGAGACAAACAACTGCATCGACTGCCAGTAGATTTGGCCATGCACTTTGCTGTCCCTCTCGATAAACTCCAGAGCCTCATAAGAACCGAAGAGGGTGCCCAGGAAATAGGGCAACAGAGCAGAGAGAAAATAAAGCAGATCACTTCCTCTCTCGGCCTGTTTCTTCAGCTGCAAAAACAAGGGGCCTGA
The DNA here is from genome assembly GCF_010015895.1 of Lontra canadensis. Lineage (NCBI taxonomy): Eukaryota > Metazoa > Chordata > Mammalia > Carnivora > Mustelidae > Lontra > Lontra canadensis. Next base: position 11,400,042 of record NW_022631005.1, read on the forward strand.
ACGGGCTCGGTGGAATTCTTGCCTTCTGTGCAGCCTGTGGGTCCAGTGCTGGGACTGGAGGCAGGATGATAAGGCAGGGTTCTGAACACCCCACTTCCCAAAACCTGGAGCTCAAACTCCATTCCTTCCACCTGGCTTAGATAAAAGACTTTTATATGTAAGGGAAGTCACTAAAGACTAATGAAAGGACTCCGAGGACCCGTCTGGCACCCCTGGTGATGCAGAGCCTTCTCCTGGCACTGTGGCTAGATAAAGTGGGTGGGGTTTCTTCCCAGGACAGTAAGGGAAACACAGGAAGCTGGCACAACTCTCCTACCTGTTTGTGAACCTTCGTGAGCTGCTCCAGGTTATTCTCCAGGAAGGAAATTTTTTGCTTCTGGGCAGCACTGCCGCCTCCGTCATCGCTGTCCAGCTCCACGCTCTGCAACAACACAAGGGGTCAGTCGGCCTGCAGGCTCCCCCCAGCCCCAGCCCCAGTATAAACTGGACCACATTCTAGTTCTTCTTTATAAAAAACCACTACCCCCAATCCCACAAATGGTTATTCTGAAAGTGGAAATAAAGAGAGGTTCTAATAGTTGAGACTTAGTGACCTTGCCATGAATTCCTTTGGTTGATGTCAGGGGTTTTCTGAGCATTATAGAGAATTGAAAACAAAACAAAACAAAACAAAACAAAATGAAACTCCCAATCTTCCTTTGAAAGATACAGATTAGTTCTCTCTGTGAAATTCACCTCTCCCTTGCAGGTGGGTAAATAGACTTTCCTTTTCAAAAGGAACTGTTCCAAAACTCAAGAAGAACCAGCGTGAAAACATAAACCCAAGATCTAAGCCTGATTTCAAACATCCCAACTAAGCTAAGTCACCAAGCTGTTGGGCAAGTGCCTATGGTCCTACCGGGAAGTCTCAGTGGCCATTGCTTGTCCCTTCAGCTTCCAATCCCATGAAATTAATTCATGAATCCATCTCAATTAGTCACAGCTTCTGAGTGCTGCTGGTGGATAAACTCTTGAAATTCATTAGATCTTGAGATGGACAAAAAGTGCCCTTCTGGACCAGGAGGTCAACTGAGAAAACACATGTGCAAATATCCTAGAGCTCAGAATGTGCTGCATCTGATTACAGAGAAGATCATCTTCCCTCCTTCTTTTTTTTTTTTTTTAATTTTTAAAAGATTTTATTTATTTATTTGACAGACAGAGATCACAAGTAGACAGAAAGGCAAGCAGAGAGAGAGGAGGAAGCAGGCTCCCTGCCAAGCAGAGAGCCCGATGCGGGACTCGATCCCAGGACACTGAGATCATGACCTGAGCCGAAGGCAGAGGCTTAACCCACTGAGACACCCAGGCGCCCTTCCCTCCTTCTCCTGAGAGGAGACGGGTGCATGCAGATCTCAAACCCGTGTGTCTTCTGCCTACATCTGGGGTTCTCAAACTTTGCCCAAAGGAGGGTTTGTTAAAACTCGGATTGCTGGGCTCCACCCCCAGTCTCTGCTTCAGTGGACCTGGGGGGGATCCTGAGAATGTGCATGTCTAGTGAGCACCCCAGTGATGCCAAAGCTGCTGGCCAGATAACCACATTCTGAAAGCCACTGGTCTACCAGTAGGTCCTTACTCAAGAGTTTTATATCCTGAAATCAGGGAAGCCCAATCTTAGCTCCCTTGGACCCCCTCCCTCTGACTGAGCATTTCCAGTTCTTGCCATTACCTCTGCAGTCTCCCTCTCTAACCCCTCTGCTCTTGCCTCTCCCTCCTACCTGGTCCAGGTCGGGTGGTCATTTCTATTTTGATGACTGTGCTCACTACCTGCCTGTCCTGCCGCTGCCATTCAGGCCTTAACCTCACCTATCCTTCTCCACCTTCCTTTATTTTCGTTTCCAGGCCTGGAACCATTCTGTCAGGGTCACGGCAAATCCATGCTCTGACCTTCAGCTGGACACTCAGCAGTGCTTTCACTCATCCCTGACAAATGTCCCCCACCCCCACCCCCGCCCTCCCTGGCTGCCTGAGCCTTCTCTAGGCTGTGGGGCCACTCCATTGTCTTCCTGCCCTCTCCATCAAGGACAGAACCTCCACATTAACCGAGAAGATCAAAGTAGTCGGATGCACCTTTCCACAATTACATATTGTCCTGTGAATGTCTCCACCTCCACTCTCCACTACTGCCCTCCGAGAAATTGTATCCCCTCCCCTTGCCAAGCCTGACATACCCAACCATGCTGTTACTTCCGTCCATGCAGGTCGGACCCCATCAGCCCCTCCTCTTTTGTTATATATGTCTCACCCCTTTCCCTCAGCTCCTTCACACACACGTGCGTGCGCACACACGTGTGTACTTTTAAATACACCTTCCTTCCATCCTACCACACCGCTGGCTACGGCGCATTGCCCCTCCTCTATCACACTTAAACATATTTAAAAGAGCAGTCCCCTGCTGTTCCCACCTCTGCCTCCTTCCTGAAACTTCTGCACGCTGCTCTGGGATTCACCACACGGTGACTCCCCAAGATCCCTGTGGGAGGCACGAGCATCCACGAAGCCCAGAGTCAGAAGTCACACGCCCTGGATTCCAGTCTGTCTCCAGCTCTTCCAGCTGTGTGACCTTGGGCAGGTTACTTAACCTCTGAGCCTGTCTCCACTAAGATAGAACCGAACAGTAAAGGACCACATACACGGTTGCCAGGAAGAGCAAATGAGACACAGGTTCAAGCTCTTCATGCACTCTGACCCAGCCCCTGACGGCCCCCCACAGGCAAATAGGAGGCTCCTGCCTCTGATTTCTCCAGGTTTCTGGCACTGCTCACCAAGCGTCAGAGCAGCACTGCCTGACAGGATCCCCTGGATTTTCCCGCCATCACACACATCAGCTCTCACACTGCAGCTAGATAGGTGTGTGCTCATTTGAAATGAAAGGCCAGGGAAAGGATTATAACTTCCTTTTACTAAGAAGAAAAAATTAGATGGAAAAATATTCCCAAGTACTTTTCTCTCTCTCTCTTTTTTTTTTGCCTCCAGTATATTCTTTGAATACATTTTCTGGCATGAAGTAATTAATTTTTAAGCACAACCAGCCCCAATTTAAGAAAGTGATATTTCAATGGAAAATGATTCTTTCTGTCCATATTTTCTTCTCAGTCCTGGTCACAGAAAATAGAACTCACCTTTTTAACCCGGGCAGTCAGATCCTGGACAAAGAGTTTCCGGAGGTTATGCAGAGTCTGTAGTTCCCGAGACTGGAAGGGAAGATAGTGAAAATGTCACTAAAGTGGGGGAGACACCTTGAATTCAGGACACAATGGCGCCAGACCGTCTGGTGGCCCCAACGACCCAGACAGATCCCACCTGCTCTGAGAGCCTGCCATCCAGGCCACAGGGCTCCCACACTTTCCCACCACATATGTCCACCCCCTCCATCTGTCTCAAGACTACCCCCAGGGGCAGAGACTGGGAGCTCAAACCATGAACTAAAATGGAACAGAGCCTACTTGTTAGTGGTGGTCTAAATAGAACTTTTCCTCTCCCCTCAACTACAAAAGTTAACCCAAAAATTTCTCACAAAAAAACTACAAAAGTTCTCACAAAAATTCCTAGTTGGCTGTTATATCAGGATGGATTCTTTTTTCCTCTAATTTATCACGTACGCATTGCACAAAATGCCTGCAAGTCTCAATGGAAAGTTACCCACAATCTCTCCCATCGTAGCAGACTGACATTTTTCGTATCTCCACGCCCCATTTCTGGCCCTGGGCCGTGTGCACTGGCTTGACGTCACTCTAGCTCATGGATGAGGTAGGTAGTGGGCCTTCTACCCACGTAACCCTGGGCAACCTACCTTGCCTTCCTGTGCCACAGCTCTCTTATTTGTAAGAGAATAAATTTAGTAGTCGCCTCACAGTCGTTGAGATTAAATGTGATAATCGTTATAAAACTCTTATAATAGTTTCTGGCACATTGTAAGTGCTCAGTAAACATTAGCTAGTATTAACTTATTGATGCACCATATTTGACAGTCATTTCTTCGGTAGGTTTTGTTGTTTCCCTTTGTTGTCATAATACTGTTACACTGTAATCAACTTCTTAGGGGCATTTTTTTTTTCTTCATTTTGAGTTATTTTCTACAACCAAACCCTTAACCTTAAGAATTAGACTGCAAAGACAAGGCTTTGTATCGAACCTGGTGACCTTTGTTAATAAGATCAGAAAACCAAAATAGTTCCTCTCATTCAAGACTCCATGTTCTTACTACTGGAGATACAATTAGTTCCTTCCAAGATACCTCCCCATGAGGGAGAGGAGAGATAAACTTGCATCTGAACTTCCCAATTTGTCTTAGTTGACCTACTCTTAACACAATGTCAAGGGATGCAGCTCGCCCGTGCTCACAAGGAAAAAAACAGGCTCTACAGCCATGGAAACACTAAGCTTCTATGTTAATTTAAGTCTTGTTACTGGGTCCAAGTCTGCAATTCTGTGTTGAAATAAGAAGCACCTAAAGTCAATTGCTTCCTCAGGTGAGGCAAATGACTTTGTGCAGGAAGCCAAACAGGCCTACTATGAACACAGTGCACATTACACCTGTACGAGGCCCAGCTGCCTTCCAGGGCAGGGGCAGAGGTGCGGCTCCATGCTCACATTTACACAGACGTGCTGTTCCAGCCCCTGCCCAAGGATCTCAGCGCTCCCCCATCCACCTTAAGCCCTGCTCTGAATTCTCTCTCTCAGGGATTTTATTCAACTGTAACCATAGTAAACATTTTCCATAAAAAAGCCACCACACCAAAGGGAAATGAGAAGATAAGACACGGGTCCCTTGTCAAAGGGCCAGGCATCTCCTCGGGGCCTAAATACCAAATACTATGGAGTCCTGAGTTTGGCATCTTTATCTCATTTTTGTTTGTTCTTAGGTGAATTCAGCAGTACAGGAGGGGTAGTTAAAAACCTTTAAAACAATTTGCAAATTGCACATTTAAGCTTAGGTAGCTAGCATTTGGCTTCCCACAGCAATGAATTTTCCTCCACGATATCATCATTTCTTCACCGCATCTGACTCACTTCCCTGAAATGTTCCCTGTCACAGGCCACTGCCCTCTGTGTAAATGCCCGGGCTCAGCTTCCTGTCAGAGGGGACAGCAAAGGCGAGCCCAGAGAGGTGAAAACACAAGGCCCATTAACACAGCAGGAGAGGGCCAGCCCTAGAGTCCCAAGTGTCCTGTTAAAGCAAGATGGCTGCCTCGGGCCCCAAGACACCCTCAACATCTTCCAACGTCAACCCCTGCAGTGGGCTTCAGACTCCAACCCCTGCACGGCAGGTTCCACCCTCCCTCCCACCCACGCCGTCCCACCCAAATACCCAAGAAGCCAGAAGAGGCCTTGAGCTATGGAGAGTTCAAATAAGGTCAGCCAAGGGCAGCGAGCCTGTTGCTGAAGAACATTTACAGCTTGGGGTGGATTCCAAAAGCAGGTTGAGTGAAAACATCCAAGTCTAAAATGACACAGGCTGTGGGGATCGGATTTGGAGTTTCAAATGTGGATGTGAGCGATGTGTGCCAGTGGTGAGCTGAGAGCAGGAGAGGAAGGGAGCCAGCGTGTCAGTGGGTCTGTCCTCTATGGGTGAGTATGCACCAGGTGGGAAGGGCCAGGGATGTTGGGTGAGGGTAGTTCATGGGTGGAAGGTACTGAAATGTCACTTACCTCTGGCTAGTGGGATACAGTAACATTTTAAATTTCAATATTTTTCTGAATTTTTAGAATCATCTGTAACTGTGGGTATCACTTCTCTGGTAAAACAGACATAGATGAGGCAACGTTAGGGCTTCATCTGGTTTCCCCGAGAGCCAGCCAGCCATCCACCATCTTCTCTGCCATGTTGGAATGGCCCAAAACACTTTGAGCCACAGTCATCTTACTTCTGTTCTGAGTGGATGGTGCCCTCTGTCCCTTCACCTGGCTTTGAGAGACAACTAACAACAGCCCAGGAACAGAGTGCACAATCAGGTCCAGCCCTGAGTAACAATTTGCCTATAGCCTGGGGTCACCAGGTTCTTGGGAGGCAGCCCCACATAAATTCACACGACACAAATGGAATCAAAATATATGACTGTATCAGGGCCGCCTAAGTGGCTCAGTCGGTTAAGCAGCTGGCTCTTGAATTCAGCTCAGGTCATGATCTCGGGACTCTGAAATTGAACCCCAGGTGGGGCTCCGCACTTGGCACTGAGTCTGCTTGAGGATTCTCTCTCCCTCTGCCCCTACCCCTACTTGTGTACGCGTGCTTTCATTCTCTCTCAAATAAATAAATAAATCTTTAAAAATAAAATGTATGACTACATCCCAACAACAGTCTCTCTATTGTTTTATCATATGAAGTGACCTGACATGCTTTCACCAAATTAAGAGGCTCTGTTGGGACAGTCTGTCTTTAAACACAGGCTGTGTGGCACTTTGCAGAGCTCTCAAGAGCCCTCACCCTCAGAGCAGCTGAAACGGAAGTCAACCAGAGCAGACAAACCTCATGAATTCAGATGGAGAAAACCAACCAGGATCTCAAATGATGAGACTTTCTGATCTGTCACTCTTGTACCCCAAAACCTGCAGGCCTCAAGGCCCTACCTGGGCTACAATTGCTCTTGCCTTGACCCTTCTGTGCCTACCTCTTGTCTCCTCGCTGCATCATTGACTTTCCTGCTGTTCTCCAACATGCCAACTCCAGGCTCACCTCAGGGCCTTGGCATAAGCTATTGCCTCTGCTTGGAAGGCCCCTCCCCCGACATTCCCATGGCTTAGTCTTTCACCTGCTTCAAGTCCCTGCTCAAATGTCACCACCTTGTGGGACCTTTGCACTTTCTATAACCATGTAATGGAGGTCATGATTTCCTTCCTAATGTTCACATCTCTCTCCCCACCCACAGCTGAAGGCATGCTTAAAAGGGCCAGGATCTTATCTTTGTGATTTACTGATACAACGCAAGCACCTAGAAGAACACCAGCCCTTAGTAGGTGCTCTTGCATGTTGAATGGAAAAAAGTCACAATGTGCAAAGTCAGTAAAGATTCAGGCACTGATTTTCAGGTCAGTTTAATTCTCGCTCAGGGCCTCTAGTTCCAGCACTAAGCATGGAGGCAAGGATGGAAGGATGGATGGATGGATGGATAGATGGATGGATGGACAGACAATCATGGTATCCAGAGCTGGGGAATAAATTCTACAATCCTCACTTTTCCACAAGACATTTTATCTAAATGTCTGTATTTGTCTTAATGTCTAAATATACGGTATTTACCTAAATATTTTGTCTAAAATGGTATGTGAGAACGATGGGCACAGAACAAGTTTCAGAATACACAAATTCAACAAATCACAAATTAATTGGGTCTTTGGGACTGAAACGAGTTGGGAAACATGCTGACGTACCACCGTCTCCTCCAGCCCTTTGAGGTCCTCTCTGGCTTGTTCCCGTTTATCATTGAGCAATCTAAAAAACAAAAAGGAATCATGAACCCAAAGGGCATCAGAGAGTTCCAGATACCACCTGCACCTATGGATATGTCAACAGTACCAACCACCTCACATGAGTGGGCACTATTGTTACATAGGCCCAACCTAACCAGAATACTGAGGAATCGGAGTCACAAGAGTAGACTTCCCTAAGACTCAGCGGGAGGAGAGAAAACAGAGGAAATATTTAACGTGCACTCACAAGAGCTTTTCCAGTTTCATTTCCCTTTCTTGGTCCTCCACTTTCAGCTTGTTATAATCAGAACTGAGCTTCTCCTGTTCCAGTTGCAGTTTCTGATTCAAACTGAAATGGAGGGGGAAAAGCAATACATTGCACATGAACCTGAAATTCTGAGGCACCCAGCTAAAGACATGGTTCTGTTCCAACCCCATTAGTTCTGTGCAATAAAGGCGGCAATTCTGGAGGATTTTGAGCGATCAGAGAACAACCTCACAGCTTCCTCCCTGCCCAAGTGAAAACTAATTTCTGGGAACATCTCAGAGGCATGAAACATAAGGCTTTGAGAATATATTTATAGTTGGCTTGTGCAAGAGCTTTGGGGGGAAAATAATGAGCTAGGAAAAGGGCTGATATTTTAAAACAGAGAAAGAGAGCACAGTGAGAAGAATTCTGCTTTGTCTGCCCTACAGACGGCATGCATGCACCCACTCAGGAAACCTTATCTGGCCATTGCACCCTTCCCTTCCTCTCTGGTCCAATCACCTGAAAACATCCCCTAAGTCCAAATTCCTGGCCGACACAGGGACAGTGCCGCTGTGTGAAGTCTGCAAGGAGAGGGTACAAAAAGAGGAAATACAAAGAAAGCCCAGGGTCTGCGGCAAAAAAAGAAACTTGCCATCTGGTTGGGGGCCCTTGGCCAACACTTGCATGCAGTATTTATAAAACCTTTTGTGTGGCCATGCCTGTGCATCCGTAAAGGAACAGATTCTACACATCTGAAGGAAAACCCAGAGTCGTTTGAAAGGCGCAGGCCAAGGAAACTTCTCGTCAACTAACTCATTCACCAACCTGCCCTCCTTCCCTCATTCCTTCCCTCCCCTCGTTCCCCTCTGGCTGAACATGTCAAGGGTGATTAATCAGAATAAAGAACACAGGACACGCTTGAAGGGGAAAGAACAACATGAGTAACAGCACGGGGGTGGTCCAAAAGGAGGAGGGCAAAGACGATGCTAAGGACTTGCCTTAGGTAGACAGTGTGCATGGAGTCCAGATCACACCACTTACACTTTGCTTCATTACCATTCTCCTCTCTCAAAATGCAAATGTGCTGTGGGAGCAGCTTGCACACAGTGAAGAGAGATTGGGATCAGTAGCCTGGAGAATTAAACTCTAACTCCAGTTTGATTCCTAGTTAGCAGCGCAACCCTAAGAAGCTCACGGAAACTGCTTGCTCCCCATACAGAAATGCAGTTCTCCGTCTACAGAACGTGGGGGTGGAGGGAGGCTTCGGTCTAGATCTTGGGAATGAGGGTGGGGGTGTCAGTGGATTGGACTGTATTTCAACATAACTGGTTTTCTTCGTTTTCCCTCGTCTTCTATTTGGGGGCATTTAAAAACATTATTCTGCAAACAGGGTCAAACACTGCCAAGGCACTCGCTGTGCAAAAAATAAGAACCCTCAAGGAGAGGATCGCGAAGGCACTCTCCAGCTTGCTGCCTTGTTTTGACAGCGAGGCGGGAAGGTAAGAGAAGAGGAGGGGGAGGTCATTATGGAGCAGGGGTTCTTGAGGTGCCGTGACGGGGAGTATGGCCCTGAGGGGAGTGACAGCAGAGACGAGCTGCAGTGACACCATCCTGGCAAAGCCACAGGTCCACGAGCACAGACACGGGTCCCCGAGAAGTGTGCGCATGTGACCAGGTGGCTCAGGGCTGTGCGGGGAGCATTTACGTGTTGGGTGAGGAGGCAGCAGGGGCTGACTGTCTCCTTTGGAGTATGTTTTAGCCTATCAGAACCCGAGTCAGGACCAATGCAGGGGGATTCATTGTATATTTTCGTATATAATTTCATACAAACAATGTCACCACCTAGGAGGGCATGTGTCTGCCCAGCTGAGTCACCAACATGACCCCGACTCCCGGGGGATGAGGAAGGGTGGCTGTGCCCGCCTGCCACCTGCCCCACCAGAGCCCCCAGAGGCTCAGCTCCAGATGGGAGAACAGAAGTCGGAAGCTGCGCATCCAGCCTGCCGCGGCACAGGGCAGAGCCTGTAGGCCAAGGAGGGCAGAACTGGGCTCAAAGCCACGTCCTTCCAGGCTGGCCCAAGAGCCATGCCCACCCCAGTGTCCCAAGAGCTCCTGGGCCGACTCACTCCCGAATCTCATCGATGATTTTCTGCTTCTCCTCAATTTCATCCCGAAGTCTGGACAGCTGCTTCTGGTGAGCTTCCCGGTGGCTCTCCATCTGCTGCTCCAGCGCCTTCTGCAAGCCAGGCCAAGAGAAATGTGTCATCCTTGTTGGCTCGCAGCCCACGCCATGACAAGCCCTGGATTGCTTCTGCCTCCTACTTTATATCCCTCAGCTGTCAGGTCCCAACACTGGGGCCCCCAGAACCTGCCTTGCTTTACTGGCACAACAAAACCCAAAGATCTATGATAAAACCCAGCAGGGCTCTTATCCTAGGAGCAAATGAGTCCATTAATTGAATAAAAATCTCTCCCGTGGCCCCCTACAGCTCACATGAGCCACATGGCTTCTCTCACCAGGTCAGCCAGAGGGCACAGACATCTTACTAAATATACACCCAGGTGACCGGAGACAAACCACCTAACCCACGTGAGCCACACTTCCTCCCCTATAAAATTTAGAGAATTGTCCCTGCCCTGAGCACTGCCCAGATTTATGGTGATGTTTGTAGGAGACCTCTTCACCAAAGGGACGTGAAACGTGGAGGAGGGCCCATTAGGGTGAGCCTGGAGAGGCTCATGCCATGGGCACTGCTTTTTTGGTTTTGTTTTTTAAAGATTTTATTTATTTATTTGATAGAGACACAGTGAGAGAGGGAACACAAGCAGGGAAGTGGGGGGGAGTAGCAGGCTTCCCACCAAGCAGAGAACCCAGTGCGGGGCTCGATCCCAGGACCCTGGGATCATGACCTGAGCCAAAGGCAGACGCTTAACGACTGAGCCATCCAGGCACCCTGCATATTTACAAGCAGTTTGCCTAAATGAATCAAAATCCTACATCCTCTCCTATCTCATTTTATTCACCCACAAAGCTTCTTTCCCAATTATTTTGCCTACATTTTCCTTCACCACTTTACATGTGACCAAAAATAAACATCTCTATGGTACACAGCAATCCAAATCTGGAGTGCTTCTTTAAAAAGGTCAAGGGAAGACATGTTCTGGCAGTTCAGCACAGCAGTGCGGCCCACGCAGTGACCGGGGAGGGGCTGCTGCCTCCCCTTCCCCAGGAACAGGGAAGCGGCACAGACTAACGCAGCATGACTAGCGGACTTCTGGACACCTCCGCCTTCCTCTCGGTCCTGCGCCAGGCCGCACTGTGCCACGGCCGGCACTGGTCCCTCCCCCCTCCCTCCTACATGGCCACACAAGTCTCTGAAGGAGACATATTTTCCTAGAGTAAGAAAACGCAGTCCATATGCACGCTGGGCTCCAGGGCAGGGGCTGCGCACACACCTTCATCTCCTCTGCGTCCTGCAGCCGCGTCAGATGTTCCTTCTCCTTATCCTGGAAGCTGACTTCGTGCATTTTTTCTGTTTTGAATTTTAAATGATGATTGAAGATTTAACTGGCGGGACTCACATCCAAAAGTAAACATATTTTTAAAAAGACAAAAGACAAAAAAAAAAAAAAAAAAGGAAGAATGGCCATGGAGTGAAACAGAACTCATATGACCAATTACAACCACGCTATCTAAGATCAGGCTTCCCAGGCGAGACTTCCGGCCGGTGGAGGCTGCCCACTCCAGTGGGTCCACATCAGGCCAGGGTGCGGACTCGGAAGTGGGCCGCTCTAGGAGGGAACGGACTAGGCTGTGTCTGACCTCTCCCCTGGCCTTGGTGAGCAACCCCTGCAGCAGGATACAACAGCCTGCTTTGCACATTGGAAGGCACTCTGAAGTTTAGAGGCGTTTGGATGCAATGCCACTATTAGAGTTCCAGAAAGAGCTAATTTACCTCTCATCAGTACACGGTTTATTCTCTAAGAATCTAGCGCAGAAGAACAAAAAAATCTAAGAACGAAGAAAACAAAAAATAACAGGCTCCATATTAAAACGGAAGGCCCCACATTTGGTGCACGGCACACCTCCAGCGGGAGTCTGTCCCAGCCTATTCTTGGTCAGGGGCACGCACCCGGCACCCCCAGCAAGCAGCAGGCTCGGGGACGGAAGCGGGGCCGCGGGTAGCAAAATGGTTTAGAACAGTGTCATGCAAGTCATTACGCTTTCTATCTAGTCTGTTCCACTTTATTTTAGATCTTCTCACCTCTATTTTATTTCTACTTAGGGCACCACTACAGAAGCCATTTACCAGAGAGAGAAAAGTTCTTTTCAATGCCAAGTATTACGGGGAGCGTGCTATCTCTAACATTCATCCATTATCACATAAAGAAAACATGACGAGGTCATAGCGGGGCTGAGGGTGTTCTCCATCTTTCTAAATTTGCCTAGACATTTGGAACAAAATGTATTTACTGAGCAAGTAACTATATTAACAATAAAGGAAATAAAAAGAGGTGGCATCATCACCAATCCTACTACCCTATCAAAACAATTTTCATTTCAATTATTAATCTGCAGGCCTTCGAACACAACTATCCATTGATTCCTGGATGTTATAACCCAGTAAAGATTACATATTACGATCTTTAATCTAAGGACGCCTGGTAAGCATGGCTGCACAGCCTGCACTTACTTCACCTCCAAAATAACACATGTTCTTTTAAACAACATCCCATAGCTGGCTTAACTGTTTGACATTTAGGTTGGCTGCCTTTTCTTCCTTCTGCTAATACAATGAATTCTACAACGAATATCTGAGATTTGAGGATCAAAAGGTATGGAAAGTGTTATGATAATTGCTATTTATCCTCAAAAAGTTTTTTTTTAGAAAAGATTTTATATATTTGACAGACAGAGATCCCAAACAGGCAGAGAGAGGAAGGGAAGCAGGCTCCCTGCTGAGCGGAAAGCCCGATGCGAGGCTCGATCCCAGGACCCTGGGATCATGACCTGAGCCAAAGGTAGAGGCTTCAACCCACTGAGCCACCCAGGCGCCCCTATCCTCAAAATGCTTTTTAAAAGAACTCTAACAATTTTCACTGCAATTCATGGTACATGTGTCCCATTTCACGGCAATGCATATGTTCTTAAAACCTATTCCAGTTTCTGCATTTCTAGTTACCTCTCTTGAATTTTTTCTATTTATTCATATTTTTGGAGTGCTTCCTATGTGTCAGGCACTTCCCTAAGCAAAGGGCATCAGGAGGCTGTCCGGCAAAGGGAAGAGCTGGTTCCAAGGACGGAGGGTGCAGGCAGCCATTGGCAGAAGTTCAGACTTTATATTAAGAGCAGGGGGACATCATGGAAGGGTCAGAGGCATGGGGCTGGGCACAAGATAGAAGGTGCTTTTAGAAGAGCTCCCTGAGAAGCAGCACAGTGGCTGGCCTGGAGCAGATGGGCTGAGAGCCTCTGTAGACGATGTAGTCACAACTCTTAATTAAGATTAAGGATAGTGAAAATAAAGGTGGAGATGAGCAGAAGCAGACAAGCATCTGGCAGATCAAATGGACAGGTCATGGGAACAGACTGGAGGCCAGAGGTGGAGGAGAGAAGATTGACTCAGGCAGCAGGGTGGATGGAGGGAAATGGGAAGAGGGGCAGATACCGGGCGGGGGCAATATTCTATCTAATTTTTTTTTTTTTTACCACACCCCCTTCCCTCAATTATTCCATTGTTTTTCAAGAGACCTGGAAATGCTATAAATGAGCAAAACCAAACGTCGTGAGTTTGGCCAACTAGAAAGTATCTGATGTAGGCCAAGAGCTCAACACCTGCAAAGGAGTCAATTACTTACCTTGGGCTCGGAGCTTGGCCAGCTCCTCACTGAGCGAGTCCTGGGACTCCTCCAGCTGCCTCCTCTTCTGTTCCATGTTCTGCATGTAGTCTGTCAGGGATTTTATCTTGGCTTCGTGCTTTAAATAAACAAAAAGATGAAAAGGAGGCATGAGGGACAAGCAACCTGGCTTGCCTACAGTTGTCTGATGGGAAAAGGCCCCAGAGGACTTCCTGGGTCCGTTTTTCGAGGACCAACTCCCAAACAAAGCATATTCTTCCCTAGGCTTGAGATCTGTGATCGAGGGGTAACATGGCCCTCTGTTTCCTCCCTGTGCTCCGCTGCTTCATTCCACACTGACCCCTGTCATCACCACAGCCCTCCCCACCATCCGCCTAAGTGAGATGCCAAAGCCCAAGCTGGTTTTTCTCCTCATAGAAAACAGTGTCCTGGGAAAATGTCTAGGGCAGAGGCTTCGTTCTTGGAACTGGCACCTCTAGGTTCTGTCTTCAGAACTCAAATATGGTCTTTTCTTTTCCTCTCAAACACACCAATTCCTATGTCTGAGAGACCTTGCATTTTACATTTTCCTCACCCTAGGATGTGCTCCACCCTCCCCACCCAGAGTCCTTATCACTGGGGTCCTCACAGTTTCTTACAGTACCCAACTTCGGCAAGATTTATCTATTTCTTTTTACTTGCCAGCTCCATGAGGGTATGGAGCCGATGCTTAATAAATATTAGTGGAACCAGTGAATGAATGGAAGCTCATTGACTGAAGTAAAGACAGGGCGCCCTTCCAGCAGATGGATATATGTAGGCACTTCCCCCACTCAAGATCTACAGCGTTCACATGAAAGCAAGAAGACCCTGGAGACTGAGCTCTCGTCTAGTGAAACAACCTCTGGGAAATGGGACACAGAGCAGTCAGGTTATAAGCACAGCTTCTGATGAAAAGGATGAGCGTAAATGAAGAAAATAATTGCATTTTTGCTCGAAATATTTTGTCAGATTCTTTAGATCATGTCAGAAAGTAAAGAGCCAAAGTTTCTCTGACTTTTGAATCCCCAGAAATAATGATTAAATATTTGTCTCTGTGTAAATTGTAACAGTACAAAGTAGCACCCAACAGAAAGCTGTATTTGTTGCTAATGGAGAACGCACTAACATTCATCCTTTAACATTCTAATATGCTGATATTCTTGACTCTGATCTCATATACCCAAAGTCAATGTCACTGTCAGACTTGGGCAACTAGAGCCTCGGTCCTGGGCCCCACACTGTGAACACCCCACTAGGGCTGTCTTCTAGCTGCACTCACTCCACGGAGCAAAGAGCGTGTGGGCCAAGGAGGCATGCCCCCATGGAACCCATGCCCCCTTCCAGACCACACTCTGAGGACGAGAAACCCAGGAACTCCCTGCTCCAGTGGCCATACAGGCCACTCCTAGGGCTGGCACTACAGCTCCTGTCATCAATTCACACAGATTAGAGTTGACAGTTACACAGTGCTATCAGTTTCCACAAAAGGCAGAAGGGCTGGTGCATCCAGATGGAAAGAGAAGACAGTGGGCTGCAGACGGAGGGACCTCTGTTTCTACTCTTGCCTTGGTCTCCAAACGTTAGGGGCAGGACTATCCAAATGCACATATTCTCAATACAAGAGGTGACCTGGATATCAGGCTTGAGGTGTCGGTACTCTGCCCTAAGGTTTATCATTTTCTCCCCTTTTTTTAATTATAAAAATGTCAAGTAGTAAAGCAAATCCAGAAAGAAGTGGCATAGATTTTACCCATGTAGCAGTTTTGGTGTTTTTTGTTTTTTTTTTTTAAGATTTTGTTGGGGACGGGGTGGGGGGGGGTGGCGGGAGCAGAGGGAGAGGGACAAGCAGACTCTGTGCTGAGCACAGAGCTGATGCGGGCCTCCATCCCACAACCCTGATATCATGGCCGGAGTCAAAATCAAGAGTCTGACATTTACCCGACAAACCACCCTGGTGCCCCCACCCATAAACCATACTTATCAACTATTCTTGGTCTTAACTCTATGAATGCATACTGGATAGAGTTGCAAAGCACGGCATACACATAACTGAGCACTTTCATTTTCACTTACGTTTATATAATCATGCTTTCCAAATGGCAATGTTTTATAAATTTTTGTAAGAGCTGCATAGCAATCTTTCATATAACTTAACGTCATTATCTTATCAACAGACGTTTGGGTATTTCATGTTATTATAACATAAGTAATATTGCACTCACCATCTTCCATATAGGCTTTGCACATTTTAATCGGGAAATAAACATATAAAATAAAATTTTTGCATTTTCATTAACAATGAAAAATATCATAAATGAAATTACTGGACCAAAATACTTCAATTTTTATGGCTTTTGATTCCCAAAGTGCTTTCCAAAAGGACTGGCCGAATTATACTTTTCTCAGCAATGTATATAAATTTCACGATCACACACCAACACTGGATAATCTTTTACAGTACATTTTTGCTTACTGCACTGGTTATAAAATGGAAACCTGATGTGCTCATTTGCATCTCTCAGATTACTACAGTGGGAGGGGAAAAGGCTGGAGCTGGTTCTGTGATGACATGTTACTGTTTACAAGCCTACCAGAAGGACGTACGCTTTTGTCGGTCTCTCGGTATTATCTGACACACCACTACCTGCTAGTATTAGTTTCCTGCAAATGATTTCAGCTGTTTTAATGCCTGGTCTGAGGCAGTGAGCAGCCCTCACTGCAACACTCCCAGAAGTCTCAAGCCCCAAACAGCAAGCTCAGATACCAGTGGCGGACCAGAAACGAGGCTGCTGCTTTCTGAAACCACCTCACTAAAATGAAAACGCCATTTCAGTGGGCAGAAGAGTGGCCTGACTCACTGAGCAGACGAAATGTGCCCTGGGACTCAAAAATCCCTTCACGGCTGTGTGTTCACACATGCTTTGGTTTGAGACCCTTGATCTGCCTTTTGCTGGCTGTGGGATTTTGAACTGTGTATTTAATCTTTCTGAGTCTCTCCTTCCTCATCTGAAAAACAGGAATAATAATAAAACCTGCCCATCAGGACTTTTTTTTAAAGATCAAGTGAGGGGCACCTGGGTGGCTCAGTGGGTTAAAGCCTCTGCTTTCGGCTCAGGTCATGATCCCAGAGTCCTGGGATTGCGCCCCACATCGGGCTCTCTGCTCAGCAAGGAGCCTGCTTCCTCCTCTCTCTGCCTGCCTCTCTGCCTACTTGTGATCTCTGTCAAATAAATAAATAAAATCTTTAAAAAAAAAAATAAAAAAAATAAAGATCAAGTGAGATGATGCATGTGAAGAGCTTAGTGCAGTGTGGGGAGCTTTGTAAACACTCACTAAAATGTTACGTGCTACTAGTGGGGCCCCTGGATGGCTCAGTTGATTAAGCATCTGCCTTTGGCTCAGGTCATGATCTTGGGGTCCCGGGATCAAGCCCCGCATCGGGCTCCCCGCTCACTGGGGAGTCTGCCTGTCCGTCATCCGCTTCCCCTCCCCCACCTGTGTGGGCATGCACTTGCTTGCTCTTTCTCTCAAATAAATAAAATCTTTTTTAAAAATGTTACCTATTACTGGGGCACCTGGGTGGCTCAGTGGGTTAAAGTCTCTGCCTTCGGCTCGGGTCATGATCCCAGGGTCCTGAGATCAGGCCCTGCGTCGGGCTCTCTGCTCGGCGGGGAGCCTGCTTCTCCCTCTCTCTGCCTGCCTCTCTGCCTACCTGTGATCTCTGTCAAATAAATAAATAAAATCTTAAAAAAAAAAAGTTACCTATTACTATTATTAATAATAGCAGTAGCAGCAATAGTTTCTGTTTTCACATATTAAGTTGGACCTGTGGTAGAGATTAAAAGATCAAGGAATGTTCCTTACCTCATAGGAGTTTTAGCTTCCACCCAATCTCATCCATTCATTATAATCTCTACCTACCTACCTACATGTCCATATACAGAGAGATGTAGACACATCCTTTAAAAGGGACTGAAGGTAATTCATGTAATTCACACAACAAAGTCTAGCCTTAAGCAGAAGCTTGGGCTGTAATTGTCTGGGGAGGCCATGGACAAGTCTTATATAAAGCAAAGTCCACCAGCTATCCCTACCATGCACCATCAGACCCAGTAAGAGCACCGAGCCAGCAGATTTCAAGAGGTCCAGGGAGTGAAATGAGGGGGAAAGGGGTGACCTACCTGGGAAATGAGCAGCTGGCAGGCAGCCAGCTCCCGCTCACTGGCATTCATCTTCCTGTTGGAGTCCATCTGGGCATTCTCGAGCTGTTTGCTGCGGTTCACCAGGGATTTGACCTCCGACTTCATCTTGCTGATATATAGGCGGGCCATGGTGAATTCCTCCTCAATGACTCCATTCACGTCTGCCAACTGAGCACAGGAAGGCATACGCTCAACTATTGCTTACAAATGCCAGAGATTCATGGGGCCCCGAAAATCTGTCCATGGATCCTCAAGATGTCTTTGGATTTCTGATTAGGAATCTTTAATTATAGGACCACAAGCTGAAAATGATAGCTTTATGTTACTATATATTCTCTACATAAATATATCCCAAGTTTTCTGAAACCTCAAGTAAGACTGAATTAAAAACCTCTATTAAATATCGTTCTCAATCAGCCAGGGTTTTCACTACAATTAATTTTTAAGATGAAAGACATGATATCAGAGGAAAATACACTTCTTTTTAATCTTAAGAAGATTAAAAAAAGGATAACTCTGAAAAGGTATTCCATTCAATGTCCAACGCCTTACATTTCTAGAATAGCTGCAAGGCCTTGTGTTTTTAAAGGGGACTCTGAGTCCCTATAAGAATTCAAATCAAAATTTCAATTCTGGGGTGCCTGGGTGGCTCAGTGGGTAAAAGCATCTGTCTTCGGCTCAGGTCATGATCTCAGGGTCCTGGGATTGAGCCCCGCATTGGGCTCTCTGCTCAGCAGGGGGCTTGCTTCCTCCTCTCTGACTACTTGTGATCTCTGTCTGTCAAATAAATAAATAAAATCTTAACAAAAAAAAAAATTCAATTCTGTTCTCTATGGTGTCCTATTCAGAGAGTCCTCAATATGAATTCAGTGTCTTGAATATGCTTCTATAAGCAAGGGTTGAAATAAAAAGGGTTTTCTACATAGCCTTCAGTTAAACAACAATAACAACAAAATTGAATTAAGAACATGCTGTTACCAAATGCCCTTTTAGATGAAGATTTTCCTATGACTTTTTGTTTACTATCAATCAATATTTCCCTGTCTCTATGTGCCTGCCCCTTCCAAGGAGATAAGAATCAAGCTTATATTATTTAAAATTATCTGAGTGGGGTGCCTGGGTGGCTCAGTCAGTTAAAGCAGTTGACTCTTGGTTTCGGCTCAAGTCGTGAACTCAGGGTTGTGGGATGGAACCCTGGATCGGGCTCTGTGCTCAGTGCAGAATCTCCTGGAGACTCATTCTCCCTCTTACTCTGCCCCAACCCCCAGCTTTCTCTCAAATAAATAAATAAAATTACCTGAGAGTTTAACAATCTAAATCCACCTTTAGAAAGAAAGATTCTGAAAGCCAGCATTTCTGTATGATCTCATATTTGGCATCTCAGTTTCAGAGCTCAACTGGAAACAAAACCTGAAGCAAGATACTTGGGATAGAAACCCGTTTGCTCTCAAGACGCAAACATGCTCCGAAGGACAATTAATCAGAGGAGCAAAATAACCGTGCACATATTTTCTTTAACCACCAGAGGGCATCCTAGCCCCTCAGGAGAACACAAGAGCGCTGTCCAGTACCCAGCCCACAAAGAGAAAGCTTCAATTGGTTCTAAGACAATGATTCCAAATATGGTTTTAATGTTCCACAGTACGTTATAACTGCCCACTTTTGTCATTATTGCTGTCATTAACTCATCATATAATGATTTTTTTTTCTGTAAAAATTTAAGAGCTAGGAATATGGAATCGTATATCAACCCCGAAAATTGGTAGCAGATGGAAGTATACCAGACCACACCGGGTGCCTGTAACTTTGTGTCAGCCTTCCCCTAGGACTCCGCAACAGGATCTGTTAAATGACACCGGTGTCAAATCAACACAAAGCAGAACCTATGTTAACAGCAAGAAAACCCACAGTCCTATTTTAATGAAAGTTCTTGATGAGCCACTTCTAATTCTGACTGCCAATAACGATTTGCCTACCAACAGTTTCTCATTGCATTCCTGCTTACAACCCAATGACATGAAGAGATGGGGTGAGATACGCCCCAATCTTTTAGCGCAGTTTTGTTCCTCTGCCTTTGTGATTGGCCCAACGTGGAACACACAGGAGAAGCTTGTTCTTTAGGCTCACCAGGTATGTCCTATGTGTTTGCCCGGCCTCTGTGGAAAGGTAAGTGACTTCCATCTCTTTGATGTGGGGTTTACAACCTACACCACCTCCTGGGGAAAACACCACCAGACCAACAAGTAGGGCATTTGGGGAAGGGAACAAACACCTCCTCCCTTCCAGCTCTGTCTTTAGACAAGGACACTTTGTACTCCATGCCCAGATCCCATGTGCATTGGGGAAGAGCAAAATAGCACACAATAATGGGCTTCCTCCAAAATGCAAGCTGGATGCTTTTTCCCCTACCAGAACCATAACTTCTGGAGCCTACCCTTGTCCTAGGAAGTCTTAGAGGAGATTTTGAATCTGATGAAACACCCCCCCACACACAAAATGGTACTCCGAACAAATGGTTTTACTTTAAAGTCATGTTTTTGTTGATTTTGTTTTTGTTTTGTCTCAACCACTTAGGAGTTCATATATTCAGTCATTCAAAGTAAACTCAAAATTTTCCGTAATCCCAGTAAACTGTTATTTCAAGAGGGTAATCAAGTTTGTTGCTAAAATGTTATTTATAACTCTCCCCTGGGTTTGACAATGACTCCAACAGCACACACTAAGCTGCGTGATCCAGGAGAGCTGACTAATCCAGGAGAAAAGGGTGCCTTTCTGTGGGAAGGCGATGCTGCCAGCCCCTCCCACACTGTCTACATAGGAGTCACCCCCATACCCACCCACCCCAGGGCTCAGGAGCATGGAGTGATTGCACAAGGTGCTATTTCTAGGCCAAGTAAAAGGTAAGTAAGGTGACTGTTGCCATTCCAATACCTAAAAGTCAGAATGGGATGAGAAGTTGCTTTTTTTCTTTTTGTTCTTTTTTTTTTAAATGTTCAGAAATGTCCATTTTGTTTGTGCAGTACAGAGCTCAGGCATGATATGGTGGCTTCCAAGAGCTTGATAGGCAGGAGGGGATTGGAGAAGCAAGCCTTCTTGTCAGTGAGACCCCAGCCCCAACACAACCAAGACTGTATTGAAGAGGCTGATGGGATGTGAGCTGTTGGTGATGAGGGCTGATTTCAGGCCCAGGATCTGCAGAAATGTATCTGCCACACTGGCCAAGCTATAGAAATGTCCCCAATGCTGCTGGGGCCCAGGGCCCCTCAACTGCCCGAAATTCTTCACCTGTACTTCACCCAGACCCAAAGTCAAAAGAAAATCTGGCAGCTATCCAATCCATTTCATTTACTATACCTCAACTTTCTATCCTAGACTTCTGGAAACTTGTTTTAAAGAAAGCCGGGTGACATAGGAAAAAGACAAGAAGAGGAAGTTCACTAATAAACCCAGAGAAAGTAAACTCGAGGCTCATCTCATCATCGGGTGGTCGCATTTTGTTTTGCAGACTAAACAAAGTATTGCCTGGGCTCTGAAAATGTTTCAAGACATGAGAGAACTGGAGAAATATGGGTCCTTCTGTTACCCTGCTGTCTGGGCCTGTTATATTCTGGAAAGAGAGCATCTTTTCCCCTCTTCCCAGGGTATGACCAGGAGTCACCATGTGGGAACTGAATAGGGTTTTAGGAAGAAAAACAAGGTCACTGACAAATGTCTCCCTGATCTGATCATTTTCTTAGATAAAAGAATTATATCTATCTATTGAGTAGTCATAACCAATACTCTATGCCCACAATGTAGATCTAAGAAATATATGTATAACTCATGCAATTTCTGACAACCTGTAAGATAATGTGGGCTCATCTTGTCATTGCACAAATCAGGAAAATGAAGCCTGAGAAGTATAGTGAATTGCCCAGTCACACAACTCCTACGCATTAGCTCTCATTGCCCTGACGATTAAATCATAATTGTGGGAAAAAAAACCACTCAAAATGATTAAGAATATGATGCTCTATGAGTGAGAATTGTCAATGAAAATAACTAGTTATCAATGAAATTAACTAAGGTATCCAATGTCTGGAATCCAAAAATATCTTGAAAACATCCAGCTAAGTATTTAAAAATAATTTCAATCATACTTCAGATTCCCAAAGGTAAAGACTCTTTTTTAATGCTGAAGCACCCAGACACTCCTTGATTTCATTAGCATTTCTTATCAGCTCTATTTTAGAATGTAGCATAAAAATATCTTCCTTTATCGTTATCAGCAGCAGCACCAACTTCTCCTATATCAACTCCACCTTCACATTGCATGGGCCACTTAATCCCCCAAATCTCGGAAGCTCAGTACCAACGCGTGCTTCTAAAAATTAAATCCCCAAACATAAAGCCACCCAACTGGGGCTGAATGGGTTAATCTTATAGTATCTAAGAATTCTGTGCTAAAATTAGATTCATTCGCAAAGATTCATGAAATATTCAGTTACAATAGAGGTTCTATGAAAGAATGATTAGGCTTATAGGAGGTCGTATACTCTAAGACTAGATCTGCGATATTATCTAAGAAGGGATTTCTAGGCTTCCCAGAAATGTCTATAAACAGAAAGAACTGGGGGAGCCTTTTCTAGTACTTAACAATCCCAGCTCAAAACCTAAGTGTTCCCACAAAGCAGACGGATGTAAAACTCAGCCTTTTAAAAGGCTGACCTCAAAAAAAAAAAAAAAAAAAAAAAAAAGCTGACCTCAAAGAATTTGATTTGAGGAGCTCAGGAAGTGGAAGTTGAGAGATATAATACCATTCCGTGGCTTGCCACAATCCGCCACATGTACTGATGGCTACTCTGTACAAGGGTCCTGTGTTATGATTACAAAGCTACAGGAATCAAAACAGTGTGGTTTTTAGCATAACAATTAGATCAATACAATAGACTAGAGACCAGAAACAGTCCCATACACTGTTGGGGGCGATGGATACATTCATGATCTTACTGTGGTAATGGTTTAATGAGAGTATAATATGTCAAAACTTCTCAGACTATACTCTTACAAAGCTATTTTTAAAAATATCTCTAGCTTAGCTCTCTATGTCTCCCTACCGCAGGTAACTGATAATTGTTCTTGGCTGATAACATTCTACACACTCTCTTGTCCCTCTATTCCTAGCTCACAGACAATTTCATACCACCCCCATTCTTCCCGCCTCCCTTACTTCCTTGCTACCAGTGGCACCAATGTGCACAACTCTAGTGGATCAATCACAATTGGCTGAAGCCAGTGACAGCAATACTATTTCTCTTTGCTTTCCCAGTTTCTCTTGCAATTTGGGGTGACCATGTGACCCAATTCTGGCTAATAAGGTATAAGGGGACATCTACTAGGGACTTATGGGATATAGTTTCCTCCTGATGAGAACTGGCTGCCTTTTCAGCCCATCCTGCTTTGGATGTGTTTGTGTGAAGATATGATGGTTGGTGTTACAGCAGTTATCTTGCTATCATGAGACAAAAGGCT
This sequence comes from Lontra canadensis, assembly GCF_010015895.1. Taxonomy (NCBI): domain Eukaryota; kingdom Metazoa; phylum Chordata; class Mammalia; order Carnivora; family Mustelidae; genus Lontra; species Lontra canadensis. The sequence continues at coordinate 11,423,331 of NW_022631005.1, forward strand.
ACAGATGTGAAAAGGTAACAAGCTAATGAAAGCAGAAAGGAAATAAAGAAAAGGCCTGAATCCTTGACATCGTTGGGACACTGGATCAAAATTTGCTTCTGAAACTTGAATAAGGTTAGACTGACCTGGGCCATCTTGTTAAAATGCAGATTCTAATTTCAATAGATCTGCAGTGGCCCAAGAGTCTATACTTCCAACAAACTCCCAGGTGATGCAGATCACAACCTGAATAGCAAATTCTACACAAAATTCTCATATTGTGAATAATTAAATGTGGATTTATTTTTAAGCCACTGTTAGAATCCTATTACTTTCACCTGAAAGCTTTCCTAATTCGAACTGATTGGCTGAGGAATTTTCATTCTGTTGGGTTCTCACAGAAAAAGAGAAACACAATTCTGAGACTAGAAGTATTGCTTAACCTATCCAATTCCAAACTCCTGTGACATTGGCATGTAAATTAGAGAAATAACCCCATCTGCATAAGGATCACCAACATTTGAAGACGTTTCCTGTATGTGAAAGGTAATTTTTTCTCCTCTGCCGAACCCAGCCAATCATTCACTTAGTCATTCAATCAGCCCTTGGTTTGTTCATTCCGGTATTACCAAGCATGTGGCAGGTGCAAAGCACTACGCTGAGTATTGGATACTTAGGAGAATAAAACACAGACCCTGCTTGCTTAGGGCCCCACCATTATAGGAGCAGGTAGACAAGATAAAAGAGGGGCTGGCTTACAGTCTTCACATCATTGGTGCCGATAATTCCGCCTATCTCCCCCAGGTCCTTCAACAGCAAATTCAGGATCTCCGTAGCCCTCTTCTTCTGGTGGTTGCTAAGCTCTTGTAGCTGGCTCAGCTCCCTCTGTGTGGTTGTCAATGTCGTCTGAAAAACACATTTTAACAGCAAATTAAAAGAGCTGCCCATCAATTCATACCCACTGCATTGCAAAGAATAACAACATAACACATGATGGAGTTCTTTTATCATTTCATGCACTTTCAACAAAGGAGTCCTATTACGTCAAACTAGAGTATAGCACTGCCTTCTTTGATAAAAAGGAGACTTGGCCTTGGCCTGATAGGTTATGTCTACATATCCCATGACAATTTGCAGGTCGGTGAAATGTTTTTAAAAATAGAGTCCAAAAGGAGCCCTCAGGTTGACAAGGCATGAATGCATCTTCCTACCCTCGACATGTTCTGCTTCAGTCCCCATGGTCCCAAGCATCCCCACCTGCATGCATCTCCACTTCCACATCCAAGCAAACCTCCTCCCTGGACCATTTCCAAAAGTTCCCATCTGACTTCGTAATAATAGGTCAGGAAGGCCCAGAGAGAGCCATTCATGAGTTTAGAAAACAACTTCTAAAAAGTCTTGTGACCTTCCCGGTGATGCCGAATTGAACACGCTTTGTCTCTTCTCAAAACTGGCTGACAGTCTCCATCTTAACATAGAGCAGTAGCTCCATTTTACTGCCAAACATCAACAGCCATCTCTTTTCCGTCTCTCACGTACGTTACCCAAAGGTAGAGATTTACAACTAACTTGATGAACTCCTCACATGAGAGGAAGAGCTGTGCTTTGGTGTCTTGGTACTCATTCGGCCAACAAAGAAAATAATTTTGCTGCAGTACCGAGCTGTGGAGCTGCAGGCAAAGACACACAGGCAAGTCTGCCATCATGGCTATTATACTAGCACCCTTTCCCATGGTCTGGCTAGAAACAGTACTCTAAACCAGTCTAGTGATACTTGGGCTTGGCAGAAAATAAGAACTGTATTAGGGAAAATGTGTCACTGTTTTGAGATGCAACTAAAATGAAAGACTCATTAAAGGATCCGGCAGAAAACGGCAAGCAGAGAAAACCAGTCTCCTTCCCTAGGTGACTTCTGGTTTGTTTTTCTGCTTCTTTTTGGTTTTGTTTTGGCATTGCTACCGCTTATTTTGTTCCGTTTTTAAAGCCTACGGAAGCAGTAGTTTCCATCTTGGGAAGCCCTTTAAAAAGCCTTCCTTCGTGCAGGTGAATACACAGAGTTCGGAGCATTTCCCGTCGGCTCTACGGTCAGCAGATGAACACTCTCCAGCACCATCTGCTACTCGTGGCCCGGGAGGACTGGATGTTTTCCACAAGGCAAGCTGGGCACAGTCCCATGATACCAGGCCATTGGGCCGAGGTGCCAAGGGCAGCCGGTTACAGCCATTCGGCTTCCTACCACCTATTTTCCAAGCAGAAAAGGACAAAATGGAAACATCGCACCACCAGCCACCTCACCAAATGCGCGCTGGCCCTGGGGGGCTGCTAGCTCACTGCACACAGTGAGCAGTGTCTTTGCCTAGGAGCACCAGCTCCCAACCAGGACCATCAGTTCCTGGCTGCGGCTGGAAGTCGTGGGGAAGGAATGGGTTTATTCAGGAGGTTCTAAACAAGAAGTGCAATCCAGACCTTCCATCGGTCACCCACGCGCATTTGTTACTATAATACCTGTGATGAATTTATTGGTATTGTAGCATAGGCACAGGCCTTCACTGAGTGCTTTATATCAACGTTCTCTAATTCTCACGTATTGAAAGGGGCCTGTTATTAATGCCATTTTTTACAGATAAGGGAATGAATACTCACAAAGTTTAAACGTCTCAATTAAGGTCTCATAGTTGTAAAGTTAGCCAGGATTTTTGTGGCTCCTAAGTTCTGCACTCTCTTGACTATTCACAAAGCATCCCTGCTAAGGTTATAAAACTCCTGGAAAGAAAACAATCCCCAGTTCCAGAACGAGTGACAAAAGTCACCTACGTGAGGTATTTCAGTTATTGGAAGATGTCAGAGAATGCCTCTGACACTGAATAACCACCCTGCCAGCTGCCTTCCTATACAGTGTCTGTCAACAGACGTCAACATCGAGTACAGGAGCACCGGCCCAGAGTCCCGCCCCCAGAGGCAGATGCTCCAACCGTTTTCTGGGCCAGCTCATCTGTCAGCTGCTCATTGGCCCTGGTCTTGTCCTCCACTTCCTGTGACTTCTGGTCGTAATTGACAGCCAGCTCTTCCAGGGCCTGGAGAACTTCCTTCACTTCATCTTTGGCTGCCTCATTCTCAATCTGGAGACGTGTCAGCTCTTCCTGGATCTTCTCGTAGTCTCTTCTTGTGGAAGCCAAAAGCTGGGGAAATGAGATGGCATGGAATTGATGAACGTAATGTTCAAGCATTTCTGTGCTGTGTTCTATCCCAAATAAAGTGATTTTAAAAACAGATACGGGTGGGGGTAGGGGGTGTAGGGGAGGGCCCCTGGGTGGCTCCGTTGGTGAAGCCTCAAGACTCAGTCTGGCTCAGGTCATGATACCGAGCCCCGTGTCGGGCTCCACACTGAGTGCGGAGCCTACTTAAGATTCTCTTTCTCCCTTTGCCCTCCCCCCTCTCCCTGCCGCTCACGCACTCTCCAAAAAAGCAGATACAGCATGCTCAGCATGACTAGAAATCCTACTGTCTATCTAGATAATAATTTTTAAAAAATAGCATGAGGTTTCAAAAATCTTTCTCTTTAATTTTTATTTATTTATTTATTTATTTATTTATTTATTTATTTACGTTTAAAGCTGCATAGGCTGAACTCAAAGAATTGATTACAAATCAAAAATTTCTGGGGCGCCTGGGTGGCTCAGTGGGTTAAAAGCCTCTGCCTTCATCTCAGGTCATGATCCCAGGGTCCTGGGATCAAGCCCCTCAGCGGGGAGCCTGCTTCCCCCCTCTTTCTCTCTGCCTGCCTCTCTGCCTACTTGTGATCTCTGTCTGTCAAATAAATAAATAAATAAATCTTTTTTTAAAAAAATTTCTACACTCTGCTGCTGCTGGCTCTTCCAAATGCTGAACAAAGAATGAGCGGAGTCATCCCGTAGGACAACGGTAATACTTGCATGGCTGTTAACATTATCATTACTCCACAGAGTCAACCAAAACAGCATACAAGGACAACTGTCAACTTCTCTTTATATTCATCTTGAATGTATGGAAGGATATATCCCAAACATTAACATTAGTTAAAAGTGAATGACTAGGCTTGTGGACATTTTCATGATCTTCCTGCCTATTGTATTTTCTGACTTTCCTATGTAAAATTGGCAATATAGAAAAAAATATTGAGTTTAACTGTTACATAAAGTAAGTTTATCATAGGCAGTTGTACCAAGTTAGAGATGCAAAGGCACAGAATGAGGGGAAAGAGGCAGGAAACATTAAGCAGATGGAAGACCCAACCAAAGCTAAGAGAAAAATCAGTTTAAAATGACTGCTCTGGGGCGCCCAGGTGGTTCCGTGGGTTAAGCCTCTGCTTTCGGCTCAGGTCATGATTTCGGGGTCCTGGGATTTAGTCCCACATCGGGCTTCCTGCTCAGCAGGGATTCTGCTTCCCCCTCTGCCTGCTGCTTTGCCTACTTATGATCTCTTTCTCTCTGTGTCAAATAGTTTTTTTTTTTTTAAGATTTTATTTATTTATTTGAGAGAGAGAGAGAGCACAAGCGGAGGGGAGAGGCAGAGGGAGAGAGAGAAGCAGACTCCCCGCTGAGCAGGGAGCCCGATATGGGCTCCAGCTCCTAGAGATCATGAACTGAGCTGAAGGCAGATGCCCAACCATCTGAGCCACCCAGGTGCCCCCTAAATAAAGTCTTCTAAAAAAATAAAAATTAGAAAGTAAAATGATCTGATCGCAAAAGCATAGATGATCTCCCTGCCAAGGGAAGTATTTGGACAAGGGCCACAATCATTGCCCTGGAGCAACAAAGGAAAACAAAGAGGAAAAAATGTATGGCTGTAGAGAGAATTTGCTCTGTGGGAAGGCTGGGACTAGGGACATGAACCCAAGCCACCTAGAATTATATGATGTGATCCAGTCCATAGCAGTTTAGCAACAAAGCAGAAAGTACTCTAAAGCACAAAAGAGAAAAAATACTTCGATGGTGCTCAGCAAGAGAACCGCTAATCATCTATGTTTGACAGACTGGCTATCTACCCTTTGCTTAGGTTCCTATTTGTAAAATACTTGGCAAAACACAACACAATGAAGACACTCACTAGAGATATTAATACCATCCAGGGAAAGACTGAAAACAATTTGGCTCCTTTTTACTGTACCAAACACATACTATGTGAGCACTTGGACCCCCTTCCTCTTTGTCTTCCCTTCCCCTCCATCTCTACTTTTTTTGTTGTTGTTGTTATTTAATTCCTACAAGATAGTATGAGAACATAGTGTATATAAAAGACCCGAACCAGCTGGTTTTCAAAGCTGGGAAAAAACTAAACTAGCAAGCAACAGGAGTGCTGGGCACTGGGTATGAGGAATTAGAATCATCTTTGCCCAACCACCAAACTCCTTTATCTCTGCTCTTCAAAGACTACGTGTAGCACCAACTACTCACTCTCAAACACCTCAGAGCTCTACCAAGTCAGGTATTTATTTTCAAAAATCAGCTTTAAACAGGCCCTGAAAGGAAATCTGCCAGGAAATGTCCACATGATTCAATGATTTTTGAAAAAATTCTTTGCGAATTAAATCTCTGGAACAAACATCAACAACAAAGAGTAATAAGAGAACTTCATAAAAAAAATTTATTGCATTCTTTACCTCGTCCTGATCCAGCATCTGTTGCTTTAGTTTTTCAGCCAGCTGGCTCTGCTGGTTAATTTCATCATCCTGAAACGAAACATCATGTTATTGTTTTGGGGTTACTTATGTCATTTTTGGTATCCTGGTTTCCCGACAACAGTCGGATACCAGAGTGTCAGCTGTAAGCTTTACTGATAAGATGAAGGGAATGGTGTGGTGCTTCCTCATAGGTGAGACACTGGCTCTGGGATCTTGATTTGGTTAAAGTTCCTCTGCGCCCACCTTTCTCAGCAGGTGAAACAACTGGGTATTCTGGGATATAAAATATCCTACATATTGAACTAAATTCCTGCTCATCCAGAAATCAAAGATCTAGGGTTTGGGAATCGGAAGGGACTTTGGAGCTAGCACTCCCAATTCAAAGACGCTAACAAAAAATAAGGCAGTGAATTTCGAACCATCTGCACTGTAATATATTCATGTTCCAAATCTCGTCAAACACATCAATGACCAGGAATGCTGCCATGTGATCGGAAGGAGCGACCAGTATTTCCACTTCAAATCTCTTACTTAGAGAGACTGGAGAACATTCACTAGAGAATTAATCTTCGGCATGAGCAGATCTCCCGCTTGATTAGAAGTTAATTTTCTTGCCAGTCTAAAAAAGCAAAAAACGAAAAAAAACTCAAGGAAGTGGGGGATGTAGAAACGATAATGCTTACTCTCTGGCCTATCATTAAAGTGGGAAATGATCTCCCCAGAGGCCATTTGCTTCCGTCACTCTCATTTCCTGCCACTAGGTGTCGCTGCCACAAAAGCCAGAGCCGCCGGCCTCATCCTGCCTGGTCCAAACGCGTCTGCCTCTCCCCTGACTCTGCCACCCAGCTTGGGCAAAGCAGCAGGCAGGACAGCATTTCACCAGGGGGGCTCGGCCTTCACTACAAAAATTTTCATGAATTCAAATGCAAATGTGAAGCCTCGGCCTGCGAAAAACAACTTTGCTTGACGGTACCCCTCCCTTAAAAAACAGGAGAAAAATCCTATTTGGTAACACTTCTAGGCTCCAAACCCCATGCAGAGTCAGATTCAGTATTTTAGGTCCTGCATGCCTGGTGCTGCCCAGATGTTCTCCCAGCAGCCCAGAAAAATCCTGCACTGCACCTTCTGGCTTTTCCAGAGGTGAGGTTACAGGGGTGAACTCAAGGGTCTGAGTTGCAGAACCCCGTGGGCTATTCTCTAGCCTATTTGGTCCTGTGTATGCATACATTTAAATCGGACTGACTGACCCATGAGCAAGAAAGTCCTAAAATCAGGATTACGGATCTCTACCTCATTTTCCTTTGTGTAGAACATCTTTTGGCCTTATTTCTTCTCTGTTCCGGGAACCCCGTTTCTACTGAACTTTTTACACCCATGTTTCTTTAATGGTTTGACAAAATGCTCATGACTTTCCTCCTCAAATCCGATTTCTGGCAGGAGAATTAGGGAAATTACACTGAATGAAACAGCCAAAAAATGGTACTTGCACAATGAGGAGACTATTCTGTGGGGCATATTTCCTCTTTTACTTTATAAACTTAGAATGTCAGTTACCAGGAACAATTTTGTGTTTATGTTCCTTGGCACATAAATATTAAACATCTTAACATAAAAGACTCAAGGAGTTTAACATCAGGGAGCTGCCATCCCTTCCCCTGGGATACATAAGCAACGACTCCAAGTGATACAAATCAGGAGAGAGGCAGAAGGGTGAAGCCAGCCCTTTGTTCTTACACTGTGTTCGCTTCAAAGCCTGAAGGTACAGCTCCCTCCCTGACAGGTGAAAAGCCAGGTGCAATGATTTTTGAGGTACAGTAAGAAACCAAGGGCCACCAGCCCATCTGGGATTACAAGGATTACATAGTAAGGACATGAATGACTTATACCAGAGATACCTCCAAGACTACACTTACCCTTTGTTAAGGCAACTTCTCCAAGGAATTAGCATAGTCTACCATAATCTTAAAATGTTTTCAAAACTTCCATAAAAAAATGTGCTGTGCAGTCTATATCTATACATTCGAGTGCATTCCTTAGAACATGCTCCCTCTGATGCTGACTCTTAATCCACAGACAACAGATTTCAAAGCACTTGTCAGAAAATATTCTTGTTCTTAAATTTGCCTGCATGTGAAATGGTGAGCCATCACTTGGTCACGTGCCACCTTTAATTATAAAAAATGTCCTCGTTGCAATGGTAATTAGTGGAATAAGGTTCAACATATTTCTACTTGCACTTAATTCCTCTCACATATTTCCAATAGAACACTAGTATTAGAGGAAATGAGAAGTGAAAGAAACAGGGCCAACACCAACTTGCTCTTCTTGTAACTCTGCTTGCAACCCACCTCTGCACCACCCCCCCCCATGCCACGTAGGATGGTGTTCTCCCTTAAGTAAACAGAACCCAGAAGAGAAAGAAACTACTACTTATTGAGCAATTTCTACACACTAGAACCTTTTAATCCCCACTGCAACTTTTTGAGGACGCAGATAGGAGCCCCAAGCTGCAAATGAGAAAAACATCTTCAGCAGGGGAGGCCATTCATCAGTCCAAGCCCCAGCATCATTAAGACACAGGTCTGACTCTAAAGTGTATGTTTTTCCATCGCACAATATTGCCTTTGATGGTAACTATCCTGAAACCCCTGGAGGGACAGCACAGAGGGGCAGAGGGGGAGTTGGGGGGGAGACTGTGCAGTCTTTCTCCCACAACATTCTAATTAGATTCATTAGGGTTGACAAGTTCCTCATCTAAATTACTAAGACCAAAACAGGATGACCACAGCCCCGGGAACCAGAAGATACAGAGCCTTGTTCCACCTCTGCCACCTACACGTGACATAAACTGGGCAAGTCACGTACTCCCCGGGCTAGCTTCTCATCGGGACCTGATACTTTCAGCTCCACCACTCAGTAATCTACGAAGATGCTCTGTCTCAACTCATGTTTTCTCAAAGGTACCAAACTACTTATCTCGTCAGAAGCATGAAGTACCTTCTAGAACCTTTAAGCGGAAGACAAATAAGAATGACAGCTGATGAGACATAATCAGGCAGTCCATGGGTAGAGTCACTAGGGTCAGACCACCAGCTTTGGGGCCCTCCCTGGCTGAGGCGTGTGGGCTAAGAACTCTGTCAGATCCCAGCAACCCCTGTGAGAGACCACAGATGCTAACCTCGAAATGTGTGCTTCAGAGGATCTTCAAAGCACATACTATAGGAAAATGACATAACAGGAAGTGTCCAACGCTTGTCATCAGGAGGCAGAGACACTAGGGTCAGCTCTGCCAGCTACCACCTGAATATCCCCAAGGCCTGGCATTCTCCTCACTCATCACTCAGTCCTCCTCACTACATTTCAGAAGCGACATTGAAGACTCTACAGTCTCTCTTCGATCAATGAAAGCTCCTTATGCTACCAAAGGAAATGATCCCAATTCCAACCATGGCAGGAGTCTATTCATAGAAAACAAAGTGTAGAATCAGGTTATCATCCCTCATGCAAAAATCTTTGAGGATTACTAACGAACTCATCATTTCTAAAGTGAAAAAGAAAACTGCAGTATGTTTAAACAATAGCATTTCTTTGGAGAAATCAAGAAATTGCATACCCTGTTAACTTACTATTGATCTCCTTTTTATCTTACTTTGAAGTTTTGCATAATCATATCTGGTTGGAAATGGAAGGATAACAGTATGTCAAGTGCCTAAGGGCAATTAACCCAGCTCTCAAAGGTGTGAATATCTCATTAAAGAGGCTACCAAAAGGGTAGGAGTGTCCCCAGTTTAACGCTGCGGTTACAACGCAAATTCCCAGAGTCCTAGATAAACAGAACTTGCTTCACATTTTGCTTGTAAAGGTGATGCAGACCGAGCTTTACTCAGAATATATAGGCCTGTAAGATTAATGGCAATGTGCACCTAACAAAGCAGTTTCAGCTAAACCAGAAGTGTCCCCAAGCACTCTGAACCAAACCACAGCAAAAAAGATTAAATCAGACTAAAAATATCAGCAACCTTGATGAAATGAACTGAAAGGATTTAGAATATTCCAAGGGCAATATGCCAAGGTCACATGAGACATCAATTTAATTTCCTATGCCTCCAGGATTCCTAGCCCGACCTTAACTGGAGATGAACAGTGTTCTCCAAGGTCTCTTTTCCTTTGGTCCAACTTGGGCATCTACATGACTATTTGAGCCCCAAAAGTCTGCCATAAAAGTAGACAATCCTAACAGCATGTTCAAACTATTTCACTCAAGAGTATTCCTCTGAAAACAGATTTACCAATACTGGACAAGCTGTCCGACCCCACGCCACTACCATGGTTCCTCATCCCAGGGCCTGAGAGCTACATGATTACAGAACACATTTAACATTAGGAGCCACCACACTGTCGCTACAGCCGGCACTACTCTTGAAGTTTTCAAGAGGTGAGGAACAGGCCCAGAAAAAAATAGAAGAGACAATTAAACAAAGATCAGACACACTCTCGCCACCCCCACTCACACGCAGTGATGAGCCCCAGTCCCACGTCTAGAAGTGAAGACTATCTCTCTATCTAGACCAACTCTCCAGTCTTCCAATCAAACTTCCATGAAAGCTTCCATTCCGGAAGAATCAAGTTCCCCAAGTCTGCCCAATCAAGAGTTAGGGTAGATATTAGGAAGACAGACATAACATCAGTCTGCACCCCCCTACATCAGCCCCATGGGGCTTGAAGCTGCTTCTGGCCAATAGGTCTAGGACCTGCCACCTTTAGTCTCAGAGCCAGAGTGAGGCCTATAATCTCGGGCTACAGACCTTATCATCCAGCTGTCTGTAGAGACTGGAGATCTCCTCATCATACTTCTCCTTCTCCTCTGCAGAGATGCCAGCGACAACAGGAGCAATATTGTCTATGATGGGGGTGTTGTCACAGGGCTCCAGGGTCTTCTGGTCCTTAGCACTGATCTGTTCATCCTCGGGCACAGCTTCTCCTGCAAAGCACAAGAGGATTTGGAGATTGAAGAAATTCAGCAAGTAACTCTACAGGAAGAGTTCCAAAAATAGCCACTCCATGCAAAAACACAGAGGACACAATCAGAGCTGTTGTAGAGAGTTGGGGCTTGTGTTCTCTCTATTTGACAAGAAAGGTTATAGTTAACTGACCAAAACTAGTCTAAGGAAGAAGAGGGCTATGTAATACTCCCTCTCTCATGATGCATCACTTAAGTACACGGCTTCCACCAACCACTCTTCCCTCCCCCCCCCCCACCCCCAGAGAGAGAGAGAGATAGGGAGAGAGAACATGGATACAGAGGAGAGGGAGAAGCAGAATCCCTGGGAGCCCAATGCGAGGCTCGATCCCAGGACCCTGTGATCATGACCTGAGCTGAAGGCAGATGCTTAACAACTGAGCCACCCAGGAGCCCCTCCATCAACCCCTCTTAACTAATACAGCTTGCAGTGACATCCAGAATTTTTTGTGTACATTTTCCTTTTGTTGGGGAATATTCTGGGGTTTTACTATAATCATATTCTATCTAGCAGTTGACTCCTAGGGAAACGGACTTCTGAGGCATCCTAATTGCCAATTAATTAGGTTACTGTTTCATTAGGAGAAACAGCCAAATCAAGGAAATTCACCACTACCAAAGAGAACACTGCAGGGCCCTAATCCTCTGAATCTGAGGGTCTCCAAATCTCAAGGAGAAAACCAGGATAGCCCTGGACCCAGGAGCTCCGACGGACATAACACAAAAACACATTCTACTACCATCCTCTCCCCTAGGAGGGCAGAATTAATTGGCTCAACTGGAGAGTTCAGATAGAATAATTTCTTATGATGCCAAGTAGACCCAGGAAAGAAAAAGCAGCCAACCCAGAATGCCGTGCAGAGACCCTGCATACCACCTCTCAGTTTGCAGACCAGCACATACCAGTTCTCGGTCTGCTGAGCGGTGCTTGTCAAGGCCTTGGAAGGCAGCATTACCAAACTTGATTGTGCAAACTGAGGGGCAAAAGCAAAGGTCTCAGGCTGGTCGGTAGCCTAGCCTCAGCAAGAAAATCACCTTGCGAAGACAGACTGCTTTAAAAGGAATCTGTGAAAACCATGTGGCCCAACTGAGTCTCTCAAACATCATTTTGGAAAGCAAACCAAAACCAAATACGCTTTTTCCATCACAATGTTTACCATCAACTTCATACTCCGTTTGCTGCCCTCAGTGAACGTCTGTGACGTCCCAAGCCTCACCCAGTTCTCAGCCCATAAAACACGTTTTGTGGAAAGTCCCCAGGAAAACTGCTCTAAGACAAAGGGAATTTCTGAAACAAACAGACAAAAGCCCGGATCCCCTCGTCTGTGGCTTCATTAACAGTATGTATCATGCTTCAAGGAAGCCACCTGAAACTGTACACATTTATCTCAATATAAACAAAACACTTTGTGACGGGTTAGCTTTGCTGCTCCAGATTTCATGATCTCACCTGATAATTACAAAATGGCAGGAAGGCTTCCCTGTCAAATAAAATTAACATCCAGTGATTTCGTTTTTGCATCACAGTTACATTTGAAGCAAAACCTGGAATAAAGTATTCCTTTGCTGAATAGAAGGCTGAGCCAACCCTTTTTTCTTCTGAAGCTCAACTAGACTGTACTGTACCTACGCTTTTTCTAAAATTATTGACCTGAAACAAAACCAGAATATCAGAGTAGCCTTTGAACTGAACCTGAACCAAATCAATATTTCATTCAGTTCCAATTCCTGGTTTAAAACATCTATCAGCGACCTTAGTGTGCAGACTGGATTTCTTCCAATTAAAGGTTCTATATTCTCTACGGCCTGCTAAATCCACAGGCTATAAAAGCAGTACCATATTCTAGTTCCCAAGGATTTTTTTTTTTTTTGCTTAAATATATATAGCTATCTTGTTCTAACCACAGATTACATACACAAAAACTGAAAGGCCCTGAACCTCTACCCCCCAATTCTGTTCCTTCTCTAGAGAAATCCTCCACGAACATTTTCATGGATCTTTCCCCTATTTGGGTTATGAGCATATCTCTAATTTTTCAGCGCTACCTTCTGAACTTTGTGAACAGGGCAATGCAGTGCGGCATGAACTTAATCTTGCAGCTTAAGCATGATGAAGGTGAAATTCTTAATGGTAGTAGACCAGAAACCAGGCAGAACATGGTCCTATTATCCTACACCAACTTGCCCCAGGTACAGAGGTGAGATACAAACACAGCTGGAAGAGACCTAGTCCCCGTGTTCCTTGGTTCCACATGGCTGAGAGCCAGGGCCACCACGAGGCTGAGGGAGCTAAGGAGCCCAGGGATGAACCCTATAACCAGCAGCAAGTGATCCTAAATCTGCCCTCTTGTCCCGCTGAGGAATCACAGCGTCACTGAGTACCACAGTTGCCCAAGGATAGCGCGGTTCATCAAGCCAGCCAACGCTGCTACAAGGCACCCTGAAAGTGATCAGCAGACCACATTAACATCCCCAGCGCTATGGCAGGACGCCGAGCCACACCACACATTTTAGCTGATCTAATTCATCACAAGGCAATCTCCTGTTTCACCTCTTGGTTTGCTTTTTTGTAAAGGAAAAAAACAATAATAATGCCTTTAACACGGCATTGTTTTAGAGATTTAATTACCGTAGTATATGTAAAAAAACACAAAGGTATTATCTTTTAAGGTTCATCTCTTACCCTGCCCTCTCCTTAACAAACTGTCAACTCTTTAGGCTGTGCAGATATTTTTATTTATTCTGAGATTATTGCTCCTGAGGTCTTCATAATACCTTAGTGGTTGTACTCAGTTCCAAAATAAAACACAATGTAGCTACACAAGTCCCCGTCAGGTTTATTTATATTATTACTAAAACAATATTTGAAACCTATAGCAGACTTTCTGGTTTCTCTTAAGCAATTCTACGAATCAAAGCATCAACATATCACCTACAAAGCGACATCCAAACAAGGAGTTCTTCCCAGTTTATATTCCAAAGGTCGGGCAGTCAGGATTATTTTTTACAACAGCCGTTCAGCCCGAGAACAAAGCAGCAACAAGCAGGAACAAAAGCAGCAGGCATCTGTGGGAGAGCACAGCTCCTGCCCAGAGAGGAACCAAGAGCTGGTTTTCCCAAACACTGCTACCCTTCAAAGGACCGAGGAAATGACTTCCAGAAGCGTCCCTGCTAACTACACTGTCCAGCTCACAAACACGTCTGGGGATTGTAAATTCCCAACACTATGCGAGACCTGACACCAGGCAATCTGTCTCCATGGCAATCTCACCACGTTCATCGAGACTATTCCCTGCACTGCAGCGGACTGAGTCTCCAGAGAAGCCCCCATGAGGTGATTACGGAACAACTGATTGTAACAAGGCAGACAGCTGCAAACAAACACTGGAGGGAAAAAAACGTTGTAAAATCTGGTGTGGGTGGGGAAAGGGGGGAGGGGAAGACCGGAAAAGGACCACCAAATGAAGAGGTGCATCTATTTTCATTTTTATTCCCCTTTTTGCATTAAAAGCACATTTTTCTTGGTTCATGCCCTGAGGCTTTATACCTGCTGTCTATAGGGAAAGAGCTTATAATACTGTAAAGCATCTGATTTTCTACAATGAAAGCTCCCCCCACTCCCACTGGAAACTTTCCCTTCTTTAAATAAGCATTCTGGCATTTCCTATTGTCAGATGTAATTACCTTTAAGGACTAAAAAGATTTGTGTGTACACAGGAGCATTCACTTGGAGCACACCTACAAGCTCTGCAGAGCATTTTAATTATAAAATGAAAACCTCCCGAGGGCATAAATAGTGTTTCTACAAAAAGTAAAAATCCATCAGTTGCAATAAACAAGAATGACAGACTAATCAAAAATACTCGTTAGGGTTATTAGTTAAAAATTCTAAAACAGGCTTTTTGGTTTTTTTGTTTTTTCAAAAAATTAAGAGAGAAAGAAAACCATAAGACTGCCAGTAATTCATTAAAATTTCACACATGAAATAGCAACGAGCTAGTTATCCTTTTCATAAATTGAGCCCCTAAAGCCTCTGGAGAACACAGAAAGGTAATTGCATCCTCTCTGCTACTCCAGGGGCCAAGGTTTGCTGGTCACTCACAGCCTCCGTGACAAACCACAGATCTGGCAATGGAGGTGCTTTCTTTTAATACCAATTAAACAGGCCCAGTGGCGGACCTAATGGTAAGTAATTTCTATATCAAAGAAACTAAAAGGAAATCTTTAAGTTGCCAGATGGGTAAAGGCAGCTGGCTATAAGATGTCATTATATAAATGGGAGGTTTTAAAGAAAAAAAAAGGTAATTCCTTTATGGGATTATTTTGCACACAAATAGCATCTTCTCACCCTAGTTCCTAAAAATATTGTAAGCAGCTTAAGACATTTTCTAATCCTTTCTGGAGTAATTTTCTAATAAACTGGTCATCCAGGACTCTGAAATCTCTTTATAGTCCTGACCTCTTGAATGGCCCCACCGTTCTCCTAGTGGTCAGTACTTTTATTAGTGTTTGGCTGTGCTCTCAAAAGGAGAGAGCCTAACAGATGAGATGTCTCAAATGAATCGCTAACTTCAGAGCTTCTAGAGTCATGAATGGGTGGGGTGGGGCAGCTCGGGGACCAGCATCTTGGGTACTTAATGCTAAAAGGGCAGATTATGCGGGAGCTACAGAGGCCACACAGGCCCACAAAGCCTGGGATCAGACTCCAGGTTGCAGACTGAGCCAGCTGGGGAAACCAAGCCTGCTGGCCTGGCAGGTTTTAAATTGTGGAGAACGAATCTGTTCTAGAGATCGCCGATTTTTCCACGCCTTCCCAGCCTGTGATGAAATAATTTCTTTGCATGACTTCAGCAGATGGGGTAAATCTACATCCATTCTGTTATTTACTATTATATTTAATTATTTGAGGGACACTGCAGATGTGCCCTATTTTCGGGTCATTTCTCTGCACTTCTGACACCTGGATTTTTCAGGGCCTCCTTTTCTGACTTAAGCTCCTGTAAAACAATATTGCTTTTTAAACGACAAAATTCAAAGAAGTATCAGAGAAGAGGGCATGTGTCAAGACTGATCTGGCAGCAACAGGAAACTGTGGGCCCATCCCCCTTCTGAGGGTCACAGGCCTAGGCCCTCAGCCCTCCCTCCCCAACTTGCCCATCAAGGGTCTTCTGGACAGACTCGGGGGAACCGGGCAGGGTGAACTGGGAGCCATAATTCACCCTGAGTGCAACCATCTAAATCTATCCCCATTCACAGGACTGTTCAAGTCCTTTCCACGTACATGACGAACAAGGCACAGAGCTAGAGAGAAAAAACAACCCTGCTTCCGACAACTGCCCACTCCCTCTATCTGTCCTTAAGCAAGCAGGCTGAGTAAAATCCCTGAGGCTGCAGTGGCCCACAGAGCTTCCAGATTCCAGGAACTGTCAATCGATTTCAGCCCACAAGAGGTCACTAGCAGATTGGACTGGACAGGTGTTTTCCAGTCACGCAACACCCATTCTCATTTCAGCACCACAACTTCCTAGTGAGGAATGATTTCTCCCGGTGCGCACAGGCTTGGTCAGAGGACGCAGCAGAGGGCCCTGGGCTTCCTCAGCCAGCGGAGCACACCACCACGCTCCGTCTCTCCCCTCTCTCCGGAGTCTCTGCGTCCTAAACAGATAATTCGAGGAAGGGGGAGAAAACTCAAGAGGGCACTCACACCAGGTGCAGCCCCCAGGAGCCCAGTCTCTGGAGCAGCCCCAGCTTTGCCAGATGAGGCTGGCTGCTCGCCTGTTCCTCGGTTCTGCGAGTCATTCACAGACTTCTCATGCTTTGCTGTTTTGTTTAAGCTAAGCAGGGTCAATTCCTGTCCTGTGCTACCCAAGGAGCCTGGCCCTGTGGGGAATGGAGTGGCTCTCCTTATTCCTTCTTTATAAAAACAAGGCATGAGCCACCCTTAAGCCAGCACGCATATGCCCTGAGCCTTGCCTTAATGCCAACGGCAGACAGGAATTACGGCTGGATGTAATTATGTACATTACTAGTCACTGGCCATATCCTGAGAATCAATGTTCTACTATGCCCAGAGGAGAAAACTGCAGGGCTTGCATTTTGAAGTAGCCCATGAAGCTACAAGGAGTTGAAAATTGGTAGCAGTGGGGAGGGGTGGGGGTCTGGGAGAGAACCAGCCTCTAGGCATGGAATAGGGTAGTATTTCATAACGTCTGAATGACTTTGGGCAGGGAGTGCCCGGTCCTGCCGCACAGTCCCATTGTCACCAACTATATCAACTTCACTTTACATGACCTGCCTGGACCCAATCTGTCACTGCGACATTGTGTTCTTTTACGTTTCTGACTCCCTGGCTTTTCTGCCTCAGTCTACAGAACAGCAAAAATGGGAAAGCACAAGCATATGTACACACGCACACTTTTTCTCAGCTCCGCTCCTTCTCTCTTGCTCTCCCACGGCTGGAGAAGAGCAGTCAAACTTCTAAAATTATAAACACACCATACAAGGACAGACCCCTCTTCCCCAGCAGAGAATGCAGACAGTGGACAGTGCAGCCTTCAGTGGTTCAGCCCACAGGATGGCAACATCAATACCCAGGATTCGCTGAGGTGAACTCAGTGGCTGACTCCTACAGGTTTAGAGCCAATGTGTGTGTCAAATTTCAAAAGAAAGCTGGAAATATCCTGCCACTTGGGTTTTACTGGAGGGGACCTCCTCTTCTTGACTTTATCTCTCAAAGTCCCAGCTCTCCAGTTGAAACAAACCACCCATGCTCTCATGATGACGAGGAATTAGGCCTGGTCCACGGGACACTATTGAGGAGCTTCTGGTCCCTTCCTTCCTGGTGTGGCGTTTTTCACGCTCCTCTAACTGGCCTAAACACAAACCACTTGGGCTGTGCGTACACTGCAAGACGATGGAGAGACAATGAATCTCACAGTCAGCTGCCCTACGTTCAGATCCCTGCTCTGTCACCAAGCCACTGCGGGCAAGACACTTAACCGACTGAGTTATCCAGGTGTTCTCCAAAAAATTACCTTGAAACATAAATCTGGGGTTCCTGGGTGGCTCAGTCATTAGGCATCTGCCTTCAGCTCAGGTCATGGTCCCAATGTTCTGGGATCAAGCCCTGCATCGGGCTCCCTGCTCAGCAGAAAGCCTGCTTCTCCCTCTCCTCTCCCTCTGCTTGTGTTCCCTCTCTCGCTGTGTCTTCCTATCAAATCAAATCAAATAAAATCTAAATAAATAAATTAAATGAATGAATGAATGAATGTTAGCTTAGGAAGACAGGAGAGCTCTGCAGATCCCCTTCTCTATTACAGTCATTCAGTGATTACACAGTAATGGTAGAGGTGGGTCTCAAGACTCTCTCCCTCTTCTCTTTCCTGCCCTCTCTCTAGAGACCCTCACCCCTACCTATGCCTTCCTGTACTTCCTAAAGCTCTACTACCATTTCTTTCCCTAGCTCAACCTGGGCCCTCTGAGCTCTAGACCCTTGGACCTAACTGCTTATTCGATAGTCTCTTCTGGATGTTCCACCTCGAACTCCCCTCCTCATCTCCCCTGTCTCCAGTCTGGCTCTTCTCTGGTATTTCTCTTTTCAGTAACCTGTTCTACCCTCCATCCAATACGGCAGGCTGGAAAACTTGGCACTCTATCTCTCTGCAGCCAGCTCCTCACCAAGCCCTGCTGGTTTTATCTCCTCAACACCTCTCTGGTCCATCCATGTCTCTCCCTTTCCATTGCCCTCTCAATTCAACTACTGTAACCTCATCCCTGGAAGACCATCCTTGTTCCTGGCACGCCTCCTACCCTCTCCAGTTCATCTCCAACACAACCAATGGATCTTCAAAAATGGAAATCTTATCATATGATCTCAGTTGAATATCTTTGAAGGGCTTCTCATTGCTAGATTCTCATTGCTAGATAAAAACCAAAATCCTGAACAAAAACTGTTTAGCCCTGCACAGGACAGGTCTGCCTACCCACTCCCCTCATCTCAGACCTGTACTGCCCCTCCCCAGCTCACCACACTGACCTTCCTGCTGCTGCCCGCCGCCAAAGGTTGCCCCTCCGGGTTGTTGTAAATGTGGCTCCCTCCACACCACCCCCACTTCTCCTTGCGGCTCCTAACTGCTCTCTTTCTCTCAGATCTTATTCCCTAGGTTGCTTATCAGGGGAAGCCTTCACTGACTTCTCAGTATAACTAAAAGTTATAATAACTTTCAGTACCTTCTACTTTCCCTTTTTGGTATGCAGCACAGACACATTTATTGATTGTGGAGTCTGTCTCCCTCATTGGACTATAAGCTCTGTAAGGACAGAGACCATGATTGACTGCTCACCCCTTCCACTCCCACAATGGATTAAACATGTGTTTACGTAAAGTACATCTATGGAAGTCTGTCGTGTGCCAGAAACCATATGTGAGTTTTCCCGAATTATGTACATAAGGGCTCATGTAGGATCTCACACTGTGGGACATGGAAAACAGTGTTTTTCTGAGTAGATCTGCACAGTGGACAAAGTGGGGCAAACAATTAAAATGATACCAAATTAAAAGTCCAAAAGAGGAGAGTGCCAGGCAGGAGGGTGTTAGGCAAACAGGACAGAGGGCCGACCCAAGAGGACAAAGTTGGAGGATTGCAGGGGGAAATCGCATGGAGGATCACAGGGGGAAAGCTTGGCAAGGGACAGGACAGAAGAGAAAACAACAAGGCTGGTTGCCCACTGCGCAATGTTCTAAGGCCAGTCCCCCTCCCTGTACCAAAAGGCTTTACTGAATGTTCCAATTGCCCAGCAGAGAACTGACCCAAGAGGATCCCAGAAATAGAACAAAATTTCATACAGCCGCTCCCCGCCTTGCCAACCATCCCTCCCCATTCTCCTAACTCCTGCCAAATCGCAAGGAATCATCCACCGGCCCCAGGTGCTGAATTATTCAATTATTCTAGCAGCTTTCAAAACATGTGTGCATTTTTCTCCCAAAAAGAAAAGAATTGTGTTATTTAGGCTACTAGGTCATTTCTTGAGCCTCTCTTGAATCCTGCTTTGCTTCACAATCGTTTTTCCATTGAATAGTAGGTCACTGGCACCCCACCTTTCCTAGCAAAAAAACAGCAGCAAACACAGAATCACAAGACCATCCACCACTAACTCTGTGGTTACACATAGGCGGGTTCTACCCCCATCCTGCCTAGCAGCCCCCAGGCTCCTACACTCACCCAAGAGACTGAGGTCTACGTCAGTGCCTGGAACTCATAGTGGACAGTGGACACAGCGAAGAATATGGATCTCCAGCTATCCACTCTGCCCCTACACACACACCAACCTGCCTATTTCAGTTAAAACAACAACAACAACAAACCAGAGAGATTTCTACCTTCTAATTCCATCACAATGCTAAAATTCCCGAAATAATCTGTCTGCACTTGGATCTGGAAACCCCTCTTCAACGCCTCACCCACAACCCACCCACCCAGTGTGTGTCAGCTCTCTGAGATATTTTCTTTGAGTAGAACAAACCAAAGAGAATGATTTTTGGGGAGAAAAAAAGAAAAAAACTAGTCACGAAATAAGCCTGTAAGACTCCATTTTAGCACAGAACTTCATCAGGAGCCTTCTATTTCTGGCTCTGAAGAAGCAGAGCACAGAGATCAGCTGGTCCCCTGAAAATGCAAATATTTGCCAGAGGTGACTTCTAACCCCAAGTCAATTATAAAACTCGCACAGGAGTGAATGACATTTTTCATTTAATCAAAAGTAGTCTGAGTCTCAAAGTCTCAGCCGCTGCACTCGAAACCTCAAACATGGCTACCAGAGAGGATTACACTAACATAGAGGAGTGGCTCACTGGAAATAGATTAAGGCAACCTTGCAAATAGCACTTGCCCACACTAAGCACGCCTGTCAGCCAAGTGACGGGGTCGGGTGGGCAGCTTCTCTACGCAATGAGAAAACATCACTCATTCACACAGATTGTTGCAAGGCAGGACCAAGCTCCGCCATCATCCGGTCCTTCCCGAAGTGTCCCAGGATACCAGCTGTCCCAGGAGAAGGAAACCACACGTTCATGCCTCGTTCTTCCTCTCCATTCTTCCTTACCGTTTCTCCATCTGTTCAGCTCCATCTCCAGATGCTGGATGACATTCTTCAGAGTCTTGTTTTTCTCCTTCTCCTTTTCGTATTTCTTCTTCCACTCTTCTGCTGTCAGTTCCAGGTTCACAGAGACTGTATTCTTGATGGTCTTAGCCCTGGGGTCAAAGACAGAAGAGAAAGATTCTGAGAGTAGCTATTAGATTAGCTAAATCATAAATACAATTAAGACTCAAATACTTTTGCATCCAAAGACTGGAACTGGGGGGAGCAGAGGGGACCCTGGGATCTACCGCCTCCTCACTCTGTTACTGGCACCACTGCCCATGAAGACTCCAAGCTCACCATCCCCTTTTCCCATTTCCCTCCTACCAGCCTAAATCCCAAGGCTCTTCCCTCGAATTGTCTCTCAGGGCCACCTCTTTCTTGGTTCTGGCTGCCACCATCTTAGTCTATGTTCTCAGCCCTGACTTACAGTCAGTCTTTCTCAAGCATTCAGCATCCTCCTCGAAGCATCCTGCACGGCCCTGCCAGCTTCGTCTTCCTAAGTAAGTTTCCTTTCTATCTTAACATTTATGAAACACTGGGGATATACCAAGACAATTGAGACAAAAGTCTATGGCCTTGCAGAGATTACAGGTTTTCATACCAATAAACCACAGGCTGAAGTAATGCAATCAGTTGTTTCTGTTCTCACATCCCCAATGCATTGAACCATGTCAACACACGTTTTCCAGGACAGGTGGGTCACTTAATGGCTTCAGGCCCAGCCAGGTGAAACCACGGCTCCCCTCTGAGCACATGACCCCCTCATCACAGGCCGCTGTCACCATGTAGGAGCAGAGGGCCCACTACTCTCAGTTCATCCCATGTTTCAAGGAAAGTCAGCACTTGAATATTTTTATTTGTATCTCTCAGTTTCAAACAATTTCCCCAAAATAACAGGTATAGGGCAATCAAACATGTCTGAGGGCCACCATTTTGTCATTTCCAGTATAAGAGATCTAGGAGTGACTTTCTAGGGCATATGGCTGGGGGAGGGAGATGAAGCCACAGTGGATGTCTGTGTGGATCCACAAGTTGCTCAAGGGAGCAAGTGATGAGAGCGAAGGCGGTGGCAGCTCTAGCTGACCTCCACAAATGAACACACAAGCAGACTTACCGATTACAAAGGAAACGGACCACGACAGAATTCCACTTATTATTTA
The DNA here is from genome assembly GCF_010015895.1 of Lontra canadensis. NCBI lineage: Eukaryota > Metazoa > Chordata > Mammalia > Carnivora > Mustelidae > Lontra > Lontra canadensis. The sequence continues at coordinate 11,445,289 of NW_022631005.1, forward strand.
CTTCTTAATAAGGTGAAAACTTCATTAAAAAATGTGATATCCTGATTTATTTGCTCTTCCCTTTTCCAATTTACACTCCCACAAGTTCTTGTGCTGTCATATTTGCCAGCATTATCTGACACGTGATTCAGGTTAATCACTGTTGTCAGGAAACGACATTTTGGACATGATTTCTATTTCAGGGAAAGAGATGTCACCAGCCCCCACCAGGGCTACAGATGTCCTTCCAAAAATTAATTCCTAAAGCAGACAACTAAATAACCCAACTGTCAAAAGAGGAGTGAAATGAAGTCAATGTGAGACTCCACTTAAGGATTAGTCAAATGCTCCATCGTTCACTGTAGCTTGAGGCTTCTGTCCCCAGAAGGGCTCCAGGTCTAATTTTTCAAACAGCAGCAATTTTCTTCCTACTCGCAGTCCACGCCAGCTCGCCGTTCTCCCCTCGTCTTCGAACATCCATGGGTGGAGGTGTGTCTGCCCCACAGAACAAGCACGAACAGTCCAGCCTGCATCATCACCCGAGTGAGTCAGGAAGTGACGACTCGTCCGTGGCTAAAATGCTTGTGGGCACTTAGGGCTCCATGGGGAGGCTACTGGTCTTAGTTTTTACACCATAATGAGTCTCTTGATGACTTCCAAGGACACCACAAGGATAAGGATAGAGCCCTCATGCTATATTCGGGCAGGGTGAGCCAGAAGTAGAGTGTTAGGAGGAGATGCAACAAGGTTATCGCTGGTTTAACGGATCCTCATTCTCAAAGTTCTTTTTTTTTTTTTTTAAGATTTTATTTATTTATCTACAGACAGAGATCACAGGTAGGCAGAGAGGCAGGCAGAGAGAGAGGAAGGGGAGCAGGCTCCCTGCTGAGCAGAGAGCCGATGCAGGGCTCCATCCCAGGACCCTGAGATCATGAAGTGAGCCGAGAGGCAGAGGCTTTAACCCACTGAGCCATCCAGGTGCCCCTCAAAGTTCTTTTAAGCTATTCAGAAAATTTTTCTTCCACTTCCAACACAGAAAGTTTTTCTTCCACTTTCATAGTGATCAAGCTCCTGGCAGAAAATAGATGGCCCATTCAAACTACATAATTTGGGAAGAGTTTACCAAAGATATGGGATCGGTGTTGGGGGGCCATCACCATGTGTAGGCTGAAGGGTGCACAGAGACAGGGACCTATGAGAGGGTGGCTGCCCGGTGACATCTGTAACAGCCTTTAGTCTGGGGACACAGCCAACCCCAAGTAACCCTGCAAGGAAAGAGCCAAGAAACTATACCCTGACCTCACTTTCTTCTCTCCTGATCCCCTCCTCTGATCCATGTTCCTTTCCACTGGCAGAACCTAACTTGAAGCCGGAGACAAGAGAGCACTTTTCCAGAGAGGTCACTGTCCCAGGGCCCAAAGCAGAGCAAAAAATGATACAGAAATGACCCACAGAAGCATTTGGAAGATATAAAACCCAACTCTATTTTGGACCTCAGAACAATGGTGGGAAAGCCTGCCTCATGCTACTGCCCTAGACTTCATTTTAGTCCCAAATGGGACAAAACATGCCTTTCCATCCACTGAAAGTAGAATATAAAGAAACCAGCCAACAGTGATTGGAAAAGATGCTAATCCTCCCCAGAACTGCTCTATAGATTTTAAATAATCTCAAATAAAATCGCAGGAAGCTTGGGATGTGTGTTTAGAAATTGACAACTTAATTCTTTTTTTTTTTAAGATTTTATTTATTTTATTTGTCAGACAGAGATTACAAGTAGGCAGAGAGGCAGGCAGAGAGAGAGAGAGGAGGAAGCAGGCTCCCCGCTGAGCAGAGAGTCTGATGCGGGGCTCGATTCCAGGACCCTGGGATCATGACCTGAGCTGAAGGCAGAGGCTTTAACCCACTGAGCCACCCAGGCGCCCCATGACAACCTAATTCTAAAATTTGTAAGAGAAAGGCAAAAAGGCCAAGAATAACTAAGACAACTTTGAAAAACAAAGAGGACAGAATATCAACACTTATTACACAGTCACAGTAATTAAAAATGACTGAATAGTCCAGAAACTTTAGAATAGAAACAGAATGGCGGCACCTGGGTGGCGCAGTTGGTTAAGTGTCCATCTCCTGATTTCATCTCAGGTCCCAATCTCAGGGTTATGAAATAGAGCCCATATCCGGCCCCGAGCTCTGTGCCCAGTCTGCTTGGATTCTCTTTCCCTTTCCCTCTGCCCCTCCCCCTACCACAGCATGCTCTCACTTGCATGATCTCTCTTTCTAAAATAAATAAATAAATCTTAAAAAAAAGAATAATAACAGAATGGATCATCCAGAAACAGACACTAACCTATGACTTCATCTGATTTAAACAAGATGCCCACACAACACAGTGGGAAAGAATGGTCCTTTCAATATATGGTGATTGGGGTGGGGTGGCAAGAGGGAAGGGTATGTGTGACCTTTATCCACTCCCCCAATACCACATAAAAATTCTATTCTGGATTGTACACATAAATGTGAAAGGTAAAACAATAAAGCCTCTAGAACAAAACAGGAGACTATCCTTAAGACTTTGTGGTAGATAAAGATTTCTTAAATAGTACGTAAAAGTAAAGATAAATTTGACTTCATCAAAATGAAAAAAAAAAATCTTCATTAAAAGTCACCACCAAAAACTTAAAACATAAGCTACAAAAAGTAAGATGATATAAGCAATACATGTATCTGATAAAGGACTTGCTCAAAATAACTCCTGTAAATCAATAAGAAAAAAGCAGACAACTAATATAAAAACTGGGCAACGATTGAATAGGCACTACAAAAGATGTGTCAATAAATACCCCCAAAATGTCACCTAACATCATCAGCCATCAAAGAAATGTAAAACAAAATAATAAGGATACCTTCACCCAATGGAATGGCTAGAAATTTTAAACTGATAATACCAAGTGTTGGTGAGAATGTGCAGAGACTATAACATTCAGGTGCTACTAGCAGGAGTATAAATTTTTCCAGTCATTTAGGAAAACTCTGGTACTATCTGCTGAAGCTGAATATCTCATATCTATGAGCAATTCCACTCCCAGATACATAACCAACAGAAACGAGGACAATATTCACCTAAAGCATGATAACCAAAGTCATAGTGACTTCATTTGTAACAGCCCCAAATGAAAACAATCTAAATATCCATCAACAGTAAAATAGATACCACATATGCTATATTCATACAAAGAAATATAACCATGAAAAATGAAACTACTACTACACTTCACAATGTAGTCGATTTTAAGGATACAATGTTGCATAAAAGAAGCCACGCACAAAACTGTAGTGTATGTTATTATTTATATAAAGTTCAAAGACAGGCACTAGTAATCTATGTTGATGGAAGTCAGGATGACACCCTTTAGAGTTGGGTATTGATGGGGAGGGTGCAGTAGGGAGGCTTCTAGGATGCTGGGTGACGGTTCTATGTTACATATATTTGTAAAAATGTATTGAGTTGCACACTTGAGCTTATGGATTTTATTATATGTATGTTATAATCAACCAAAAAAAGGTTAAGAAAAATAAAGTGATATAGAAAGAAATCGAGTCAGATACAAGAATTTCTAGATCATGGAATAAACTAGAGTGAGTCACTGAGAAAGATACCTGAATCTCTGTGCCTGGAGTTATTTATTCTAAATAGAACAAACATTCTATCTAGGATGTTGAAACCAACCTTACAAGGTGGAATAAAGCTTATCTCAGTCTCTCATTTCTGTAAAAGACTTAGAGCAAAAAGATCTTGAACATCTACAATCTCTTTTGCTGTTTACCTTGAACTTCAGGGAAATTTACAGAATAGAGAAGCCTAATCATTAGGTCCTGTCTAATTTGGCCACTCATACCTAATTCCCTTTCCTCCTGTGCAAACATTCAGTTTGCTGCCATCAGGTGGATTGGGTAGTGGTCTACACTGGCTTTTTTGCCTTGTCCACTGTAGAGCACATCCAAGTATCTTTTAACTTTCACATTCTTTCTCCTTTATTTTGGTTTTCCATATACTTGCTAGCTATAATCACACTAAACAGCATTACATCTGGACTCCATTCAAATACAGTGAATCAACATGGATCATGAGCACTCAAGGATGTGTTCTAGACACAATTCAGGGACGTGTGAGCACACACACGTGTATTTACTCTTTAACCTGGTTGCCAAAGAATTTCAAGTACCTTACAAGGAAGCAAAATCAACGGGACCACAAATACTGAGAAATGCTCCTAAGGCAGGCTTTCTGATTTTGCCTATCTGAAGCTATAGAGCAACAAGCCATACCACCCAGCCCCTACAGTCCTGGGATGTTATCTCCCCGATATAGGAAACAAACCAGTGATCTGCAGGAACCTTACTCTAGCCATAAATTTACTGCTCACACATCGTGTTTATACATCTATCCCACTGTGACAACATGTGTTAATCTCAGTGTGACTGGATCACTCCCAAAGGAACAGAGGAGTGTCTTGAGTCTTCATTCTTAAACACCCTCAGGCTTTTCAGCCAGAGTCCCCAAGCTGTATATAGAAATAAATGCCCATTCCACAGTTATATCCATAGCAAAATCCTAACCAAGGCTACTTAGGGGAAGACCTTAACTAAAATCAGGTATATACCCTACCAGCAAGCCCTGCTCAGCACTAATAAGCCAAATCTTCAAGGTACAGTTATCAGGATTTCTGTTTTGCAGTTTTTCTTTGTTTCTGTTTGCTTCAGAGAGCCAAGCACAGCTTAAATAATATATGATCCAGACTTGGCCCAGATATAACATCCTCCCTTTCCCCACAGGAAGGGAACCAGGACCCAGTTTTTAAAAGACCTCAATGCTAATGAATGTTAACCACCTTTGAAAAAGAATGTTAACTGGGGCTCAGTTGGTTAAGCATCTGCCTTTAGCTCACAGCATGATCTCAGGGTCCTGGGATGAGCCCCACATGAGCCTCCCTGCTCAGCAGGGGGGAGGGGGGACCTGCTTCCCCCTTTTCCTCTGCCCCTCCCCCCTTCTATTCTCTCTCTCTCTCTCTCTCTCTCTCACTCTCGCTTTCAAATAAATAAATAAAATCTTTAAAAAAATGAAAGAAAGAAAGAAAGATAATGTTAACCCCAGACCAAGCATAGCAAAGAGCGCAGGCCACAGTACATTTCCCACAGAGATTCCCCACAGGGAGACAGTCAGAAAAGGACTCTTAAGACATATTTCACTGAGGAGTGGAAGGAAGACCCTGCCCCTTGGTCCTCGAGCATTCTATTTCCTGCCCAGCACCTCTAGGTCTCCTGTCCCTGAATTTGTAGTTTACATGTTCAGAAGCATACGTCCAGGCATCTAGGACTGCCAAGCACGTCCATCTCTACCACTGAGATTAAGCCCCCATGGGTGGCAACTACAGGCATTCTCGTAATTTGGCACTTGAATCAAGCCCTTGTTGGAAGAGGGGCCATCCTAGGACTATTCGGTTCACATCACTCTGCATGATAAATCCCACCCCCACCCAACTCCTCAATAAGTGCCTCTACTTATACTTTCCAGGCATAGTTCTAACCCATACACATGCTACATATCACAGCAATTTCTTCTAATTACTCTGGCCTCCCTGAGAGAGCCAGAAAGATGTTTTTTCTTGGTATCTTCCTACCTCTTATTTTCAGCATTTTCCTTCCATTATACCTTAAAACATGTATTTATCACATGATCATGGGGACTTGAGAGTCTAAAAGTCACAGGGCGGGTTAGAGGGCTGGAAACTCAGGCAGGGATTGATGCTGCAGTTTTGAGGCAGAATTTCTTCTTCTCTACGAAACCTCAGCTTTTGCTCTTAAGGCCTTCAACTGATTGTGTAAGGCCCACCCATGTTGTGGAGAGCAATGTGCTTCTCCTAAAGTCAACTGACGTAAATGTCATTCTCATCCACAAAAAGCTTTGTAGCAACACCTAGATTAATGTTTTATTCAATAATTGAGTACTACAGCCCAGCCAAGCTGACACATAAAACCATGATAGCTTCTAATGTGTTCTGAGTCCTAGTCTCCACATAAAACACCTAACCTTCTTCTGGAAACATGACTCTTGCAGAGCACCTTCCCATTTCCTGGTGAGCCCATTTTCCTTGCTTGTGAGTGGGGGGTTAAGGGAATGAAAAACTAAAAAGCTCTAAATTTTGTGTCTTCTGGACAGAGTCTTAGGAGACTCTAATCTCCCAAGAAACAGTGAGAAATGACAGATTTGGATGAGGATGTGGCACCTGGTTAAACCTCCACCATCCACAGAATATCTCCCTCCGAGAACACAAACTAACCTTATTGGTGTTTCAGCCACAGGCACTGCAACGGGGGATGATCTGAGACTTTTTTCCACCCTACATCAAAAAGTATAGCTAAGGGTCTGCTCTGCCTTGGCCAAAGTGCTCACTCTTACCCTTGCATATAACTTGTTATCATGATCTGGTGAACGGAGTTTTGCATCCACGCCATTCAGGACTAACTGTTTCGTTGAAACTGGGCAAGAGGTGGCAGAATTTAAAAAAAAAAAAAAAGGGTCATTTCAGAAAAAGAATAATATCACTTTCCCTAAATTACCAATTCTCCTTCTACATACAACATACAAATAAAGCCTTTGAATTATTCATGCTACGTCAGTCAAAACTCTTGGTGTCAAAGATGTGCTGATTCAGGCCTACTCCAAACAGATCAGTCTGCCCGAGGGGGGGGCCCCTTTTCCTTCATTACTCCCCATCAAGGTACATTAAATAGGCTTCCAAGATAATTGGGTGATTTGAGTTCACACTTCTAAAACTTACAAATATCCTTTTCGAATGTGCTATGAAAGTACCTTGGAAGAGTAATTAAAGACTTTAAAAAAAAAAAAATGCTGGAAGCCAAAAGAAAAAAAAAAAAAAATCAATGAAAGTGTTCTAATTTGAGTATCTTATTCCTTAAAAGCAAGAAGTGTTCTATTTTCCCACTTTTCCCAAAAAGTGTTCAGCTTTTTGACTCTGGGCTGCCTAGAAATTCAAGTATCCCCTCCTTAACTAGACTAAAAGCTCTTTGAGAACACAGAAAATGGCTTCTACTTCTTTACTAGTGCAATGCCGGGCACTCGGGATCAAAAGACACAAAACTGACTAAATAAAAGAGCCAGAATTCATCACTGAAACCAAGAAACAGACTGTGTGCATTTTTTCCTTTTAATTCCAGTACCTAATCTAGAATCCTAAAGAGTGCTGACTTGGGAGGCTGCCCTTAGGCATCTGTAGACACTTAGCATGTTGCTACTGCTTCAAAAAATATACTATTGTTCTATTCAGGGCATCAATATAGTAAAATAGCCTAGCAACAAACACTGACTTGCTTCATGTCCTTGAAAAACCACATAGGAATAACGAAGGAACCTCGTACAGCCCTAAGGTCTAGCCACCCCTGCAACAAGAGCATAATGAACACTCGTTACACTGAATCTGAGATGTGCCCAGCAGTCTTTTTTGAGTTCAAAGTGCTTAATCTCATTAGCTATCAGATACCATGTCTAATCCGATGTTCAGACTCGTGTCTGCTGTGTAATTGGGTTCAATGCGTATATTTAACAATAAAACAGGTATGGGCCCCATAGAGAAGTCAGATGTCCTTGAAGAATCCATTAACTAACTCAGGAATAGAGGGTGAGAAACCAAACCTCACACCTTTCCAATTACAGGGCTGGAAAACACATCAGATCTAAACCTAACCAAACTTCTGGACATAATGGTGTCACAGCTCAACACCTGCCCTAATGTTCTAAGAAATCCTACACAATAAGCATTTAATTCATCCATTCATTCACTGGATAAGCACTTATGGAATGACCCTCTACTGTATACTAGTTGTGCTAGATGCTTGTTGGGATGACTGATGCAGATGATAAACTCAGCCCCTGCTCTCATGGAGTCTAGTATCCATATGACTCTGATGAAAGATGTCAGATAGTGACAACCTGTGTGGCTCAGTCGGTTAAGCGTCTGCCTTCAGCTCTGGTCATGATCCCAGGGTCCTGGGATCAAGTTCCACATTGGGATCCCTGCTCAGTGGGGAGCTTGCTTCTCCCTCTCTCTCTGCCCCTGCTTATACGCTGTCAAATAAATAAATAAAATCTTTAAAAAAAAATGGCAGACTAATCGATTTTAGTTGAAAAGATAATTGACATTTTATTTTTATTTCCTGGAATCCCAAATTAGTATCATTATTTCTTTAGTCTTTCATTCCAGGAACTTATTTCTCACTCTACCTCACTCATTCCGGCCCCTTCTCCCCCAGTCTATCCCAGACATTCCATTCCACTCCGTGCACTCCCATTTGTTCTGTGACTTTCCCAGACTGCACACTGTTGAAAAGGGAGGCAAAGGGAAACCTGCAACCACCGAACACCTATCAAATGCCAGCCCAACCCTGTGCTAAGTCAAAACTGAAGCATCTCATTAATCCTCCCAATAATTCTCAGAGGTAGGAGTTCGAGTTTTCCCTATGGATGAGGACAGAGAGGCTTGGAGAGAAGTAAACAAGAGGGAAGAATGGATCAGTAACAGAAGTTGGCTTCAAAACTGGAATTACTGACTCAGAGGCCCGTGCTCATTGAGGATCCTGATCAAGGAGCCTGCACAGAAGAGGCTGGGGGTCATATTCTACAATCCCCATTCTACGTCATCCTACACGTTTAGTCATTTACTGGCTATGTGGGGTCAGGTGCGGCACCTAATGGCTTTGAGTCTAAGCCTCAACGTCATCCTCTGTACACAGGTGAGATAGGAACCGCTATGACTTGGCACTCCCAGCATGTGCTGGGCGCTAGTGATCAAGACAATGCTGACGTTTGCCTCACTAAGGTCAGAAGAAAGAAGACAGTCATGAGACTCTTCCTACAGATAGCTACAAATGCCCACTCACAGCAGCACCTTGAGACAGATAGCCCACGCCCCAGGACAGCCCTGGCTTGCAACAATTCAGATTATTTTTACTTCGCAAGTCAGAAATTTTTTTTTAAAGAGAAGTTTCCTCCATAAATGCATTTGGTGCTAGTTTGCTCAAACATGTCTTCAGAGAAAAATGTTAAAGCTTAAGATGAAGAAACCAGGAGAGACAGGACAGGCAAGATGATCACCACAGTATTCCGTGTTTCCCATAAGCAGGTGCTGGTTTATAGGTATCCCATGACCCTTGTAGGAGTTATCCTCCTGCAATCCATGCACCTAAGCATTTGACTACTCAAGGAAGCGATCTGAGAAGTAAAGGACCCAAACCCAATTTAAAAGATATTAGTTCTACAACATTTCAATGTAATTATTATTTATTTAGACATCCCACAGGTGCCATGACTGCATAATTCTATGTTCTGCTGTGGGCTCAGGAAATAACTGGGGTTTAATGCAGTTTAAACAAGCCCTAACAATTCTCCATGCGGCATGACCACCCCGATTCATCCTTTCTCTAGGCATCTTAAACTATTTCTCAGGTATGACCACACAACACACTCCCGGGGGAAGGTAGGGGGAGCGCTGTGTGCATCCATTTACAAATAAGCCAGGTGAAGCCTACAGGGAACTGGTGACTTGTCTGAAGACCGCACAACTGTTCAGAATTGAAGGGCATGGCAGCACTGGAACCTACATGCTGAACGGGCACCGAGGGTTCATGGCTGAAGGAGACGGGCTCTGGGCAGCAGAGTGGGCTGGGCAAGAGAGGCAGGAAGGCCCACACTAACCCACACACACGAGTGTTGTCTCAGGATTACCACACTGTCCTGCCGTCCACCTGTGAGTTCTCAGAGATCCAGACATTTGAGAAGGTGGGAGGATGGCTGCCACCATGCCGTGACCTCTCCTCAGTATCCATGGTGTGCCTCCCACTCCCAAGTTTGTATGAGAATTTCCTTCACCCCCTTTTATATTCATGCAATCACTCCATATTCATCCAAGCGACTCTGTAATGGATCCCAAATATTGGAATTAAAGGTAGCTATCAGTCTTGAGCTACACACACTTGAAATCCTGTGAACCCGAAAATAAGATTTAACTCCGTGAAGAACAAAAGCAACACTCCACTGAATTACCAGCAGTCACATCTGTAATACATTCACAAGCACTTCTTTAAAAATATCATACCCCTGACTGGCATATACCTGCAGATTCTTTTAAAACATAATTATTCTTTTGGCCTCAGTCAGCGATGCCTCAAGTTTACAGGCAACACCTGCTAGGTGCAATTTCCTAACAGACTGCTTGCCACTCCCTCCACTTCCTCGCTGACACTAACCCTCACCACTCACTCAGAGCACTGGAGTGAGAGACCACACCCACCTTTGCCCAAACATCAGTGTTGACTTGGTCTCAGCCTCATTGAAGACAGAGGGAGAACAGCAAATAACAATGGTGGTTCTACAGTTCCCACCCAGAGAGTCCTGAAGAATCCGAGTCATCTTGCTGTCCCGGTATGGCACGTGTGTTTTCTATTTAGGGAAAAAAAAAAAAGTATTCGCTATTATAGCCATTGTCCATTCACAAAGAAAACACAAGCAAGTTAGCAAAGGGGACACTGGACCTAGAAACATGTGTAAAACAATTTGTTAACCAGTCTTTGGATTTGGCCAAAGTTTAGAGTGCCCAGTCTGGGGCCTGGGGAAATTAGCATCACCATTCACACATTTTAATGGACTAGATCTCCCAGCAAGTAGGATGTCTACAGCCAGGATTCCCTCTGTTCCTTTCCAAAGAAAAACAAACTAATCTCTGGGATATGTGGCAAAGAGAGTACACAGACCCAAAAAGCGACTTCTCATAATATCATTCAACAGATGGGGATAGGATCACTTACTGTCCCTTCTGCCAAGGCCGAGATCACGTTTCCAAGAGCAGACAAAGATTTATTGATATTTTTAGCTTCATCGAGAACAGCTCCCTCGGCACCAGTCTTGCTGACCTACCAGAGAGAAGAGAAAGCAGTGAGCTGCGCAGGGCAGCAAAAGCACAGAGCAGAAAATTCCAATTCACAGGAGGGCACAGGGCTGGGGATTGAGGGAGGCCGATGTGAATCCTCCTGGAACGCAAGACAAAATAAAAGTAAGTAAGAATCATGTTGATCAAACCTTCCCTTGTGCCTAAGGCTGGGGATTTGTTCTGTCTTGTTGTCATTTTCCTCTCAATTAGGTTTTAGGGGAATGGCTGAAATGCCTCTAGTGGTAGAGAGGCAGATGCTTCCCTGGGGGACATCCATCGAGGGAAACCAGGCTCCAAGAGTGCTGTCACCACCAGAAAGGCTGGGGCCCTGCACGCCTGAGCCACAGTCTCCTCACCAGAGGGAGCCCAGGGGGAAGCATGACACAAAAACACCATCCTGGCCACAATGAATGGACATACTGGGCAAGTGTACATTATAAGCTCCAACTTCAGGCAAAGACAAGAGGTGGTGGGAGGTTGTCCCTGCCTGACTGACTCTGTTCCCTGACTTACTGACTCCAATAGCAAGGAGAAAGGGAATGACCGTCCAAAAGGAAACATACTCGGGGGCATCAAAGTCAAGAAAGTGTATGTTACGTGGTAGACTTGTCTTTTCTCTTCTGCAGCCAGAGGGACCACATACAGTCCCTCCTCTGCTGCGTTATTCCTGGCAATTTCCTACTGACAGCGTCTGCTCTAGGTAGAGAGCAGTTTACAGATCCTTGGGAGAGAGGCAAACCCACGTGCTCCCTGGCTCGGCTAGTCGGCCAAGCAAGGCAGGAGGAGCAGTTTCTCTTGGAAGAGAGGAAAGCAGGGAAGGGATCGCAAACTGTGCAAAGACCGCCAGCCACAAGGGATAGAAACGAACACGCGTCCAGGGGGCAGTGTTTTCAAACACTAGAGATACTCCTCTCTCTGAGAACTGTGTGTGTATAGACACCACTGCTGACAGAGAAATAATACAGCTGCTGGGCCCCCAGCGACAGCCTATTCACACAGCGTGCTTTAAGGTGCTTTCACATCGGAGCACCTTAACTCCATGAAATATACAAGACAGGGACAATTGCCTTCCATTTACAGACATGGAAACTTTGAGCTCCAGAAAGGTCCACCAGCAGCCCAAGGCAAGAACGCCATGTAGGGGAGCTGGAGATTAAAGCCCGGAGTTCGTTCTAGTAGATCACAGTGACACATTCATGTGGACACGTCTAGGGCAAAGGAGTACAGATGTGAGCTAAAGAAACAAGGTACAGTACCACAACTGTAAAGTGCCTATATCCTAAGCAATAACCACGACACTGTGCAGAGGACAGGCCTGCACACTCGACCGCCAGCACCAAGCTGTTTCCAGCAGCACACAGGCCCAAGTGCTCCTCTCTGTGCTTGAAAGGGAAAGAGAGCAAACTCAGAAGCACAAAGGGGCCACTACGCTCTTTCCCCAGACCCACATAGCTGTTGTGGCAGCAAGGCGAGGCCTGGTTGCCAATGTCCAGGCGAGAACTGAATAATGCTGCTCTGTCTTCCCATTCTGGTGCGTGTCTGTTTAATTACAGTTATAAACTTGCACCCATAAAATGTTAGATACCCAGCCAGATCATTTTTCCAGGAACATCCTGGAACATGACTCTGCTCATGGCTTTACAGATGTGTACAGGAGAACATTTCAAGTAGCCATTACTTACGCAGATGTTAGTGGCCATAACTTGGTGTATCACAACTGTGCGGTGGAGAACAGTAAGTGGGGATCAATTACAGAGTCTAGGAGACTGGCCGAGCCTCAGGGCTGGCCTCTGGGGCCAGTCAGCACAGTGTCAGCGATGACAGAGGCCACGTGATATTGTGTACAGGGACTTGCTCTGTGAGGTCACCGGAGGGGAGCAGTGCCCCCAGAAAGGGTGTGGCAGCAGGAAGCTCCGGCAGTGCTATGGAGGTGAGGCTGGGAGGGGGCAGCTAGGAGGTTCTTTGCTTTAGAGTATGGCCTCAGCCAGTGCCTAGGAAAGCATGGGACAGATGCCAAAAGAGAGCCCCGACAAAACCAGAGAAGGGGCAGGGCTTTTGACCTGTTTACTGGCCTACTGGCCTCCTGGCCTGAAGGAAGGGAGTCTGCCCACAGGAAGCCCTGTCAGACCACACCCACCACAGACAGAAGCAGAGAACCCAGGGACAGCCCCAGATTCCAGATCTTCTGTCAGCAAACAAACGTGTGGGGACAGGACAGTTATAGTCCAATGGCAAAGTCTGTTTCTGCCTATTTAAATCTGGTGTAACATGCGGATCTTCCCCTTCAGCAAACGGACACATCCCTCCCCCATTTACACAACAGCCTCTACCAGGCTAAGCACACACCAGCACTTGCCTAATGTCCTCATCAGGGCCTATTAAGCATAAATCCGAGTTGGCATTCAAAGCACCTCCTGTGTCGTGAATAGGGGACTTCAGGACCAGAAAAGAGAGCAGAAAAATGAAGGTGAAATTTAATATTATCTTGGCACAATACCAGAAACTTTAAAAGCTCTTTAAAACCAGGGAATGGAAAGAGTATAAAAATTATACCATTGCACGCTGAAGCAAATAATAGGGAAAATTATAGATAATACAAATAAGGAACCAATTACCTTTTCGCTCCCAGCCAAATCAACTAGATAAAGCTTCCCACTGAGCTTTTTTTCCGTCTCTACATTCTCTTGTTTAATATTAATCAGGAAGATACTGTGACTTCTAGAGCTGTGTTCATTCATGTCTGAAAAGGAAAATAGTTTACTGTTCTGCAAAGAATAATAAGTTTAGGTAGCAAGCCTCTCATCTAAAAACCACAACAAATCATTCTCAATATACCTCCACTTTTTAAAGTAAGTCCAGCCAATTTTAAAAAGTATCTGAGACCACGGTTTCTTTTAAAAAAAGACAACGAGAGATTTAAAGTATCTTCACATGGCAAAGAAATTAAGAATCTTAGTGGATGGTTCAAGATAACAGATTCTCTAGCTTTGCCTGAAGCCCCCATGTTTTGGAACATCTCATTCCAGCCGGATACTTGGCCTCACAGAGCTCACACCTGGGGTGCCTGGGTGCCTTGGTCGGTTAATTATCTGCCTTCAGCTCAGGTCATGAGCTAAGGGTCCTAGGAATCTAGCCCTGTGTCGGGCTTCCTGCTCTGAGGGGAGTCTGCTTCTCTTTCACCCTCTGTCAACCCCCTGCTTGTGCTCTCTCGCTCGTGCTCTCTCCCTCAAATAAATAAAATCTTAAAAAAAAAAAAAAAAAAAGAAAGAAAGAAAGAAAGAAAAGAAAAGAACAAAGAGCTCACAGCTTCCTTCCCCCTCACCTTCAGTCTCTCAGGCTTCATCTTTATGATTAGAACCCAGTGTATTCCGTATTCGTCATATGTGCAAGTCTTGCCTTATCCATAATATCACAAGCTTTCTTAAGGAAGGATTATGACCTTAAGATTTAAAACTTTTTTTTCCTTAAATACAGTTCTATAACCCATACTAGGCACACAAAAGATCTCAAAGATTAAATATGCTTCATCAGTACCAAGTACTAGAAATAGAAATCTTTTTGGACCCTGGTCTCTGTTAACTAGGCAGGGAGAGATCTCAGTGATGGTCTCCTTCAACCCCTACTAGCAATCATTTCTTAAAACCAACTTTCGAGGCACCCTTGTTCAAGATGGCTGAAGACTAACGCTGGACCTCCAGATCATGAGTTGGGGTGCAGGACTCAAAGAGGAATATCTTCATACTTTATCTACATACTTATCCAGTATGTAGAAAACAACAAGAATGTAGACAAAGATTGATTCCAACTAGAGTCCAACAAGGAAGGGCCTCAGAGTTTTGGAAAATGCTGGTATATCCATGATCTCCTCAACTATGAGTCTGACATGATGTTTGACATTCCTATCACATAACCCAGATATGTAATTTCTGGAGCAATATTCTATTGCTCCAGAAATTACAGCCCCTGAACTCAATGAAAAAACAGCAAAGATATACATGGGAGGCAAAATGTGCCTGACCAATCACTTTAAGCCTTTGTGGGCCAGGACTGTGCCCACGTTTGGACTAGCTCATCTCATGGCTCTGGGGCTGTGTCCATGGCTGGTAGTGGAAGTCCCCCATGTGATTCAGAAAGGTGTGATCTGGTGCGAAGAGAAATGCAACCAGTGAAGGATCAAGCCACTAAGGCAAGACAGAAGGACTTTTGATAGACTAGGTTCCTATTCTCTGTGCATCACTCTCACTCACCCAACTTCTTCCCCTCATACCCTTCCCCCATAATTGTTACTAAGTAGCTGCATCAGGCATTTCTGAAAAAAATAAACAACAGTATTGCTACTGAATTTCTAAGACCACAGAGCGAGGGGAAAGACTGGGGCTTTGGAAAACCAAAAGGCAATTTATATCTCTTCCTTTCCCCCAGGTGGAGCAGTGTGAGATCCAGGAAGGATAGGAGGTGCTGAAAGTGGGCACATAGTCTTTTTGGTTTCTGGAGGTAACTTGTGAATAAAGGCTGCTTCCTCTGGCGGCCCGCCAAAAAATCTTTCCAGGATATATGGGGGAAAAAGTTAAAGATTACACAAAAATTATGTTGGAATTAATAAATGAATTCAGCAAAAGTTGCAGGATACAAAAGCAATATGTAAAAATCAGTTGCATTTCTATATACTAACAATATACAATCTGAAATGAAAATAATTCCATTTAAAATTTTGACAAAAAGAGGTACACCTGACTGGCTCAGTCTGTTAAACATTCGACTCTTGATTTTAGCTCAGGCCATGATCTCAAGGTCATAAGACTGAGCCCGGCGTCAGGGTCTACCACTGCTTGGGATTCTCTCTCTGGCCCCACCCTAACGCACTCTCTCCCTTTTTCTCTAAAATAAATAAATGAAATAAAATATCAACAAAAAGAGTAAGGAAGATACTTAGGAACAGATTTAAGCAAGGAAATAAATCTATGTTAAAAACTACAAAATGAGGGGTGCCTAGCTGGCTCAGTCAGTAGAATATGCGACTCTTGATCTTGAGGTTAAAAGTTCAAGCCCCACGTTGGGTGTAGAGATTATTTAAAAACAAATAAAATCTTCTAAAAATTTTAAAAAGAATAAAAACTACAAAATGTAAGAAGACACCTCTATGTGGGAAGACATTCCTTGTCTATGGATCAGAAGACTTCACATCGTGAAAATGTCAATACTACCAAAAGTGATCTAGAGATTTAATGCAATCTGTATCAAGATCCTCATTGTGTTTTTTGCAGGAATAGGAAAGTCCATTTTAAATTCCTATGGAATCTCAAGGAGCTCTGAACAGCCAAAACAAAATCTTGAAAAAGAACACTGGAGATCTCACACTTACTGATTTCAAAACTTACCATAAAGCCATAATAATCAGACAGTGTGGCATTGGCATAAAGGCAAACACAGAGATGGACCAATGAGAGCCCAGAAATAAACCCTCACGTAAAAATGGTAAAATAATGTTCAACAAGAGTATCAAGACCATTTGACGGGAAAACAACAGTCTCTTTACTAAGCTGAAAACTGTATATCTACATGCACAAAACATGAAGCTAGACTCTCACCTAGGCCATATACTAACTCAAAAACAATCAAAAACCTAAATGTAAAAGCTAAAACAATAAAACCTAGAAGAAAACATAGGGGACAACTTCACAACACTGGATTTGGCAATGATTTCTTGGAAATAATACCCAAACCACAAGTGACAACAGTAAAAAACAGATATATTGGACTTGATCAAAATTTAAAACTTTTACTCATGAAAGGACAGCACCAACAGAATGAAAAGGCAACCCACAAAATGAGAGAAAATAAATATTCACAAATCGTATATCTGATAAGGAACTGAGATCCAGAATATACAAAGAACTTCTATAAATCAACAAGAAAAAAAAAACCCAATTATAAAATGAGCAAAGGACCTAAACAGACATTTCTTCAAAGACAATGTACAAATGGCCAATACGCATATGAAAAAAATGCCAGATATCACTGGTCATTAGTGAAATGCAAATTGAAACCACAGTGACATAACACTTCACACCCATTAGATTAGTATGGCTGTTAAAAATAGAAACTAAGCAGCATTGGCAAGCATGTAGAGAAAATTGAAACTCACATACTCTTGTTGGCAAGAATGTTAAATGGTACGCAACTACAACGTTAAACTATGTTAAACAATGTGGTAGTTCCCAAAAAAATTAAAAGTAGGTTGACATATGATCCAGAAATTCTGCTTCTGTATATATACGCAAAAGAACTGGAAACAGAAATTTCAACATCCATGTTCACAGCAGCAGTATTCGCAATAGCCAGAAGGTGGAAGCAACGTAAGTATCCATATGTCTATATGTGGGTGAAAGAACAATGTAGCATATACCTACAATAGAATATTATTCAGCATTTTAAAAAGGAAATTCCGACACATGCTACAACACGGATGAACCCTGAAGACATTATGCTACATGAAATAAGCCAGTCACAAGAGGACTTCTATCATTCCACTTATATGAGGTACCTAGACTTATCCAGTTTGTTGGGACACAAAGTGGTAAACCAGTTACCAGGGGTTGGGAGGAGGAAGTATGGGGAGGTATTGTTCAATGGGCATGGGGTTTAGCTTTGGGATGATTAAATTCTGGAAATGGACAGTGATAATGATTGCACAACACTGTGAATGGAATTAATGCCAGTGAACTCTACCTTTAAAAATGGTTAAAATGGTAAGTTCTATGTTATGTGTAATTTTAAAACCACCTTACCAGAATGATAAGAAAAATAATTAATGTTCTACACCTACAGTTCTGAACCAAGGGCCAAGATGGATTGTCAAGTATGCTGTGAATAATTTAAGACTAAAAATAGCTTAAGAAATCAAATAAATAACTTCTTTTTTTGTGAGATTTTATTTATTTATTTGACAGAAAAAAAAGTGAGATCAAAATTAGGCAGAGCAGCAGGCAGAGGGAAAGGGGGAAGCAGACTCCCTGCTCAGCAGGGAGCCCGATTCGGGGCTCGATCCCAGGACTCTGAGATCATGACCTGAGCCGAAGGCGGAGGCTTAACCCACTGAGCCACCCAGGCGCCCCTCAAACAAATAACTTCTTTATAAACGAGATGCTATTACTATGAGAATATCAGCCTTATGTGGAAGCAGAAGAGAAAGACATGGAATTTAACCTATGCTGTATACATGTCTAGGCTCACCTATAAAATCTGCCACACATGTGAATATCATCTGATAGGATGCTGGGGTAGAGGAAAGGTCGAGAATTACAGTATTGGATGACAGAATCACAGAGCCTTCAGTAGAAGAGACTTAGAGAGGCTAGACCAGTCAACCAACCAATGCTTCCATCTCTTGTATGCCACACAGGGAACCCGGCCCCTCCAGGTAGCAGGCTTTCCTGGGGGCAGCTCTCGGGAGCAGGGAGCTCTCATGGTCAGTCAAAACCTGCCTCTTGGTAGCTTCAACAATCCTGGGTGGCCTACCTATGTGGTTCATACAAAGCAAACCGACTTTATGCATATCAGCACCGTGAACATGTTAAGAAATATTTTACACTGTTCCTATGTCCTCCTCAGAGTTTTTCTTTCTTCCAAGCTAGAAATCCCTAGCTCTTCCTATGAACTCATTCTGACTTGTTCATATTCCTCAGAAGGAGACAGACAGCCCAACGACGGGGGGCCAGAGCTGCTGCCGTTCTAAGAACATCAGACCCACTTCCTGGAGATGCGTGTGCACGCCAAGGAAGGAACCGCAAGGTCAACACGCCGGCCTGCATGTGTTTGTTACTAACACAGCAAAGGAAGGTTTTCAATGAGGCTCCAGGCTCCACTTTCTGAGCTCCTTGTTCTTTTCCTTGTTTACAGAGGGCAGAAATCTAAAGAGGTTTCCTTCCACACATATGGCTACCATATAAAATTTGTTGGCTTGCATTTTCTTTAACCTGAATAATAATGTGGTTAAAATCCATTTAGAAGCTGGCTTTTAGTCCCCTTTCCTTGGCTGATTGTTGGTGGTTTCCTGATGGTTTCCCCCAGGGTCCAGAGGGAGGGGGCTACCAAGGCCCATCGAGCCTCACCTAGCATTCCCGAGAGCTTGCTGCATGGCAGAAGGCATGCCTCCCTCAACCTGCTGAGACACTCTGGTACTGCACACTCCCGGGTGCTTGTGTGCTTGCTTCCGGGCCACTGCATTATAATGCCTTCCCTGGCATTATTTCCTAGTGGTCCCAAGGAAATACACTTGTATCCCAAGTGACAGGGTTTGAGAAAACACCACCCACACTTACTTGTGACAGCCACATGTCGGTTTGCTTTGCCTTCATCTATCACATCCATGACCTCCTCTGGGCTTGACACAAACCGCTCGGTACACCCCTGGAAGAAAGTCAGATCGGGTTCACCATTAGAAACTGGAAAGCAACTCTATTTGAAGACAGCTAAACGTTCTCCCATTTTTCCTCAAGAGGTGCAGGATAAGAGAAAGGCTGCCATGTGGATCCAACAGCTCTTCCTCCTTGCTTATGGCTTGAGTTCTACATCAAAGAGGAGTCTGCTAAAACCCTAAGAAACCCAGAAGTAAACCAGAAAAGAAATGTCCCCTTTTTCCTAGATGTTTAAGTACCTGTGCATACTCAACAGCAGTAGAAACAGAAAATAAAGAAAATCAGGGACAGAAAAAGAAATGGATGAAATTTTGCTTTGCTTTTCATGTGAGCCACCAACTTTAATTAGTCACTTTGAAGTTCTAGGCATAATGCTATGATAGGCTTCCTCTCCCTGCGAAGTATACACAATTATCTCCACTATCAAAGCCTCTTTACATGTGAATAATAAATATCTGTTCACTTCTCCACTTCTTACTCATGTGATTAGACCTCTGTGACACATTCACACACAGATAGGACTGAAGAAATTAAATGTCTATTTTTTATCCAGATGAATATTAAATATAAAGAACATGATGAAACACCTACATACACTCCAAAACAATATTCTGGGCATATTTTGTAACAGTGCTGGGAGAGAAGTCAATGGCATCATCAAGTTTTCCTCATACCTTTACGTACGGGACTCTGTTTTTATCTTCATGAACTGCCAAGTTCGTCTTGGATACTGAAAATAAGGATGACATAAGGCAGAGGAGAAAAGAAAAGTTAAAGATTCTGTACTGGAGGAAAAAGAGAAATTGTTACCAAAGATACACAAATCTAATAATCTCTTTAAGCCTTGGTTGAGAATAAGCAGATAGCATAAAGGTAATAAAACATCTCTATAAATTTTCATTAATTCCTTAAGCAGAAGAGCTACGAATCACTTCAACCTCCCTGGACCTTGTTAAGGAACAAATAGAGGACAAACATTCAGGTTACTCACCATCGAGTAAGTCCCTGATTTTATCCAAGTAGATCTCAAAATAGGAAACCTAGTTAAAAACAAATTGAGTTTGAAACAGAAATGCCATGCTGTATTTGAAGAATGTCATTATTAGAACTCATAAAAGCCTTTGTCATGCACAGCTAAGAAGAGCAGGAAGGGGGGGGCAGAAAGCTGGATTCGGAGGCCTGCAGCACAGCCCCAGTCGACTCTCTGTGCTCTCCTGTATCCTGCTATGTCAGCCTGCTCTGAGGGCCCCTGCCCAGGGTGGACCCCGCCCCGCAGTACAGTGGGTCTTGTGGTCTGTGGTCTTGATTCAAGGGCTCCTTACACCGTGCCCTAGACAACCACTTACAGATGGACTCTACCCTTCACCTTGATGAGCACCAAGCAAACTTCTAGGTAGGACAAAGCCTAGAACAGAAAACGTTCTTGGCGAGTAATTGTTGAAATCAGTTGGCATCTCCTCATGCAGGATGTTGACCCCCTTACCAGACCAGGTCCAAAACATTCACATGAAGGAAGTGGGGACGGGGATACGGCTGCTGATGGTGGCCAGCTTTGGGGAGGCCAGGAAGGGTTGGAACAAAATGGGATTTAATGAGAGACAGACTCGACTGGGAGAGGGAAAGGAAGCCTTCTAATCGGGTATTCTCAGAGCCCAGTCCCAGCCCCACCTGCAACAGCATCACCCACAGCCTTTGTTGAAACTGCAAAGGTGTGAACCCAACTGCAGAACTCCTAATCAGAATCTCCAGGAACTAAGGAATTGGCTTCCAAATTCTCTAGGTGGTTCTTATACTACCTGACACCTGAGAACAACTCTAACTAGACATGTGACCGTGGAAATTTAATTCACATATAACTAGGACTATAGGCCTCCGTTTTCCCATCTGTCAAATGAAGCCATTGGACTTAATGATGTCAAAAATTCTCTCTAGGATTCTGCACTCTGTCTACACTTGCCTTCCACCTCCCAGATCAACTTTCTTTCTCTCATGTTCATGGGGTTTTTTTGAAACCTAAACAAAGGAATCGACAAACAAGCTGTTAAGAAAAGAAGTTGAAAAAAACAATTGTAAAGCTGGGGTGTAACTCAACAGGTGAAAGTTCACCCCTGCATCCCAGCCTCACCCCTGCATCCCAGCCTCACCCCTGCATCTTGGCTCTGGACCTCTGGTCAGGGGCAGTGAAACCTCCCCAACCCAGCACTAGTCCTCACCCCTCAGCCCAGTTCATTACTTAGTCTGTGTCCTGGAGCCTCCTGACTTCCCAGTTTCTCTGGGATCTGGGGTCTTGGCTTCAAACACTGGAATGTGTCGCTGGGCATCCTCTCCAAGTTGCCCGTCTGCCTAACAACCTGATCTTGCCAGATTATCTGTCAAACTCCCCAGTCACCAAGTGGCGTGCCTCATAGACCGACCTAGCTGACCTTGGAAAGACTCACTGCTCCTGAAAACTTCTCCCTGTGGCTGAAATCCTAGGGTCTGTTTGGCCTCTAATCTTACACATTTCTAATTCAGCCTCCTGGTAGCCAACTCAACCATGGTTCCAAACCATTCTGTGCATCTCAAAATTGTCTAGTTTTCACTAAGACTTCTGTTATCTAAGATATGTATACATGTGTCCTTATTTCCACAGATTGCAGAGAAATTAATTACACTAAAAAGGAGTCATAAATTACATATTAGCAAATATGGCAATTAAAATCCGATTCACATTTAATATGAGAAGAGAAAAACCCCTCTGATTTATTAATTTATTTTTACCACAGAAGATACTGGCTGCTTTCGGGGCATGGGGAGGGACGATTGTGGTTTTGTGCGCGTGTGTGTGTGTGTCATTTCAAATACTTTGTGAGACCAGGTGGAAGAAAAATAAATATGTGTTGTTTTGCATTAAGAAAATAACATGTTCAGAAATAATGTTTAAAGCCTCTATGGGGCTCACTTTAAGGAACAGATTTTCAAAACTGCTTTAATCATGCCTCTTTTTCTTGATTAAGCCCGTCACCACTCAGTTCAAAACACGGAACAGTCAATAGCTAGTCTGCTCACTTGCAATTATGATCTATGAAGTAAGTGAGCATAACTACAAACGCAGAAGAGGAAGCCAGGGTGTAAAATTCAGCCCTGAAGACTTGGGTGCTCTTCCTTCTCCTCCTGACCACCCCCCCTTTACCCCCCCACCATGCTGGGGCAGTTTTTATTTTAATAAGATTCTAATACAAGACCCTATTTTGAAGGCAGTAATTGGTTTAACATCTTACTCCAAGATTATTCCATAAGAACCCTACAGGAGTTGAAGGTATTTAAATACAAACAGCCTTAAAGATGGACTAAGCTCCTAAATCTTGATCCCATCAAAGCCAGAGGCTTCTGTATCCTTAGATATAAAGAACCCTGGCAAGGAGGAGAAACCTGTGTTAACCAACAAACGGAGGGAAAAGATTTGTGAAGTAAAAAGACTTCCTGAATCTAATTTATGGAGGGCAAACAGCTGTTGCCTTGTTTTCATATAATTTAGGAAAGGTACATAGCAGAAGTAAGGGCGGAAGTTTAAGATAATGAAAGAGGTGCCGCACATGTTGGTCAGATCAAGAGTCTAATCTCAGCTCTGTGATCATGGTTGTACATTTTTGGAAATATACTAAAAACCGTCAAACTGTACACTTCAAAAAATGAACTTTATGGTACATGAATCATATGAATTATATCTCAATTTTTTAAATTTAAAGATATTTTTAAAGGGGGGGGTCTGGATTTCTTGCTTTTCTACAATCCCTGCGCCCCATGCCTACTAACAAATTTTTGTATCTTGTAACAACTTCCTCTTTTTGCTTAAACAAGTGACTTTCAGTCATGTGAAAACAAATGAGTTCCAATGAATGTATCCCTAATATCCAATGTTATAAATTAACAGCTATAATTAAGAGAAAAAAATTCTCTTTCAATTCAAATTTAAGTTGCAACGAGGTTCTGGCTTAAAAACAAAAACAAGGGACACCTGGGTGGCTCAGTGGGCTAAGCCTCTGCCTTCGGCTCAGGTCATGATCTCAGGGTCCTGGAATCGAGCCCCGAATCGGGCTCTCTGCTCAGCAGGGAGCCTGCTTCCTCCCGTCTCTCTGCCTGCCTCCCTGCCTACTTGTGATCTCTCTGTCAAATAAATAAATAAAATCTTTAAAAAAATAAAATAAAAACAAAAACAGAAACCAGGAAGGATAACGCCCTTCACCAACACTTGTCAGAGCGTACTCCTCAAAACACTAGTCCAGCATACCTCAAAAGGGGAAAAATACGAACACAGTCAAATAAGCTGGAAAACGTAATCTGCTACATGTCCCCTTTGTAGAACTGGATTACATAATAGCATATTTAACTTGTGATGAATTTAACATTGTTCAACAAAACATTTTCCCAGCTTATTTGGCCCCATTAGCCTTTTCCCTGATAGGCCACCTATTAATAATATGAGGGACTGTGTTCCATGGAACACACTTTGGGAAATGCTGTCCTAACGCAATCATGAACACATTCCAGTCATATCTATAGAGATCCACTGGGTAAAGGGTAGAATTCAGATAACTATCCAGATGATTCTATCCTAAATAAGGTTTTTATTTTACTTTGATATTTCCTTAGTATTCACCTGAGTCATTAAATAACTATGGCTTTGCTTACCATAGCATTTCATTTAAAATAGATAAAAAACAATCTTTTATGCATACATACAAAAAGGAAAACGAAAACATTATTTGGGGCCCAGTTTTTCTCTTTAATCAATAGCACTCACCTTGATGTGAAACTCCAAGTTTTCATCCATGGAATAGATGTGGTCAAAGATGTCATGGGCAATCCTTGGGATGATCCCCATGAGTTGAGGGTCATGTAGCTTCCCCTAGTGAGGGAAAAAAACACAAGCACAGGCAGCTAGAGTGCCAGGAAACATGTGGAAGAGAGAAGGAACCAAGCTGGGTTTCATAACAGAACTCCATGGAAGAGGGAGCACCCCCCCCCACACACACACAGTCAGATCCTTGGAGGTCCCCCTGACGTGCCAACAGCCCAAAAGTTCATGGAAATAACTCACCATGTTCCTTTTCACCCAGCAGAAGAGAGTTTGTTCTGTCAGGTTCTGGGGCTTGAAAATATTTTTCTCCAGCTGCCACTCAGGGCAGCAAAATCATTAAATCATTATATGTGGTGAGAGTGTGGGTAGGAAGGAGGAGGGAAGGAAGACAGGAGGTCTGGGATTATATGGTAACTATCACATACTAAATGTGGTTTTTGTTTTGAAATTTTTACAAACTGATCCAAATGTATAAGTCCAAATTAATTTGCTTTAATAAAGCCAACTTGAGAGCTGATAGACATTGATAGACTGATAGTCATCATTGCTCAAAAATTTAACAATAATTATTCTAGGAATACCTTCAGTATCACCTCACAAACCAGTCAAGAAAAGCCGTTTTATCAATTTCTTAAAAATCTGTAATTCCCAGCCTGAAATGTTACAAAAAATTTTTAGCTGGTTTCTTTTTAAATTTTTTGCTATTTCTAATATTTAAGTTCACTTGTAAGATATTCTCTTATTCTTTTATCCCCCTTTTTTCTACCGAAGAGGCCCAGCCCTCCCTTCCCCATGCAGCCAGCAACCATCCTCCAACCCTAAGGGATTTGAGGGATATTTCATCTAAGGGATGAAGGGATAGATGAATTTTTCTGTGATTTGAGTTCTATCACTAAATCCATTTTTAAAGATCCAGATTTGCTGCTTCCGAAGACTTTCAAAAAAATATGCCACGATATCTGAAAGCAATCCCCAAACAAGAGCTCTAGAAGTATTTAAACAGCAGCCTCAGCAAGGACTTCCAGAGACCCTTCCTTACTCCCATGCTCCAAATTCTGTCCTGTTCCCTGTTAAACCACACATCAATGCACAAACACGAAGTCTGCAAGTCTAAAGTAATCATTGGCAAGAAGAGTCTTCAGAAAGTTCTAAAACTCTAGGATCTTCAGAAAGTTCTAAACTCTAGGAAAAATGGAACTGGAAGAAAAGTACAAAACCCATTTACTCTTCTCTCAGCAAACTTTACCAACACTATGACTCACACACTTGTTCTAAAATCTGCCCGACACCTGGAAGATCTGCTTTGTTTTCCTCAGTGAGATCTTCTGTATCCTTCAGGGATTCACCACGTAGTGCCTCTCTGACAGGCTGACTCTGAAGCCAACAATCTGAATTACCAAAAGCAAGAAATCATGTGGACTTAGGCGCTAAGCACTTCCGGTTCTGAATCCTCCTTTGCACACCTGATCCACCTCCCACTCCATTGAAAGCAAGAGAAAAGCTGAATTTAGATACATCTGGGCCCTGGCAAAGCTCTTTTACCTGGGAATGCCCTCGCATGTTAAGGATCCTAAATCCTTTGATGTGTTTATGTGGCTTTTTGACGGTACAGCCCCTGAAGGCAAGATGGCCAGTGCATATGTATTTCTTCCCATTGCTTATGACGCTAAGTACGGTGTCTCCTGCATCGAATTATTGTAGAAGTTAAATTAAGCAGTATAAAGAGAGGGTTAGAAATGATAAATGTTAGCATTATATTATTCAGCTCATATCAGGTTCCCATTAAGCAGTCGTCAAGGTTTATTTGACCTGAAGAGTCTGAAAATACATTTCTATCCCAGGCCATGACTAGAAATCTCAGAAAAACAGCCCTCAATGACTGAGACTCAGGATCTCTCAAATGTTGGTAAGCTTACTTCTCATAGGCCATTGTAAACATAAAATATTGGGCCCCACAGGCTCAGGACTGTGTAAATTGCTGGCAGAAATGACATGGACTGTGAAAACACAGATCTCTGTCCAGTCAAATTTTGTGATACCACTGGGCCAATCCACCTTGGAGATCTGAGGAGTGCCCCCCATGCTCCCCACAGAACCCTTCAATAATCCATCATAATCCTTTAGCTTCTACTCAGTGGTCCACAGACAAAGAAAGATGAGAGATAATCCAAAAGTCATTTATAAATGACTCAAGTCTGTTTCCCTAGATGCTTTCCCTTCCAAAAGATTTATCTTTCAATTGATTCCTAGCTTATACAAATACTGGCATCCCTTTGTTTGCCTTTGTCAGGGTAAGAACCAAGGCAGAACCAGGGATGAGTCTGGGACACTCCCTGTGTTGTTTCCCTGAAGCCCACACCCAAAAATCACATGAGAGGGCAGCACATGTGTATTTGGAGAAGGCGTAAGGATACCTCCCATTCCCATGGTCATGGAAGTACTACTCAAATCTACCACAGGTTTCCAGGCTACGATGCTTGATCTAGCTCATAAACCCAAGTGTGGTGAAAACTGAGCCTTTATGTTCAATAAACTGAGCCTGTCAAGACAATCTGTGTGTGTGTGTGTGTGTGTGTGTGTGTGTGTGTGTGTGTGTTGGTATACGTGGTGTACGGAGTGGATGTGTGTGATGTATATAGTATGTGGGTGTGAGTGGTGTTGGGGGGAGTTTTGATGTGTGTGTTGTGTATGTATGAGATAGACAGGTGTTTCATAAAGGTCTTCACTCCTTCTTGCAAATAAAATACACATCTACACATACGCAGTAGTCACCTTAGGCAATGCAAGGTGGTAAAAAAGCGGAGAGGTGTGGAAATTTAGAGCACAGGAGAGTCCTTTCCAGCTGGGGTGGTATTGGGATGGCTTCGTTGAGGGACGACAAATCTTGAGAGAGGAGGAAGATGAGGATGGGCAAAGGGGATGCAGCAGGGATCTTGAGAGGACAGCAATGTGGCCCACGAACTGAAGAATACTAACCGAGGCTACCTTCCAGATAGCCAGGACAACTTCAGTTGGCTGAAGGATTGGGATGGATTTGGGTAGCAAAGGAATGTCCCACTTCATCATCCTTTTTTCTCTCAGAAAACAAAAAGAACATTTTTCTACTTGTATCCTACATAATCCTCTTCAAAAACTTCTCCCACTTTTGAATGTGGCCTTCTCGGGGCATGTATGAAAGAAGAAACCAGACGCAGGCCATCAGCCATAGAACAAGACTCCCTTTGTTCTAGCCCCAGGTGCCTCCTCAACCTCCCAAGCAGGACAGTTTCCTGAAACACTTAAGATGGGAAAGCAGGCAGCCTGTCAGCTCACACGAGCACCAGTGCACTCGGACAGGCTCATTAAAAATCACTTGGCAGGCTCAGCCCAGCAGTGGGGGGGTTGCGCCATTCCACGGGCTCCAGGTGTCCCTTCGGGCAGAAGGAAAAACAGCGTGTCTCCATCCATCTAAATCTGTGCCAAAGAGGGCCACAAAGCAAAGCCCAAGGCCCACAGAAGCTCTTCCCAGCACCACAGGCCAAACAAAGGTCCAGCCCTCTCTTCCCCATATAGCCAGCACCCCCAGCAGCCCTCCTTCGACCCAGCCCTGGAACACTGGCCGCACATGCCAGGGCCCAGTGTGTGCCAGTGTCCTACCAAGCCTGGCATCAGCACCGTCAAGTGTTTCCTATTTTTACTGAGAATCCACCTTAAATGCTGCATCTTCAGAAGCTAATCTTTCCAATTTTATGTAGGCTTATCTGTTTGTTCTCCTCAATAGAAGGTAATGGAATCACCACTGGATGTCAGACCAAAAATGAGGGGATTAAAATGAAAAACAGCTTTAAAATGTGAGAGCTCTGTCCATTCAGGGAGTTAACATCCCCTTCCAAAAGCCTTTGAAAGATCACAATGTGTGATTCCAAATACATAAAATCCGTTCAGATGGTGCAAGCCCTGCAGTGTTTTGTTTTGTTTTGTTTTGTTTTTTAATTTAATTGCATTCCGGGGTCCTGGATTTTTCAGTCTCCCACAGTCTCTACGACTTCAGCTCGGGGCTTCTCTTTTCCTCTAACATATTCCCTACCTTCTCTTCAATCTATAATTACTGGACAGAAAGAATCAGACTAAGTGTGTGTGTTGGGAAGGGGGGTGTCTAGGAAAGTTCCCAACCCATTCCTTCCTTCTAGGATCTTCGGAAGTCATAGTAAAGAAAAACGCCCCTTGCAATCAACCTTTTAAAACCGATGTGGATGAAAAAACTACAAAATTTGCCTAAATTTACCGTGAGAGTAACCTGCACAGAAGCCAGTTTCCCTAAGGTCCCCAGCTGAGCACGCTGCAGGCCTTGTAAGGCTCATGCTGTGAGAGGCCCAGGGCTCCAGGCGCCCTCATTTAACAAAACACCTCCTATTTTCATTTTAAAGAGCTGGCATTTGTCTTTGCCATCTCCTTACACCCACAGATTAGCCCCTCCCCAACACACACACACACACACACACACACACACACCACAAACTATGATTTTACTCTGGGGACAGGTCTCTCCTTTGATGGTTTACATTTTAAATTTCTGACATTGAGCAAATACCTTGTATTTTCCAAAGATGAATTAATCCCAAAGCTAAAAAGGTCACTCTTGTAAACAGTCCCTATGATTTGGGGGATTCTAACTACCGCATTTTCTGTTGTTATTGTGTATATTGTTTGGTAATGTTCCAAAAACCTAGAGACTGATGGACATCATCATGAGATGCGCCACCCCCCCCCCCACCATGCCTTATGGCCTATGAAGGAGCTTTTGTCATGGGTACTGGAGTTGCTGGTACTTGGGAAATATAGAACTGCAACTTTGCTAGTGCCTGGAAGGTTAAGGGTTTGGGGTCCAGTAAGAGGCAGGCAAGAGGATGTGCCTGCATCTCCAAGGGGTATTGCATGAGAACATGAGATGCGGAGAAGGGCGTGACCAAGGCTCAGGTGCAGGGAACGGTCCTGCTCCGTCCAGAAGCAGTGGTCAACAAATTTCATGCTTCCTTTAATCTGTGCGATCTCGGAGCCACTGTCCCCCATCCCCCTCGAACGGTTGAAAGTGAGTCAACACAACAGAAATAAGATCCCCCCGAGTCACACACACACTTAGAATGTGTGTGAGCAGAACATCAGAGCCCCAAGGGTTTTAGCCTTGTGCCTTTGAAATCTCCTCTTCAATAGGAATGAATCATAAGCTAAAGCAGTTCTGTGGCCAACATCTCTCAGGAACACTCCCAGGAGGGAACCGTAAATGAAAATCCTAAGCTTGAAGGATCAAGGATTCATCTTACCCTGCTGCTTGTAAGCTGAGTTCCCCCAACTTCCTCTGCACAGTGTCTTATAATAACCACTCTTCTACTTCCGCTCACCTGTCAGGCGGGCCCAGCCTATAGAAGAGTATCCGGCCCTGAAGGGCTTACAGGAGGCCATGGCAAAAAAGCAGGAAAAGAAGAGGTAAAGGGGGCCAATTTTATCTGTAAATGTGTCTTGTCTGGAAGACAGCCTGGAAGACAGCCACAGGCTCCACAGCCAACACTCTGAGCTGGGCTCACACCTTCACACCCTCACAGAGGTCAGGTGTGCACGTTAATGACAAAGGAGGCTGCACGCTAGTTCCTACTGTGCATGCAGGGGGCTGGGTACACTGGGATGGCCCAGCCCACACACAGGGTTGGCCCCCGTCACCTCAAGGCTATCAATTTAACAAGTGTTTTATCGAACCCTCCTAGAGGAACAGCCGCTGTTCCATGCACTAGAAACGTGAATAAACAGGTGAAGAAGACAATGATGATCTCTGCGCTAGTGACGCCTACGCTTTATAGGATGGTGAAATTTTGCCTAGTTGTAGGATCTTTAGAATTTTCAACCCAATTTGGAAGCTTAAAATTGTGTGAAATCATCCTATTTTAAGCACTGCCTGCAATTAAAAAATACATACAATAATAATTTTTTTAAAAAATATAAAAACACACGGTGTGCAGGCAGAATAAAAATATGTCTCTGGGCTGAATTTGGTCCATAGGCCAACTTCTTTGCATCTCTGTCCTATGGTTTTTTATTTCCTCTGAGGAAATTCGCCTCCCTAGAGTGGCCCTTCTTAGCATAAATGATTCTCACAGCAGACTTTCTCAGTGAGATTAGGGCCGCAGTCCCTAAGGATACTCACACTACTGTTTAGCTTACTGATGAGTATTTTAAAAGAATGTACTATTACCATTTTGAGAGAGCCACCAACAAAGGATTTTCTTTGAAATTCTGAACTCTTGGGATTTTATTATCATTATTTTGAAACTCCACGATGCCAAAATGAATTGGTCAGACATGACCAGTCCCTTTACCGTCTCTCTCTCACATCACAGTCAGGGGGCTGCAGGCACCCGAATGTGGCTGGTCGTACAGAGCTACTGAGCCACCCGTGGGGATGCTTCCCAGCACGCTGCAATCATACCTCCATGGTATGTGTCTTTCCTGACGAGGTCTGTCCATAGGCAAAAATCGTCCCATTGTAACCTTCAAGGACATCTGCAGGCAAGAAAAAGAAATTAAAATTAACTCATTACTTTGATCGTATGCTTGTGTTGGTTCCATATTTTAAAATTACATATTCCAAATGGCCCATCTCATTTTTCACACAAATGATGTATTTCAACTACATTTGCATTTTAAGTAGAATTGTGAGATAAAAGCAGAAATGAAGGCCTCCACTGTTCCCCAAATAAGAAATGTAGTCACATTCCTACAGAATATATTAATGAAGAGGCAAAAAAAAAAAAAAAAAGAAAAAGAAAGACAGACACTCTCTCCCAGTAATGTCAATATTAAGACAGTTATCGAGCAGTACACTTCCTTTTCAGCAGAAAGATACTCAAGTTTTCTTCTCTAAATTGATCTCCTGAGATCATTTGGAGGAAGAAAAACATTATCCGTGTCCTGACTCTCTGGAGTGAGGTAAAGAATAGAATTTCTTTCCCAAAGATCTGATTTGGGTCAGTTGAAATGCCGGCGCAGGCGAGCTCCTGGGGGAGGTTTTTCAGGAAGGCGGCCCGGAACCCCTTGAGAACGGAGCTAGTCCAGAACTGGGGAGAAGGACAGGGCCCCACTCTGTAAACCCAGCCACACGGGGACAATCCGATCAGCCCAGAAACGCCAGGGCCCTCAAAGTTAAGACCTCTGTTTTTTCAGTGACGGTGCTGGCAGGATGGCCCAGGCCCATCAGCATCGGGAATTTCTTTTAATTACACAATGAGCACACTGTGCAAAGCCCCCCACTCGGCAGGCCGGCTTCCATTTCACACAGGGACAAGGGGAAGCATGCAGACAGATGCTTCTCCACACTGGAGATTATCTGTGGGAATTCCTTCAAAGCAGCTGAGGTGATTAAAATATATTTACCACTCATTTCCCTCAGTCCTCCTTCGTCCGCATCAAATCACCGAAAGGTAAATAGTACATGATTAATATCCCTGACCCAACAGCTGTACATAAGGGAAGGAAGTCTCATTCCTGAAAGGACAGTGGGGGCGATAAGAAATGTACTCACATTCTTACAGAATATGTTAATGAAGAGGCAAAAAAATAATGTGGCAATTCCCTTCACCACCTCTCTGAGGAACCCCCTACTGAGGTGTCCTCTTCAGGGCCCCTGGCTCCTTCCCTCATCAGTCCAGGCCACCAGCTCCAGCTAGTTCAGGCCCTGATTAGGCTGGTTTGTTTGTGGTTTTGATCTCTCCGAATTTCATGCCAGTTAATTTTTGTTGTTTTGTTAGCTTTTCTAAAAATTTTTTCAATTTACATGTTATTGATCTGAGGTTACTAGAGTGTGAACTGGGGTCAGAAATGAAAGTGGGATTTTCCTTCAGGAAGCTTAAAAAAAAAAGAGAGAGAGAGAAAAATTCAGCAGCAGAATTTTTTTTTTTTTTTTTAAATCCTAGCAGCCCTCCAGAGTTTGTGTCAAGCTATATTGAGAGAGAGGAGGGAGAGAGAGAATGTTCACACATATCAAACTTCTGGTAATGGTTTCCTTGGGAACAGAAGCAAAAACTTGAAGACCACAATGTAAGGGTTGGGGGTTCAAGCTTCAGTTTTCACAGAAATGCCAACTTGCTCAGAGAACAGATTCAGAGTGGAGAGCCTCTAAATGGCCATGAATGCAACGTGCTTTGAGGGACACAAAGAAAGAGGCTCCCATCCTGCGGTTGTACCTTTAAAATTCTATATTCATGGCATAAACAGCTCCGGGCAGTTGGAATGCTAGCCACAATCACAGCACTAAAGCTTCTGTTTATCAGAAATCAAACATCTCTCCCTAAACTCAAAGGGCCTCCTTACCTCCAGCCTCAGTGTAGGAGGCACTCTGGGACCTACCAGCCTAGGCATTATTAGATCCGGGGTAAGGAGGCCAAGGCCAAGGGTCCAGCTCCCTCTGCTCCTTCTCACAGGCCGCCGGCGACCCTGCAAGTGCACATGCACGCAGAAGGGGGCGCTGAACAACGTGCTGCACCCTAAAGAAAACCCAGTTCAGAGTCAGAGCCCCACGGACAAGAGAAAACCCGGCACGTTTCCTCTACTGCCACCAAGCAGCGTGGCCGGTGCACCTAAATTGGGCACCCCTGGACAGGGTCCACACCTCTAAACCCAACTTCCCTGGGCAGAATGCACAATCCTACTAACTCCTAGTTAGCTACTGCTGCCAGGACTCCTGCAGGGTGAGGCCTACGACACACACGGGAAAACAAAAGAGCTCAGGGAGAGCACTACTTGTCTTAGAGCAGGGAGCTAAGGAACACAGGAGGCTCTACTTGGAGAATCCTTGACTGTTTGTTGCTGTTATTTCAACACAGAGTGCAATTATTATTATTTTTTTTAAAGGAAAAGAGTACATAAAACTCCATCAGAACAAATGCTGCTTAGTCTTTGAAGTACTATTTACAGTCATGTTACAATTAATTCATTGTTGTAGAACCTATCTCTAGTGTTCAAGGCTGAACAGAGCCGATGCCTTCTTTCAACTCAACTGTGACTTAAATGGTTATTTTTTAAAAAGATAGAAAAAGCTCTTTGAACCCAGTGTTCTCAGTTTTCTTCCAAACTCCAGGTTGTAGGGGTTGGTGTGTTTACCCAGTCTATGTCTGATTATCAGGGGAGAGGAGATGCAGGAGGGAAAGTGAGGGCACACTGTGCATTTGGGTTGGACTGCTGGGATGGAGGAGGCCAGAGCACACGCCCAGGAAAGCAGGATGGGAGAGCACCACGATGAGCCACACAGCAACCCCCACCCAACCCTAATAGAAACAGCCCACAAAAAGGCACTTTCATCACCCTGAATGACAGTTCCTGGGCCCAAGGAAAGCATTTGTTTCAGAGCCTCTCCCGTAGCAGAATGACTATTTCTGTGCACCAGCCGCAGAGCCAGGAACCAGCTCAGCCAGACAGAACCTTGCTTTGTGATGGGCTCTGGCGTGATATGACCTCAGCTCACACCA
The DNA here is from genome assembly GCF_010015895.1 of Lontra canadensis. Lineage (NCBI taxonomy): Eukaryota > Metazoa > Chordata > Mammalia > Carnivora > Mustelidae > Lontra > Lontra canadensis. The sequence goes on from NW_022631005.1 coordinate 11,479,016, forward strand.
CAAAGCTAGTGGCACCCACAAACACAGCACACATCCATCCGGCAGCCAAGCAAACCCAAAGAGAGGTTCTGCAGCAGGTGGGAAGAGCCTTCTCACCTCCAGAGAGGGGGGCGAACCTTGAAAATACTTCTCGCCTCTCGCTATAGACTTCAGAAGCCAGTTTTCCACCCTAGATTTTGCTAGTTCTGAGTCCAGATCTTCCTAGAGCAGAAGAGTTAATTCTACTATTGGGTAAGAATTTGAGGAGGATGAAATCATACAAGTTCCTGAGAAGGCATGGCCTGTACCAACTCCCCAAATGAAACGGCGGCCTGTCAGTGGCAATAGTGACAGACAAGTCATCCCTGCCTTGGAGCCCTAAGGCTCTGGCTGTCCAACAAACTACTCAAGTAGGCATATGCCTCGAGGCAGCCCTGCTGAACACTAGTGGCAGACCAGAATGGTGGGCCAGCCAGTCTGAAGGGAAGGGCATTCCTGCATCTTCAGAATGGACATGCATCTCACTGTTGGGAGACAGGCAGGGCCACCCCAAGGCCACCCGCCACAATCTCTCCCTCTCTCTCCTCTCTCCTTTTCCCGTGGCCATTCCTATCCCTGTCTTTTTGCAATGCTTGGTTTATAGTCCATGTGGCCTGATAGAAAAGTAACAACTCATAAATAGTTACTAAATGCTCATTATGAGCTCTCCAGAAAAGTGGGAGCAGAATAGTGCAGAAAAATTCAAGGAAGACAGGCAAAACTCAGGCTCAAATTCCAGCCTTACCAACCCCTAACTGACCTGGGCGAGTCATCTAACTTCAAATCCCTCTTTAGTACAATGGAACCAATAATGCCCATACCTCATAAAATTGTTGAGACTTAAAATACGATAACATACGTAAAGTGCATAGATGGTGCCTGACAGATAACAGTACCCAAATAAATATACTTCTTTTTAAGAGGCACATATAATATAATAAAACATATTTATAGTATCTTGAACCTGAAACTTGTCAGTGAATCCACATTGCCTGGAGGATAAAGCCCATCCAATTCCACCGAACTCTGATCTAGCCTATCTTTTTAAGTTCTGGCCCCTCAGTACCTTGTAACACTCTAAGTTGCCCAAACAAGCCATATAATCTGTGTCTTATGATTTTGCTGTTCCTTGTGCCTGTACAGAATGTAGACATATTCTACAGTTTACAGGACCCAGCCTTTCCAAGAAGCCTTCCTTAATTCTCTAAACCTCATCCCCATTCACCAAAATCAGTCCCCTGTGACTTCCTTCTGTGGTTCCACAGCATTCTGCACACAGCCAGTTTAAAGCATGTATTCCCCACAGGTACAAAAACTATGGGTGCCTCCATCTCTTTCCCTATCCGTGAAGCTTTCTGCAGACAGTCTTTTTTTTTTTTTTTAAGATTTATTTATTTGACAGACAGAGATCACAAGCAGGCAGTAAGGCAGGCAGAGAGAGAGAGAGGAAGGGAAGCAGGCTCCCTGCTAAGCAGAGAACCTGATTCAGGGCTCCATCCCAGGACCCTGGAATCATGACCTGAGCCTAAGGTAGAGGCTTTAACCCACTGAGCCACCCAGGCGCCCCTGCAGACAGTCTTATATACCTTGGTGACTCTAATCCCTAGCAGTGCTTACTCTACATGGTAAATACTTACTATCTCTGCATAAAGGAATGGGTAAAAGAAATAACCAAACAAACGAAGCCTAAAGAAATCAGATCTAGAAAACAAGGAACCACCTTCTCTAGCCCTGTACAGTCCACATCAAGTTAATTTGAAAGGCAAATGCCCAGAGTGACTTCTGTAGAGTGGGAAATAGTTCCCCGTACTTCAACAATAGCAAGCAGTAACCATGGTTTTTAATTCCTAGCGCGTCCACAGAAACCTTCCTATTTACCATGCTGAGAGTCACAAATCCTATAAGCTTTTCTGGAAGAAACAAAGAATTCTACATACTCTCTCAGACAACATTTTGAAAAACACACACCAGACAAAGATGGGAATGTGGGAGGTACCAGAATTCTAGAATCAAATGTTTGAAATATGTTTTGAAAAACCCAGTGAAGTTGAAGGGAATGAAAAAACCAAGAGAGGAAAAAAGCTATCCAGTTAAAAGGAGTCTTCATGATCTCAAAAACGTTAAGGGTTCAGAGAGCCTTGAAAGAAACGCTTGCAAGTCCACTACGTTACCATGAATCGTGGGGGCTGCGGTGGCCTTCAGAAGTTATCTGATTGAATTTCTGGCCTCTAGAAAAAGAGACCCCTACAGTGCCACCTTCCTTTCCTGATTTAAATAGGGCTTGTCATGGCAAAAGAAACCTCAGTTGTGAGCTGCCTGGATGGCTCAGTGGGTTAAGCGTCCGCCTTTGGCTCAGGTCACGGTCCCGGGGTCCTGGGATCAAGACCTGCGTCGGGCTCCCTGCTCAGCGGGAAGCCTGCTTCTCCCTCTCCCACTCTTCCTGCTTCTGTTCCCTCTCTCACTGTGTCTCTCTATCTCTGTCAAATAAACAAATAAATAAAATCTTAAAAAAAAAAAAAAGAAAGAAACCTCAGCTGTACCTATTAACTATTCTAAGGAGTTTTTTCTTATACATCTGTGTTTTACCTTGCTGATGCAGAAATAACATGGCCACTTCCCCTCATGCTAGCCTCAGTGGGTATTAAAAAAAGTTAAATTAGGCCTTCATCACCCCCCATTAGTTTCCTTTCAAGGAAGAAGAAAGAACTCTTTGTTACAAAATGAGTATGCTCACATTACATTTACAGCATCTGAAAACTATCTGTTTATCATATCATGTCAGAGCCTAATGTTACCCTAAGTGGTTTTCTTTGTGGCTCACCATATATTGGGCCTCAAGTGACCCAGTTAGGTCCTGTCTTCACAAGAACTTTCCAAGGACTGCCTATTTCTGACATTTCATACTACAGAAAAACCCAAACACTGAAAGAGACCCAACTTCTCTAGTAATGAAGACTGAAAGGTTATGATTGTTTGTTAATCACAGGATTTTTGAAAAAGGGAGTGCATCCATCTGTAATTACAACATCAACTTAGAGATGTGTTGAAATGGACCTCATGCTTAGCACAGCACGTGGTAAATACTATTTGGTTCTGATAATGGAAGGGGAGAGAAAAAGAAGGAAATTATGGCTCACGTGTGATTAATCTTACTTTAATAAAAATAAGGAAGAGTCTGCTAATGGAGAGGAAGGAGGGTTGACTAGCAGCAAACTAGAACAACGCACTCCAGAGAGAGAGAAAACATTTTTAGACAGGAAGAGATACAAGAGAATAGAAGTAGAGAGAAGACAAACATTACCACCAGATATAGGCCCACAGTATTAATTCAAGAGCCCAAATTCAGGCATGTTTTTCTCTTCTGTATCATCTTCCTGTGAAGACCTTCAAAATCAATTGATGTCTGCAACAGGAACATGAATAACCATACACCTCAGCGAGGAACATTACGTGCTGTCTCCTACGCAGGAGCCCAGGGTCAGAACTAATCGAACAGATGCACCCAGGGTTGGCTTTCAGGAATTTCAAATACTTAGGTTAGTCGTCTTCCAAAAACAAGCACGTCTTGCATGACAAGGTGCTTTTTTAATTGTTTTTGCTTTTTTGCTCTTTAAATCTACAGCTACCTATAAAGGTACAAACAGCAGGACATTTGAAAGCACAGGGGCCGTAGCATTCAGAGTTGAAGGTTAAGATATGAAGATGAAAAACAAAGTAGCAGGAGATGCCCCTCAGCTCTGTCCAGATGGCGAGCTCCCCCAAGGCAAGCTCCAGCCTGCCCCTGATTTGAAAGGGCAAGGTAGAGCGATGTGTAAATTGCTTCATCTCCCTGCTGTTATTTTGACGCAGAACCTTCAGGGCCAAGGCTAGTCCCAGAGAAAAGGGTTGATCTCTGAGATGGTTTTAGGCTTCAGGCTATCTATTTGGAGGAACAAATGTTGGTATCTGGGTGGAAAGGTGGAAAGTGGGTTAGACAGAAGTATGTTTAAGAAACGCTGAGTAGCAAGAAGAGCTCAATAACCAACAAGGTAATGTGATTTTATGATGCTGTAGAAAATTCCTTGATGCCTGAGAATTTTCCACGTGTAAGGCTTCTCCCTGAAGAGACAGATGCCCAAAATGAGTCAGCCAAAAACAGACAACTGGAGCATCAGAAATACATATATTTTTGTCTCCTTCAAAGTAAAAAGGAGGTCTTATACCTACAGCAGTATTTTAAAACCATTACAGAAATAGTGTGACCATAGCTTTTAAGCTTCTAGGTGGCAGAATAACTCTGCCAAAAAGGTGACAAAAGAAATAAAGAAATTTCCTTGGCAAGGAGGTATAGAGAGGTGCGAGAACTTGCTTGACATCATAGCAAATCAGAGTCAGAGCTCGGGCTACAATTCAGTGTTTCCAATTAGCAGGCCTCTGCTTATAGTCAAGGCACTTTGAGTCCTAGGCTGCAAATATCACTTAATGTTTTCAATTACTCTGAAAGGCCGGGGAGGAAATAAAGAAATAGCACTTACCTTTGACAATTTGCTTTGCACACGCATTGTAAACCTGCTCTTGGGTCGTGCTGGGAGGCAGCACTCTATCGAAGACATATGGCTTCCCTTGCTAAAAAAGACGAAAGGAAAGGGCAGAGAAAACACATTAGAAGTTTAGGAATAAAAAGCACTAATAGTAGTTAGACCACAGGCACTAAATCACAAACCCTATCCTTGAAGGCATTTCCGTACTAAGGCTAGGGAATTATTACATTGCAAATCCACACGGACAATGGGCATATGTGTTTTGCATATTGAGAATCTGAGAAAGAAAAAAAAGATGTTTTGTTCTTTTTTTTACTTGAAACACATTCTGATGAAAAGTGGGCTGAGGCTTCATTCATTCATTCATTTTGTGAGGCTTCTTCTGAACCAGGGACTAGACTAGAGGATAACCCAACCAGAAGACAGTGCAGCCTATAAAGCATTCAATCAAGTGTGGCCGAAAGCTAATAAACAAGAAGGCAAACACCCAGGGAAACACAAAATGCCTAGGTACAAAATAATGGGACAGAGGGGATGACAGAGAGAGCAAAGCAGGCCTCTCTGAGGAAATGCCAGTTCGGTGGATCTTTAAAGGATCGCAGAAAGACAGAGGCAAGTGAAGAGCCATGGGAGAACAGAGCAGACGGAGCAGAGGTCAGAGCAGGCAGGAAGGGGTCTGGAGTGTTCAAGGAACCAGAGGGTGGCACAAAAAGAGGTGAGAAAGGAAATCAGGAGCCACTTAATACAGGGCACTGTTAGCCAAGAGAATGTGCTTGGATTTTATTCAATGGGAAGACAACATGATCAAATTTAAGAAGCTGCTCTTAATAGGAAGATATTATTGTTTTATATCCCAAAGAATTCCAGTGCTTGCTTTATATGTATACGTGATGCCTTAACTCAGTGGAGGCCTCCAAGTCACAGAGGGTCCTTCTGCACAATAAATCAAGTGACTTCCCCAGGTGTAAGATCTTGGGGTTTGGTCTGACACTGGGCTGTGTGCCGTTCAAGGTAGTAATGGTCAGAAGGGAACGGAAGCAGCTCTTCCTGGTCTATGTGAGCCCTCACCCCCAACCACTCAACGTTCACCAAGGAATTATTGGGTGTTTATATGCCAGGTACAGTTCTGAGGACCATGGAAAGTGGTGGCTGAGACAGACGCAGCCGCTTCCCAGGGAGAACCACCCCTCTCAACAGTGCCTTCTTCCCACCACCACCACCACCACATGGACAAGGGGTGGTCCCCCCCAACCCCTCCCACAGCCTGATCCACCCTCGCAGCCCTTTATCTTCATTTCCCCCAAGTGGTTAGAGGGGCTGGCAGGAGAAGGGCAGGAAAGAGGAGAGCCCAGAGTCTCCTTCACCCTGACTGACCCTGTACCTCCTGTGGCTTGGACACCAGGAAACTCTACCCTAGGGCAGTCTTGCCAATGCCTCAAAAAGATAACTGCACACAAGGGACCCAAAGACAAGGCTTGTTACATCCTATAATCTTCACACAGAGGTACGCAGCTGTCAGACTGGCTTGGTGTTTTCCTCATCCATGACCATGGTGCTGCGCATAGGGAAGGTCCTATGCTTCAGGCGTTGTTTGAGCTTTTAGTCTTTGAAAATGGGATTGAGCCAGCCAGATAAATGAGCTACTTCCAGTTTGGTCTTAGAAGAAATGGATAATTTTGAGGTACCATAAAAAAACTTATTTAAGTAGCCTCCATGCCCAACATGGGGCTTGAACTCACAACCCGAAGATCAAGACCTGAGCCAGAATCAAGAGTTGGGTACTTAATTGATTGAGCCACCCAGGTGTCCCAAGATTTTATTTCTATAAAAAGCAGCAGAATCAGTCATCTTGTTAAAATTATGGAAAGGGGTTATTTTCCAATGTTTTGTTCCCAGCAAGTCTCATTCCATTAGCGAACCAAGTATTTGATTGAATAACCAAGAGAACGTTTCTTACCCCTATCTATTGCCAACTATCTGCCCACTACATTCCTATTAGCCTTATCTATTCATAAAATTAACTAAATGTCAGTAAAGTAAACGGTCAGAATAAACATGTACAGAGTTTGCGTAAGTATTTGTCATCCATTGAACCTTCTTGAAAGAAACTGTAGCTTTGCTTAATTTCAAACAAACCCATTATTTCTCCAAACTTGATAAGAATCGCCAAAACAAACCATCTTGTTTCCAGAACAATCATGATTTGGGTTTTGGAGAAAATGCAATTACTACAGCAGAAAAATGGGCTATTAATTTGTAGTAAATTGTACAAAAAAACAGAAGACCCCCCCAACTTTGCCGTTCAATCTAAATTGTTAGATGGAGTACATTATATATTCACTTGAAGAGAGACCGAAAGCAAGAAATCTCCATTACTCATTTAAATAATATCATTTATCAAGTGACAACTACACTACAACAAGTTTCCATAAACTAAAGTTAACTCCCAAACAAACACTGCCTTCGAGAAGAGAAAATTTAGAAAATGATTTGTTTTGAGGCTTCTCATCGGGACTGGAATATAAAGAAGTTAAAAACGTAAGTGTTTTTGTCTTTTCATACACTGAGTTGGCTATATAGGCTTTTAAGTGAACCTTAGACTCCTGAAATTAAAATTGAGAATTAAAATTTAGTTACAGATTCTTTTCAAGAACTGATTTGTGGTCTAGTCATTCGAGCTATATATAAAACAGCCATTTAACAAAACAACAACAACAAATGACTCTTTGCTGCTTTGGTAATGGTATGAAAATCTCACAAACTGTAAAAAAGACTTCAGGAAACCCCCTCTTTCCTGGCCCCCAGGAGAAGAGAGTCTCCCTGTTTCTGACCCCACTGTGGCTGACGGTTCCTGTGGACAAGCCTTGGGCGCAGCGTGCTCCAGCTGTCACTAAATGTGCAGCTACGGAATACATCTTTCAATTAATGTTTTAATACGGGTGCTAAGTGCTAACAGTCGGAACTTAATGGTGAGGGCTCCGATTTCTCCTGGAGACACTTTCCTTTCCAGGCTCCTCATTAGCATGTGGTTCTGCCATCTCTCTGGCTACTCTCTGCCAGAGTCCTTTGCTGGTATCTCTTTCTGACTTCTAAACGACAATGTGTCCCAGACTCAGACACCTCAGCCTCCTCTCTGTCTACATTCTTGACCTTCACAAAATTTAAATGAACATTTCAGGCTTCAAATCTCACCCATGCTCCAGATTCACATATTCAATCACCCACTGAACATTTCCACTTGGATTTCATTAGCCATCGAAAGCTTAACTGACAAAAAATGAATCATGTTTGAGTAAGGGACCAAAATCATCAAGTGTGTCCCATAGATTCTATATCCCAAATATATCCTAAATGGATCACAACCTCAGCCCACGCCGCCATGGTTTCTCATCTGGACAGCAACGATAGTCCCCTCACTGGTTTCCTTGACACCATTCTTGCTTCTAACAATCCAACTTCCACCTAGCAGCCAGAGTGAGCTTTCCAGAGCTATAAATCCGATGGTATCAAATCCTCCCTTAAAAACCTCCAATGGCTTCTGTTAGACGAGACCCTCTTCACCCCCACCTCCTGCATTCTCTGCCGCCTACTACAGTAGCCCACTGCACTTCTTTATCCGTTGGCTCATTCGTCAGTGGATCCCGTGGCTCAGGGCCTTTGCTCTTCACTTCCCTTTCAAACTCTCTCACCGCGGGTCTTCACTGGCTCACCCGACATCTTCATTTGGTTGTCTCTCGATCACCCTGCAGATGTCCACTCTACTTCCTCCTCCTTTGAGGGCTTCTGTGCTCCTCATTAAAGCAGTCCCACCCCCTGGCATCACTCTCTATCACATTAGCCTGTTCAGTTTGCTTCATAGCAATTAGTGTGTGACCTATTCTCAACCAATCAAATGAGCCACTACAATAAAAGCATTTAAGTAGCTACGACGGAAGCCATATACATCCCAAGAGCTCACTGCATGTAAGAAAACCTGCCACAATTTGTGAAAGGAATCTGAATGGGACACACACCCTGCATGTATATTACAACTAGAAGTGAAATAATCCAGCTTTGCCACAAAAGTCTCCACAGACAGCAGCTAATTGCAAAGGAGCAGTCTAACTAAATAACTTTACCAGGATCACAGGCAAAAAATAACAGCAGATGGTTCTTACATTTTTATAGTTAAAATTTAAAAAAAAAATCAAATCACTTCTTATCAAGTTGTTGAGAGCAAAGTGTCCATGAACCATATGGCCTGCCTCTTAATTCACTTGACCCATTACCCAACAACCGTTCTCCAGCCTGGAAGGAATATTACTCTGGGAGATGGAGGAAAGCAAAAGACCCACTTCAGCGTTTAGAAGATGAGCACCAGGAGGGATGTTAAGGAAACTGAAATTAATTACCCAAGAAGAGGTCATGAAGAAGTAATCCAATAATCATCTCTAAGGCCAACCAAGGGTTGGGACCAAAGACTCCCAATGATTTGAATGATTTTTCTATTGTTACTAAGAAAGAAAGAAAGAAAGAAAGAAAGAAAGAAAGAAAGAAAGAAGGAAGGAAGGAAGGAAGGAAGGAAAGAAAGAAAGAAAGAAAGAAAGAAAGAAAGAAAGAAAGAAAGAAGAGGGAGGGAGGGAGGAAGGAAGGAAAAGAAAGGGGGGGGAACACTTAAATTTCCAGAGCAAGATTTAAACTCGCTCTGTGGAATTGTCTTTAGACACTGAGGGGTATTATGAAGAGGAAGAGATTTCTGAGAACAATCATTAAGTCTCTGTGCCAGGTGACTGGCTTCATGTGACTTCCTTCCTGAAAATATAAGAGAAGACAAATTCTTTCACCCTCTCCTGGCCACCTTCTCAGTGCTGTGTAACCACACCAGCCACTACCTGCACCATCACCAAACATGACGACCCAAACCCTTATCTGTTCTGTTTTTTTGTTTTGTTTTGTTTTGTTTTTAAAGATTTTATTTATTTATTTGACAGAGATCACAAGTAGGCAGAGAGGCAGGCAGAGAGAGAGGGGAAAACAGGCTCCCTGCCGAGCAGAGAGCCAGAATGCGGGGCTCGATCCCAGGACTCTGAGATCATGACCCGAGCCGAAGGCTGAGGCTTAACCCACTGAGCCACCCAGGCGCCCCTATCTGTTCTGTTTTATCTCACTTCATTTTCACAGTACCTCCATGAGGTAGATGTTACTATTCCCATGCCACAAACCAGAAAACTGAGGCCCTTGGGGGAAATAATTTTAAGTCTGATTTCAAGTGTTCTTCCTTCACACCATGCGGTTTCCTAAGCAGCTTATGATTTACTGGAAAAGTCGGAGACACACAAACAGCAGATGCTTAGATGCTTATACTATGATAGCTTGAAGCGAAGGGATTCATAAGGTAACAAAGTTCTGAGACCCCCACTGTAGTAATCGAGAAAGTGTTGACCGTGAAGGTGGGGTGGACATGAACCCCTGAGGAAAGAGGGGCACAAGATCAGGGGGAAAGGGCAAGACTGGCAAGAAACATGGTGGGCATGCACCTGGCAAGCATTCCTAGGAACAGAAGAAATTAAAAAACAGGAAGAGCCTTCCGCCACAGGAGCCACTGAGGAGCGGCAGCCATGGCTCTGTGCTACCCTGTGGTTGTGGGTCTCAACAGGGCTACACAGTGACCAATAATGTGAAAGGTCAAGGCACAGCCCGCAATGGGCGCCTCACCAAGCACACAAAATTCATGCGATCCGAGAGGTGTGCGGCTTCATCCAATAGGAGAGGTGTGCCATGGGGCTGCTCAAGGTCTCCGAGAACAAGCGCACCCTCAAGTCCATCAAAAAAAGGCACACATTTGTGCCAAGAGGGAGAGAGAAGAGCTGGGCAATGTCCTGCAGCCATGAGGAAAGCAGAGGCTAAGAAGGAATGAACCCCTCCCCTCTGTATCTAATAAGCCTTCCGTGGAACTTGGGGCTTTTGTGCTGGTCTTGGAAAGGAGGCGAGACCCCTTCCGCCAACACCCTTCCTGGGGCACAGTGGTGAGGGGCGTGGTGGTGCACACAGAGATGCAAGCCACCAAGCAGTACTGGACACGGTTTTCAATCATAATTCAATGGATCATACGTGCCAGGAAATGACAACGACAAAACAGGAAAAGGACAATCAAAGCCTAGGAAAAGGCAGGTGTGAGATTGCTATGAAAAGTTGTAAGTTATAGAGAAAAAAATCTAGAATTTTTCAGGCCTTCAAGGTCAGCCCAACCCAACATGGTGTTTTACAAATAAAAGAATTTGACGTCAGGAGAGGGTAGATGGCTTGCAGAAACCCACCCAGCCTGTTAGGCAGGTAGCAGATTTGTGCCCCAAATCCAGACCTCCAGACTCCCTATCTAGTGTTCTAAAAGTTCTGGGTTTAGCATTAGTTGCTCTCACTGAACATCAAATAAACAACAAGCACGAGCCCCTAGAGCTTTGTTTTTCCTGCTTTCCTCCCAATCAATTCTAAATTATTCCAAATACACAGTTGATTAGGTCATTGAACAAAGAGTCATTGCTATGACTACCGGAGCGGCACAGCAGGGGAACGAGCATCATGGCCTCTCATTAATATGGACCCTACAGTCAGCCCTTCCAGCCTCCTCTCAACCTGCAACTTCCGCCTCCACGAGCCCTCACTGGTGACGATGAACGGCTCAACCCCAACTGGCTCCACGTGCTGGAATGTTGTGTCCTTACATGGATTTAACTCTGCCTCTCTGAAGCATTAGGCCTGGCACCATCCTCCAGGATGAGACAAACTGAGGCCTGAGAGACCTGCCTACAACAACATTACAGCTTTGTTTCATTTTGGGAGCTGTGTTCATTGTCTAAATCCCCTTTCTCTTATCTCAGAGAGAAAGAGAAAGACAGGTGTGCTTCCGTCCTAAAAGCTGAGTGGATTTTGTCCTAACTTGAAGGAACTTGAAGTTGAGTGGATTTGTCCTAACTTGAAGGAATCAAAGGTGTCCAAGGTTAAGACATCACTAAAATGTTGTATTAGTTTGCACAAGAAGAAATTAAATAAACTCACAGACTCTGAAGGCTTTGGTAACAACAGGAAAGAATGTTTCTAAAACATTAACTAAAAAGCAGGAAGTCCTCGGGTTAATGTTGATACTCATTTTTTATCAACACAAATATTGTGCCAAAACAAGTTTTGTTTTGTGTTACTTATTGAAATATAATTCACATACCATAAAATTCACCCCCTTAATAAAAGGGTACATTCTGTTGTTGCTGAAATCTTTACAAGATTGGAGAACCATTACCGCTATCTAATTTCAGAACATATTCATCACCCCAAAAAGAAACTCTGTACTTCTTAGTAGTCACTCCCCAACCTCCCAAGAGGGAGGTCTGTAAGAGACATTTCTTATAAATAGAAGCATATAACATGTAGCTTTTGTATATATGCTACATATGTATATGTATATATATATATAAATACATATAAATATGTACATATAAATACATATAAATATGCCTGTTTTAGACATTTCATATAAATAGAAGCATATAATATGTAGCTCTTGTGACTAACATTTTCTTTCACTTAGTAGGTTTCTAAGGTTCATCCATATTGTAGATTTCACTTTCAGGACTGAATAATCCTCCACTGCAGAGATTAACTACATTTTATGTATCAGGATGAACATTTGGGTTTTTTCCACTTTTTGGCAATTATGAATGCTGCTATGAACATTCATCTACAAGTTTTCATGTGGACATATGTCTTCATTTCTCCTTTCATTTCATATACCCAGGAGTGGAATTTCTGGGTCATGTAGTAACTCTATAGGAGTTAACTTTTTTAAGAACTCACAAACTGTTTTCCAAAGCAGCTGCACCAGCTTGCATTCCCACCAGCAGTGTATGAGGTTTTCTCCATATCCTTGTTACTGTCTGTCCTCTTTATTATAACCATCCTAGCATATAGGACGTGGCATTTCTTTTTTTTTTTTTTTTAAGATTTTATTTACTTATTTGATAGAGATCACAAGTAGGCAGACAGGCAGGCAGAGAGGGAGGCAGAGAGAGAGGAGGAAGCAAGCTCCCTGCTGAGCAGAGAGCCAATGTGGGGCTCGATCCCAGGACCCTGGGATCATGATCTGAGGGGAAGGCAGAGGCTTTAACCCACTGAGCCACCCAGGTGCTCCAGGACATGGCATTTCTTTGTGATGTTGATTTAAGGAGATGTTTGGCTTTGTTTGTTTTGAGAAAGAGAGAATGGGAGGGAAGGAAGGAAGAGGGAGAATTTTAAGCAGGCTCCCTGTCCAGTGCTAAACCTGAAGCGGGGCTGGATCTCACAAGCCTGTGATCATGTGATCATGACCTGAGCTGAAATAAAGAATTGAGCACTTAACCGACTGAGCCACCCAGGCGCCCCTCAGGAGCTTTTAAAATTGACACTTAACACCATAAAATTTATTTCAACATTTATTATGGGCGCAGAGTTGTTTCTAGGCATTGTAAGACACTGTTGTACTGTTGTCTTAACATTTACAAAGTGGTCCAGAATGAGAGAATCCTCTCAGGGAAACTATAAATCATACAGGCCCCTGTGCTTTAAGAAAGAGAACAGTGCACTAGAAGGAGAAGGGATTTATGATAGGGTTTCTGTGCTCCTCACTCCAGGAGCTAATACTGAGCATTGTCCAGGAAGACAGCGTACCAATATATGGTATAAATGAATTCACATAAACATGGGTATAACTCCCATTTCTCCGAGGCTCAGTTTCCTCATCTGTAAAACAGAGCCAATAGGGTCCACAATTCAGGAATGTGAAAACTAAGTATGTTCAGGCTAAAAAATGGATCTATGGTAGTGCCTGATATTCTAGAAGATGCTTAAGTCATGGTCAGTGTTATTCTGTAATAAAAAGTTTAGACCAATTCATACCAGGCACTTTCATTGCACCAAACTCAAGAGAGCAGTGACCCCTTAAAGGAAAGGATACTAATAAGTGACAATCACTCATAATGTATCATCTCAGAGACCTGGCATCCTGATGCCCCTACCACACCCTAATGCCAAACCACACCTCAGGCATCTGCAGGTCCTAGGTCTGCAACTCAGAAGCTCAGCTCCATGAGGCCTTTATATTCTGAGGGTCCTGGCAAAATTCACTGTTCCAAGATTACCCTCTGTACTCTAAAAATAAATAAAATTGTAATGTGCAGCCATGAATACTGTTTAGGAAAGGTGAGGAGCTATGCCTTGTGCAGGTACTCCTTGACTCACTAGCTCTGCTATTACAGCTTTGGAGCCTTCCAGAAACTTCTGTGATAACACCAACTATAAAGATGAAGCAGATTCCCTCTTAATTTTCACCACTTCCACGCAGCTGGCCTGACCTCCAGTACCTGCATGCGTCTCTTTGCCTGAGGGCTTCTCTAGCTGGAGACCTCTCTCTGTTACCTGATGCAGGCCAGAAGGACAGACATCCCAGGACCAACCCAGCAGCCTCACCCAATGACTGATCAGAGTGGGGATTAAGGACTCGAGCTCCCTTGCCCAGAGGTGGAAGTAGAGGGGATACTTTGAGGCATGGATTCCAAAGTGGCTCCTGAGCTTCCCGTTGGGCTAGAACCCTGCTGTCCACAGTGGTAACCTGCATGAGGACACACGCTAGGTTGGTTTCCTGTCCTTCCTGCCTCGTTCCTCCACTCTTCTCCAGTGTTTCTTGGATTCACCTCCCTTGCATTTGAATCTTTGTTTCGGGGCCTGCTTCTGGGGAAGACCAAAGGAAGACAAAATCCTTGACATTTTCCTCTTTCATTCAGTAGTTCCTAAGAGATTCTGGATTTGTTGAGTCACTGTCAAATATGGAGCCTCTGTATTTGGTTGATATCCAGACAAGGGGGTGAATGGAAATTGAAATCCTCGTTAAAAGTCCACAACTGATGCAGGAAAAAAAGAGTGCCTTTTTCTCTATAAAAGGGTGCTGGTCACTTGCCAGTCCTGGGCCCACGGGGCCACATCTGCCCGGAGGCTTACCAGGTTTTGATTCACACAAAGGAGCACTGCAAGTTCATGAAGGTCCTGGCCTAGCAGAGCCTCGTACATAACGGTACCAGGTAGGTGCTCAGTAAAAGTCTGCTGCTGCTGAAAGCCCACCAGAGGAGCACCAATGAGGTTAGGGTGCCAAGAAACCATGAAACCATGCGGGGGCATGGGAGGGGCAGGGAACAGTACTTGCTCTATTTCTCCACTGTGTCAGAACTTTACTTGCTGCTGACCAATCTCATCTCCCACCTGAAAGATCTGAGCCATCGTGGAGTCACACGGTCTGTCTCTTTCTGTATCCCTTTACTCCTCTTTACCCTACCACCTACCTTCTCATTTATCTGAGGGTGGGCTGCAAATTCCCAGCACAGAAAAAAACTCCACTGGCAATGACCCATACCTGGCAGTGACCATCCGTTTTTTTCCCAACACTGTTACATCGTGTCCCACGTCCTTGGCTCTGCCAACGTTTGGAGGTAGCTTCATAATGACGACCTCCACGTTCTCCTCCCTGCTCTGCTGCCTGCCCCATCTCTGCTGGGATGACTCTGTGACTGGGGATAGAAGCACTAAGCCAGCACCAGCCCCAGACATTTCCCTCCCCCTCCCCACACTGGCTCTGTGCCCCAAGGAAGGCAGCTGGTGCCAGTTCCGGCCAAAGCCAAGGCTGCTCCCAGGAGAGGCTGTAATGAACCCGACGGAGCAATGACCAGCTTCTACTAAGTTGCCAAGGTGATGCCAACCATGTCTCAAGAATGAACAAAGGCAACACACGGGAATGAATCTTGTAAGCCTTCTTCCTGCAGGAAACCAGGCTAAAATTCTTTCTTTTCTGCCAAAAGTCCTGCTGCGTGGACACACAAGCACTGTCAGGACTGCAGACAGCCATGAAAAAAACACTCTGGGAAAGCAAACTGCCCAAGTGATAATGAAGAAATTCAGAAGTACTGCCTGGCTAGCAGGCAGAAGGAAGACAGAGGTATTACCCCCTGTTCAAGAAATTAACGGAATCTGCATTGAAAAAATAAGTTATTTATATGTGATTTTCATCTCATGTTAAAATAAAATGACCTCCCCCCCCGCCCCAGTCTTCTGCATTTAACTGCTCTATATCCTAGTTTGCCAAGATGCAGGGATTAGTAGATTGAGTCAGGGGAACTTGTTCTAGTCTGGCACCTCGCCCCTCGCATACTTCGTGACCTTAAACAATTTGCCTATTTTTCTGGGCCTCCTCCTCTCTATAAAATGAAGTACTGGATCTTTCCGGCTCTAACATGCTATGATAATGTTCTGAGATTTTCTCCTAAGAACAGCTCCAGTCTTGACCACATACAGCACAAGAGAAGGTAAACTTTAAACTGGCATGAGCTCAATGTTTTATATACTTAGGAGAAATGAGTAAAAATTGCTGCTATAGTTTTTTTCAGCAGCTCTGGTTTTCTGCCAAGTCAAATCTGAAAAAAAAAATCAAACTTTCCTCACTAGAAAGAGGGTGTAAAGCCGTCCCACGGAAGGTAGAATGTGGGACTCATTTTGCCAGGTGGAAGAGTGCTCAGAAAACTCCAAGCCCTCTTTCTGGGGTGCATGGTCCCGGAGGCAGCTCCCCAGCACAGCCCTGTGCAGTCCAGTCAAACTGCCGTGCTGCCAACCTCTGTCACTTAGGCTGAGACTCACAGTGGCATCTCCAGCATGGAAGGCACACGGTGGCTCAGGCAAGGTGTCTTCCCTTTAGTTCAAACATGAAATAGAAAACCTCCGCCCAGACTTTCACTTGGCTAGGTATGGTGCATTACGGAGACTTCTGAGAAATGGGCACTGCACGTGTTTACTACAAATACAACTAATATTCTATTAATTTTTTTCACTCTTCAGAAAAAGTTTATAGAATTCTAATCTCCCTTGGGGTGCCTGGGTGGCTCAGTGGGTTAAAGCCTCTGCCTTCGGCTCAGGTCATGATCTCAGAGTCCTGGGATCGAGCCCCGCATCGGGCTCTCTGCTCAGCGGAGAGCCTGCTTTCTCCTCTCTCTCTGCCTGCCTCTCTGCCTACTTGTAATCTCTGTCTGTCAAATAAATAAATAAAATCTTTAAAAAAAAAAAAAAAAGAATTCTAATCTCCCCATGTATTGGACCGCAGTTCTGCTCTGATGTTCTGGACCCCTTGTCTCCATTTGTACCTCATGATTTGACAGGCTGGGTGGAAACTTAGCTTCCCTTCCTGGGAATGGAGAATCACTTCTCATGAGCATGTAGAAGGCAACAATTTGAGCTGAGAGTAGGATCCACAATTTCTGGTTCCCAGCCAAGCCTTCTACCCATAACACCATATTGCATCTTGTCATTGATCGTCCAAGAACATATTTTAGTTCTCAAACATAGATTTTCTAAGAATCCCGTGCATTTGGGTTTAAAACATGATGCAGTAGAAGCCAGAGTGCAATGGTGTGCTTTTACATATTACAAAATAACTCTCATAAAACATAGAACAAAAAATGTTCCACAGAGTAGAATAATTACACGAGTGTAAACCAGCAAGGGTCATCAAGTTCAGCGTAGCAATGTCACCATCAGTGTCCAAAGTGCCACTCCCATTGGATGAGAGTGCGCCAGCACCATGAAAATTAGCTGTCCTTTCATGGCCTTCACCATCTGTCCTAAGTCTAGGACAGATGAGCTGGAACTGAGGACACAGGCGCACGCATCCCAGTCCAGTGAGCCTCTGTCCTTATCCAGGAGAACCACATTTTGGTGCATAGAGGCAGACACAGATCACCCAACTGACAAATGAAGTACTTGGGCCACCAAGAAAACAAAAACAAATGTTTTTAAGATTTGTTGTTGCTGAATTTGACCACAATTGTGTAATGAGAAAATCTACAAGAAGCTTTTTTAAGTGCAGTTGACACAGAAGCTTTATATCTTTTAAAAGATTTTATATTTTACTTGGAGGACTGGGCACCATATTTTTCAGTGCTTAAGGTACTCGAAGGGCTTGGAGGCCACAGACAAGGTTAAGAGTAGAAGAGCAAAATCCCCCAACACTTCTGTCTGCCCTGCCCCTCCTTCCCAAATTGAAGTTCCACCCTGTGAACCTTTAATGGCTAAGACAACGAAAGAAACTCTGGCTCCAGATGGCTAACAGTCATCAGAAATAACTCTCCTCTATTGCCAGGAGCAGCACTCTGCTTATCAGGTTCATTAGTTAATAGAACCCAGATAAACCAATTGTTCATTTCTGAGTAGACGGTAAAGGTGTGTGTGTGTTGGGGAGAGGGAGAGGAGTTTCCCTGGCCAAGCAGGGAAAATCAGGGTGGCAGGGAGACAGCAGCAAAGCCAAATGTCACCTCCTTCACAGCCAGCCTAGGATGGACCAGGAAAAAAACTGTTTAAACCGATTACTCCAAACAGCTGTTGCTCAACTATCCAGGGTAATAACCGTTTAATGGGCACCCACACTCAGTTAGCTGAAGGGCTGCTTACTGGCACCTTCTCCCTTGAGAAGGGAACCCTGTGTTCATCAGTTCTCACCCTGTTTCCTTTCAATAGCTCCCTCTTCATAAACGTGTTTTAGGAAAAGGAAGGAGCCTGTGTTTTCTTCTGTGAATTTTTTTCCTGTGCCCTCCTTCAGACTACTGCCTCTCTGTGGACCTATCTGGAAGTCGGTCTCGTTCCTGCTTCCTCACCTCCTCACTCCTCTGCCTCACATTCTGCCATCCAATTCTCCCCTCATTCACCTACTTTCTTAAAGGGCTCCGCAGCCTCTTGATCATCAAATCTAAGACCTCTGACAGCCCATGAGATCCTTAAAACATAACCACATACCAGTCCCACCTGCTGGAACTCTGACTACTGTCTCCTCATGAGGCCTGCTCCACTCAGCCTCTTCCCTCTTGACTCCTCTTCCTCCTTGTCCTCCTGACCTTGGTTCTCCTTGCAGCCAACTCCAAATAAAGGACAGACCCACTCTCTTATTAAGCCTCTTTTCCACTTTGCAGCCTCCTCTTCTGTGCTCACCCCCGTGGGAGAGCTCAAACACTCCTGTGGTTTCAGCCATAAGCTGTGTGCAGAAGATGCGAAGTCCACCTCTAACCCCGAGCCCTAAAACTCTGCTACCACTGTCTGATTAAAACCTCACACTGGAGGTCCCACATACCCTAAACAACGTATGTTGAAGAGGGAGCTCCCTGCCTTCTTCCTCCTCTTCCTCTCCCAACCCACCCACCTCTGTCTACCACTGTCCCCACTCATCTAGGCTGAAAGGCTCAAGCTACATTGCCCACAGCGCTCCCTGACCACCGTCAGTCACCCAGTCGCTGCCAGAGTTGTGGTTCATTTGTTTGGTCTCTCTCTTGCCTGGCATCTCAACTACCCTGATTACTTTTTACCTAGACTTCTGCAAGAGCCTTGTAGGGGTCTGCTTATCCCTCCAACCTCTATTCTACATCCTCTGCCAAATCCATCTGCTTTGACCCAGTTCCTAAAGATGGCACTCAACCATTTGCTAAAACACCCTACTATACATACACCCTCTAAACAGTGCCTTCCACAGTGTGGGACCTAACAACCTGCCTCCTTCCCTACCCAACACTCCAGCAACGTGCTTGCAGTGACCTCCCTGCAGCCACCTCACTGCTCTAACTGTTTCCTCTAAGGGAATGGCATACTGATACCTTCGCCTTGTTATCTGTCGAAACACTACCTACTCTTTAAGACTGGTGCCAAATGTTATCTCTTCCAAGATAAAGGCTTTTCTTGAGCCTCTCAAATAGATGTCATTTCTCTCTCTTTCTCTCCCTCTCGGAACTTCTGCAGCACTTTGATACTCTTCCAGGAAGACTCTGACACCAACTACTCTGTATTATAGTCATCTGGAAGCAGCATGTTATAGAAAGAAAGTAGGATCCAGGGTCAGAGATTGGGGCACGAGAGGTATAATCTATTCGAATTACAACTACGTGGGTTTGTTATTAACATTATAACTTATCTTACCCTTTTAGTTCTTTAGGTTTTAGTTAGTTATTTTTAGTTATTCAGTTATTTATTTATTTAGGACATGTTTTCTATCTTACCCATATGTGGATTCCCTACAGCATTTATGACAATTATTAAAGGTGCTTTAAAAAGTAAAAGTGCTTAAACAGTTTAATTAAACTGGATTCCTGGGGGCGCCTGGGTGGCTCAGTCAGTTAAGTCTCTGCCTTCAGCTCAGGTCATGATCCCAGAGTCCTGGGATCAAGCCCTACATCCAGCTCCCTGCTAAGTGGGGATCCTGCTTCTCCCTCTCCCTCTGCCTGCCATGCTCCCTGCTTCTGCCTGTGCTCTCTGTAAAATAAATAAATAAAATCTTTAAAAAACAAACAAACAGGGGCGCCTGGGTGGCTCAGTGGGTTAAGCCTCTGCCTTCGGCTCAGGTCATGGTCTCAGGGTCCTGGGATTGAGCCCCGCATTGGGCTCTCTGCTCAGGAGGGAGCCTGATTCCTCCTCTCTCTCTGCCTGCCTCTCTGCCTACTTGTGATCTCCGTCTGTCAAATAAGTAAACAAAATCTTAAAAAAAAAAAAAAAAAACTTCAAAAAAAATTTTTTTAAATAAAAAAACAAACAAATAAATTGGATTCCTGATGCCATGACTTGAATTACGAGTATTTTGAAAACTTCTACTGCAAAACTGAAGTTCCCATTTATTGAGGAGGCAGGTGCCTATGCCAGGCATAGACCACTTCTAATCCCCACAGCAGTGCAGGAAGGCTGCTATTGTCCCTGGTTCATAGATGGGCAAGTAAGAGCACAGGATAGCCAAGTAACAGTCATGCAGCTAACGAGCAGCAGAGGCAGGAGGGTCTGATCTCAAAGCTCATGACTTTCTGCCATCCCACCCTCCTGACCACAGAGGTCCAACTTGCCTAAATGCCCTCGCAATCTAGCACAGCGTCTTCATCAGAGGTGATTCCTGTCCCTTACGAGCACAGAAACATCACTTTCTTTCTACACGCATGAGCGCCTAGAGCTCCCTCTCAGATTCCATTCAATCTCACCACAGCCTCTAGAACTTGGGTATAATCAGCACTCTCCCCCACACAGCTGGACACATTTCATAGAGCCTCAAGGTTTTTGTTTTAATTTGTTAGTTAACACACAGGGTTACATTAGTTTTAGGTGTGCAATGTAGCGATTCAACAATTCTGTGTGGTACTCAGTTCATCGTGATGCCTGTACTCTTTATATTCGCACAGATTTAGAGCTTCCCTTCTCACAGCCTTACTCCGTGAATATCGATGGAACCCTTCATGTGCCAGGCCTTGCTGCAGACACCGGGAACACGGCAATGACGAGACACAGGTGCCTGTTTCTGTGGAGCTTTCGTTCTAATGGAGTGGGAGGAGACAGGCAGTAAGCAACCGAATCCTAACAAAGGTAATTTCTGCTAGTGTTGTGATGTGATGGAAATGAAGAGGGTCAGGAAGGAGGGTTCTGAGCCTGTAACATCAGAGCGCAGGCTTGGAGTTCCATCAGCCACAGGAAGAGCGAGGGGCAGACTGCTCCAGTAGAGGTGACCTAAAAAGGGCTGCCTTGAGCTAGGAAGCATGCAGTGTGTGGGCAAGTGGGCTGCTGTGTGAGAGACAGCAGGAGCAAGGTGTATAAGGTGATGGAGGAAGAGCCAGGTGGACGGGTCTCATGCTAGGAAGCCCTGTTGTACATCCTGTAATACACTTCTAAGCAAGGGAATGGCCCAATCTGGCTTCTGTTTCTGAAGTATTACCCTAGCTGCTCTGTGAGGACTAGGTGTTTGGAGACGAAATGGGAAGACAAACAGGGAGGCCGCTTAGGAGGTCATTTAGAAGTCCATAAAGGCAAGGGGCAGCCTGGACTAAGGAATGGGCAATGCAGATGGCAAGAAGAGGATGGATCTGAGGTAGAGGTGGGAGGTGGGCCCATGCCACAGGTAGAGATGACAAAGCAGCACACAATGAAACCCCACAAACATCCGTGAGTCTGATATGCTGATCTCCATGCTAGAGTCACATGCCACATATTGCTTACTGACGTCAGCCCAATAAGGCAGACCAAGCCAGAAAGATCTATTTATTTTTATTCTCAGAACACTCTTCAGAGATGGCCTCTCCTGCTCTAATCTCCAAGGTAAGGTCTGCCAACTGTGGAGTCATCTGAGTAGCCCAGAAATCAAGGTGAAGAGAGAGCCCAAGCTATCAAGTAGCTCATGCTTTCTTTCATCCCCACAACCATCCTGTGGAAATGGTGCCAAAGCCCACAGATGACGGGGACAACAGACTCCCCAGCGTCCCACATTTGGTAGGTGACAGATCCACAACAAAGCCCAGATCTGTCTGACCTCGATGTCCATGCTCCTTCAACCACACCGCATATGAAGTCAAAAGAGACTCGACTGCACAGATAATGAACTTCGCAGTGGCTGGAGCAACCAGGAGTTGGTAACACCCACTCCTGAAACTACTCAGGGTTCTGCTCCATAACTATAGTTTCTCCCACTTTTTTCAAAATTTTCTAGGCAAAAATACTTTCATTTCTTGACCATATAATTGTTGGTGGTCCCTTGTGTCAGGCAACCTGCTAGATCCCAGAAAGCCAGGAATGAGGACACATTCCCTAAGCACTGAGAGTCCAGAGTCTGATAGTGGAGGCCACAAAGCATCAAGGAAAGGTGGCTTTTTACTCCTGAGTCCTTTAAAGCTCTATAAAGGCTAGGGTTAAACGGACACCAGAAAGTTGGCTAATTATTTTCAGGGACTTCATTGTTTTTATGCCACATTGGCCTCATTATGTAGATAAGTTCACAGATTCATTCCATTTTATTATTCTATGAGAGTACTAATAAAAAATGTGTCAACCTAAAAAATGCAAAGTCTCAGGCAAAGCAGCCTTCAGAATGTTAACAGTGCTAATCATCAGTACCTCACTAGACAGTTATGACCAATTCTCAGTGTAATGTGGGGAATGCTAGCAAAAGAGAACACTATTGGCTACTGGAACCAAGTAGAGTGGGGAGTGCACTGCAAAAATTACCTCACAGAATCTTCAGACAACCCCATGGAGTAGATAATATTAGGACACCCCTTTTACTAAAGGGGATTAAAGGACTTGCAAAAAGTTACCTGATGAATAAGTGTGGGAGAAAACAAAGGCCCAAATTCTTTTTTTTTTTTAAAGATTTACTTATTTATTTGAGAGAGAGAGAACCAGGGGAGAAGCAGAGGGAGAAGGAGAGAAAGAATCTCAAGGAGACTCCCCACTGAGTGCAGAGCTATAAGCGGGACTCGATTCTACAACCCAGAGATTCCAACCTAAGCCAAAATCAAAAGTCAGATGCAGATTTTATTTATTTATTTGACAGAGATCATAAGTAGGCAGAGAGGCAGGCAGAGAGAGAGGAGGAAGCAGGCTCCCTGCTGAGCAGAGAGCCCGATGCGGGGCTCAATCACAGGACCCTGGGATCATGACCTGAGCGGAAGACAGAGGCTGCTTTAACCCACTGAGCCACCCAGGCACCCCAAGGACCCAAATTCTTAATGCCTGTTTTGTTCTGTTAAGGCCAGTTTGGTTCTTTGAGATGACTGAGAGGCTAGAAATAAGAAACTGGTTTGATAGACCTAGCTTTGTTTTGTCTGGAGGAAAAGAATCTTGGAGGGTGATTAATTAAAGCATATTCACAGTATTTTTAAAATAAATCGAGACAGCTGCTCTCCATCTCCCCCGAGGAAAGAAGAAAAGGCTTCCCCCTCAGCCTGGCAGATGAAGATAAAGAATGAAATAAGGACTGTCCAGACAGGGGGAAATCTTGCTGGACCCTGGGGAATTCTGGTGTCTTCTACAATTGTTTGCCAAACCCCATGTGCCTCCTCTTAACCCTACTCTTTCTTCCAGGTCCATTTCAAGTCCCACCCACAGTCCCATGAAACGAGACTGAGACAAAGTAAAAGTTATTTAAAGCTCTATTTTATGCCAAGTATTAGAAGTCATACTGATCGGCCAGGGGAACTGGACTGAAACAAATTTAAAGTTATGCAAAGCTCTATTCTATGCTAAGCGTTAAAAGTCAGACTGATTGGCCAGGGCCGTCTCCAACGAGAGCGACCACCCCCAGCTTACAGGTTCAAGAATCGACTGACTGACCGGTCAGGGCCATCTCCAAAGAGAGAAGTCTCTCCCCGCATGCCCCCGGTTGTTTTCTGTCTTTGAGTATGTATGTCTTTTCCTCAGTTGAGTGGCAACTCTCTGGAAGAAAGGTGCCAGGACTTACTACCCGCTCTGTCTCCAAAGCATTTCTTTGAAAAATGAATATGCATAGTGATTCCACAAGTAATCATCAGAGCTGCCTTGAAAAGTCTAATTTTCAGCCTGGTAAACACTAGAATGCTTTTCCAGATCAATTCCGTATCTATGACTGTGGGCAATGCTGAAATAAAAGAAAAGCCAGGCTAGCCAAAACTTTTAATGTAAATGGTAACAACAGTAACTAAGTAGGTTGGAAAGATTTGAGACAGAGACAAGACAAAGACTTCTGCGGAGAGACCATGATGTTGATGTGCAGATGAACCTAATGACAGGAAATTACCTTTACCTTAAGAGAGACTGCTGAGTGGCTCCAGACACATACACAGCCCACGTCTCTAACCATTCAACCACCTTAGAACCACACAGTAGGATGTGAGGGATAGTGCTCTCTATACCTGCCTCCTTTCGGGCCAGCTGAGCCACAAAAGCCAGCTCCACATTGGTCAACTCCTGACCTTCCTCTCCCCGACCTTCCACTGGTGCCCAAAGGTCAGGAGATGAGGTCAGGAAGCTCTGGACTAAGGCCACACACACACAGGTACACTTTTCTCCCTAGATTAGATGTGTTCCAAAGGACTTATGACCCCACTGGTCTCTGTGTTCCCACAGGCTCCATGATGTGACTTAGCCAGGGACACAAACACATGGGCACAGCAATCAGGCAAGAAGACACCTCAGCTCCCTAGGTTAATGAGCAAAATCTGGAGTCCAGTTGTCATATAGTGATCTGGGCCCTTACCATGTCCACAGTTCCACACAGGGGCACGTGAGTACCTCCGGTGTCTGAAGCCCAAGACCTTCACAACAGACAGCTAGTGACTCTAGGGAAGCAGCAGCAGTCTGTCCCTCACAGGCCATTGATTTGAGAAGGTAGCCTCCACCAGTGGAGGAGACATCCCCCTTCCCCCTGAACACCAATAAGCCCCTCTTCAGGGAACAACTTTCCCTACTGTGCTTCCTTAATTAAAGGAGCCTCACTAGACAGCTCCTGAGGGCCCAAACAGGTGGCTTTCCTCTAATTCCCCTTCCATGGGTTGAAAGCTGCTGCCACTTCATTGTCCTTCTCTGCTTCCGGCAATATCACACAGAGCCACCCCTTCCTGCGGTAAGGCAGGTCTGTTATGAGCAGCCCCTCCCTGGGATTTCCAGAAGATCAATGAGTCAGTGTTTTCTTTGATCCCCTTGGTCTCCACCTTCACAGCCATTTGCTTCCCTCTAGGCACTAGGGCTTGCTCTCCTCCCTCCTTTTCTGCTGAATTATTTAAACATCAAGAACTAGATAAAATTTACTTGCAGAATCGACTGGTGGGAGAAGAGGTGATGTCCTGCTGTCTCCTCTGTCCTTGTTCCTTCCTCTTTGTTCTCGCTCTCCTCCATCTGAGGACAACCCTGACCTTGGCTCCATCTATCCCCTCTCACACATGCCTTTGCCAATTCCTCCTCCATCAGCTAAAAACATATGCACATTTTTACTATTCCAAAAAACAAAAAACCTCCCATCCCCCCTGTTCCTACTTCAGCCACGCACCAGGCTTCTTGCTTCCTTCCCCTAACTCATTCCCTCTGCTGAACTGGTGGCAGCACAGACCCTCCTCCCCACCCCCCCAAGTCCCATCAGCAATGCCAACAATCCTCCCCACCCCCACCACCCTGTCACTATTATACTGTCCCTCCTCCCGACCTCCCCCTTCTGTGAGACTCTGTCCTGCCACTCTGCCTTCTCCTGGCTCCTTCTGAGGTCTCTCATTCTCTTCTTTCTGTACCCTGGCCTTCCCTAGGGAGAAGCTTTTGTTCCCCTCCCTCTCTCAACCACTGTGTCTCAACTCAGATTTCTGCACCACCAACACAATTTTTGCCATGGCCCTGGACCATCCACAAACTCTTGCTTTAGCATTTTTCTGTAAGTCAATTCATTTTTCCTTAGATATATTTTCAATGAAAATTATTTATTACTATGATCAGTGAAAAGTTAGCATCACATGCTCTAAGAGAAGGCACTAAAAATAAATACAATAAAAACAAAGCAATATGAATGAATTCTAGCTAGATACCATTGCCTGCCAAGGGCTCCAAACCTAAGAACCATTCCTTCCTTTTGTTAAAAGGGAAATTCCAAAGTATTAGAGATTAAAGACTAACACCAAACAGAGGTTTCTTCAGAAGGACTGAAAAGGGACTAAAAAGGAAAAAACTTGTCACTACATAATTCAATGTTACTTAAAGCCATGTTTGTGTGTCTCCTAAAATTATCAACAACCAACAGAATTTTCCAACTAAATACTAGGATTAGCTCTTACTTCTCCCTGGTTCTATGCAGGTGACTCACATTCTTCAATGGTTGGCCATGTTTCTTAGCTTCATTCTACCTGTCCATAGGAAATGAGATCACAGACATTAAACTGAAACCAGGTAAACAACAACAACAAAACAAAAACAAAAACAAAAACAAAACACCTGAGGTGTCAGAATTAGTATAGAACAGCAGCAGTTCACATCAGCTGGAGCCCAGATCCACCCTGGATAGGGCCGCCCATCGGAGCATGAGCCTGGAATGTGTCCAGAGACTGCCCATCATTGACATCTAATCAATCAGTGATAGACAATATGACAGCCAACGTCTGAAATGTTTACATGCCAAATGCCGCACTAGACACCTCCGATAGATGCCGTATGATCTTCACGACACCCTCAGGAGGTTGATGCCATTACAATTTCCAACGTGAGGAAACCAACGGTTAGAGACGTTAAGGAACAGGCCAATGATTTCCAGTAGGCAGCAGATCCAGAATCTGCCCCAAGTGTATCTGAGTCCAGAGCCTGTGCTCTTAACTCTCCTGCGCCCCCAGTGCTGAGAACAAAAAGCAATTTTAAGCCTCACAGACCTCAAAATAATAGCCTGCTGCTCTTAAGCACAATTAAGACAATGGGTTGACACAACAGGAAAACTGTTCAATATGTAATTAAACATAATTACTAGTGTCCTCTAATTGTTTGGGAAAATAAGTTTCTCCCCCTTGACAAGCTATAATTCTGGGGTGTGCTGAGAGAATGTTCAAGTCTTTGCTTCAATCAGTGTATCTCTGGCACATGCATAGATTATTGTTCAGATTTCGTGGTGGGTACTAGAGTTGTTTAAGGATATCTTCAATATGTAACTTAGAGTCAAATAAGTCAAATAAGCCTACCCATCCTGCTTAATCCTTGATTTGGAGAAACGGCGGCCCAAAGAATGAAATTCCCAACAACATGCAAGTTTCTGCCTTTTACTCAAGGGCTCAGTGAACCTCACTAATTAGACAGGTTAAAGTCAGACTGCCAGAAGCTAAAAACCGGGCTTCAGGGGCGCCTGGGTGGCTCAGTGCGTTAAAGCCTCTGCCTTGGGCTCAAGTTATGATCCCGGGGTCCTGGGATCAAGCCCCGCATCAGGCTCTCTGCTCAGCGGAGAGTCTGCTTCCTCCCTTCTCTCTGCCTGCCTCTCTGTCTACTTGTGATCTCCGTCTGTCAAATAAATAAATAGAATCTTAAAAACAAAACAAAAACAAAAACCTGGCTGCACCACTTAGCAGCTGTGTGACCTTGGGTTCAATTCCTACAACTCTCTGAGCTTGAGCCAGGAAGATTATAACAGTAACCATTGCATTGTGTTTGTGAGAATTAAATGAGCTAATATATGTAAATAGTTGGAACGCTACCTGGATACATGGCATCTGATTAATATTTAGTCATTAAAACCACTGCTTTAAACAGCAAGCCGCCTTTGTATGACAGGCCTTGGAAATGGTCCAATGTACTCATCAAGGCTGCCTAAGAACAATAATAAAGATGTGTTCTCATCTGCTGAGGAGCCATCAGTGGAGAGCTCCAATGACGACTGCACAGAGCTCAAACTATGAAGCAAAGAAGGTTAGCCAAGGTTCTTTTAAGGATGGAGAGAGCACAGAAATTAAACCTTAGTGCGCTGTATTGTGCTATATAAACTCTGCAAAAGTGGAGCACCTGGGTGGCTCAGTTAGCTAAGCATCTGATTCTTGATTTCAGCTCAGGTCACAATCTCAGGGTCGTGAGATCAAGCCCCATGTCGGGCTCCGCGCTGGTCATGGAGCCTGCTTAAGATTCTCTCTCTCCCTCTGCCCCTCTTCCCGGCACTCTCTTGCTCTCTCTCAAATAATAACTAAATAAATAAGCTCTGCAAAAAATGAGCTGCAGTGCCAGTAGCCATGCTCTTGCGGGCAGACTTGTTTATTTGAATAATCACATTTCCAGAAGAGCACACTAAATAATAATAAGAATAATAAGAATAATAAAGAAAAAGACAACATGAGCAAATATTTATTGAGTATATACTCAGTTAAAAAGCACTAGGCATTGTATGAGATACAATGAAATTGAGAGTGGGGTTATCGAAGGCAAGTCTGGCACATCTCTAGAATGATGCCCCACTTCTTTCTCACACCCCATGGCAGATATCACTAATGGATCACAGCACACTTGCCCACATAGCCCAAGGACAGCTCAAAAACATAGCCTTAAAGGTCTCAACACAGTGCTCCAAGAAGCCACTTCCAGTCTGTACGTTTCAGGGGAGAACAGTATAAGCAGGCAACCCAAGAGGAAGGCATGGGATTAAAACTTAGCAGGGGCCAAGAATTATTTTTACTTAGGTCCTTTTGACAAGACATTTGCATTTAAACAGCTAAGAATATAATACAAAATACATCTTGTGTGTGTTGTGAGGGGAGATTCAAAGCATGCAAGCGACAATACACATAAGTAATGTGAGATGCTCCTTTTGTAAGGCTCTTTGCCAGAATACACATGCATTCCCAAGCTATTTTCATTCTCCCCAGACTCCCATAAAAAAATTGAGTAGCAGAGTCACTTGAAAGGTAAGAAATGTAAAGGGAAAAGGTAAGAAACGTGAAGGAACAGAGACTGCAAGGTACGATTAAAGATGTCCTGCCGCTAGCAGCCATCTCAGCCTTGCTCCTTATAAGACCATTCAGAGGAGAACCCGGCACTCAGAGAAATGAAAAAATCTGAGGAGGAAGAGGAATCCAAGAGGAGCCTACCAACCACAAAAGGCATTGCTCAGTCTGTGAATATAAAAAGGAGGCTCTGAAATGAGGGGAAGGAGGGCCAGGATTTGTGACATAGAACAATCTTGACTTTTAGAAAGACCTGGTGAGTTCAGGAAAGAGGTCCACTCCATGCACAGCCCACCCCAGAGAGAGGCAAGAAGTAACAGACCCTATTGAATTCAAGTCAGAAGTCTTGTTTACAAAGTATCCCTTGCTTACATTTGTTTCAAGTATTCTAGTCTCTAGAGAGGATGGTGACCCTTTAAAAGCTATAACTGAGGCCATGTCTCATATAGGCCATTATCCAGATGGTAAATGATGCTTCCTCTGAAGTACTAAAGTGACTGATGGGGAGAATTTCCAGAAGCATGGACGTGGCAGGCTGGGAGGGGAGGAGAACCATGCTGGCTGACAGGAGTCTGCTATGAGTGTGCCCAGCACCGGGGTGGCACATCTGCCCTGACTAGCTGCCACAGCAGAGCTGAGTGGGGGTTGCCTGGGTGGCACCTGGGTGATAGGGGCACCTGGGTGGCTCAGTTAGTTAAGCATCAGACTCTTGATTTCCACTCAGGTCATACTCTCAGGGTCCTGAGATGAGCCCCCTATTGGCTGGCTCCATGCTGAGTGTGGGGCCTACTTAAGATTCACTCTTCCTGGGGCTCCTGGGTGGCTCAGTGGCTTAAGACTCTGCTTTCGGCTCAGGTCATGATCCCAGAGTCCTGGGATCAAGCCCTGCATTGGGCTCTCTGTTCAGCAGGGAGCCTGCTTTCCCCCTCTCTCTGACTGCCTCTCTGCCTACTTGTGATCGCTCTGTCAAATAAATAAATAAAATCTTAAAAAAAAAAAAAAGATTCTCTCTTCCTTTCTCTCTGCCCCTCCCCCACCCACTCACTCGTGCTCCCTCTCAAACAAACAACAAAAACTGATAAATAACCTGCTATAAAGAATAATGGAATTGTGTATGTCATAGCCTAAAACCTTAGTGCTATTTCAAAGTTTTTCTCTTTTATTTAATTTTTTGAATAAGAAATATGTTTACATGATTCAAACACCAAAAAGCATAAAAGGGTATACAGAGAGAATTTCCTCCCTGCCCTCCATTCCATTCTTCCCCAATTCACAGGCCAACCACTGCTAACGGGTTCCTCACCTGTCTTTCCAGAGTTCTCTATACATACAGAAGCAGACAGAGATTCTTAGATTTCTCCCTTTATGCCACAAAAGGTGACATGATATATACCTCTCTTCCACCTTGTTTTTTTCACTTAATGTATCTTGAAGATCTTTCCATAAATCAGTACAAGAGAGCTTTCTCAATAAATCTTATTTTTAACTTGCATATAATAAATGTAATCTGAAGTATTCTTCTAGATGATTTTGACAATCATGTAATCATACCCTCATGTAACAGTCCCCTAAAACAAGATAGGGGACATTTGCACTTTGTCTCTTTCCAGTCAACCCCACCTCAGTGACCATCACTTTGGGTTTCCACCACAATGCAATGTTTTTTATACGTGCTATGATAATATAAAGACATCCTGTTCTGTTAGAGACTGGTAATGAATTTCATGGGGTATTTCACCCCTCTATGAAGCTTCTTCCTCCAACACAGCTGCCCACCCCATCTGCTCCATGCTAGGCCAGGTGTCCTCCCTGCGCTCCCACCCCTATACCTGCCCTCCCATAATGCACCATAATAGCCTCTGAAGTGTTCTCTTTGCCTGGGCTCCACTCTGGGTCACCAATGTACCCTAGTATCTTCAAAGCACCAACTAAATAGTTGTTACACCCTTTCTTAAAGGCAGCTTGTAATTAGAAAGTAAAAGTATCAATTCCCTAATTGATGCTGTCATAGAAGTGGTTAGACGTAAACTTCATTTCATAATTTAACTGTCAGAAAGGAGCTAGGAACCTTGCAAAGCAGCCGAGGCAGGCCAGCCCTGTGATGGGGAAGAGCCACTCTCAGGATTCTCCTGGCAGACAAGGAGGCGCTTTTGTATCAGTTTCTGCCTTTGTTGATGGAAGAAAAGGATGAGAGATGTATTAAGTTTTGATTTCCAAGGTTCTTAAAACAGATCAGAGGCCTTTCTTGAGCTTAGCAGGACACATTCACAGATAAGGCACTGCCCACGTCCCCAGGGCACTGGACTTCAACCTTTAAATATAAAATGGCAAGACTGAGTAGGTTATTGGACAAAGGGTGTCAACAACAATGTGGGTTTAAGAATGAGGAGACATAAATTATCAGGAAAACCATCTCCTTTGCAGTCTGCAAAGTACAAGGTATTGTCAAAATAAAAAGACATTCTTGGGGAATACTGAAAATTGAACTGCAGAGAAAGCAAATGGGAAAAATCACAAAATCAGCAGAGTAGCTTTCCATGGAATACTCAAACGAGGGACCCAAAGAGTAGGAAATGGCTCAATAAAGCTGACCAAGCAGCCAGACTCTGGGGCAGCTACCAACCTTAATTGTTTCTGTATTGGTTTGAGCCAAGCTTGAAGTAGGGTAGGATGAAGCCCTCCCTTGCACTCCCTCCCACTTGTTTTCCACAGGATCTGCAATCATTCCTGCCTCGATGCCCCCAGGATCATCCTGCACTCAGCCATGAAAGCAGGGGCTGTGTACAGGGCAGAAGGGTGAAGGGGAGACCCAATTCATGGAATCAGGAGGAAGAAATTCCTACTTGGTGGAAGAAATCCGTTGAACTCGTTTTTAAGGAGCCTATAGGTAAGTGAGGGGTATTAATTATACATTCTTTTTGTGCAAAATGCGGACATGTCTAAGATGTTCTCATTCAAGAGAATAAAACAATCCCTTTAATTTACTTTACTTCCTCTGGTCTCCATTTTTGATTATCCAAAAGCTGAACCTGCCGCAGACTTCTAACAAAAGCAGCAACTAGTCTTGAAACATGAATAAAAGGAAACAGTGGGATATAACTATATGGGCTTTGTCACTGAATCTTTATTTTAAAGGATTAAAAAGCCTTTTCTGCCAAAAGAATTATACAGGTCAACAATTCTGAATTCTGAAAAAAATACTATTTAATTAATAGTCTACAAAGCAAGCACTTAATTCTTTTATTTTGGAAGGAAGGACTGTATACATAATGTCTCCATTTCATGTAAAGTTTTCATTTGAATTTTGGATATTTGGTTGTTAATGTGAAAATTGACCCTTCACACATTATTGTTCTGCTCATCTTATATTCATTTCCAGCAAATACATTTGTTTTTCCTTTGTAAAACATTAAATAATCTCTGGATACTTGCAATCGTGTTCCATGTTGGGCATTCTGCTCCAAAACCATAAAAAAAAGACACAGGAAAAAAAAATAATAGCAGGATGATGTATTAACTTCCTATTGCTGCTATAACAAATTATAATAAATTTAATGGCTTAAAACACCACAACGTTATTATCTTACAGCTCTGTGGGTCAGAAGTCTACAGTGGGTCTCACTGGGCTAACGTCAAGGTGTTAGCAGCACTGTATTTCTTTCCTGGAGTCTCCGGGGGGCACCCACTTCCTTGCCTTTGCCAGCTTTTAGAGGCCAGTTTCCTGGGTTCAAGCCCTCCTTCCACCCTCAAAGCAGCAGTGGCCAATACATGTCTGGTTGAGTCTTTCTCAGGTCTGGTTCTGACTCTTCTGCTCCCTTCTTCCCCATTTAAGAACCCTCATGATTGCCCTGGACCCAGGGGATAAACCCGAATAATCTCCTTATTTTAAGGTCAACTGACTAACAACCTTAATTCCCTCTTGTCATATAACATATTCAGGTTCCGAGGATTAGGAAGCGGACATCTTTCTGCTTACCACAGATGGGATGGGAACTGTCTCATGAGATATGCATTTAAGGGTCCTATGACTTTGTATATCTAATGAACTATTTAATGGTGAGGTTAACACTCACTGATGTCACTCACCCCAAGATGAGTCTGCCCATTTGACTGCAGGGGGAATTCGCAAATTTGGCTTTTTCCAACTCTAAAGAACTGTTTAGTCTAGGACTTTCCACCTCCTAGATGTCTGAAGTTCTCCATTTCTACATGGACTGAACAGGCTGTGTGGCAGAAGAGAGATCTAGGAGAGAGGTAGGACTTCACACAACGGTCTACATGCAGAAGGCGCTGGGGGGAGGGTACGGGAGTGCAGACGGCTTTCACAGATTCCTATCATTTATTCTTCACTCCCTCTCCATCAGCCAGTTTAGCATCTCCATTTCATTGCAGACATGTTAAATTGGTTGACTTGCCTGAGATCATGCCCTCAGAGAGAGGTAAAAGCAGGGCCCCAGTCATCTCTACCAACCCAAACCACAGGCTCTCCCCACTAGTCCATGCCTCTCCTGGAGCACACAGGATAGAGAGCCCAGGACTGGGACTTCGGAGACACCAAAATTAAACACTCACATCATTGGAGTTGGTTGGGAGAGAAGAAGCAGAGTGCCAAACAGACTCTTTTGGACTAAGTAAGGGTAAGATTAAAAATACCAATTGTAAATTGTGTTTATACACACACACACACACACACACACACATATACGTATACACATATATATACACACAAGCACACAGAGATTTTATTCATTTATATATTTATTTGAGAGAGAGAGCACGAATGTGGTGGGGGAGGGAAGGGGCAGAGGCAGAGGAAGAGAGGGAAGCAGACTCCCCACTGAGCAGGGAGCCTGATATGGGGCTCGATCCCAGGACCCCAAGATCTGACCTGAGCCAAAGGCAGATGCTTAACCAACTGAACCACCCAGACGCCCCATGTTCTGCATACTTTAAACATACATGCCACCAGTCTAGAAAATTTATTCACTAGTGCCTCTCACAGTATCTGGCCTAGAGCTGGGGCTCAAAAATATCTATTGCACAAATAAACACCACATATTCATAGTATCTTTCAGAGGGAGTTTAGAGATGATCAGAATATAAGAATGGTAAAGAGTGAGATTTTGATGTCCTCTAGCTCTCCCTGAATTCATCACAGGGAATTTGTTTTTTGAATAAACTGCTCCCCTCTCAAAAACCCTACTAGAGAAACACTAGTCTACTATGTGCTGGTTCTCAAATTACATTCATGAGATTATAACAAGCATTAAAAAAAATAAAATGTGATTGAGTAGAATTGAAAACATCAGAGTGTGGGGTGCCTGAATGGCTCAGTCATTTAACTGTCCAACTCTTGATCTCAGCTCAGGTCTTGATCTCAGGGTCATGAGTTCAAGCCCCACATTGGACTCCATGCTGGGTGTAGAGCCTACTTAATAAAAAAAAAAAATTAAAGTTAAAAATAATTTTAAAAAAGAAAACATCAGAGCAAATCACACATATTAAACATATTACTTCATAAATCTATTATTTCAGAGTTATGATGTCAAGGATATATCTTGGATTTCTTGGTAAAATGCATAATGGTGTCATATTTAAAAAAAAAATTTTAAACTGCTGCTATAATAAAACATTCCCATCACAGAACTCTGGAGTAGGCTAGCTTTCCATAGGGTGACAATTATCAATAATTCAGTCCCAAATGGTTGTTAATTTTTAGCATCCTAAGTTCCTGCTGTCTTTTCTCATGGCTATGTACAAGCACCTGGATTCCCCCGACAGTTCCGACAGGACAAGATGACAATGATGGATGCTAAGAGAATCACCTCCCTGTTCTCTCTTTGAGGGCACTCTCAATCCCTTACCAAAGCATTTGTAAATGGAATTTTCTTTCCTCTTTGAATAAAACAGGAGAGATGTCAGCACTGTGATGTTCCTAAAGGGAGAATGTCTATAAAAATGATCTGACTGCTGTAGATTTCTTTTACGCGGCCACCTACCCTATTGTGACGGCAACAGCTGGCTTTCAGGGAAGCCACTAATACTCAGGATTTAAAGTCTAGGAGGGCCCCCCACAACCACCAACACAGGGGAAAGCTGACATACCTCTCACTAGGCCCCTCTACTCCCTGGTTTGAAGGCTCAGCTCCGCATGCTTACAAAATTACTCTCTGGGAGGACTCCCCAAGAGCTCTCTTCTGGGGAGTCTTAGTCTTATCAGGAAAAAGCCAGGAAACTCACAGAGGGTGTAATCTCCACAGGAAAGGTGTGAGTTTTGTCATCTCTGAACTCCCTGCACTGTATAGTAGGACCTCAGTACAAACTACCTGTTACAGACTTAAATCACATCCCCCAAAAATTCCTATGTTGAAGCCCTAACCTCCAATGACTGACTGTATTTGGACATAGGACCTTTAAAGAGGTAAACAGTCAAGTGAAGTCATGAGGATGGGGCCCGAATCCAGTAGGATTGGTGTCTTTCCTTATAAGAAGAGGAAAGACACCAGAGGTTTCTCTAGATTTGAACAGGCTATTATTTTCTACCTTCAGAACTCATAGCAATTTTAAATAGCTATTTTGAAACATAAATGTTAAGAGAAAAGATCAGGTCCCAGGAAAATATAGACAATATTTTTATAAATACTAATATTTATAATTATTCTAATATATAACTAAATATAAATATTTCACTGATTCAATACCAAGCAAAACTAAGCAAACCAAAAAAATGTCTGCAGTAAAATCATTAAGAATATTAGCTGGATGACAAAAGCAAAATTTAAGAGGATGTTTTTTTCTAGAATGAGGGGACAGCAGCTGTGACCAAGGGAATTTTACACATTGGTAAAGTGCCATTAGGGGGATGATGACCTCATGGGTGTTCATTTTATTAGCATGACTCATCACCTATTTTTGTTACATGCATTATTTTATATGTATTAAATACTTAACAATTAAATTTATAAAGATGTTAGAATAATATAGCATTCATCAGTTGACAGTAGTTATTCTAGACAGAGGGAATATGGGACATTTCTACTTTCAAATTTTTCCCTCCTTATATCTTTTTAACTGTCCTAAAGTCCTTATATAATATTTATATTTCAAATAAAAATTCAAGAAAATTAAAGCAAGTAAAAAGAAGCTATTGGACACTTGTGATTACTCTCTTTTTTGTTTCATTTTCTTTCAAGATTTTATTTAAATTCTAGTTAGTTAACATATACTGTAGTATTAGTTTCAAGGGTAGAATTAGTGATTCATCACTTGCATATAACAACCAGTGCTCATCACAACAAGTGTCCTCCTTAATACCTATCACCCATTTATCCCATTCCCCCCATCCAACTCCTCTCCAGCAACCCTCAGTTTGTTCTCCATTGTTAAGAGTCTCTTATGGTTTACCTCCCTATTTTTATCTTATTTTTCCTTCCTTTCCCCTATGTTCATCTCTTTTGTTCCTAAATTCCACATATGAGGGGTGCCTGAGTGGCTCAGTTGGGGCAACTGCCTTCAGCTCAGGCCATGATCCCCAGGTCCTGGGATTAGTCCCATATTGGGCTCCCCCTGCTCTGCAGGGAGCCTGCTTCTCACTCTCCCTGTGCCTGCCACTCTCCCTGCTTGTGCTCTCTATCTATCAAATAAAAAAATACTTATTAAAAAAATTCCATATATAAGTAAAATCATTTGGTATTTGTCTTTCTCTGACTGACTTGCTTCATTTAGCATAATACACTCTAGTTCCATCCATGTTGCTGCAAATGGCAAGATTTCATTATTTTTGATGGGTGAGTAATATTCCTTTGTACATATGTACCACATCTTCTTTATCCATTCATTAGTCAAAACACATTTAGGGGGTGCCTGGGTGGCTCAGTGGGTTAAACCTCTGCCTTCGGCTCAGGTCATGATCCCAGGGTCCTGGGATGGAGTCCCACATCAGGCTCTCTGCTCCACAGGGAGCCTGCTTCCTCCTCTCTCTCTCTGCCTGCCTCTCCTACCTACTTGTGATCTCTATCCATCAAAAAAAAAAATAAAATAAAATCTTAAAACAAAAACAAAAAACACATTTAGGCTCTTTCCATAATTTGGCTATTGTTGACAGTGCTGTTATAAACATTGGGGCACATGTGGCCCTTCAAAACACTATTTCCATATCCTTTGGATAAATACCTAGTAGTACCATTGCTGGGTGCAGCATAGTTCTATTTTTAATTTTTTGAGGAACCTCCATACTGTTTTCCAGAGTGGCTGTGACGGTTTGCATTCCGACCAACAGTGTAAAAGGGTTCCCCTTTCTCCACATCCTCACCAACATCTGTTGTTTCCAGGTTGTGATTATTTTCATAGTTTCTTTTATCTTCCCTCCCCCTTCTATTTTCCTGAGTAATAAGCTAGGATGAACAACTGACCATATTTAAGAAAAACATACTGGTTGGTCTAAAATAATTTTGATCTTCAGACCCTGTGGATCAGTACTGATTGATCACATATATTATACAAAAACTCATTTGAAATATAAGCGTCGGCTGGCATTAACCCACACTCTTGAAATGAAAATAGTAGCTACGGGGTTATAATAACAATTCAATCACTCTAGAGCCAGGTTATTAGGAAAATGCCAGACATCCAAAAAAGAAATTCTCTTATTTCTTTTCCTTTCAAGACAATTTAGGTAAATTACAGACATTTCCCTTTGAGAGCTAAGGACCATCAATGAATTTTAAGTGTGATTCATTTATTTTAATGTCTTCAATTAAGAATTTCTTGGACCTTCTTTCATTATGATGCTAGTTTTCAGTTCAAATTAAAATGATTTTCTAACTCTAGTAAGTTGCAAATCAAGAGACGACTGTTTTGTGTGTGGCTTCTATGTTTTAGTAGAAGAGGAAATCATTTGAAATCAATCATTTCTGTACTTAATGAATTTCTAATTTCTTTCCTTTTTGGCTCTGCCAACTGAAGAGCTGAATAGAAGAAAACAGAGTTTGGATATTCAACAAACAATTTCCAAAATCTGCCTCAACCCTAAAGGTGTTTATTGCTCAACAAACCTTGCGTCCTGGTCAATCACTCGTACAACACAGTTGTATTGTTATTGTGTGTGTGTGTGTGTGTGTGTGTATGTGCGCGCGCGTGCGCACATGCATGTATCTGTCTCTCTTATTAGACAGAGAGTTGGTTGAAGGTGGAATAAATAGGTTGTTCTCCCTAAGGAGTGCCTGTATATAGTTTGGTCCAGTTATGGTGAATTTCTCAAAAGAAACATATGAGCAGCTACTTTCATGGTCAGGAAGGATATATAGGGACAGGGAAAGAGGGACAATCAGACCAAATATAACCAGAAAAATGAGACAATAAGTACCAGAAGAAATACTCCCTCAGTTAGTCATTTGTTCATTCACTCATTTTAGATTATCCTGGATGTCCTAGCTGATGCAGCTTTTTTTTCGAAACAAGAAAAAGGGAGTAAAAAGTATATGTTGTGGAAGGAAGGAAACGAAACTTATTCCTTGAAGATGAGAAAAATTCTTTTCATGATGCACCTTTTAGAAGACCCATTAAGACTCACATGCTGAGAATACGAAAATAAATCAAACCATGTTGTTCAATTATACCTTAACAAAGCTATCTTTTTTTAAAAAAAGAAAGAAAAGAAATCCAACAAACCCCAGTACTGTGAGTAGGGTAATTCCAAGAAGGGACGGACTAAAGAAACAAGGAAATGAATCCAGTGAGCTTGTGGGGTAGGAAAGAATTTCAAGAGGCACAGATAGAAGGGAACCTTGTGGACAAAGACACCTAAGAGTGAAAGTGCAGACTGAGATGGGGCTCTCGTGCATGGTTAGGTTTGAGAAAGGCAGAGTTCTGGAACGGAGTGAAGTGATCGGTGCAAAAGGATGACCGAAACCCATTGTGGAGGGTTTGGTGAACCACAGGACAAAAGGTGAGGAGTTCACATGTATTTTAGTAAGCAAAGGAGAGTCTTAAATGTTTCTGAGCAGAGAGTTGACAAATTCTGAACAGTGTTTCAGAAAGATTTTAGCTACAGTATTCAAGAGATTAGAGGGATGGAGAGCAAGCAGGAAACTGGTTTCCAAGACTATTACATG
Source organism: Lontra canadensis (assembly GCF_010015895.1). Classification (NCBI taxonomy): domain Eukaryota; kingdom Metazoa; phylum Chordata; class Mammalia; order Carnivora; family Mustelidae; genus Lontra; species Lontra canadensis. The sequence continues at coordinate 11,517,908 of NW_022631005.1, forward strand.
GTTTCCAAGACTATTACAATCCAGACAAAAAGCAAGCAAGGTCTTCAAGACCAATTCATAATTATTCCCACAATAAATAAATATATTTATGTTAAATTATTAAAGTTTTTCATGTGTTATGAGCAAAAGTAAATAAATAAATAAGACCTATTTTTGACTAAAAACAACACAAAACAAACTAGGGATAGCTGGTACTCCCTTACCTTCACAATGGACATCTACTAAAAATCTACAGCAAACATTTCTTTACAATCAAGAATATCATCAACAATATGATCAAGGATTCCTGCTATCATTGTTTTTATTTTAGATCATCCCGGAGGTCCTATCCAATGCAGTGAAACAAGAAAAAAGGAGTAAAAAGTATATGTTGTGTTAGGAAGGAAACAGAATTGTCATTCCTTGAAGATGAGAAAAGTTACCTTCATGATGCACCTTTTTTTTTTTTTAAGATTTTATTTATTTATTTATTTGAGAGAGAGAGAGAGAGAGAGAGATCACAAGTAGGCAGAGAGGCAGGCAGAGAGTGGGAGGAAGCAGGCTCTCCACTGAGCAGTGAACCCAATGTGGGGCTCGATCTCAGGACCCTGAGATCATGACCTGAGCGGAAGGCAGAGGCTTAACCCACTGAGCCACCAAGGTGCTCCATGATACACCTTTTAAAATCTACTCACAATTCTTTAGAAGAGAGCTTTCTAATATGGTTGAATGTACCATATTACGGCACCATGAATATGGATTTAGAAATCCAAGAAGCAGACATAAATTCACTTTTTTTTTAAAAGATTTTATTTATTTATTTGACAGACAGAGATCACAAGTAGACAGAGAGGCAGGCAGAGAGAGAGAGGGAAGCAGGCTTCCTGCTGAGCAGAGAGCCCGATGTGGGAATCGATCCCAGGACCCTGAGATCATGACCTGAGCCGAAGGCAGCGGCTTAACCCACTGAGCCACCCAGGCGCCCCATAAATTCACTTTTAATGCACAGAAGAGCATGGTGAACACGCATTTTTATTTAAAAAAAAAAAAAGGGCATTTTAATCTTTTTCTCCGTGAACAGAGCCATGTAGATTAAGAGTACACTGAAACATTCCAAAGTCAAGCCTACAATATCTTCTAGCAAATGTACCACACTCTGAGAACACTGGCATTGTGTTCTAGGGAGCACCCTACAGTCTCTCTCAGATGGAATTACAGTAATAGTGAGCTGATTCTGACCTTCATATAAAATGTGATATCAATGCAAGGCCAAGCAACAGAGAGGAAAAAAACAAAAACCCTCCACTTTCAAGTATAGCCCAGGTTATAGCTACCTTCTACAAAAATTCCCCAAATTAAGCCTCTGCCTAGTGGGTTGCTAATGGTAAACACCAAGTAAACAAAACTAAGAGTGCTTATTTACTGCAGGATTGGTGATGGGAAAGGTGGGGTTGTCTCCAAAAGGCAGAGAATGTGAGCAACACTTCCTACATTTAATTGACAACAAACCCCCTTACCAGGGAATAACTCAAAGGACTTGTGCCCCAGAGCAACTCTAATGTAGAAAATGCTGTGACCCAGACATTGTCAACTCCTGTTATGACTAAAATGTAGATGCAACATAGCAAATGGCTAGAAGCAAGGACTCTGGGGCCACACTGCCTTAGTCTGAAGCCTAGGTCCACAACTTACTTATACTTGTGTGACCTTGAGCAAGTGACTTAACCTGTCTGTGCTCTAGATTCCTCATCTGTGGAACGCAGAGAGGGGTATGACGATAGTAGTTACCTCTTAGGTTGGCACCGAGGATTAAAGTAAACGGATGAACATATGGTAGAGCATTTACTAAGTGTGTGTTAAGTAAAACAGATTTTGCTATATGCTGTCACTATTCTGTTAGAATTACAATCATTAGCAAGCAATTGGGGAAGAGTATAACTTCACTGGTCTAAGAAGAAAATTACTCTTCATCAAATAGATGCGTAAAGGTCTATGAGAAGAGCAGTAATACATACATTGTCTGTAGTTCTGTTGATCAAGATACTATTAATACCTGATATTTATACTGAACCCATTGTTGCCTAGGGTTGTGTTTGGGATAGGGTGGGGTGGGGACAATAGAAGATAAAAAAGAGGCTATCCTTAACTTTAAAAACCTTGAGGAATTTTTTCTAAATACAGTCCTAAATATCCAAGTTGAAAAGCCCGTTCTCTCCAACATCCCATACTCACTTTCCAAATAAATTACATCTTCTGGAAGGAAATTTAGTGTTGAAGAAATTCTGCCAGAATTAAGCCACTTCAGAGGGTTGTTTTCCATCATCTCTTCCCTCAAAATAGGCAAGACCAACAGACACGAGACTACTGTCATACACTGAGGAGCCTCTGACACGTACAATAACCCAAATTAAAGAGTCCTCACCTACAATGCCCAAGTCTTCCCCACAACTCCCACACCATCAGAAACACATTATGTTAAATATGGCTTCAGTTATGTACACTTTCCGTCAAAAATAAATTCACTGCCACATAGGACACTCAAATCCCCAAAGGCTATAGGAACTGGTCCCTGCAGAAAGCAGTGGGTAATACTCAGTAAGATAGTGATGTGTTCATAGCACTGGGTCCAGTAAACCCACTTCTGGAGAACGCATCCTCCAGAAACAACTCAACAGAAGAAAACAGCTCTGTGCATAGGGATGGTCACTAAACCAGCCCTCAAAGTAAGGCGAAGCTGGGATCTAAATGCCAGCAACACCGGAGGGGTTAGCCAACTGTGATCCATCGCCCAATGGGCACTTAAATCTGCACTGAAAATTACAACCATGAAGATATTATACAAGGTGGGAAATCATTTATGGAGTAAACTTAGGGGAAAGGGGGGGAGGGGCAGAACTATATCTCCAGAGTTAGAAATACATGTTTTGGAATGTTAAGGGTCAATGAGGAGAGGGAGGAGGAGGATATAAAAAGTAAACTGGATCATGCATGGTGGTAAGATTGTGGCTGGTTTTGTGTTATTGTTCTTCATGTGATCATCGTGGAGTTTTGGCCATTTAGAAAGGAGGAGAAGTCAATTCTGTGCCAGCCCAGACAAAAAGGGTCATGATGGGGGCCGGGGGAGGGGGGGGGGATTCCCAGCCACCCCCCACCCCCCTCCCCAGAACCAACTCTCTGTCCAAAGAGCTGTATGGTCTTCACCTGCAGGGCGACCTCTCCCTCACAGATGCCAGAACAAAGAGGCACCTGCAGAGCGACCAGGCAGACCGGCGTTTCTAGGCTCTCCCACCGTGTCGCCTCCTCCCATCAGCCGGCCTCCTAATGTGGGCTTTTGTTCCGCAGGGTGGAGGGACCCCATTAGGAGGCGCCAATGCTAAAGAGAAATGGATTTCCAGGACCTGAGGTTTTGTCATTCCTAGCATTAGTAACAGAATGCCTGCGGGAGGTAAGTGGCAGATTTGCGGTGGAACTAAAAAAACCCATCCGCCTAGGAGGCGGACTCCAAGGGCGTGGTCCCCAGAATGGCCGAGGTAGGAGCTGTGCAGCCCGGAGGGTCCGGGGCATTCTTCAAAGACAACATGCCAGTCACCTCGTAGGTGTTCCCAATGTCACCCCCTGCAAGCTCATCAGAGCCGCTATTGTTAACGGCCAGTACTTCATTATAGGCGCGGGTGGGCAGCTCCTCCCGAAGCTCCTCCGGCAACGCTCTATGTCACAATATTTATGGGGGAGCGGGGAGTGACAGCAGAGAAACGGACAGGGCTACAGCATGCATGACTTCTCAGATTTTCTCCCAACACTTCGAAATGGAACTGTCTGAAGCAGCTATGTAGAACTGCAACGTAACTTAGGAGCAAATTTTATACGTGCAAAGAAGAGCCTGCCCCAGCCTCAAGGTAATGATCAATGATCCTTCTGCAGAGGTTTCCCTGAACACAACTCCATGTGCTTTCTCTCTTCTTAACTCCAGCAAGGCTTTGTTTCCTCTTTTCTCTGGACAGTCCCAGCACAGCATGCTAATCTTTTCTTTCTCTCTCTCTTTTTTTTTTTTTTCACTTGCCTTCTTCTCTTGGATTACAGATATGGTTATAGATGGCAGAGATCTTGACTTATTTAGCTTAGCATGCAATAAGCCCTCAAAGCACCAAAGTGGAACTAAAATTAATGAATGCAGAAACAGTGTTGGCATCAAAAGGTTAGTGCAACACTGTCCAAAAGAAGTGCAATTCCAACAAAGAACGCAAGCCACATGCGTAACTTTAAATTTCCCACTAGTCACGTGTTAAATTATTTATTTAAAAATAAAAAGGGGATAAAAAACAACCTTGAAGTAGAACTCAAACATCTCTTAGTGTTCTCCCATAGGAATAGTTTATTCTATTCTACCAATTAGTTCATCAGACCATGAAACATTTCAAAGGTCAAAAAAGGCTTTACCACTAGTCCAAATTAAATAAATTAAATAAAAATAAAATAAATTAAAATCCACAGTGGTTCCAAGACATTTTTAGGTTGAATTTGACATTTTAGGGTTTTTTTTTTAATTCTTTAAATGATTAACAGTTTTTTTTTTTTTTTTTAAGATTTTATTTATGTATTTGTCAGAGAGAGTGAGCACAGGCAGACAGAGTGGCAGGCAGAGGCAGAAGGAGAAGCAGACTCCCTGCTGAGCAAGGAGCCCGATGTGGGACTTGATCCCAGGACGCTGGGATCATGACCTGAGCCGAAGGCAGCCACTTAACCGACTGAGCCACCCAGGTGTCCCTGATTAACAGTTCTTTAAAGGATTTGGACTCTCCATGAGTTTGTTGACTTCTATACTACATACCAGGATTTCAAGATACTGGAAAGACAGTGTTTATCTTAATACAGTCACATATAGTAAAGTTTGCCAGTACATCTGGCATACACTCTTCCCCTGTCCCTAAACAGTTTTTTTTTTTGGTAAATGACCACTCTGACAAACAATCTTAAGGTATTTGTTTTAAATTTACAATACAATTGGAGATTATGATTCGTTTTTTAAATATTATACCACTCTTAAATAAAATTAATGTTATTTAAATTTTGCATTTGGGGAATAAATAGTTCTAGTTAAACTTGCTAGTATCACCTCCCTTCAATTAAGCCATCATAATTGGTTAATTATTATAAATTGTTATATAATAGTAATTATTATAATGCATATTTTCCTATACAGAACTAGTTGTCTAAAAATTCCAATACTAAACAGATATATAGGTTTTCAATAGTTTTTTATATTGACTACTGTAAACATTTTATTTACACCTTTAATAAATGAATAAATGTACACCTTTAAAAAAATAAAAAATAAAAAGGGGAAAATCATTTTACTAATGTTATTGAGCCTAATATAGCCAAAACACTATCATTTCAAAATGTAATGAATACACAAAAGTGGGATATTTTATATTCCTCTTTTCTGTACTAAGTCTTTAAAAGCCAGTGTAAGTGTTACCTCTACTGCACACCCCAAGTTGGGCCAGCTACCCTGCAAAGAGATCACTAGCTGCAGGAGGCCAGTGGCTTCCGTACTGGACAGCAGAGTATTACCGCAAAGTCCGAAAACTTTACTTTTACTTTTTAGAAAAGGAAACATTTTTCATAGTAATAAATTTCAAGTTTTCCATGAATGTCTATATTACCTCTTTATACTTGTTTTTTAATAGAACTAAAGAACTATCAAGTAGGTATATATTTTTATGGTCTCTTTTGGTTAAATGTCTAGACCAGAAATTACAGTTTAAAACAGATCTTCAAGCCCATCTTTTTAAGAGCCATATTTATTAAGAAACATTTAATAAACGAACAAGCAAGTGTTGTTATACTAGGATATAGTACTGTGGGTGTTTTTTTCCCACTTGTTTGAACACATAATTAGTAGGTTTTGTTGTCTAGTAATTATTACCAAAGAGCTAAACACTTCCTTTCTAAAGTCTACTTTCCACAAATATTATATAAATAAACCATTAGTTAGGAGGGTTTTTTTTTTTTAAGATTTTATTTATTTGACAGAGAGCGAGAGATCACAAGGAGGCAGAGAGGCAGGCAGAGAGGGTGGGCGGGATAGCAGGCTCCCTGCTGAGCAGAGAGCCCAATGGGGGGCTCAATCCCAGGACCCCGGGATCATGACCTGAGCCGAAGACAGAGGCCCAACCCACTGAGCCACCCAGGTGCTCCTAGTTAGGAGGTTTTGACGCTATACGATGACATCGGTACAAAGGACCCAAAAAGCCAGAAGCCTCCCCTAACCATCAGTCCCTCCTACCTGCGGGGTGGGAGAGTTTGCTGAAGTTTCCAGGTCCACTTGGGCAGGGCACCAGTGCCCATCACCCCAATACCAAACCTGGCCAAGTGAGTAGAGTTACGTGGTCTTTCTACCTTTCTTAACTCATCACTCCTCCATCCAGCAACCCAACCTTTTCCGGACCTTGAGATCAGCCCACCTTGGCCTGAATCTGTGGACACAGCCTAACTTACCCACTCAGCAGCATGCAGAGAAGAGACAGAAGAATAACTCCTAGAAGCCAGCCCAGGAAGCCAGACCCCACAGAGGTTAACTCACCACAAAGGCTAGATACTGGAAGGAACTAACCACCTCTCAAGGGATCCTGCCCACCAGTGACCAGGACCAAGACTGGTCTGGACACTCACCAGTTGGAATGGAATTTGTGCCCCTCTATAAGGTAGGAGACAGCTATGACAGAGAAGCAGAAATCCCTTCCCCCAAGACTATCCAAAGTTTCTGATGTCACATGGAGTTGTTATTTAGCCAGATTCCCAGAAGAAAATCAATGATCTCTGAGGAGTGAGGTACCAGACATTGTTCAGAAAAAAGCTATGACATAACCTCTTCAGTGAATTGAAGCAGACTGCTTTTCGTTTCCTCATGAGGCAAAACAAAACCTGAAAATGGGAGAGACTGCTCTATGAGAGGACCCGAGAAAGGAAGAGTCCCCGAGACGTGTCAGTCCAGAATTGTGTTGCTGAGATCTTGAAACAAATGGCTTCTAGAACACTATTGTTGATTGGCAGCTCTTACAAGCATACACTACAGTCTCAGAAGTTAAAGCATAAATTACCAGGATTTTGATTTTTTTTTTAAATTTGTAGTTTTTCTCCAACTCCATCTCCCTTCAAAGCTTTTTTTTTTTAATTTGACAGAGAGAGAGCACAAGCCATGGGGCAGGGGTTGGGGGGGGTGATGGTGACAGGCAGAGGGAGAGGGAGAAGCAGGCTCCCCCCTGAGCAGGGAGGCTGATCCAGGACTCCAGGATCATGATCTGAGCAGAAGGCAGGCGCTGAACTAACTGAGCCACCCAGATGCCCACAAAGCATTTTTTTTTTTTTTTGAGTGAGAAAAGGAATACGAAAGACAAAAAGACAACTACAAACCTTTTTCCTTAAAGTAGTATGTTGCAGTGAATTCTGTTCTCACACATACATTTTTTCCCCTTCAGCTCTGTTGGATTTATTTTCCAATATTCAATTCACATCAAGGATCGGTATTCATGGACTGAAAAGGGAATAAATATTAATACACCTAGAAACACCTAAAAGAATTGCTGTAAATGTAGTTGGTACCAATCTGATAAGGGTGGTACTAAGCTCAGAAGACAACTGAGTGAATCTCAATCCGTCTGCTTTCCTAATGTTTATAGAACCAACTAAAGCCAGGCAAAAGCACGGGGGAGAAGCTATAACGCACAAAGCTCTTTAAATAGCTTTTCTGGGTGACACTGAACTGTTGGCACTGGTTCATTAGAAAGAATAAGTGGGATGTGACCATTGTTAAGGGAGGTGGGCCGGAAATCCTGATTAGCCTGATTGCCCTGTGTGTGGTTCTACTGTCCCACATGACTCCATAGCAAAAGCCTCCTTTTTTTGTTTCCAAGGTCGATTATGGAGGAGCATTTTCTCCTCACTTAAAATCAGTATCACCTAATATTCTGATTTGAGCAAACCATCTGCGGAAGAAATTTATGAAGTTGGGGGGAAATCTGAGTATTTGACATTAAGGAATTGCTCATATTTTAGTTGTGATAATATTATTGAGGTTTTAAAAGAGAACTGATCATATATGTATATATATATATATATATATATATCACATACACACACATACAAACACACATACATACACGTGTGTGTGTTTGTGTGTGATAGGTTAGGGATAAAATAATGTGAGATTTCACTTTAAAACAATCAGGTAATTTGGGGAGGAAAGTTGAGTAGAAGAATATACAAAAAATAAAATTGGCCATTTGTTAATGCTTAAACTGGTTGATAGGTTCTTGGGGGTACATTTTGTTATTATTTCTACTTGGTGCATGTTTGGAATTTTATACAATAAGTTTCTTAAAAGAGTACCTAATAATCAGAGGCGTTGGGAGGGGCACTCTTTCTAGGGCTTTTTTGTGAGGGTTATTTGATCCCTTTTCAACGTACCACTTGCTGCCCAGAAGGTATCACAGGCCATTCAATATTAGCACCAAGGAGAAAGAGTGCATCCACCCTATTTTTCTTTAAGACTACAATCTTGGCCTCTATCTTTTTCTGCCTCGAGAGAGAGAGTTAGCTTTTGATCACTTCCAGGAAACAACATCCTTTGGGATATTGAAACTGACAAGAGACAGCCTACAAAATCGTATGGTTTCCATTAAAAGTCTGAAGGCATTGCCGTGTTCTGGCTTTACGGGTTAACAGTGCATGACAAAGCACATACTCTTGGTAAGAATCTAATTTAGTTCAGGTATGAAGGGATGCCTTATGAGAAACACTGGCAGCAATTCCAGCTGGTAGGCAAAGAAGTGAGAGTATAAAACAGGACAATTTACCATCTCTGAACTGCTCTCGCTCAAAAAACTATGGCTGCCTTAAAATCCTCTATATCCTATTACCCAGCAATCCCAATTCTGGAGAATGTATTCTAAAACAACAATCGATCAAGTGCACAAAAAGATGTGTGCACCAATGTTTATCACACTCTGTTTATAACAGAAAGAAAAACAAGCAGAAATATCTAAATGTCTAACATTAGGAAATGGTTAAAGAATTGATTAGATATATAATAGAGTTATATACAGCCTCTAAAAATGCTGATATCCCAAGTATACCATTAAGCAAAACAGTGGGTTTCAAAACAGATTTTTACAAAATTCCTATCTTTGGTTTAAAACAAAGTATGGCATTTTACAGAATGGAAAGGTTCTGAGATACACAATGAACGTTAACTATGGTATTTCCTGGTTCGTAAAATTAAAAGTGTTTTTTACACCTTCTTCTTGCTTTTCTGCATGATCTGAGTATTTTTGCAATGAACATGAAATATGTCAGAATGCTGAAAAAACTATCTCATTTGAGACAGTAACGATAAAACCACGAAGATGTCCAAGGTAAGAAAAACAAATTACCAGAGCTGGAGAGGGGTCAGGGTAAAAACCCAAGCAAGTAACTCCAGGCTGTAACATCTAACAGCCTAGGATGATCATTCTTCTATTTCTTTCAAAAGACATCTGGTCCTGAACATCTCCTCTGTTTCAGGCACTGTTCCAGGCCTTGGAGATGTTTAAAAATGGCACACATTTCCTTCCTTCAAAGGATTTTCAGTTTTCTTGAAAGAAAGGACCTATATACCCAAATAAATGAAACACAGTGCTGGGGGAGGTCGGTCAGGAGCTATCCATGGATAAGGGGAGCACAGGAGGAAGTGTCTAATTCTGGCCAGGGCTGAGGGGCAAAAGGGCTGGTCAGAAAAATTCTCAGGGGAGGCACTAATGGGATGAGACCCTAAAAGCGAATGGATGCTTGCCATTTAGCTTCACTTTGAGGACAGTTGTTCCAGGCATGTGGGGTATAAGCAGCTGGAGTAGGGTGGGGACACTTAGCAGCCTAATCATTTGGGGGAAGAGAAGCATAGTTGGAACATGGGGTGTCGGGGTGAGGTCAGGAAGTCAGGCAGGCCCCCAATACAGGTCTTGAATGCCCCACCGAATCATCTGGGTTTCAGCTGACAAAGGCTCTCTCCTTGACCAAACTTTAGTCAGGCTCCTCTGAGCCCTCCTCTCAACTGGGCCTTGACCTTAAACTTCCGTGTCTGTCCCTGCAGAGTCCAGTGTTAGCAAGAAACTTGCTAGGGCAGTTTAGAGAAAGATCCCTCCACCCTCAATATCTCAGCACCCTTGATTACCTTGGTACTTAGATCGCGACACCTGGGTATCTGGCATGCCTTCAGCAAGAATCCTGTTAGGTCAGTTTAGCAAGAACTGATGCCTCCTTTAAGAGCTATCCATTCATCCACCTCCCCACCCCCACAACCTAGCTCCCCTGGTATCTGGAATTGAGCCTCACTTGTCTCCCCAATTCTGATAGAATTGACACCTATCACAATAATCTTCCTTCCTATTTTTCTAAGTGTCAGAATAATCCCCCCACACACACACAACCTGAGGGTACCAGGAAAGCTGAGAGGGATCTGGGCTTTCCCAAGATTAATCACTCTGACAAGAGCCCAGAGAAGTAACCACTAGTGGGTCTTATAAAACGGAGAGTTTCTGAATGCCCGCTCTATACCAGGCACTGTGCACAGCACTCTGTGTGCATTCACTCTTCTGACCATCACAATAACCCTACAAGATGGACAGTGATATTAGCCCTATTGCACAGGCCAGGAGGCTGAAACTTTAGCAGTCTGTCCAAGTCCACGCAACTAAAAGGTGCAGAGCAGGAAGATGGTCCTGGGCTGTCTAACTTATGCCAACCACGTTGAGCAATCTGAAACTCCATGTTCTCCCATGCTTTCTGCGTGATCTCCCATGCTTTCTGCACTACCATACAAGCAACAAGTCAGTCTCCTGCTGAAAGGAATTTGGTTGGCGTGCAGCAAATGGGTTAAAGGAGGACCTTTCTCAGCCACAAAAAGAGGACCTTGTAAATAACCCAAGAGAAATAAGGTGAAATTGGATCTGTCAATGGGACTAGTTTTTCTTAACTCAAGAAAAATCATTAGGGAGCAGGTAGTTCTGTTTTTGCTTGTTTAATAAGTAGACACAGGTTAGAAATCTGAGGCAGGGACCAAAGGGAACCCAGAGGTGGGGGAGGTTTCCTATTTTAAATGGGGAAGAAAAGCCAAGAATGGAAAACATTGTCATTAAATAAGGGAGTTGGGCCAGATGAGCACAGGTGGAGGCAGAGGGAAATCCCCAGTGATAACCCAAGTTATTTAAGGTAATGCAGAAATTGGCATTTATGGAGACCTGATTCCACACACCGAACAAGAGAAGAAGGAAGCCGCAATCAAGGTACATTTACTAAGCAACTAAACAACTACAGGGAAGGGGGCAGAGACCCATAAAACACACACACACACACACACACACACACACACACACACACATACACACACTCTTTCTTATAAATGATCACTGCAAATAAAAGGATCAGCTTATATAGTCTGTAAATAAACAGTCAGTGAGCTCTACCTTCATGGATGGATAGGAATTTCACAAATAAGATGAAAAAAGAGGCTCTTGCAAGCAGGAGAAGAGAGTGAACGAAAACCTAAGAAATGGGAGTACAAATGGTTTCCAGGGGATAGAGTTAAGGGCAATAATTTTGGGGGGCAAAGCTGATCCTGAAAAATGAGAAAATTACAAGGCCAATAGGAAACATGAAGGATAATTAGCATTTACTGAGCATTTTCTCTGTGCTAGATACTCTTTTGACCACTTCCTTTCATTTCATTCTAATGGCCCTGTGAGATAAGTAATTATATCTCCATTTTAAATATGATCAAACTGAGGCCAAGAAAAGCTTAACTTGAAAAACAGCCCCACAGCTAGCTAGTGAAACTTCACTCAGTTCTGTCCAACTCTCTCTGCGGCCTCTACCAACCCCAATCATTTAGGAAGTACCGACTGTGTGCTCACCTTGAACAGAGAGTGGCCTCAGGGGCACATATAGTGACTCTCTTGTGTTCACTCATCCCAGGGATTCAGAGCGTATGTTTACTGGAAACCACTAGTTCATTTTCAAGTGGTATAAACATCTCTGAACTTAGGGCACAGAAGAATGAAGGACTGATCTATCTCAACTACTGAACACTACTATTAGTATTCACTTAGACACAGTGACTGAATAAACTCTTTAAAATCCTGGCTTGGGGTGCCTCAGTGGCTCAGTTGGTTAAGCATCTGCCTTTAGCTCAGGTCATGATCCTAGAGTCCTGGGATCAAGCCCCGTGTCTGGCTCCCTCCTCAGTGGGGAGTCTGCTTCTTCCTCTGCCCCTCCCCCTGCTCTCCCTGCTTTCTCCCTGCTCTCATTCTCTCTCAAATAAATAAATAAATAAATAATAAACCTTTTAAATCAATAAAATCCTGGCTTAAAATATTACTTTTAGGAAGGAATACAAAATGGTACGACCACTCTGAAAAATCGTTGGGCAGTTTCTTAGAGTTAAATATGATTGATATAATCTTAGGTATTTACCCAAGAGAAATAAAAATTTACCCTCACACAAAAACCTAAATGCGGGGCACCTGGGTGGCTCAGTTGTTAAGCATCTGCCTTTGGCTCAGGTCATGATCCCAGGGTCCTGGGACAGAGCCCTGCTCAGCGGGGAGCATGCTTCTCCTCTTCCATTCCTCCTGCTTGTGTTCCCTCTCTTGCCCTGTCTCTCTGTCAAATAAATAATATCTTTTAAAAAAATCTTTAAAAAAACCAAATCCTAAATGCAAAGGCCTACAGCAGTTTTATTCATCATCAATCGAAGCTGGAAACAACCCAAAAGCCCTTCACTGGAAGAATGGATAAACAAACTGTGTTATATCCAAGTAACGGAGTACCACTAAGCAATAAAAAGAAATACACCATTGATACATGCAATAACAACACAACTCTCTAAGAGTTCTTAAGTAGAAGAATCCAGACTCAAAAAGATCTTTAATATGTGTTTCCATTTTCATGACAGTCTAGAAAAAGATTATAGAGAGGAAGAGAAAGTGGCTGTCGGGGGTTAAAAGACAGGAGAAGGTTTGACTACAGAGGGGTAACATGAGGGCTTTGGTTGGGAGCATAAACAAAACTTTAATATCCTGAGTAAGCTGGTGTGTGGTAGGCAGAATAATGGCCTCAAAAGATGTTCATACTCTAATTGCTCGAATCTGTGAATACATGAATGTTACAGGGTAAAAGGGACTTTGCAGATGTAATTAAGGTTGCTAATCAGATGACCTTAAAATGCAGAGATGTTGGCAGATTACCTGGGTGGGCTCACTGTAATCAGACAGGCCCTTAAAAGTGGAAGGGGGAGGCAGAAGAGTCAGGAAGACAGACATGCCATGGAAGTTGCAGGGGAGATGTGACCCATAAGAGGGACCAACGTATTGTTGGTTTTTATGACAGACAAGGGGGCCATGTGACTAGGACCTCGCAGTGGACTCTAGAATCTGAGAACAGCCAGGCCTGACAGCCAGCAAGGAAACGGGACCTCACTCCTACAACCATAAGGATTCTGCCACCAACCTGAATGAGCAAAGAAGTGGATTTGCCCCTAGAACAGAACATGGCCCTGCCATGTAGCTTGGTCTTGACCTTAGAGACTCTAAACAGAGAAACTAGCAGCTCTGATGGATTCTGATCTACAGAAACTGTGTGATAATTAACCTGTATAGTTTTTTTTTTTTTAAGATTTTATTTTTTTATTTATTTGACAGAGAGAGATCACAAGTAGACAGAGAGGCAGGCAGAGAGAGAGAGGGAAGCAGGCTCCCTGCTGAGCAGAGAGCCCGATATGGGGCTCGATCCCAGGACCCTGAGATCATGACCTGAGCCGAAGGTAGCGGCTTAACCCACTGAGCCACCCAGGCGCCCCAACCTGTATAGTTTTAAGCCTTTAATCTGTAATTATGTTACAGCAGCAAAAGGAAACTAATAGAGCATAGCGACACAACTCTGTACTTATCAAAGACCCAAGGATAGACCTATATCCCCAAAAAAGTGATTTTACTGCATATAAATTTAAAATGAAAACTGTTTAATATTCTTGGTTTTAGAGACCATTATTATGGACAAAAAGAAAAAAATGAGCCATATTTCTTTACTTCTTTAGTCTTTAATCTCCACAGTAACTCTAACTTGGAATGAGATCTCAGTCCTGGTTCTTTCTTGCCCATTCACTGCCCACAACTAATCTAAGTTCCTGCAAAGTGAGGCTACCTTCTATGCCACTGACTAGCTCGGAGCTCATGGCTGATGTCAAATAGGTCAGAACTTACTGCTTCCCTAGGACTTTGAAGAGGAAAGCCCCAAATGAGGAAACTTAAGTGTCAAGGTCTATTTCAAAGAACCTTACTGGGAACTCTCCAAGACAGAGTTTATATCAATACAGATACATCAAAACCAATAGTCAGAGCCTTAAGTAATGGCTGACTCACCAGGACTTTAAGCAGCCAACGGGGGAAGCGGGGTGGGGGGATGGAAAGTGTACTTCGAGATACGCTATAAATCCAATATTTTTCCTCTGAAGAATTCATTTATGTGGAGTCCCTTTCTAATCACTAGACCATCCCCACCCTCCACTTCCAGCTCACCACCACTGTCGATAGCTTTTCCAATTTTTAACAAAGCTGAAAGTAAATTCCCAATTTTCTTATGATATTCTGCTGTCTTACCAGGGCTGCTCAAAGGAATAGCACTTCTCTTTAAAACTGGTTTTTTACCTACTCCCTGACGCCTAGAGCCAATTAACAGCCCACAAAATAAGTTAAATACACCAAAGTGAAGACTTCTAGATTCAACAAAGAGATAAATAAATACTTATTAAGTGCTTTCTGTGGGCAAGGCCCTGGGAAGTACAAAGAAGCAAGATATAGATGGTCAGTATCTCTATACATGGCTTACAATGTCATTAGACATATGATAAAACTAATAACAATCTAAGACAACAAAGTTACAAGATCATATACAAATTATTGCCATAGGAGTTCAAAGTGGGGAGAGACTGTGGCTGGGGTGCTCAGAGAAAGGAAGCTTTGTATAGGAGCCGGGAAAAAAAATGCAAGAGTGGTAGAGATGATTCCTGCAAGACAGGACATTTTCTTAAACAGATAAATCTAGAAACTCCACCTGCAAAATCTCTCTTAACATACATCTCCATAAAAATTGAACAGAAATTTAAAGAAAAAAAAAATGACTGTGGTTTAAAAAAAGAGAGAGAGAGAATTTTGGGATTCTGAATTTAGACTAACAGCTAACTCCCCCAGAAATTCATTTTTTACATGTATCTGTTGGGAGTGAAGATGACTGACATTTCTGGATGGTTCTGGCCTTCTTTGGTCATCCACACAATCTGCACTTCTACAAGCAAGGAAAGAAATGCTCACCTAAAGCAGTCTCCACCTGCAACTGAACCAGATATGTGGGCTAATTGCAACTGAACTGACATGGGAACCATTCCACTCAGTGTACAAAACATGATAAGGGCTGCTAGAATGGTCCTTTCCTTTGGTTACACATTATTATTTTGGAAAAGAATGGTCCTAGCACAATCCCAACATCTTCAGCATCTGATGGTCTTCTGTTCTGTATGCACTCTCACCAAAAAATGTATAAAACAATGTTCATAGCAGCTTTTGTCCATATTAACCCCAAACTGGAAACGAACTAAATGTCTACCAACAGTTGACGGACAAACAAACTGTGGTACATTCATACAATGGGGTACTACAGAACAAAGAGGATAACAAACTTGCTACACACCACAGCATGGATGAATTTGACAAGCATGATGCTGACTGCAAGAAGCCACACACAAAGCAAACATACTATATGGTTTTATGTATATCAAGTTTATTTAAAAAAAAAAAACGCTAATCTATAGCATCAGAAGTTAAAAGAGTGGTTACCCTAAAGGAGAGGCAGCTAGTGACTGGGAGGGATCCTAATGGGACTTCTGGGGTCCCCAAAATGTCTGTTTTAGTCTGACCAGTGGTTACAAAGGAGTGGTTACTTACAAGAGCTTTATAAGCTGTACCCTATGAAAACACTTTTCTATGTGAATGCTTTATTTCAATAAATAAGCTTCTTAAAGAAAATTCAGAACTGTTGTATTAAAGGATTATAGTGAGATAACCAAAATTTTCACTTTACGGTTGAAGAGTTACATGCATATTCACATCCACGATTTTTTGTTTAAATTACTTATAGTCACTTATAGTGACTTTGTTATAATGTATTTAGTCAGTAACATATGTGTTCTTAGATGGGAAATAGGTATAGTTCTTAGGATCTCTGTCTTGCGCACAGATCAAAGAGGATCTTTCTATTTCATTAGTCTTGGTGTATCCCTCTTAGAAGACTGAGAAAGAATAGGAAGAGGAGGAAGAAAAAAGGGGGGAGGAGGAGGAGGAAGAAGAGGAAGATGAAAAGGAGGAAGAAGGAGGAAGAGAAGGAAGAGAGAAAGAAGGAGGAGGAGGGGAAGGGGAAGGAGAAGAAACAACAACTCCAGTCTTTTCTTTAAAACCTCTAGTGCTGCATAATTATTTGTTTAAAAAATTGTTACAAGGTAAGGGGCAGGGACTAGATGTCCCCAGTAACTCCCACTCTATCTAAACCACAGCCTGGCTCAGGAAATAGCAAATCAGACCGTAGGCTGATCCCAGCTGAGAGGTGTAACCCAAACAAGCTACTATCTGCCCCATGTGCTGGCTGCAGATCCTATATCTGCCATTAAGTATAGAATTCTCCTCCTCATCAATAACTGTAGCACACACCTTCTCTTCAAATTAACACTAAGCAGAGAGAAAAGCCCTCTGTCCTACCCTCATAGGTCAGCTCTTAGAATAAATACCAATCCACGTAGCATTTGGAGGTCAAGGTTTCCAGGTGACTGTGAAAATGGGAAGGGGAAAAGAGGTGGTCATGGGGAGCTCCCTTTCTAAGGGAGGTATGAGATGAAGCTCCTGAGCAAAGGCCAGGGCCTTGCCTCCATTACCCTTTCCCTTTCTCCTGAGAACGACCGCCTACCGATTCTGCTAGCACCTGCTAGTCCCCCGGGGGCCCTTCGCAGGGACTGCAGCACAACCTTGGTGAAGGAGGATACTGGGGTTGTTTGGGCCGGCAAACGTCAGCCTCTGGTGCTCGAGAAAGGCTTGGCAGAGGCCGGAAGAGACCCTGGATAAACTGTCACCTGTCAATCACTTGACCTAAATACACCAGCCACTGGGGGAATCGGAGGGAGGGGGTTAGCCGGAGCATGCTCAGTAATCGGGATGACATCACTTAATCAATGCCAGGGACGGGAAGGCTGCATCAGCAGCCTCGAGCGGGCTGCCAGGAATATGTCAGCGGGGATCGGGAGGCTCCCATTAACTCGGTCCCTCCCCACGCGGCTCGCATACAAAGAGGGCACCGTCAGCTACACACGCTGGGGACAACGGAGAGTGAAAGGGCGGGGGGCAAAGGCTGGTTTATTTCATTTGACATATTGCTTTAAGAACTAAGACCCAATGGTATTCCCTGCCCCCACCGCAGCCCGGGCTGCAGAAAGGGAGCCAAGTGGGAGGAGGGGAAGAGGGGACGAAGGGAAAGGTGGGGGGGGGGGGGGTTGACCCAACCACACAAAGTAACTTCTACTCCTGGCAGAGAGGGGCTATTTGGCTACGCTCTGGGCCCCCTAGCCCCACAGATGGGGGCACACAGCCTACTCTCCATCCAGGGCGAGGAACATCCGAGGGTCTGTGGACACCAGGTCGCCGCACTGGGGAGGGGTCAGACCCGGAGACCACGTCCAGGGCAGCCTGGATTGGGAGGAAGCAGGAGACACACCAGGCCTTCCCGGGGACACCAAGGCCATCAGTGTTCCCTACATCCCCCTCCTTCTGCACGCAGGGCAAGGTGAAACGCCGCGGGGAGCCGCGTCTACACGGCGTGGGAGCTCCCAGCCGAGGCTAGGATTTTTCCAGTACCTTTTTTTTCTTTTCCGTTTGCAAAGGTCGTGAGAAGAACAGGTAAAGTGTTCGATAAATCGAACTGATGCCTGGAATCATTTGTGGGGTGCAGAGATCCTACTTTAAGGGGAACCTGAGAACCCCGCTTGAGGGTAACGGGAGCACTCTACCCACGCGGCGTGGCCAAGCCTGGAACAATAGGCCCACGAGGGCCCCCACCCCGAGAACAATGGCGGCGCCGAACCCTGCCTCGCCCCCCACCTCTACTCTCGCCACCTGGGCCCGCCCTGCCGCCCCCAGTCGCCCCTCCACCGCCAGGAAGCGAACTACAGGGCGTGGGGGAGGGGGTTTCTCTTCAAGTCTATGGGAGAGGGCAACCCTGTGGGGGGATGTCCGAAGGGGTGGCGGAACACCTCTGCCGTCCGGGGCGTTCGGGAGCACGGCTGCGGCGCGAAGCAGCAGGGGAAGCCACACATCCCGGACACTTACCCCAATCACCACGGTCTCATCGCCTTTAAATTTGGGGATGAATTTGTCCCCTCGGAGAATCTCTGCTTCGTTGAGGGGCCGGAACCGGCACATCACTTTGATGCTGCATTCGGCTGGATCCGCCATCTCGGCCGGCGGCAGGGAGGGGGAGCGGGGAAGGGTGGGGGGCCGGGGCTCAGCAGGACGAGGGAGGAGGCCACGAACCGCACCGCCTGCAGCCTCCAACGAAGCTTCTCAGCAGGTCATCGCGAACTCGGCGGGCTGGGCAGCTCGGGCCGCTCCCAGACAGGGTAGGTTTCTATAAGCCTCCGGCCCCTCCGGTCCTGCAGACTTGCCTTCCCTGGCCTGGCCCCGGCCGGGCGCAGCGCTCCGGGCCCACCTGCCCGCGACCACGCGGCCGGCGGACTAGGCGATGCGCTGGGAGCGAGCCTCGCCCGGCTCAGACCTCCCGGGCTCCTGCGCGCTCAGCCATCCTGCATCAGCACCAGCGCGCTCCGCCACCTCCCCGGCCCGCCCCTTCGCCCCGCCCACCTCCGGCTCGCCCCGGGACGGTGACGTCACTGCGGAGATCCGCCCCGCCCTCGCCCCGGCTCCAAGTGTGGAAGAATCCTGGGACTTGTAGTCTCTCCACTTGCTGGTGGAAGGACAAGGATGCTACTTACAGTTGGCTTTTCGGTACAACTGTGGTACCCCAGATGCCACCTCCGAAAGCCTACAGTTCTGGTCTGGCTCCCCTCTTTATATGTTTTCATGATCTCCAAGGAAAAGCCTTAAATCAATGGCCAGCCGAAACGTTATAAAGCATTTTCTCTGTGCTGAACTGTTTTGTAAGAGTTGTGATGAAATTAAGGGAAAAAAGATTTGCATGAATATTTGAAGCCATCATTCCCCAAAATGCCTTCACATACCAGTTCACAACATATGTTAGATCAGGGACTGCTTTAATATCTGATGAAAGTTGAGGACATTTTCCATAACGAGAACCAAAAACAAATTCATACACACCCACAGATTTTTCACGCTATTTCATTGGATTTGGGGACAACAAAAGCCTGCCTGTGATTCCCAGGTTAAGAACCTCTTGATTACTATTCATGATAGTAAGGTTTACAGAACTTCTGTCTAATGCCAACTTAGAACCTGTAGAACAAGCAGAATATATACAGGATCAAGTTCTAAAGTCCTTTGCATAATATAGAACCCATGATCAGATTTTTGTCTACTTATTGGTCTCATCTCCTACACTTCTTGTCGTAATGTTTACACATTGACAAACTACTTGTGTCTTCCACCATTCATTGATTTCTGTGCTTGTTCTGATACTTTGTGTAAGCCATTTGCTCTCTAGGAGTCATCCATTCATGCTTATTACTAAGTAAGCATATTAAATAGGGCTCACAGAGTAAAAACTAATAGAAACACAACTGGAGCCACTATGGAAAAAGGAGAATTTATCAGAGGAATCCAGATTATCTTGCTTATTCAAAAAATGATTAAACAATGGAGCCAGCGAACAGACAGGCTACCAACACACTCTCTATCCCTTGACCCTGTTTCCTCTTTGTATTGGCCTCATTCTCTCTCACTCCAGATCATTCCAAATGTCAGGAAACCCACCTGCCAAAAGTCCCTGGGATTCATTCTTCAGTATCTACCACTAGATAAGGATAGATGTCTGCTTGGAGTTTGGGTTTGGAAAAAAAAAAAAATTAGGGAAAGCCTATGATTGGCATGGGCTTAGGTGTCTAGCCCTAGAAGACTCAATCAGAGTGAAGAACTTTGCAAGATCTTTGAGGAATACCATGGTGGGAAGGTCCCAAAAGAAGAGGGATGTCATTCCCAGAAAAAGACCATGTTGCTGGGCTGGCCAAACAATTAGATGTCCACTCTCCCTTTCCAGTGCTACCTTTTCCTCTTTGACTCAACTCAACCCTCCTTCCTTAGGAAGGCTTCTCTGACTTACTAAACGCCCACAAAGGATAGGTGTCCTCCTTGTTCTCCTCATAATCTCCTATGCACATCTCTATCACTACATTCTCATGGGCAATGATATCTGCCTCATCTTTATGTCTCTAGCATCTAGTGCATAGTAGTGCGTGTTGGATAAGTAATCCAACCTTGAAGGAAGTGCTACCTGAGTAAGTAAACAACCCGGCCACTTACTAGATGTGAGACCCAAGGAAATGTATTTAATTCCCTTAAGACTCCATTTTATCTTTGTTATTGGAATAATAATCATCTCATAGAGGTTTTGAGGGAATTAGAAGAAATAATGCTTTTGAAGCACGTAGCATGGTGCCTGACATGCAAATAGTACAAACCCTTGAATGTTAGTGGTGGTGGTGGTGGTGGTGGTGGTTGCTGTTGTGTGTTGAACAAATGGTGGTAAAACAAAAGCGTTACTTAGTTAATTTAAGGAATACATCTGTTGCTTTAATGCAAGTACACCTGGGAATACAGTATTTCTGCCTAGCTGCGAAGACAGACCTACTAAAACAAACTTTCATAAGCCATTATGAGTAGCACCAATTTGATTTCCTGTCCTCAGATGCAGGGAAAGTAGGTTAAAAAAGGCCCAAGCACCAAATTCTCATCATTTTAATAGTTCTTAGGCTCTGACTCAGACATCTACCATCTTTAGCAGTCACCTTCATGATATACTGGAGAGGTCAGCCCAATCCCCAGTTTCCCCAAACCCACAGAGGATTACCAGACCCTTATGCACATGGATAACCTGGGTGGAAAGACCTGTGTGCCTCTGGGTTCATTATTCATTTATTCATTCATCTATCTATTCATCAACTATTAACTGAGCAAATGACATTTGCTACCACTAAATATATAAAGTTAGGTTTATTAAATGAACTCTTTACCAGAGGGTTAATAAAGGGGGTACCTAGATGGCTCAGTTGGTTGAACATACAGTTCTTGGTTTCAGTACAGGTCATGACCTCAAGGTTGTGAGATCGAGCCCGACATCAGGCTCCACACTCAGCAGGGAGCTTGTTTGAGATTTTCTCTCTCCCTCTGCTCCTTCCACTACTCACTCTCTTTTTCTCAAAGTAAATTAATTAATTTTAAAAGAAGATTTGATAAAGACCTCTCCCGTCCCCTCCTACCCACGTGCAACTTGAGCGGAAGTTACAAAATAAATCATTACCCTCAAGAAGCATAGAAACAAGTTAGATATCCTGGGTAGACAGCTCAGTGGTGGCTAAGAAGGATTAATCAAGGGGATGGAGGTTAAAAAAAAAAAAAAGAAAAGAAAAGAAAAGAAAAGAAGGAGGTGGACCAGGCAGGATTGAAAAATCCTAGGGAAAGTCTATGATTGGCCCGTGCTTAAAAACACCCAAACACAGAAAACAAAAGAGAAAATAGATAAACTGAACAACATCAAAATGATACACTTTTATATATCAAAGGATACTATTAACAGAGTGAAAAGGCAACTCACAGAATTGAAGAAGATATTTGTAAATCATATACTGATTAAGGGGTATCCAGAATATATAAAGAACTACTACAAATCAACAATAAAAGAAAATCTGATTTTAAAATGGGCAAAGGACTTTAATAGGTATTTCTCCAAAGAAAATATACAAATGGCCAATAAGCACAGAAAAAGATGTTCAATGTCACTAATCTTACAGAAACGCAAATCAAAACCACAATGAGATACCACATCACATCCATTAGAAAGGCTATTATAGACCACCACCACCAAACACAGAAAATAAGTGTTGAAGAAGATGTGGAGAAATCAAAACTCTTGTGCACTGTTGGTGGGAACATAAAATGGTGCAGACACTATGGAACTCCTCAAAAAATTAAAAATAGATTAACAGATGATCCTAATTCTACTTCTGCATATATATTCCAAAGAATAGAAATCAGGGACTCAGATATTTGTACACCCATGTTCATAGCAACATTATTCTCATTAACTAAAATGTGGAAGCAAACCAAGTGTACATCTATGGATGAATGAATAAATACAATGTGGTATGTACATACAATATAATATTTTTCAGCCTTAAAAATAAATTCTGACATATGCTACAATATGTATGAGCCTTGAGGAAATTGTGTTAAGGGAAATAAGAAAGTCACAAGAAGATAAATATCTATCATGCCACTTAGAGGATTCAAATTCATAGAGAGAAAGTAGAATGGTAGTTGCCAGGGGCATGAGGGAAGGGAGAATGGGGAGTTATTATTTGATAAGTATGGAGTTTTAGTTTGGGAAAAATAATGTTCTGGAGATTGATAGCGGTAATGATTGCATAACAATGTGAATGTACCTAATACCACTGAACTGTACACTTAATAATAGTTAAAATGGCAAATTTTATGCTATAAAATATGTATTTTTTATTGTGGTGTATTTTACCATAGTTTTAAAAAGATAGAAACCCTTATGTACTGTTGGTAGGAAAGTAAATTGGTGCAACCATTATGGAAAACAGTATGGAGGTTCTTCAAAAAAATTTTTTTAGATGGAGCTACCATATGATCCAGCAATCCCACTTCTGGGTATTTATCCAAAGGAAATGAAATCACTGTCTCAAAGAGATGTATGCACTCCTATGCTCATTGCAGCATTATTTACAATAGCCAAGATAGGGAAACAACTCAAGTGCCCATCAAGAAACGAATGGATAAAGAACACACAAGAACACACACACACACACACACACACACACATGAGTGAATATTATTCAGCCATAAAAATATACTGCCATTTGCAACAACATGAATGGACCTTGATGGCATTATGCCAAGTGAAATAAGTCAGACAGAGAAAGATGGCTACTATATGAATTCACTTATATATAGAAACTAAACAAACAAACAAACAAACAAACAAAAACGAACTCATAGACACAGTGAACAAGTTGGTGGTTGCCAGGGGCATGGGGTGGGGGGGGGGGGAATTAGAAGATGGGAGCCAAAAGTACAAACTTCCAGTTATGAGATAAGTAAGTCCTAGGGATGTTATGTACAGCATGGTAATGATAGTTAACAATACTGTGTTGCATATTTTAAAGTTGCCAAGAGAATAGAGCTCTCATCACAAGAAAAAAATTTGTCACTATGTATGGGGACATAGGTTAACTAAACTCATTGTGGTGATCACTCCACAATATATACATATATCAAGTCATTAAGCTGTGCATCTGAAATTAATACAACATGTCAATTGTATCTCAATTTTAAAAAACATATAACATCAAAAGAACAAGAAATTAACCATTGAAAACCTTCCTGAATATCTCTGCTTTGGCACCTGAGCACTTGCTGCCTTGCAATGATGTTCCTGTTATTGTCTGGTACCATTCTCTAGTGCTTTCCATTTCCCAGCTCTTTCTGTTAAATGTCTTGAGTGTGTCTTGCACCTGTATCTATGTAGTGGGGACCATGCATTACTTACATGCTTGATAGACCACTTCTGAATGATCAATCCATGTCCATCATGATCATGATAATGGCAAGGACAAATGAATTGAATATATGAACCTGAAAATAAGTTGCCTTGTAGATGGAGCCTTGGGCTCAGGACCTACATTTTTCCTTCCTGTTCTGCTGCTAATGAGTTCTATAACTTTGGAAAATGTATTCAGCTTCTCTGAATGAGTTTTATTTTTTTTATTCCATCTGTTGAAATGGAGCTAAAAATATTATCTATTCTGGATAAGTGAGAATTAAAAGAGAGATCTGTGAGAAAATGGTTTGGTAGTGAAGTCTGGGAGAGACTGTGAAGAGATTGGGGGAATCACCCCTCCCAAGAAAACATGAGAAAAAGGGAAAAAAATGTATCTATTAATATAAAGTTAATCATTCCAAGGCTTGGCATGATGCCAGGCACAAAGTAGCAACTCAATAAATGTTTTTTATGCGGTCATACATTATTCATTCATCATTCATAAATAGGAATTTCCAGGGCACCTGGGTGGCTCAGTCATTAAGCAGCTGCCTTCAGCTCAGGCCCTGATCCCAGGGTGCAGGGATCAAGCCCCTGATCTTGCTCCCTGCTCAGCAGGAAACCTGTTCTCCCTCTCCCACTCCCCCTGCTTGTGTTCCCTCTCTCGCTGTCTCTCTCTCTGTCAAGTAAATAAATAAAATCTTTTTAACGAATGATCAAAAATATGAATTTCCCATTATAGAAATGAATCCCCCAAGGACCCTAGTGAATGAGTCATTTCTGCAGGGGAATGATTAAGTCTGGCTGCCCTGATGTTGGTTCTTGCTTCAATTAACAGGTGTGGAATGCTCTTCCAGAACAGTACCCACTCCACGCTTCTCTCTACTGCCCCCAAGCAGGGATTTATGGGTCCTTGGAAGACAGTTAGCCAACTCACTGGGTAGCACAGGGTAAGGGCCTCAAACAGACTGGAAGTTCCCTAACCACAATTTCATCCAGCGCCTCCACCAGCAACACTTGCATGGCCTTCAAACATCACTGCTGAGATAAAACAGAGAGTGGGTCATTCAGACAACGATGAACAGTCTGGCTTTGACTTGCCGGAGCCTGTAGAAATCAAGGCCGGAGCACTGAATTCTCCCCGACACTCCCATTGTCTCCTGAGCTATCAGGATCTTTTTGTGAGAATGCTGCTTCTCTCTACTCAGCTCACTCCTAGAGAGCAGTTTCCGTCCCAGTCTCTACTGCCAGTAAGAAGTGTAAATTGAAGCAATTATCTGGATTGTTCAAGGAAAAAAAAGCTTCAGAAATGCTTCTGCCTGAGTGATCTAGGTAATTGCTTCAATTTTCACATCAGCTCCCTGTCTTCGACAGTCATTAGGGTAGCCATTTAACTCAAACCCTGGGGTCTGCTGGTCCCCGTGTGGGTTTAATCATTTCTGATTGCCCAGGCCCTGCTTCATTCCTATAAGTACAAAAAATACCTGGCCACAGTGAAGATTAAAAACCAAATGAACAGATGAAAATATTTTTAAAGATGTTGAAAAAATCCCTTGAAAACCTGTGAAACTCGTCTATCGGCATAGAATAGAATATCTGGATGTCTTTTAAGATACAGCACCTCAGTTCAAGATGTCCAGGTAACCCGGCTCAGTGGGGAAGAAGCAAAGGCCGTCACCTCCCTTTAACACAGCATTAGCTGATCTGAGGGAGGAAGCCCGCTCTCTGTCTAGCTGACCCATCAACTGGGATTCATTGTACTAGATTCTACTTTTAGTATTAATTCTTACAGAAGAAATTTCAGGGCTTTGGATGAATAAAATGCAAAACCACTTATTCTAAGGAGGGAGAGGAGATGAGAAAGAAAAGCTAAACTCTGTGTCTCGGGGGTGGGAGTGGGAGCACCACAATTGGGCACTGGCAATCCCAGAGCAGAGTGCAGGCTCCAGGCACCAGGCCCCGGTTAGGAGCCGAGCCTCAGGAGTTGAGGGACATGGATGCCCTGCCCTTTTTAGAGCTACCTCAGCACAATCCCAGTGTGGCCTGTGGGTTGGCATCATCCTCTTCTTCCAGCAACTGTGCCCAAGTACATTCTGGCCCCGTCTGGAGACAGAATTCCACAGTGGAAGTTCCTCTCGCACATCTACTCCCAGGAAAGCATGAAGAAGTATTGTAAACTTTGCTCAAAATGTCCGAGGACTCAGAGACGAGGATTTCTATTGCGTACCCCATGGCGACCTACTTAAAAATCAACAGAGACTTCATATCTTCCAAATACCATGTCCACTGTACACCAGAGAGGGTCCCTTTCCTTCCTGACACCCACGTGACTCTTCGCTCCTGGCCCTGACTTCTCGCACCCAGTTCATCCCCAGTGACAGAGCCAATCCATGGCGTTCCAGCTCTGTCCCAGGTTTGTAATCCCAAACTCATCGCAATGCTCAGCAAAGCACAGGGGACTCCTCTAGTCAGCAGCTGATCCTCCTCAGACACTGTGGGAAAGAAGAATAAATATAAACATGTTCTGTAACCCACAGTGAAGAAATACAGCAGCACCCTCTGTAAGCAGTGTCTTGGAAACATGTTAAAGACACCTGAGATTTCCAAGGTTGATGTGGTTCCCTATAGAGGTCCTCCTTTACTTTTTGAGGTAGTAAATGAGATGGCGGCGGGGGTGGGGGGCGGTCAATAAAAGTCAAAGAAATAGTATCCAAAGAGAAAAAGCTTTTTTTTTTTTTTCAACAATTGTGTTAGTTATCACTGTGTAACAAATTACCCCAAAACCTAAAAGCTTAAAACATTTGTTATTTCACAGTGAGTCAGGCATCTGGGCATCACTTAGCCGAGCACTGTGGCCCAGGTTCTTTCTCTAATACAGCCAGGGTTATAACCATCTCAAGGCTCAACTAGGAAAGGATCCACTTCCAAGCTTGCTCTTGTGGTTTTTGGTAGAATTCCATTCCTCACTGACCGTTGGCTACCCTTAGCTCCTTGTCATGTAAACCTCCCAAGAGCAGGGCGCCTGGGTGGCTCAGTGGGTTAAGCTGCTGCCTTCGGCTGGGGTCATGATCTCAGGGTCCTGGGATCGAGTCCCACATTGGGCTCTCTGCTCAGCAGGGAGCCTGCTTCCCTCTCTCTCTCTGCCTGCCTCTCTGTCTACTTGTGATCTCTCTCTGTCAAATAAAAATAAATAAAAATCTTTAATTAAAAAAAAAAAAAAACCTCCCAAGAGCAATAGGCATCAACAGAACAGGTAAGAGAGAACAAAACAAGACGGCTCTCAGTTTTGTTTTGTTTTAAAGCTTTACTTATGTATTTCAAAGAGGGAGAGTATGCACAGGCTCCTGAGCAGGGGGAGGGACAGAGGGAGAGGGGAGGTAGCCTCCCTACTAAATGCAGAACCCTATTCAGGGCTGGATTCCACCACCCAGAGATCATGACCTGAGCTCCTGAGCTCCTGAGCTGAAACCAAGAGTGAGATGCTCAACCAATTACACGACCAGGTGCCCCCAATATCACAGTTTTTTATAGCTTAATCTTATCCACTCCTTTTGTCATGCTCCATTGATTAGATGCAAACCACTGGTCCAGCACACTTTCAAAAGGAAGGTATTCCACTTAGGTGTGACTATCAGGAGGCATAGATCAATGGGGCCATTTTAGAAGGCTTAACAACCAATAAATAAATTAACTGTCACTTACTGATCACTTATACTGAAACAGGGCAGAGAGTAGAATCAAGCAATACAACTTTGGAAACAGACCTTTCTTTCAAAAAGAGTTTCATTCTAGGTGGGAGATAAGATATACAGTGATTAAAAGAAAAACAACAACCACTCTAAGGCAAAAAAAAACAAAAAACAAAAAAAAAAAAAACACAAAAAGCAAAACCAAAAAAACCCTGAGATAGCTATCATCAAAGGAAAAAAGCAATACATTACATTTCACAAAAATACAAAATCGTAGGGGCACCTGGGTGGCTCAGTGAGTTAAGTGTCTGCCTTTAGCTTAGGTCATGATCCCAGGGTCCTGTGATTGAGCCCTGCATCTGGCTCCCTGCTCAGGGGGAGCCTGCTTCGCTCTCTCCCTCTGCTGCTCCTCCTGCTTGTGCTCACTCTCTCACACACTCTCTCTGTCTCTCTCTGTCAGATAAATAAATAAAATCCTTTAAAAAATATAAGATCCTATGCCTCAAGCATCATATACAATAATAAAATAAAACAATCTACTAAGGAAGGGTTTTGCAACATATAAAACAAAGAGTCAATATCGTTAGAAAAGAATTCTTATAAATCAATGGGACAGTTGTAATGCACAATAGAAAACCTAGCCCAGAACATAAAAACTCAATATACCAAAGAATTACAAATTATCTGTAAATGCATGAAAAATTATTCCACCTCATTAGTAACCAAAATAATGTCTATTACACTGACAAAGTTACAAAGAGTAATGACCTGCAATATTGTAATATATACAGAGAAGGTAACCTTCTCTTACCCTACTGGTACAAAGGTAGATGTGTTTAATTTTTCTGGGAGGCTAACATGAAACAAACCCTGAAAAAATGGACAGGTACAGACTTCCCACTAAAGTAACAGTGATACCAGACATGAAAGCACTTGTACCTTTAGGGAACAGGAAGTGCAAAATGGGACGGAGATATCTGGGGATTAAAACTGGAAGGTGAGTTTGTGCCAAATCATCGAGAGCTTGGACAACAGATCATGGTGCCTGAGTGGTGTTCAACTGGTAGTGGGAAGTCACTGGAAGTTTTTAAGTGGGAGAGTCATGTGATATAAGAAGAGTTCTAAGCCCAGCTGGAGACATCAATGAGACAGGAATCTAGAGATAGAATTGGACAGACTCATCTCTCTCTCCACAGGATCTCTGTTCCTCCCCCTCTGGCTTCACTGTCCAGTAGATCCAATAGATAGCCCTTCTTACTGAATGGAAACTTGGGTGACTAGCTCTAGCCTTTTAGACTCTTTTGATCTCAGACATCTGAAGCCTATCAACATGAGCCAGAGGGAGAGAGATATCGCCTCCCAGCAGGCATGGAACCAGACACACACCACAAAGGGCAGCAATGGAAGTACATAATCCAGGGTGTGTCACTTAGGATTTCTAGGGTTGCAAGCGACAGAAGTTTGCTTGAGTTAGCTCAAGCAAAAGTAGAAAAGGAATTAATTGTAATTCTTGATGAAGTAAGGCTGGACTGCAACTGGGCTCAGAAATAAACTAGAATCAAGGACTTGAATATTGTAAAGTTTTCTGTCTCTTCTTTGCTTCTTTCTGGGCACATGCGTTCTTCCTTCTCTCTTTGCCTACTGGATTCTTTGGCTTCTCTAGGCTATATAACAGAATAGTCAGCTCGACCAGCTTGAATGCTTGTATATAAAACAAGCTGGAGAATTACAAAAGTTCTGTCTCTCTCAGCCCCAATATCAGTGTCTGGGGAAGGACTCTGATGGGTTCTGCTCAGGTAAGCTCCTCTGTTGGACAAATCAACTTAGCCGAGAGGCGACATCACGTTCAACAATCATGGCTGTCAGAAGTAATCCCTTAACCAAGTGGACTGGGGTGGGTGTGGGTGAATGGGCAGGTCCCAGGAAGGGGGAAGCACTGGAAAAACACCATGGTGTTCGTTTCAACGGAACTTGGAGAGTAACAGAGGCTATGAGAGAGACGTCATCTTGCCCCTACAGAATTCTTCCCCAAATTATTGCTGATACAGCAGTATTCAATACTGTATGCCCTCCATAATATCCTTCATTTCAGATTCAATTCTACCAGCCAAACGTCCCCACTTTCTGTTCCTCTCTGACCACTTCTCTCTCACTCTCTCTCTCTCTCTCTCTCTCACACACACACACCTGCACACTCGCAGAGACAGAGAGAGACTACCTAATGACAGTCAGTAAAATCCAGAGCTAACAGAGTCCTGAGATGGCCACCAGTAAACCTGCCACCATCAGCCTCTGCTTTGGGAAGCCAGCTGACTCACTTGGTCCAGCAGCCCTGTAGACAGCTTATAGGTGGCCCTATTTTGTCCTTAAGTGACCCATTTCCTTTTGAGAGAAGATAAACTGAACCAAAAAGAATTAACTGGATAAGATGCTTTAAACTGACCCAGAAAAGATATGAATTTGACAGAGTACTTAAAAAACCCAACCCTGAAAACATTTAGTGAAGCTTCCAGGCTCTGCCAGTATAAACACATAGTTGTGAGCAGGGTGACAGCTTGAACCCATTTGGTAAATGATTCCCCAGCCCCATTTGAAGGACTTTTACTCCTACAATACACATGTTGGCAATTCAGCCTTTGAATCCTGATGAATGAAAATGAATTGAGTTTATGTTGCTTCTTTGTCCACTTTTACGGGCATTCATCTGTCCACCTCAGCAAAATACTAGCATTCAAAATGTGAACTCTAGGGCCCATTTTATTTTATTTAATCCATACTATAAGCACTCAGTTATATATATGTATATTTATATTAATACACACACATGTACGTATTACATATATGTGATGGAGATCTTTGTTACAGTGTTTTGAAAAAATTATTCATTGACTCCTTTATTCCATAGCTATCCACAGACATTCATTCACTCCACAAGTATTCATACAGATACTGTTCTGGGTGCCGGGGATGCAACAGTGACAGGATAGGCAGAATCCAAGCCCTCATCATCCTACATCCTACTGGAAGAGGTAGACAAACAAATAATAAGTATGTGCCATGATACGTCACATAGTAATACAAGCACTGAAGAAAAGTAAAGAAGGGTAAAATGCTAATGAGGAATGGTGGTTTCTATTCCAGTTCAGGCAATAAGGAGTCACAAGAAATTTGGAGATATGTTTCAATCCTTAAACTCTTTTTTTTTAAAGATTTTATTTATTTATTTGACAGAGAGAGAGTTCATAAGTAGGCAGAGAGGCAGGCAGAGAGAGAAGAGGAAGCAGGCTCCCTGCTGAGCAGAGAGCCCGATGCGGGGCTCAATCCCAGGACCCTGAGATCATGACCTGAGCCTAAGGCAGAGGCTTTAACCCAATGAGCCACCCAGGCGCCCCCAATCCTTAAACTCTTAACACAAGAAGAAACATAAGGGAAGACACACAAACAAATACACACACACACATACACAAAACGAAAGAATGTAGGGAAGGATTTAGAAACAGAGGGATGACACTAGTTAGCTACTGCTGAATCACAAACCATTCCAAAAGGCAGTGGCCTAGAACAAGAACCATTTGTTATTTCTCAGCAGATTTGGGGGCCCTGGGCAGTTCTGCTAAGCTAGGCTGGGCCCTGCTGATGTCGGCTGGGCTCCCTCACATTTCAGGTGATCATCTGGTTGTCAGTGGGTTCTAAGATGCTCTTGGCTCTTCTCCAAATATCTCTCACATCCTTTGCGGTGGAAGCCAGGCATGATGTCAGGGCAAGAGAGAGGTGTGAGAGTGAGCAAGCCCAACTGTGTATGGGGTTAGTGCAATTGTGCATGTACTTTTCAAGCCTCTGCTTGCCTCACATTCGCTAACATCAGTCACATCAAACCACATGGCTGAGACAAGAGACACAGTGAGAGGTGACCACAAAGTTGTAGGACCAAGGGTGTAAATAAGGACTGAACTCTGTCCCGCTCAAATCCATATGTTGGAGTCCTAACCTCCAATATGACTGTATCTAGAGATAAAGGATCTTTAGGAAGGTAATTAAGTTAAACAAGGTCATAAGAGTGGGGTTCTAACCTGATAGGGTTATAATCTGATAGGACTGTGGCCCTCTAAGAAGAGGAAGCAAGAAATCCCTTTTTCCTTCTCTACCATGGGAGGACTCAGTGAGAAGATGGCCGTCGGAAGCCAGGAAGAAACCTCTCACCAGAACCTGACCCTGCCAGCACCTTGATCTTGGACTTCTCAGCCTCCAGAGCTGTGAGAAAATTGATTTCTGTTGTTTAGCCTCCCAGGCTCTGGTATTTTGTTATGGCTGCCTGAGCTCACTAGGACAGGTGTGGACACATAAAGGCCATTTACTACCACAAGAAGGGAAAAGGGAAGAAGATAAGCAGGAAGAAAGAGAAGTTTGCTTCTTTTAAAATGCGTGTAGTTGAAAAGAGGAACACATTTCCCTCTCCTTCAGAAAGTGGGTCGTGTGCTCTGTGACCATCTGCAACCCCCATCTGTAAGCAGAAGGCAGTGAGAAGGTGAAGAAGATTGGGACCAGGCAGAAAGGGACCAGGACTGCCTCACTTCATTCCAAAAACACTTAGAAATGGTTTGGGGATTTTCCATGCTTGGAACAAAACAAAGAGCTGTGTGGAAGGTTTTCATTCCACCTGGACAGCTCTCATCCCAGCCTATTCTCTTCCTATCTTCAGAATGTCAGGTAAGCCTTAGGAATACATTTAAAAATCAAAAGATGTCCTTCTACTTAATAGACTTTGAGGACAACTATAGGCATCCCTACTTTAAAATATAAATATGAGACACCTGGGTGGCTCTGTCAGTTAAGCTTCTGAGTTGGTTTCAGCTCAGGTCATGATCTCGAAGTCATGAGATCAAGCCCCGTGTTGGGTTCCACGCTAAGCTGGGAGTCTGTTGGAGAGTCTCTCCCTTTCCCTCTGCTCCTCCTGCTTATGGTCTCTCAGTCTCTGTCTAAAATAAATAAATAAATCTTTAAAAACATCTATATAAATGTAACATTGTTTTTAACTAGCAGGCCCACCTTAATATACCTTGGGTTGAGTTACTGCGAAAATCCTAATCAAAAGAGAATATTTATTCATTCATTTGATGGGATTGATCACAAGACTCTGTCCTAGGAGCTCTAAGGCCTCCTCTAACTCAAAAATGAAATGTATCTTCTTGCTAGCCCAGGAGCTACTAAGAGAAGCATGATAAGCAAGACATGGTTCCTGTGTTTCCAGTGGAGGAAGACAGACATAGAAAATAATCAACAGTGTGAATGTTGGGCTTGCCTTGGCACATTCGGAAGAGTGGACCTGTGGCATTTACAGACAAAAGCCATGTTCTTGTGGGAGGGATGTAGGGTCTCCCCCAGGGGTTGGAGTGGACAGTCAAGCTACTTTCACTACCCTGGAAGAGGGAGCCAAGTCTCAGGTAGGTGGGAGACGATGGTTCAGGTTCTCAAGAGCCCTCTCTGTTTGGAAGCTTGGACAACAGGTGGTCCAGGGGTGGTGGGACCTCAGAGTGTAGGGCCGCATCACTGCAAACTCCTGTATATAACCCAAAGATGCCTTTCTCTGTTTTCAGGCATTAGGAGTGGGAGAAGGAAGTTGAAAGAGTGAGTATTGCTTCTCTTCCACCAGGAGGGCCAGCTCACCATGGAATGAAGGCACATGCCTCAGGGACTCAGGGAAGGTCCTTTCCTGGCTTCCTCACCTCTGGGCATTGGCAGAGTGGCTTCCATAAATACTGACTCTGTGGAGTTCCCAGCATACCTGCCAGCCTGCTGGGACTCCCTGGCTCTAGAGGAAGATTGCTTCTGGTGGAAAATCTCTGTAGAGCAAAGAGAGATGTATAAGGTGGAAAAGGCAGCTGAGGCTTGGGTTGAGTGCCCTAGAGGCAGAGCTTGAGATGGGCATCCCCGTGGAAGTGGTTCTTGGAGTGAGGGAAGCAGGGAGTGAGGCATAAGACAGCCTGGTCCCACCTGGGAGGCAAGGGGGTAGTGTTGTCCCTGCAAACTGTCCCACCTAGAGGCAAGCGGGTAGTGTTGTCTACCCTTGTGTCAGTCACTAGCTGTGTGCTGTACCCTCCCTGCAGGGAAATGTTCACAGCTAACACTCCTGGAGGCTGGGGAGGGAGCACAGCTGGTGAGAGGGTCTGGGTGGGGCACAGTGGTGTCTACAATGTGGGGACATACTCAGCAGAGAGAAGGACCCACATGTGTAAAGAGCACATTGTGTTTGGAGATCAGTTCTGCTTGTGTGTAAATCATGACAGTATGAGTTAATACTCCATCAAGTCATGCAGATGAAAGTACAGGCCTCCTGTAAGGTGCCAGTGAAATGTCCCGTATCCATTGTTCTCACAGGCCTGATGTGAAGGCCACGTGAGGCCCAACAGACAAAATGTTACTCCAGAAACTCTAAGAGCTCTATGCATGTGTCAATAATTTAAGAAACACTTAACAAGCATTAGGATTGTGTCCTTTATGCCAGGCACTGTGCTAGACAGTAGGGATACAGCAGGGATACAGAGCTTATGATTTAGTGCAGGAGGCAGATATCACAGACCTACAAACACCTACTGAATTGCAACAGTGGCAGATACTTTGGAAAGGAAAGTGCAGGATGCATGGTGGTATGGGTTGGAGGACTGAGGTGATTAGGGGAGGGTTCGCTGAGCAAATGCCATTTAAACTAAGAGAATAAGGAATAAAATGTGTGAAAAATGTGAGGGTGAGGATACTGGTGGTTTTCAGGGGAAAAAAAGAAACTTGTGGGTCTGGAGCAGACAGACAAACAATGGGCCAGATAGTTCAAGGATCAGAGGTTGAACCATGAAGATTTGATTTTCAGAATTAGATCAATAGGAAGGTCTACCCGTAGGTGGGTAAATCCATAGATGTATAGAGAGAGGATGGATAGATACAGAATAGACCCTCTCTATCATCTATCTATCTATCATCTATCTATCTACTAATGCTGTCATACACAGAGATTTGTGATTCATTTCCTTCCACTTACCCCCTTCTATTTATTTTTTTCTTTTTAAAAATAGGCTACATGCTGGCTATGGAGCCCAGTGAGGGGCTTCAACTCATGACCCTGAGAACAAGACCTGAGCTGAGATCAAGAGTTGGACGCTTAACTGGCTGAGCCACATAGGCACCCTCTCCTAGCTCCTTCTAGATGTTCTCAGACACATGTTTTCAATAGATACTAACATCTGTTACAAATTGTCACCATCAGAGCACTTGATTTCAGGTAAGATATATTTATTTACCACTTACCCACATCATTATATCCACTAAATTCTTTATCTAAAATGTCTTTCCTATATATCCCTTCCTTTTAACAATCATCCCAGACTAAGCCATTATGACATCACACCAAAATTACTGCAGTATCTTCTTCACTGACCATTCTGGCCCTACACACACTGCTCTCACACTTTTTCTTCCAATAGCCACTCTAAAACTTAATTCCACTTTTATTAGTCCATAAACTATAGCCAATGTGGTAAAGCAACAAACAGAAATGAGAGGCACAGGTGTAGAAAAATTGGAGGTAAAATTATACATAATTGGAGGAAAGATGATTATTCACCCCTCCCCCTTACGTATTTCACTACCTAATTGCAGGAAAGAGGACTATTTAGTTATAAGAGTTAGCTAAAAAGCTAATAGACCTAGAATAAGAGTTCAATAAAGTAGC
Organism: Lontra canadensis; assembly: GCF_010015895.1. Lineage (NCBI taxonomy): Eukaryota > Metazoa > Chordata > Mammalia > Carnivora > Mustelidae > Lontra > Lontra canadensis. The sequence goes on from NW_022631005.1 coordinate 11,553,173, forward strand.
CAGATGAAAAATAAATATATGAAATCACCCTTTTTCTATTCATCAGAAATATTCAGCTTCATAAGGGAGACGAAATGCCAGTTGATGAGAACTCAGAGTTTCCTGTACAGGTGGAAAGAAATGGACACTTTCCTCCAGCAGACAGTAAGGAGAGTAAGACCCAGGCTCTGGAACTGCATGGCATGGATTTCTATCTTAACTCCACTTCGTCCTAGCTGAGTGACTTTGGGCTACCTAATCTCTCTGTGCCTCAATTTCCTCATCTGTAAAATGGGGATGATACTCGTGTTACTTCAAAGGTTATTATGTAGATTAATGATATAATGAGATATCTATTATGAAGATAATGAAATAATGATATATTATTATTTTTAAATTATTAACTCTCAGCCACACTTTATCACCTGCCCTGAAATTTTGCATTAAGCCCCGAGTCCAACAAATTCTTCCACAAAAACAATTCTAGTATCTCTTAACCTTCATCCCTTTGATTAATATAGATGTTCAGAGCAAGTCCAAGACTCAGGCACTGTTCTAGTTCTCCATCATTATTACTGCTCCCTCCTTAGTTAAGGGAATTCTCTCCAAAAGCAAGGAAAGCACGTACGGATATGACTCAGTATTCAGTACGGTCAGTACGGACAAAATTTTATTATCTTAAATTCTAAGGTGGGGCACCTTTATGGCTCAGTCAGTTAAGCATCTGCCTTTGGCTCAGGTTATGATCCTGGGGTCCTGGGATCAAGCCCTGCGTTGGGCTCCCTGCTCAGCAGGGAGTTTGCTTCTCCCTCTCTCTCCTGCTTGCCCTGCTTGTACTCTCACTCTCTGTCACTCACTCTCCTCTCAAATAAATAAAAAAAATCTTTAAAATAATTCTAAGAAAGTTTAGCTCTTTGGAACTAATCTCAAACACCTTCAGTTAGAAGAGGATACTTACATTACCAAAATTTCCACTTGAATGTAATTCTAGGTCCAAAAGAATTACCTCTGCAAGTAAATGACTCATTTCAATGACAGAAGTTGTTTGGTTTTTATCCTCTTAATTATCAAGGTTTCAAAAAATGTTAGGATCCAGGTCTCAGCTTGGATGTGCCAGATACAGATGTGCACTACCTTCATATGCCAAAGGCTTTAAAATAATGTAATGGCTGCATCTGGATAGTTTTGTCTTTGGAATCTAAAGATGACAAGGCATAGAAGTGATCTCTATTTGGAGGCAACAGAACATACAATAGGGACCTCAAGCTAAAGATGAATAAAACAGATTACCTAAAGTTATTTTACTGTTTTTCTTTATTTCCCCTTTGTTACCCTGGGCTCTCAATAATCTTTAAAGAAATCTCCTAGCCTATTCTCAGCTGCGCCAAATGGATTTAAGGAAGAGCTGTATGTTCCGTGTCCTCATACTTGGGCTGAACCCTAAAAATGAAAGCAGAGACCCCTGAGACCAGCCTATAGGTGGTAGGAGCAATTAGTGAGAGAGCCCCCAGAGAGAAGTGAGTCTCGGAGCAGGAATGAGAGCTTTGAGGTCCAGCCAGCCTCCTCTTTTGGTGATTCCTCCCCCACAGTAGCCTTGAAGAATCTGGGCTAGATTTTATTGGGCTAGCCATCTGGTTTCTTTCAGCATAAACCTAAATAACGTTATTACAAGGGGGGATGTTATAGCATGTATCAGTAACCAGCGGGAGTTAGAGTTAGTGTTATGAGAATTCAAAAAAAGAGAAAAACCATTTTTAGGTGTCAAGAAGTCAGACAAGACTTCAGAGGAAGTGACACTTGAGTAAAATAGTGGCTTAAACACACAAGGATTTATATTCTTCGTAAGAAGGCAATCCAGGACTGATTTGGCAGCTCCAGGATATGACAAAGAACTCTGTCATCAAAGCAAAAATTTTTCTATGCTCTACTATGCCATCCTCACCATGTAACTTCCACACGCAAGACTGCCTCATAGACCAAGATGACTCGTAGTGCACCAGCCATCAACACCATGTTCTAGTCAACAAGAAAAGGCAAAGGGTCACAATCGTGAATGAACTGCTCTCTTACAGCAGCTTTCCTCAGACAGAAGCAACATTTCTACTTACAACTCATTGACCAGAACTCATTCACATGACCACACCTAGCTGCTATAATCTTTTAGCTGGGTGCATTGCTGCACCAAATAATGCTGGGATCCTGTGCCTGACAAGCAAGGGTGAAGTGGTTATTAAATCACAACTAGTCCCTGGCACTAGTTGTGAAATTTTGACAATTTCTAATCAAAGTAATGATATCAATCAAAACACTCCAAAGAGAATCACTTCATCAGCAGTGTATAAAATGGATTAGGTGGGAATTTCACTCCCAGGTCAGTAGCCATGAGGAGCTGGGTGGACCCATTCCCCAGCAAAAAACACAAAGCTCTTAGAAACTATTTTTTATTTATTTAAGACTTTTTAATTCATTTTGACAGAGAGAGAGAGAGAGAGAGAGCACAAATAGGCAGAGTAGCAGGCAGAAGGAGAGGGAGAAGCAGACATCCACTGAGCAGGGAGCCCAATGTGGGGCCCAATCCCAGGACCCTGGGATCATGACCTGAGCTGAAGGCAGACGCTTAACGACTGAGCCACCCAGACACCCCTGGAAACTATTATTTTAAAACAGCCATTTGAAGCCCATGGAAATTGTCCTATGGGTATACAACACATAAAGAAACATTTATTCAAGGAAATCCATTAAACTTCATAAGAACAGTGAGTGTGTGTGGCATTTGAGTCGCAACTCCCTACCTCTCACTCTCTACCCCATCTCAGCTTAATGGAAGACCCACTCCAAGGAGGTATGGTCAAAGAGACAGGGCTCCCTTTCCCTTCACCTCTCAGTCAGTGGTTACCATATCTCACTAGGAGAAGTATGCCATCAGCATTTCTCATCCCCTCCCACTTCAAGTTAAAGAGGCTCTTTAATTCTCCTTTCTTCTTTCATCCATAGAATGGAGGTTTTCTAACATGCCTAACAGACCAAGAACACTGGGGTCTCAATCATCCCCAAATGAGCTTGCTCACTTTAGGGCGGAGGCTAAGCCAAGAAGATTAGAGGCCACCACACCAGCCAGCGCTCAGAGTAATGGCTCAGAGAATTTGCCCAAGGGGAAAGGCAGTCCATAAGAAAAGAGAGGTCAAGCAGCCCCTGGGTGGCTCAGGTTGGTTAAGGATCTGCTTGGGCTCAGGTAATGATCACAGCATCCGAGGATCAAGCCCGCATCCTGCTCCCCACTTAGGACCCCACTTGTCCCTTTGCCCCTCCCCCCACTCATGCTCTCTCTCAAATAAATAGTCTTTTAGAAAAAAAGGAACTGATTATTTTAAACAGAGTGTGCAGTAGTTCAAGCTTAAGGGTGCTCTAGAAAACAACAGCTCTTTTTAATTAAGAGCAATAAACCTAAACCATAGGCCAGCTAGTTCACCAGAGAGAATTAGGGAAAGAGACTGCTAAAAACAGCCCACCTGGGGTCAGAACAAACCTCAATGACTGGCCTAAAACACTAGCCTTGGGAGGATTCTGAGGAGAGGATAGAGAAGGAAGTATCGGAACTCTTTCTCCCCACCTAGACAACAACTGCAGTAGCAGAAACAGTCTAGTGTAACTACTTTGGAATTGCAGTAATTTCAGTCAATTTCAATGCTTAGCACAATAGCAGTTACCCCATCCCCCACCCCCAGCCCCATGGCGGGCAGCTGCTCACATGTTCCCGGAGCAGCTCACATACTGCTTGCAAAAGCCAGGGTTGGCAAAATGGACACTGCCCTCCAAATATCAGAAATCTGTTCTCTGATAACTGATTACTGCTTCTGATCACAGATGTACAGACAAAGAGTTGGGGGTCATTGTTGTCATAATTCCCTACATTTTTGTAAGCCCCTCCCTCTCTGGCTGAAGTGACTGCTAGGTGATTTAAAGGACCAGTGATTTTTCTCCTTTTCATTTTTCAGTTTTTCTCATTTACATTCAAAAGCAAACTCATATATGGGGGAAATTAGAAAGGCACTGTGCATGGCCAGGGAAAAGCATAGCCTCAGAAAAGACCTGAGAAGAACTGAAGCTCACACCTCAGCCTGATCTTCAGCACAGAGACAGCTGACAAAGGCTGAAACACAAAAACAAAAATAAAACCCAGCAAACCCTGGGAAGGGAGAAGAATCTGAGTTCCAGACTTACTACATTATCATTATTATTTTTTGAAATATTCTTTATACTCAACATGGGGCTTGACCTTACAACCTGAGATCAAGAGTCGCATGCTCTTCCAACTGAGCCAGTCAGGCACCCAGACTTACTATATTATTAAATTTAAATGTCCAGTTTTCAACAAGAACAACTACAATAAATCACAGTGCATACAAAAATAAGAAAGTATGGGGGGCACCTGGGTGGCTCAGTGGGTTGAAGCCGCTGCCTTCAGCTCGAGTCATGGTCTCAGGGTCCTGGGATCAAGCCCCGCATCAGGCTCTCTGCACGGTGGGGAACCTGCTTCCTCCTCTCTCTCTCTCTCTCTGCCTTCCTCTCTGCCTACTTGCGATCTCTGTCTGTCAAGTAAATAAGTGGAATCTTTAAAATGAATAAATAAATAAATAAATAAACAAATAAATAAGAAAGTATGGTCCATTCAAAGGGAAAATATAAACCAACAGAAATTGCTCCTAAAAAGGCATATCTATTAGAAAAAGACTTTAAAATAACTGTCCTAAAGATGCTCAAAAACTAAAAGAAGTTGTAGAGAAAGTCAAGAAAAACAATGTATGAACAAAATGGAAAACCTAAAAAGAAACCAAAAAGAAATTCGCAATTCTGGAGCTGGAAAATCACAATAAATGACATGAAAACTTCATTAAGGGGATTCAAAGATAGATTTGAACAGGCCAAAGGAAAAATCAACAAGCTCAAAGATAGGAAAATGGAAATTATTGAGTTTGAGATATAGAAAGAAAAAAGGGTTAAAAACAAACAAACACTGAACAGTTTCTAAGGGAACCTAAGAACCAATATATACATTGTGGCAGTCTCAGATGGAGAAGATAAAGGGTAGAAAGAATTATTGAAGAAATAATGGCTGAAAATTTCCCAAATTTGATGAAATACATGAATATAAACATCCAAGAGGCTCAACAAGATACATTAAATCAAACTGCCAAATGACAAAGATAAAGAGAGAGCACCAAGAAGGAAGTGACCTGTCACATACAAAGGATCCATGATAAGACTATAAGCAGATTTCTCACTAGAAGCTTTGGAGGCCAGCAGGCAGTAGCTGTTAGATGTAAAGTGTACAAGAAAAAAACCTATCAACGAAGAATCCTATATACAGCAAAACTGTCCTTCAAAAGTGAGGGAGAACTTAAGTTACTCCCAGATGAACAAAAGCTGAGGGAGTCTGTTGCCAACAGGTCTGCCCTGAAAGTAGTCCTACAGACTGAAACGAACGGATACTAGACAGTACCATGAAGCCATATGGAGAAATAAGGTTCTTAGTAAAGGTAAATACATGAGCAGTTATAAAAGCTACATTTAGTGTCACAATGGTCACTCTACTTTTTGGTTTTCTACACAATTTAAGAGACTAATACATTTAAAAATATTATTAGTTTATATATATGGACATACAGTGTATAAAGATATAATTTTGTAACATCAACAACTGAAAAAGGTAAGGGCTGAGCTGTTAAAGCAGAAGAATTATTTTTTTTATTAGTTTCAGAGGTAGAATTCAGTGATTCATCAGTTACATATAACACCCGACACTCGTTATATCAAGTGCTCTTCTTAATGCCCATCATCCTATTACTTCTTCTCCCAACCTTCCCTCCAGCAACCCTATTTCCTAGAGTCTAGCATCTCTTATGGTTTGCCTCCCTCTCAATTTTCATCTTATTTTATTTTTCCTTCTCTTCCCCTATGTTCATCCATTTTGTTTCTTAAATTCTACATATGAGTGAAATCATATGGTATTTGTCTTTCTCTGACTGACTTACTTCACTTTGCATAATACCCTCTAGTTCTAGTCATGTTGTTGCAATTTGCAACAACCATTCTTTTTAATGGCTGAGTAATATTCCATTATACATACACACACTCCATCTTTGTTATCTATTCATCTGTCAATAGATATCTGGGCTCTTTCCGTATTTTGGCTATTGTGGACATTGCCATAAACATTGGGATGCAGCTGCCCCTTTGAATCACTATATTTGTATTCTCTGGAGAAATATCTAGTAGTGTAATTTCTGGGATGTAGGTAGTTCTATTGTTAACTTTTTGAGGAATCAAGGCACAAAGTTTTTGTATGTTATTGAAATCAAGCTGATATAAATTCAAATTAAAGTGCTAGCACTTTAGAATGTCAATGCCATCACCATAGTAATCATAAAGAAAATAGCTAAAGAGTATACACAAAAGGAAATGAGAAAGGAACTTAAATGTTTCACTATGAAAAATAAACACCAAAGATGACAGTAATGTAGGATTTGAAGAATTAAAAGTTATGACATAATAAATAAATAAATAAATAAATTATAAGACCTAAAGAAAAAATAGCAAAATGACAGAAGTTAACTCCCTTTTGTTTAAATGTAGATGGATTTAACTCTCCAATCAAAAGGCAGAGATTGGCGAATAGGTTTCTATTTTTATTATTTATTTATTTATTTTAAAGTTTTATTCATTTCAGTAATCTCTACAACCAACGTGGGGCTCCAATTCACAACCCCAAGATTAAGAGTTACATGCTATTCTGACTCAGCCAGCCGGGTGTTCCAACAGCATGTGTTTTTAAAAAATGATCTAACTATGTACTATCTGTAAGAGAGTCACTTTAGATTCAAAGACACAAATAGATTGAAAGTGAAATGATGGAAATGGGAATTCCATGGAAATAATAACCAAAAGATAGCAAGGGAGGTTATATTAATATCAAACAAAATAAACACTAAATCAGAAGAAGTTAGAAGAGACAAAGAAGGATATTATATATAATAAAAGGTTCAATACATCATGAAGATATGAAAATTATAAACATATATAAACATATATGTACTTATTAAGAGACCAGCAAAATATATGAGGCAGAAGTCAACAGAAAGTAAGGGAGAATTAGCTCTGTAATAACAGCTGGAGACTTTACTACCCTATTCTCAACAATGGACAGAATAACCAGACAGAAGATGAGTGTGGAAATAGATGTAAACCACATAACACACCAACTGGAGCTAAGGGGCACCTATAAAACTCTCGACCCAACAGAAGCAGACTACATTCTTCTCAAGTGCACATGACACATTTTTCAGGACAGACCACATGTTAGTTCACAAAGTCTCAATAGATTTTAAAAGATAGATAACATATAAAGTATCTTCTCTGATTAGGAAGGGATAAAGTTAGAAATCAGGAACAGAAGGAAAACTGGAAAATTCACAAAGCTATGAAAATGAACAGTACACTCTTCAACGGCCAACAACAAGGGAAATTAGAAAATACTTCAACATGAATGAAATTGAAGATATAACATTCCAGACTTACTGGATGCAGCTAACACAGTGGTTAGAGGGAAATTTATACCCATAAATACTTATACCAAGAAAGAATAAAGATCTTCAGTCAATATCCCAACGTTCCACCTTAAGACACTGGAAAAAAAGAACAATTAAAGATAGCAGAAGGAAGGAAATAATAAAGATTAGAGCAGAGATAAATGAAATAGAGAACAGAAGATAAGAGAGAGAACCAATCAAAAAATAAGAGAGAGAATCAATCAAACCAATAGCTGGTTCTTCAAAAAGATCAACCAAAATGACAAAACTTTACCTAGATGGATCAAGAAAACCAAAGAGAAGACTCAAAATACTAAAATCAGAAATGAAAGAAGAGCTTTTGCTACAGATCTTAAAGAAGCAGAAAGAATATAAAGGAATACCAAGAATCGCATGTTAACAAATTAGATAACTTAGATGAAATGAACACATTTCGATAAAAACACAAACTACCTAATCTGACCCAAAAAGGAATTTTATTTTTAAATATTTTTTAATTTTTTTTTTTTAAGGTCTTCTCTACACCCAATGTGGGACTTGAACTTACAAACCCAAGATCAAGAGTCGCCTGCTCCTGCAACTGAGCCAGCCAGGAGCCCCAAGAAGAAATTTTTAAAGATACCTTGCACATCCACATAATGGAAAATTGTTCAGCACCTAAAAGAAATGAAGTACTCACCACCTGAGGCAGTGCTGGCTGAGCATCTGCCATGATCCACGCTCTGAGAAATCATGGTGCTTAGGGAGGTTGCCCTCACAAACTGCCAGTCTCGGAGGGGAGGAGACAGCACTTCACACACAAACCCGCGATCCACAGCAGGGGATGGTGATGAAAACTCCCGTGAAATAAAGCCCATGAAGAAAATAAGTCCGAGTGGTGGCGTAAAGGCAGTGGACTGCTCTGACTTCAAGGGGTGCTTGAAGAGCCGAGACTCCCATGCTGCTCAGCTCTGAGCCGGGTGACTACCCTGAGAATTGGAGCTGCAAGGCCAGGGTGGCTGGGGTGCAGGAAGCTGGGGCAGACAGCAGGGGAGACAGAGTGAAGGGGTCAGCAGGCCCGGGTCCCACCTCAGGGCTTTAGGCCATGGGAAAAAGGATTCAGTAAGAGTGTTGAGTTTATTTTCAATAGAATGGGAAGCCATGGAAAGATTTGCAACAAGAAAGTGACATGATCTGATTTTTAGTACAGAAAGATGTGTGGAAAATGAAAGGGTATCAAGTAAATGTGGAAGCAGAATGTTATGGGGTGAATTGTTGAATTTGCCGCCTCCCCCCAAAGATATGTAGAAGTCCCAGCCTGCAGTACTCATGTCTGAGTTTATTTGGAAATAGGGTCATTGCAGATACAGTGAAGTAAGATGAAGTCATGAGGGTGGGCCTTGATCCAATGTGACTCATGTCCTTGCAAAAAGAGGGAAATTTGTTCACAGACAGGTGCACAAGGAAGATGCCAAGGGAAGACATCGGTGTGAAGACGCAAACAGAGAATGGAGTCATGCTGCCCGATCCACGAGCCACAGTCCACATGCGGGGCTACCAGGAGCTGGACTAGACAAGTAAGGAACCTCCCGCAGACCTTTCTGAAGGAGCAGGGCTGATACCTAAGTGTTAGACTTCTAGCCTCTAGGCCTGTGAGAGAAGACATGACTGTTGTTGAAGCTTCTCAGTTTAGAACCTAAAGCACGGGTAAACCAGTCAGGTAGTGAGTGCAGATGCCCAAAGCAGAGCAGTAGGTCCTCAGACAGGGAGGTGTGGGAAAGGGACTGACTCCTGATTTATTTTGAAAGCAGAGCTGACAGAAATTTGCTGATACGTTGTGTTTTGCAGACAGAAGCAATATGAAGAAATTAGTTGGCCGGGAACACATTTGAAGAGACCAGTAAGTTTTTAAATTCTGGATCTCAAAGGGAAGAGATCAATCAATGGAATCCCTTGACAGTTATGGGGACCAGGGAGTACACCCAAGAATAAACAAGTTAGGGGTCCCCGAGGTCACAAATGCTTTGCCTGTTTCTATGTGGCAGCATTAAGAAGTGGGTCAGGGTAGATAGAGAATATTTCGACCAAAGTGACATGTGAGCCTCAGATGCACCCCTGCGGGAGGTGTAGCTGCCAGTCTTGACATTCGGGAGTTCCATGTCACGACACGTGAGCTAGTGTATGTCACCACAAGATCATGGGTAGGAGAGATTGGGGCAAGGATTGAGGCCCCAGTAAGGAGGGGTAACCTACCCCCTGCAAGGGGGATGACATTGCCCCATTTTTTTTTTTTTAAGATTTACTTATTTGACACAGAGAGAGATCACAAGTAGGCAGAGAGACAGGCCTAGAGAGAAAGGGAAGCAGACTCCCTGCTGAGCAGAGAGCCCGATGCTGGGCTCGATCCCAGGACCCTGAGATCATGACCTGAGCCAAAGGCAGAGGCTTTAACCCACTGAGCCACACAGGCGCCCCGACATTGCCCCATTTTAAAGATGAGGCTGACATAGTTAAGAAACCTATCCAAGGGGCACCTGGGTGGCTCAGTGGGTTAGGGCCTCCGCCTTCGGCTCGGGTTATGATCCCAGGGTCCTGGGATCGAGCCCAGCATCGGGCTCTCTGCTCAGCAGGGAGTCTGCTTCCCTTCCTCTCTCTGCCTGCCTCTCTGCCTGCCTGTGATCTCTGTCTGTCAAATAAATAAATAAAATCTTAAAAAAAAAAAAAGGAAAGAAACCTATCCAAGACTGCATAGGAGCAGCCTTGCACCTCGAACCCAGGGCCATTTGACGAGAGGCCTTGGATCTTCCCATTACATCCTGCAATGTGGTCTTTCTTTTTTGCGACTCAAATTGCAACCCATGGACCCGCAGCCTCAGCATTACCCGGGAACATATGGAAAACGCAGGCTCACAGGCCCCCCACCTGGACCCACTGAACCAGACTCTGCATGTTAACAAGATCCACTGGTGAGCCATATGCACGTGAGAGCGTGAGAAGCACAGCTCTACCTAGTCTTTAAAGGGCTTTGATCAGGGGCGCCCGGCAGGCTCAGTCGGGGGAGCACTGAGATGCTTGATCTTCCAGTTGTGAGTTGGAGGCCCTCCTTAGGTATAGAGATAACTTAAAAAAAAAAAAAAAAAGCCCCTCCAAATCCAACTGCCTCACTTTACAGATAAGGAAACAGGGTCAGAGAGGACTAGCAAGTGCCCAGTGTTCTGACTGGGTGCGTGTAACAACATTGTGGACCAATGGATTGTGCTCAATCCACACTTGATGATGTCACTTAAGAGAGTGGGTAGGGAAGACTTGCCCAAGGAATGAGACCCCAAAAAGAAGGGGTGAAGTAAGACAAAGCCTGCACACTTTCCTGGGCAGCCCCACCAGTCCTCACTCCCCATTCACCTTCTTCTAATATTTATCACTAAGTATAAAGCTGCTTCAGCAATCTGGGGCTTTTCCATGTTCTTTAACGGGAGTGCCAGGAAGGGGGCCAGCACTTTACTTCTTGCTTCGACACCATTTCCTTCTCAATACCATTACCGCTGCTGAAACTGCCAAGGCACTTGGGCTCTGAGCTCTAATGGACATGGGCCTCTGAGTCCTAGAGGATCAGCAAAAACTCTGCACAGCTGGGGACAAGCGCCCAGCCCTGTCCAGCCCCTGACTGCCCCCAACCCCCATCCCCATGGCTCTGCCTCACCTGCTGCTCACACTTCCCAGCTGCCTCTGACAACAGTGTGACCAGCGGACAGTGAGCCCTCCGGAGGAGCTGCTCCACCAAGGGGTGTGTGAGGAATGATGAAGAAGCCAGAGAGATCCAAAAGGCCTGCAGAGCCTCAGGCCCAGCTCACCACCCCTCCGCTTGAGTCCAGAATGTCCCCAGGGCCCCTTGCCCTCAGGCCGCAGGCACCAGCTTCTGTGTCCCTGCAGGGGAGGGGTGTGGTGAGGAGGCCCTGTTCCCGGGCTTGGGCCACCAGCCATCTTCTCTACCCGCTGGTTGTGGCTTTGCCTCTAGGCCTTCTGGATTCTGAATGCAGCTTCCAGCTGCTCCCTGTGGTCCATTTCTGTCACCTCCTTCCTGAGCTCAGATTCTGGACTCAGCTACATGGACTCACAGAGATTCTAGGTCATTCTCGAAGTTTCTGGGTTTTCCTTGTCTCGGGCTCTGTGTTCCAGGGGTCCAACCTCAGACAAAAATACCTTTCTCCATGGACATCGGGGAGGGTATGTGCTATGGTAGGTGCTGTGAAGTGTGTAAACCTGGCGATTCACAGACCTGTACACCTGGGGCTAATAATACATTATATGTTAATAAAAAAATTAAAAAATTTAAAAAATACCTTTCTCATGAGGTTGTAAAGACAAAAAGAGATAATTTACATAAAGCTCTGGGAAAAGAAACAAAGCCCCCCAAGTGACAGAGAAAGGCAGCCCTGACCCCTGGGCTCTAGTCAGCCCCTCAGGGCAGGCCTCCGTGTTGTTAGCAGATCCCAGCTGGCTATGTTCACCTCTTAGGACAGAAACCGTCTCCGAGAGCACTGCCAGACACTGGCATTTGGATACTGTGATAAAGTGAGATAAAAACACGGCCCTTCTGCCAGCACAAAATACCAACACCCCGCCCCTTCCCCTCCACCCTCCCTTTCTTTCTCTCTCTCTCTCCCTCTCGATCTCATTTCTCTCTCTTTTAAAATGATTGACTCCTGCTTCGTTACCAGTTACCGCTTTAGCCTCACTCTAGCCTGCCTTCCCTGTAGATAAAGTGTATTAAGATGATCCCTGATCATAGAATTGTTCCACTTCCACAGCATCCAACCCAGGGCAAAGCCCCCATTCTTGACCCTCCCAGGAAGGAGCCAATGGAAGCCTGCACCCTATCCTGGGTCTTTCTCACCCTTTTCCTGAGACATCCCTGCCAACAGAGATGTGCCTGACAGCACAAGGAGGAGAGGCCTGGAGGAAGTAAGGCCAGGACACAGGTCTTCTCTGGTCCCAGAGGCCTAGTTCAGCACCGGCTCAGTTATCAGCACGCATGTATTGGCACCCCTCACCCACACTTACGGAGGTCAGGGCAGTGGAAGGTGCGTGCGGAATGCAAATGAATCAATCTGAAAACCCTGTCCCCACCCTGGAAGATTTTGTGACATAATTGGGAGAAGAGAACATACATTTGTGAGCAGGCAGCTTGGGTCAGTCTGGGTAATTTAAGGGGCACAGTTCCCCACCCGCCCCCCAATGAGCCCCTTGCTGTTGCTCTTACTGTCTTTTACTATGTTTGGCGGAGCCACAAAGCCCTTGTGACCACATCATACTTCATGGAATATCTGTTATTTAGTTTCTCGTTTAAGAAAAAGATCCTATATACCGCCAAGAAACATGTTTTAAGACACAGAAACAGATACATAGGTCAATGGAACAGAACAGAAAACCCAGAAGTGGATCCACAACTAAACGGTCAGCTCATCTCCAACAAAGCAGGAAAGAACGTCCAATGGAAAAAAGTCTCTTTGACAAATGGTGTCAGGAAAATTGGACAGCCACGTGCAGAAGAATGAAACTGGGCCACTTTCTTACACCACACACAAAAAATAAACTCAAAGTGGATAGAAGATCTAAATGTGAGACAGGAAACGATCAAAATCCTAGAGGAGAACACAGGCAGCAACTTCTTTGACCTCAGCCACAGAAACTTCTGGCTAGACACGTTGCAGAGGCAAGGGAAACAAAAGTGAGCATGAACTGTTGGGACTTCGTCAAGATAAAAAGGTTTTGCATGGCAAAGGAAATACTCAACAAAACTAAAAGGCAATCTATGGAATGGGAGAAGATATTTGCACTTGATCTTAGCCAAAAGGTGGAGAAGCGATGGGAGAAGATATTTGCAAATGACATATCTTCTAAAGGGTTAGTATACAAAATCTATAAAGAACTTACCAGACGCAACACCCAAAAAACAAAAATCCAGATAAGAAATGGGCAGCAGACATGAATAGACATTTTCCCAAAGAACACATCCAGATGGCTAATAGGCACATGAAAAGATGCTTGACATTGAGCTCAGTCAGTTAAGCTCAGGTGGCTTAGTCGGTTAAGCATCTGCCTTTGACTCAGGTCCTGCAGTGCTGGGAATGCAAACTGGTACAGCCATTTTCCGCCTTTTTTCCCTTATGTTTAATTTGTTTTTTGTTTTTTGTTTTTTTTTTAAGATATTTTGTCCTGTGATTTCCTGAGACTGAATTTTACTGACTGGATCCCATAGGTGCTTTTACGAGACCAGTGCTCTAACCCCTGAGCTACGGAGCCCCATAGGTGCTTTTAACAAACTCCTCTGTTCTCTGTATTGGGAGTTAGATCTATAGGCTTGATCGGATTCAGGATGGATATGTTTGGTGAGAACACCTGCTGGTTGGTGGTGTGCGGTTCCACCAGGAGGTACATCCTCTCTGGTTGTCTTTCTTTCCATGATGTTAAGAGCTAACAATGCTCCTACATCCAAAATTATGATATTCAAAATCTACTCTTCCTTCTTCATTTATTAGCTGGGATACTTCTGTAAAAGTCAACGTTTCTTTGTGTCCTAATGCTTTACCGGGTGGTACCATTAGGAAAGAGAAGGCAAGCTCCATGCTTAATTCTTTCCTTTCACTTACAGCTTTCAGAATAATGGCTCAGTTCCCAGGTTCTTCCAATGGTGACCAATTAGATTTACTTTTGTTATCATTGCTGGCTTAATATCATTACACACTCATGCATTTGTGCGTTTGCTGTACTTCCATTCTCTGCAATCATCGTCCTCAGCGATGCTCATACTGTCCCTTCTTCAGCCGTTTGGAACTTCTTCAGGTCTGCTCCTGAGCAGGGTCTGGGCTAAGACATCACACCCCAACATCCCATTTGGCAGGTTAGTCTCTGGTAAAATATACAAGTTGAAAACCCACTTGGAATGGCTTTCCCCATCACAAGATTTTATGTGTACAAATCTTGGAGAATGGGAGGCTTCTTAACCTGGCAAGAGAACCACACGAGTCGAGAGAAGATGATACCCCTCTGCAGAGGGCACACATCTTTGATGAATAGTCCATGGAAATCTGCCCCCACCTCCTTTTAGGCACTGACACTTCCTCCGATCCAGGCAAAAACAGCTGGTGGTGAACTTGGTGGCCACACAGAGTCATCCTCCAGGAGCCGTTCTTTCAGCCACCACTTAAAATCTCTGCTGTGAGATTTTATCATCTATCTTCCCCAAGCCCTTCCTTACGGAGTTCACCCAATTACAATAAAATGCAAGATTTTATTTTATTTTATTTTTTATTTATTTTTTAATTTGACAGAGATCACAAGTAGGCAGAGAGGCAGGCAGAGAGAGAGGGAAGCAGGCTCCTCGATGAGCAGAGAGCCCAATGCGGGGCTCGATCCCAGAACCCTGGGATCATGACCTGAGCAGAAGGCAGAGGTTTAACCCACTGAGCCACCCAGGCGCCCCTATTTTATTTTTTAAAAAAGATTTTATTTATTTATTTGACAGAGCACGAGCCCAAGTAAGGGGAGCAGCAGGTGGAGGGAGAGGGAGAAGCAGGCTCCCGGCCGGAGCAGGCAGCTTGATCCCAGGACTGGGATCAGGACCCGAGCCAAAGGCAGATGTTTAACAGACTGTGCCACTCAGGTGCCCCAAAATGCACAGGTTTAATTGGGAGGTGAGGTTTTAACAAATGCACACACTGTATCTATCACCTCTAACAAGGAATGGAGTATTTCTACCTCCAAGAAAGTTTTCAGGCCTCTTTTGAGTCAATCCTGTCCACCGTTTGTTTTCTGTCACCATAGATTAGATTTGTTTTGGACGTCACTGGACGGAATCACACAGATACACTCTTCAGTGTCTGTCTTCTTTCTCGCTTTGTAATGTTTTTGAGGTTTATCTCTACTGTTGTATTAGCAGTTCATTCATTTCTAATGCTGAGTAACACACTCCAATTTGTTGATCTTTTCACCAGTTGGTGGGCATTTGGGTCGTTTCCAATATTTGCCTGTAAATGAAGCAACTGTAAACATTCATCTACAAGCCTTTTATGGACATGTGTTCATTTCTTCGAGGCTGGGATTGTATTGTATTGTATTGTAAATAGATGTTTAACTTTATGAGAAACTACCAAACAGATTTGCAAAAGAATCATACATTTTATGTTCCTACCCACAATGTAGGAGCCTTCCAATTGATCCACATCCTCACCAACATTTGGTATTACCAAATTTTTGAATTCCAGCCATTGCAATGGATGTGAAGTGATCTCTCGTGGTGATTTTAATCAGCATTTCCCTAATGACTAATGTCATTGAACATATTTTTATGCATTTATTGGCTAATCATTTATCTTCTTTTGTGAGGTGTCTGTTGAAGTCTTTGCTCTTTTATTATTGTGTTCTTCATATTTTTATCACAGATTTGTAGGGATCTTTTTATATTCTGGGTGTGAATCCCTCATCATTTCTTTGTGTATTGTGAATATTTTCTCCTAGCCATTTCATTTCCTTAGATTTTCCTTTTAATTTTATTTCTCACTTCATTTCTACATTTCAGGATCTTCCCTCATTTGCCAACCCAAGCTCAAAATAGAATATACCATTATTAAGGACTTACAATAGATCCTCCATGCACACTGGCCTCCCCCTCTACTCACCACAATCTGGGAAGTCACTAACGTCCTCCCTCCAACCCCCCACTGAGTCAGTTGAGCAGCCTCCCAATATCACCCAGCCCGTAAGTGGCAGGCAGGCTTTTAAGGCAGTGGCATTCAACGCTGGCTGTGCACTGAATTACCCGAGTGGAGGAGGGGTAAATGACTGCTGCCTTGGCCCCAACCTCCAGGATCCTGATTTCATTGGTCTGGGGAGGAGCTCAGGCATGGGTACCTTTTAAAAGCTCCCCAAGTACCTCTAATGTTCAGAGTCTCTGATTCCAAATGTGCTCTGTGTTCCCTACTGTCGCTCAGAGCTTGGCTCCTGAAGATTGGCCTGCCCACCGGTGCAAAAAGAGTTAAGTGACAGGGCTTCCTGGGTTGGCGGCGGGGGGGGGGGGGGGGGGTGCGCATCTCTCCACATCATTTATGGGCTGTGCAAAGAGAGAGCAGGCCTGGCTGAAGCAGTTCTCCCTGTGCAGACTGGAGAGGATTTGGGTTTTAATTTAAGGAGCTCTTTAAAATCTGTTTTCTCTTCCACCCCCTCCTCCCCAGGAGGCAGCATATTCAGACATCAGCTCACAAAAACAGGTCCAATTTTGGAGGCTGCGGCAATCTGGGGAATCTTCCAAGGTGTCCTCATAGACAGGCAGTCACAAGTCGGAAATGACGACTGCCTAGGGGTTTCAGTGTTGCATGCAAATCGCCTCTCTCACTGACAGTTTTCAACTTGCTGTCATTTAATGAGGCTTCCCACTCTCCAAGGAAAGCTGATATCAAGTGGGGGAGGATACAGTTTTTCTTTTCAGCATCCTACTTATGCTGCTATGGCTTTAGGAAGCTGAGCTGGGGTTCCTGAAAAGCCAACATCTTCATTAAGTGGGAAAGGAGAGCAAGCCAGGAAGAGATAGGCTTCTCTAAAATAAGATCCATCTTGATTTTTTTCCCCTGTGAGGTTTATAGCTCATAGCAAGAAGCCCAGAAAAATCCTTATTTGCTCTGGAATCAGAACCTCAGTGTCACTCAGCTGAGGGTAAGTAAAGAGGAGAAATTTAATGGAATACTTCTGTGGAGCTTTGAAAACCACCGTCGTCACTTGGGTGTGAAAAACACACATTGTGCAACACAATATTGGATATTTTCCCCTGGCCCACAAGCTTCCACAAAGAGAATATGTAAGACTTTCTGAAGAGAAACAAAATGATCCACCTCAGGACGGAATCTCTCCCCAGAAAGCTCAGGTTCCATGTTCTGCAAAACAGGGTCCCAAGTTTCAGGATTGGAGACTAGGGTCACCACTTGAGGTGGTGGCTGATGCTTAAACCACGACATGGAGAGCAGTGGTTTTCAAAGTGTGGTCCCAGGGCCAACAGCATCGGCATCTCCTGGGAACAACATGGTAGACATGGAAATTCCTGGATCTTGATCAAGTGATCAAGACTCTCAGGAATCATTCTTAGAAACTTGAGTCCCACTGAATTATAGGCAGGACACAGGTGAGACAGGGCCTACTTCAAGCCCTTGTCAGCATTTCCTCCCTGGTGTCCATGGGAGGCATGTGGGTTGGGTGAAGGTGAGAACTCCATCCAGAAGCAGAGCAGAGTCACTGAGGAGGCAGAGAAGTGTCTTTTCTGCCTTCATGCTGCTGCTCCAGACAGCTCGGGCCACCTTCCTGTGGACTTTCCTTGTGGCCGGAGGATACATTCCAGTGCAAGAACAAAGCAGCTCCACGAGCAGGATCCTGCCTTCTGTTTCAGGGGCACAAGGTTTGCAAACATACCTGGGAGGGCTCCAGGAAGGGTTGGAGTTAGGCAGGTGGGATGGTGGGAAGGAGGCAGAGTTTTGCCAGCCCGTAGAAAAAGGGGCTTCCTCCAGCCAACCCAGTGCTGGCTGGATATCAGCCCTAACTGGGTGCTGTATACAACCTGCCCAACTATACATGATGGGCCTGCTCAGAAAATAGGAGCTTTACCAAGCAGGACCTCATTCACAGGACAAAGAAAGGTTAAGAGGCAGGGGCCAGGGCTGGGGAGGAGGTGGTTGAAAGGGAAGATGAGCCCAGGAGGAGGGTGGTTTAAGGGTACCGGAGATTTGTTTAAAACGGTAGGGTAAGACATGCAGACGCGGAAATGTGGTCATGAAGGAAGAAGCTTATTGTACTCACTGTTCGTTAGAAACAGGAGGCATGTCGGGTGTGCACGGGGCCGCAGCCGGAAGCACTGGAGTTGGTCAGGAGGCGGAGGGAAGAGAAAACTCGAACGGGAGGAGGCTTTATTGCGGTTTCCACAAGAAGGAACAGGAGAGGTCCCGAGAGCAGGCTTATAATTACCTATTTAGAATAGTTTCATTAGGCCCTGGGGCCCAGGGCTGTCCGCAGTCGTCTGGGCGGGGGCAGGTGATTCTGGCAGGTGGGTAGTGGCCCGGGCTCTGGGAGCCCCCCTCTCCCCAAGGCGTTTGGGTGTGGCTTCGGGATACACTGCACTGTCTGTGAACCGCGCTATTTCAGTGAGTTGGTTTGTTATCTCTGGGACTTGGGAGGGACAGTCGCTCCAGGGTCAAAGCGTAAGACTACAGACAATAAAACACAGGGACGCTAAGGTAAGATAGTGTGCCTACTGATGTGAGCTGCCACTCCGTTCCGGATTGTCCACGCCTGTGCCATCCCACACAGCAGCCCCCAAAGACACGTGGCCATCGCGCACTTGAAGTGGGACCAGTGCAACTTAAGAACTGCATTTTACATTTTATTAAATTTTAATTAATGTAAATATTAAAACCTGGAGCTATATAAGATACCCTCCCATTAAACTTAGAGTGTAAATTAGCTCAATTATGTTTATATTGATTTCATGTTAAAGCTATAATATTTTAGATATATTGGGTTAAATAGAATATACTATTAAAATTCATGCCACCTGTGTCTTTGTGCATTTTTAAACGTGGCTACTAGGTGATTTAAAATGGCGGGTGTGGTTTGCATTGCATTTCTTAACAGCGGTGACCCGTATACTTAACAGTGACTGGAAGTAAAGTCCTAAGTAGCAGTAAAAGACTGGGCTGCCCTGAGAGGCAGGTGCTAACAGGGTGTACATAGAGCATGCATTCCTCTTGCTGGAGGGTGCCACTCTTCTGACTGGGGACCGGCATACCCTCATCAGGATCTAGGAGAAAGTGGGGTAGCCAAAGATGTTGACACGGCTGAAACAAATTCATGCTCAAGCAATTTCTTAAGAGAGACAAAATGACCTTAATGCCTGCAGCCCAACAACAGCCGTAAGGCCCAGAAGCAATTTGCAATGTTTCCCGGCTGTCGCAGTCCACGAAGGCTGCCAAAGTCCTCCCAGATTCCCAGTTCCTCTTTCTTGCTCTGGGCTGACCACTCCCTGCACAGCCAGGTCTGGTGGAGACAAGGAAAAGCAAAGAAGGGCAAGTGGAGGGATCAGATGAAGGATTCCAAATGGCCTAGTGCCCACTGTGCTGACTGCTCCCAAGCAGCCCTCTACCCTGGGTGTTCATGGGTGGCTGCCAACCCTGGGAGGTGTGCATGACTCACAGACATCCTCAAGGTTAGACTTTTTGGGCATTGTGGTAACAAATTAGTACAAGAGGTTTCCTGGCACTGGATGGATCCAGGAGCCCTGGCCTTGTGGCAGCTGCAGGAAAAGCTTTTCAGCTAATGGGGGTGGGGGAAGGTGTTGGTTGGATGGTGGGAGTATAAGGGCCAAGGCTCCCTGGGTCAAGGACAGAGGCAAAGCTGCCACTAGGCCCACTAATGGGAACCCAGACAGTCTGGGCAGCAGGGGTGGGGCCATGTATAAAAGGGTAAACTGGCACAGCTCCAGAGGGTGAGATACCACAGCTGGTAGCCTTCTGTGCCCACACACTTCTGTCAAGGGGAGAGGAGCACTAATTTCCATGCAGATGTCATCTGAAGTCCTGGGTCACATCCTCTAGTGAGCTAGGGGTTGGATCCCTTAGAGGAGGGTTCTTTTAAGATGGGAAAGGGAACACTCTACACGGTCCAGAGGAGTGTTTTGAAAAAGGGAACAACTTTCTCTTCCCACTGATGGAAGCAATCCAACTCATTCAGTCCAACAAGTTATACTTTTGTGCCTATTATGTGCCAGGTACTGCTGTACAAGGCACTTGAGGTCCCTCCCTGCCCTCAAGTTGCTTAGAAGCAGATGAGGTTACTGATTAAAGTGCAAGTGTTGTGGGACACCGCTGGCTCAGTCAGTGGAGCATGTGACTCTTGATCTCCGGGTCATGAGTTCAAGCTGCATGTTGGGCATAGAGCTTACTTAAAAAAAATAGGGGTGCTTCATTGACTCAGGAAGAACACACAACTCTTGATCTCAGAGTTGTGAGTTTGAGCCTCACATTGGCTATAGAGATTACTAAAAAAATAAAATAAACTTTAAAAAGGAAGGAAGGAAGGGTAGAAGAAAGAAAGGAAGGGGCTTGTCAGAGAAGGCCTCCTTGAGGGGTATAATGTTAGCAACCCAAGGAGGGGCTAAGGGCAGTGGATGGTTTTTCTAGCTGAGAAATTTGCACGCACAAAGGCCTAGAGGCAAGAGAGAGCCTGGCCTGACATGGATTCAACACATTCAGCTCTAATGTATGGGTTTATTAGTCACACTGGTGCCAAATATGTTTTGGGCATAATTGTACGATCTTGACCTGCCCCAGAGGTTATGAAGATATTAACATGCAATAGTTGTCATTCATTTGGTCACATAGCAGTCATCGGGCATCCACAGTCTATCAGGCATAGGATCTCATTGTTAGAAGGCAGCAAACAGCCAGAGAACCCAAGGGATGTTGGGGGTCAATGCAGAACAGGGCGGAGTTGGAGAACTGTGGGAAGGACAGGGAATTAAGGAGACAGTGTTCACTTCTGAAGTGAGTTTTGGGCCTTCCTGCCTTTAGAGCATAAAGTGGAAAGCAAAAGGCCTCTGTCACACAACCCCAAGAGCCTGAAGGAGGAGGAAAATCGTAGTGCCTCTCACTTTCTTTCTTCCTACATTTCACAATTTGTCATGGGCTGGAAGTTCTCCTTCAATATTGTTTCATGTCTTGACCCCATCTCCACTGCCAGCTTAGGGTCCCATTAATACCTGCCTAGACCAAAACCACAGCCTAAAACAGGGGTACTTATTAATACACAAGGATCAGAAGAGACTGAAAAGTATAACCTTGGCACTGAAAACAGATTGGTTAGTGTGATTACTGGCCAGCATTGACAGGGTGAATGCTCAGTGTGATGAGACAAATGGTGTCTGTGGGATTTAGTATGTGAGTTACACTGAAGGAACAGGGTATATGTAACCACTTGGAGGTAAGTGCACAGAGGAGCAGGGAGAGCAAGCGAAGGTCAGGGTAACTGTTGATGTTATGGAAAAAAGAAACAATCGAGTAATGGAGAAATCATGGTTTTCTAAGTAATTTACAGTAGCAACAAAAACCATACGTAGTGGTAAGACTAACAACAAATATGCAA
Organism: Lontra canadensis; assembly: GCF_010015895.1. NCBI lineage: Eukaryota > Metazoa > Chordata > Mammalia > Carnivora > Mustelidae > Lontra > Lontra canadensis. The sequence goes on from NW_022631005.1 coordinate 11,574,892, forward strand.
AGACATTTGTGGGTAAATTCCACCCAATTTATCCAAGATTCAATATAATTCTAAGCAATTCGCCTACAGTTTTTCTTAAAACCTAAGAAACTGATTCTAAAATTCATATGGAAAGAAAAGTTGCAAGAACAACCAAGGTTAATTAGAAAATGTTATCTTTAATCTACTAAATACTAAGAAGTATTAAAAATTATAATAATTAAAACAAAGGTGGGGATAAGGGTTAATATTATGTGTTTCAACAATATTTAAATGATGAAACTAGCAAAAATGGGAGTTAAAGTGGGGAGTAAAATAAACATAGTGACAGTCTCATCTGAAATAGCTGGGAACAAAGGACATCATTTATAGTAATGTAAGCTTAAGTATTTTCAGTATAAAAAGGTAAAAAGAAAGAAATGTATTACTGATTAAATTGGGTGTTGGAGAAGAGAGGGTCAACAGGGCAAGGAAGACACAAGCTAATTAAATTGTTATTCATTAAAAAAATTGTTATTCATAATAGGGAACCAAAAAGAAGGAGCTAAAGGTATTACATAAAGATATGCACGCAAAGGGAACCACCAAAACAAGATATGGAAGCCTTCCTAAACACAAAGAGAACCACAACAACAACAAAAATGAACAAAGAAAGCAGACCGAGTAATGAAATGAACATATACACAAATACGCATACACACAAATAAACATTCATACAAATATTACACATAAAGTAATATAAAATAACGGAGACAAAACAGATCTCTCATATCAAGATATGGAAATGTGCTCAAATGACTATTCAAAGCAACACACAACTCCATGCTGTGGCAAGAGTTGTACCCACAGCAATGTGAATGATGAAGATTCTATATAAAGAGGTGGGCAAGAATGTAGCTGCCACATGTCAGTGGGAATTGCAGAGTAGGCAGTTCCAAGGACCCACTTGTCCACAGAGACATCAGAAAACTAATCAAAACATTTAAGAATCAACTTTGTTGGGGCACCTGCGTGGCTCAGTGGGTTAAAGCCTCTGCCTTCGGCTCAGGTCATGATCCCAGGGTGCTGGGTTTGAGTCCTGCATTGGGCTCTCTGCTCATCAGGGAGCCTGCTTCCCCCTCTCTCTCTGCCTGCCTCTCTGCCTACTTGTGCTCTATCTCTCTGTCAAATAAATAAATTAAATCTTAAAAAAAAAAAGAATCAACTTTGTTAACTCTGGAAAGCTAAGATTTATAGTATCCAAGCAAACCTTATATCAAGAAAAAGATAACAAAAATTGGTGGAAAAGATTTGTGATGTTTTCATCTGCCCTTGTCTCACCTACCTCTGTGGTATATCTATGGACTTGAAGATGGTATGTCATGTTCCTAGGGCAGGACTCTAGTGCCTGGTTCCAGAAGGAGCAGAACAAACCTTACTTGCAAAGAATTGTGTTTGTTTAGTCCAACCTGTCTGAAGGACGGACACAAGGTGCTTTGTTTTTATTTTGCTGAACTTGTAACTTGCTCAGGGTGAAAAAGTTGTGGACATTTCTTGAAAATATCATAAGGCAAATAAATAACCTGCATCAAGGTTGGGCCAATGACTATGATTGAAATATATGATACAGGGCCAAAATCAGAGATGGAAAACCTGGGGAGAGAGTTTCTTTGGGAAATTAAGGGCTTTCAAAAGGACCCTTGCATACTGGGAATTTAGAAACTCACATGCATGCCCAGGGCAGAATATATGCCAGAAAAGACCGGAGAAACCTTTAAGCTTTTGTTTCTGGTTGATCTCTTGCTTAACACAAAGAAGAAGTGAAGACTTAAAGCAGAGGTGTAAATGGTCTGGCTAAACCTTTAGGAAATTCTCCAACACAGAGCATATTGCAAAAACTGGGAGATATTTGAGTTTTTTCTTTTATTTGTTCTTTCTCTCCTTTTTCTGCTTTGTTTTTCTCTGGGGCTGGGGGTAGGGCTCCTGGCATTCAAGGAAATCTCTGTTAAAACACTAACTGAACACAAGATAAAGAAACAGACTTCAGAGGTCATACATGACTAAGAATACAGACTTTACAAAATAATTTAGGAAAGTTACCAAACAGCTACAGCCTATGGCAAGCAAGAAATACATACTCTGGGGCGCCTGGGCGGCTCAGTGGGTTGGGCCTCTGACTTCCGCTCAGGTCATGATCCCGGGGTCCTGGGATCGAGCCCCGCATCGGGCTCTCTGCTCAGCGGGGAGCCTCCTTCCCTTCCTCTCTCTCTGCCTGCCTCTCTGCCTACTTGTGATCTCTCTCTGTCAAATAAATAAATAAAAATCTTAAAAAAAAAAAAAGAAATACATACTCTGAGGAGAGCAAAAAAATTTCTAATTTCCAGAGTTACCACATTATAAAATTGAAAGTGTAGCTTTCAACAAAAAATGACGAAGTATGTAAAGGAACAAGAAAATATATCTCACTCATAGAATTAACAGAAACTATTCCCAAGGAGGGTAAAGACATTGAAATTACCAGACAATGACTTAAATTTAACGTCTTTTATTTTTTTTTCAACTGTCTTAAATATAATCAAATTGCTAAAGGAAATCACAGACAAAGAGCTAAGGAAACCAGAACAACAACATATGAACAAATAGAGAATATCAATAAAGACATAGAAATTATAAAAAGGAGCCAAAGAGAATTTCTGGAGCTAATAGTGCAGTAAGTAAAGTGAAGAACTTGCTAGAAGGCTTCAGTCTCTGATTTGAGCAGGCAGAAGAAAGAATCAACAAACTTTAAGATAAGCCCTTTGAAGTTATTCAGCTTGAAAGGCAGAAAGAAAAAAGAATAAAAATAAATAAATAGAGCCTAAGAGATGTGGGGTACTGTAAAGTATGCCAACGTGCACTTAATGAGAATCACAAGAGAGGAGAGAGAGAAAGGAGCAGAAAGAATATTTGGAGAAATAATGGCTGAAAACCTACCAATTTGATCAAAGATACAGATCTACATGCTCAAGAAGCTCCACGAACTACATGAAGGATACATACAAAAAGATCCATTACAAGAAACATCATAGTCAAATTGTCAAAAGACAACCAAGAGAGAAACTTGAGAATGGCAAGAGAAAAGTGACTTGTCACATACAGAATACTCAGTAAGTCAATAGCAGACATATCATCAGAAATTGTGGAGGCCAGAAGAAAGTGCTGAAAGAAAAAGAATGTCAACCAAGACTTCCATATTTGACAAAATTATCCTTCAAAGATAGAGAAATTAAGACATTCCTAGATAAACAAAAACTATGGCAATTTGTTGCTAGCAGACCCGCCCTACAAGAAATGCTCCCTTCTGGGCTGATATGAAAAGAAGCTAGATAGTAACTCAAAGCCATACAAAGAAATAAAAAACTTCAGGTACCTACATGGGAAAATATAAAAGCTAGTCCTCTGTGTTGTGTTTTTCTTTGTAGTCTCTTTTTTTGTTTCCAACATAATTTAAAGGACACATGTATAAAACAATAATTACAAATCTATCTTAATGGGCACACCAGGTATAAAGATCTCATTTATGACAACAACCGAAGAGGAGAGGTTGGAGCTTATAGGAACAGAGTGTTTATATGCTGTTGGACCTAAGCTGGTAACAATTCAAACTAGCTTGTTATAAATTTAGGATGTTAATTGTAGCCCCCATGGTAAACACTAAAACAATATTCAAAAATACATACATAAAAATAAATGAAAAGGGAATCAAAATGATATGCTACAAAAAATCAGTTATAAACATAAGAAGTCAGTAATGAAAAAAATGGAAGAGAAAAAAGGTATAAGACCTACAGAAAACGAACGGCAAACTGGTGTAGGTTAGGCTTTCCTTATCAGTAACTACTTTAAATGTAAGTAGATTAAGCTCTCCAATTGTTAGAAGGTGAAGGAATGAACAAGAACCATATGATACTCTCCATAGATGCTGAAAAAGCATTTGACAAAGTACAGCATCCCTTCCTGATCAAAACTCTTCAAAGTGTAGGGATAGAGGGCACATACCTCAATATTATCAAAGCCATCTATGAAAAACCCACCGCAAATATCATTCTCAATGGAGAAAAACTGAAAGCTTTTCCGCTAAATTCAGGAACACGGCAGGGATGTCCACTATCACCACTGCTATTCAACATAGTACTAGAAGTCCTAGCCTCAGCAATCAGACAACAAAAGGAAATTAAAGGCATCCAAATCAGCAAAGAAGAAGTCAAACTATCACTCTTTGCAGATGATATGATACTATATGTGGAAAACCCAAAAGACTCCACTCCAAAACTGCTAGAACTTGTACAGGAATTCAGTAAAGTGTCAGGATATAAAATCAATGCACAGAAATCAGTCGCATTTCTCTACACCAACAACAAGACAGAAGAAAGAGAAATTAAGGAGTCCATCCCATTTACAATTGCACCCAAAACTATAAGATACCTAGGAATAAACCTAACCAAAGAGACTAAGAATCTATACACAGAAAACTATAAAGTACTCATGAAAGAAATTGAGGAAGACACAAAGAAATGGAAAAATGTTCCATGCTCCTGGATTGGAAGAATAAATATGGTGAAAATGTCTATGCTACTACCTAAAGCAATCTACACATCTAATGCAATTCCTATCAAAGTACCATCCATTTTTTTCAAAGAAATGGAACAAATAATCCTAAAATTTATATGGAACCAGAAAAGACCTCGAATAGCCAAAGGAATATTGAAAAAGAAAGCCAAAGTCGGTGGCATCACAATTCCGGACTTCAAGCTCTATTACAAAGCTGTCATCATCAAGACAGCATGGTACTGGCACAAAAACAGACACATAGATCAATGGAACAGAATAGAGAGCCCAGAAATAGACCCTCAACTCTATGGTCAACTAATCTTCGACAAAGCAGGAAAGAATGTCCAATGGAAAAAAGACAGCCTCTTCAACAAATGGTGTTGGGAAAATTGGACAGCCACATGCAGAAAAATGAAATTGGATCATTTCCTTACACCACACATGAAAATAGACTCAAAATGGATGAAGGACCTCAATGTGAGAAAGGAATCCATCAAAATCCTTGAGGAGAACACAGGCAGCAACCTCTTCGACCTCATTCGCAGCAACATCTTCCTAGGAACATCGCCAAAGGCAAGGGAAGCAAGGGCAAAAATGAACTACTGGGATTTTATCAAGATCAAAAGCTTTTGCACAGCAAAGGAAACAGTTCACAAAACCAAAAGACAACTGACAGAATGGGAGAAGATATTTGCAAACGACATATCAGATAAAGGGCTAGTGTTCAAAATCTATAAAGAACTTAGCAAACTCAACACCCAAAGAACAAATAATCCAATCAAGAAATGGGCAGAGGACATGAACAGACATTTCTGCAAAGCAGACATCCAGATGGCCAACAGACACATGAAAAAGTGCTCCATATCACTCGGCATCAGGGAAATACAAATCAAAACCACAATGAGATATCACCTCACACCAGTCAGAATGGCTAAAATTAACAAGTCAGGAAATGACAGATGCTGGCGAGGATGCAGAGAAAGGGGAACCCTCCTACACTGTTGGTGGGAATGCAAGCTGGTGCAACCACTCTGGAAAACAGCATGGAGGTTCCTCAAAATGTTGAAAATAGAACTACCCTATGACCCGGCAATTTCACTACTGGGTATTTACCCTAAAGATACAAACATAGTGATCCAAAGGGGCACGTGCACCCGAATGTTTATAGCAGCAATGTCTACAATAGCCAAACTACGGAAAGAACCTAGATGTCCATCAACAGACAAATGGATAAAGAAGATGTGGTATATATACACAATGGAATACTATGCAGCCGTCAAAAGAAATGAAATCTTGCCATTTGCCACGACGTGGAACTAGAGGGTATCATGCTTAGCGAAATAAGTCAATCAGAGAAAGACAACTATCATATGATCTCCCGGATATGAAGTAGTGGTGATGCAATATGGGGGGTTAAGGGGGTAGGAGAAGAGTAAATGAAACAAGATGGGATTGGGAGGGAGACAAACCATAAGTGACTCTTAATCTCACAAAACAAACTGAGGGTTGATGGGGGAGGGGGATTGGGAGAGGGGGGGTGGGGTTATGGACATTGGGGAGGGTATGTGCTATGGTGAGTGCTGTGAAGTGTGTAAACCTGGCGATTCACAGACCTGTACCACTGGGGATAAAAATATATGTTTATAAAAAATAAAATAAAAAAAAAAAAAGAAGGTGAAGGAATGTAGGCAATGTAGCCTGCAGACCGAGAAGGCACTTTTACACTGAAAATTGAAGGAAGCATCTCCATACCACTTACACAGATTTATTCAGGGTAACTTCCTCCCAGGGTGGTCTGGAGGGCAGGTGCTCTGGGCAGGACCCAGTAATCCCTTGCCCATTTCCTACAGCTGTTCTCCCCCTACACTCCACCTCCTTCTCTGGACATTAATCCACCGCTTTCACGGAGCCTGGGGCATGGCGGTGGGGTCCTGGGTAGTTACCTAACGGGGCACCATCTGTGCACCAGCGGGAGGAAGAAGATGGAGGGCCAGAGATGAAGTCAGTTTGGCAGCAATCCTATATCAATCAAAAGACAGAGATTGGCAGAATGTTTAAAAAACTGAATAATCCACTCTCTGGTATTCACAAAAGGCTCACTTTAGATCCAACAACACAAAGTGGTTGAAAGTGAAAGGAAAAAAACATATTTTAGCAAATGGTAACAAAAAGAGAGCTGGTGGGCTATATCAGAAATATCTGAAAAATATCAGATAATATCAGGAAAAAAAGGACTTTAAGTCAAACACTACTACAAGAAATAAAGATGAGTATTACATATGGGTAAGCAGATCAATTCATTAAGAAATATCACATTACAAACATACACACCAAACAAGAGCACCCAAAAATGTATGAAACAAACATTGATAGAATTTATGGGACAAATAGTCAGCTTTACACTAATAGTTGGAGTCTTCGACTTCCACTTTCAATAACAGAACATCTAGAAAGAGTAAAGCAATAAAGGATTGTAAGTCTATAAACCAACTAGACTTAACAGACACCTGTACAACACTTTACCCAGCAATAGCAGAATACACGTTTTTTTCAAGTGCACAGGGAACATTCACCATAATAGACCATATGTTAAGCCACAAAACACATTTTAATAAATTAAAAAGAGTGAAATTATACAAAGTGTCTTCTCTAACCACAACTGAAAGTAGAAATCAATAACAGAAAGGAAAGTGAAAAATTAACAAATACTTGGAAATTGAACAATACAATTTTGAACAATCAATGGGTCAAAAAAGCAATCACCAGGGAGTTTAGAAAATACTTGCGATGAATGAAAATGAGATTACAACATGCCAAAACTTACGGGTATAATGAAAGAAGTGCTCAGAGGGAAATTTATATCAGTAAATGTCTATATTAAAAGAGAATAGGGCGCCTGGGTGGCTCAGTGGGTTAAGCCGCTGCCTTCAGCTCAGGTCATGATCTCAGGGTCCTGGGATCGAGTCCCGCATCGGGCTCTCTGCTCAGCAGGGAGCCTGCTTCCCTCTCTCTCTCTCTGCCTGCCTCTCTGTCTACTTGTGATCTCTGTCTGTCAAATAAATAAATAAAATCTTTAAAAAAAAAAAATAAATAAATAAAAGAGAATAAACATCTCAAATCAATAGCCTAACTTGGCACCTTAAGAAACTAGAAAAAGAAGACCCACCTAGGGGTTCCTGGGTGGCTCAGTAGATTAAGTGGCTGACTTCAGCCAGGTCATGATCTCATGGGTCCTGGAATTGAGCCCCACATCTAACTCCTTGCTCGACGGGCAACTTGCTTGTGCTCTCTTATGCATGCTCTATCTCTCTCTCTCAAATAAATAAAATATTAAAAAAAGGAAAATCAAGCAACATAATAAACATTACTAAAATTACAGAAAAAAACCTCAACATATGATCATCTCAATTGACATAGAAAAGACATTTGACAAAAGCCAACACTTTTCACGATAGAAACACTTGGAAAACTAGGAGTAAGAAGGAACTTCATCAATATCATAAAGGGCATTTATGATACACCTACAGCTAACACCACACTCAGTGCTGAAAGTCTGAAAGCTTTCCCTTTAAGATCAGGAACGAGACAAGGATGCCCACTTTCACCACTGTTATTCAGCATTGCACTGAAGATTCCAGCCAGAGTAATTAGGTAAGGAGAAGGAATACAAGGCATCTTAATCAGAGAGAAAGGTAAAATTCTCTCTGTTCACCGAAGACATGATTCTAAATGTAGAAAATCTGAACGAATCTACAAAAATGACTACTAGAGCTAACAAATATATTCAGCAAAGTTGCGGGATCCAAAATCAACATGCAAAATCAGCTGTAGTTTTATTTACCAGCAATGAACAACACATAAAGTAAATTAAGAGAATTCCTCTTTTCACAACATCCTAAAGAATAACATACCTAGGAATACATTTAACCAAGAAAGTGAAAGACTTGAATACTGAAAACTACAACACAGTGTGAAAGAAATTAAACACCTAAATAAATGGAAAGACAATCCATGTTCCTGGACTGGAAAACTTAATGTTATTAAGGTTGTAACACTACTCACAACGATCTCCAGGTTCAGTGCAGGTCTTGTAGAAATTCCACCGGTGTTTTTCCAGATTTGGAAACGCCAGTTCTCAAATTCATATGGAATTATAAGGACCCTAGATAGCGAAAACAGTCTTGAAAAAGAACATTGGAAAACTTGTTTTCTAATTTCAAAATATATTGCAAAGCAATGATAATGACATGCTGGTAGTCCTGTAAGGACATTTCTATATACAGATAGGCAGATCAGAGGAATAGAATTGAGAACGCAGGGTTGCCTGTGTGGCTCAGTTGTTAAGCGTCTGCCTTTGGCTCAGGTCATGATCCCAGAGTCCTGGGATCGAGCCCCACTAGGAAGCCTGCTTCTCCCTCTCCCTCTGCTGCTCCCTTACTTGTGTTCCTTCTCTCACTGTATCTCTCTCTGTCAAATAAATAAATAAAATCTTAAAAAAAAAAAAGAATTAAGAATGCAGAGATTATCCCATACGTCTATTGCCAGTTGATTTCTACAAGAGTGCCAAGACCACTCAACAGGGAAATAATAAGAGTCTTTTCAGATGATGGGGCAGGGACAATTGGATATCACATACAAAAGAGTAAGACTGGCCCTGAACTCACAGCTCGTATAAAAATAAACTCAAAATGGGTCAATGATCTAAGTATAAGAGCTTAAAACCAAAAAATCTTATAAAAATGCATAGGAGTAAGTCTTCATGATCTTGTATCTGGCAGTGAATTTTTAGATAATACTAAGCACAGGTAACAAAAGAAAAAATAGGTAAATTGGACTTTGTCAAAATTAAAAGCTTTGTGCATCAAAGAACATTATCAGGGGCGCCTGGGTGGCTCAGTGGGTTAAAACCTCTGTCTTTGGCTCGGGTCATGATGCCAGGGTCCTGGGATCAAGCCCTATATCGGGTTTTCTGCTCAGCGGGGAGCCTGCTTCCCCCTCTCTATCTGCCTCCCTCTCTGCCTACTTGTGATCTCTGTCAAGTAAATAAATAAAATCTTAAAAAAAAAAGAGAACATTATCAAGAAAATGAAAATTAAGCTATAGCACTGGAGAAAATCTTTGCAAATCCTATAAGGGTTTACTATCCAAAATAGACTAAGACCCTTGAAATTCAGCACAAAAAGGTCGACAACCCAATTTAAAATTAAGTAAAGGACTTGAATAGACATTTCTCCAGAGAAGATATACATATGGCCGACAAACCCACAAAGATGTTTAGTTTCATTAGTTATTAGGGAAATGCAAAATCAAAACAATGAGATACCACTTCACAAAAATTAGGATGGGTATCATTAAAAACAAACAAACAAACAAACAAACAAACACCCCAAACCAGAAAATAAAGTGTTGGAGAAATTGGAACCCTAGTACTCAAAAAGTTCAACACAGAATTATCATATGATGTAGCAGTTCCACTCCTAGTTATATACTCAAAAACATTGAAAATAGGTACTTAAACCAGTACAGGTACATATATGTTCATAACAGTGTTATATATGTAAGTCCAGAGACAGAGATGGGGAAGACCAAAAATAAACATATCGACAAATGAATAGGTAAGTAAACTGTGGTATATAAATACAATGTAATACTTTGCAGCCATAAAACGAAATGAAGTACTGGTATATACTAAAACAGTAGATAACTTTAAAACCATTATGCTAGCGGAGCCTGGGTGCCTTTGGCTCAGGTCATGATCCTGGGGTCCTGGGATTGAGCCCCTGGTCAGGCACCTGCTCAGTGGGGATTCTGCTTTGACTCTGATCCTCTGATTCTTCCCCCAGCTCATGCTCTCTCATTCTCTTTCTCAATTGAATTAAAAAAAAAAAAGAACAAAACAAAAAACAAAGAACAACAACCAAAAAACTCCCAAAAAACATTATGCTGTGTGAAAGGAGCCAGACACCAAAGGTCATATATGGTTTTATTTATATAAAATATCTGGAATAGGAAAATCATAGAGACAGGAAACAGACTGATGGTTGCCAGGGGCTGGAGGGAGAAGGAAATGGATGAGTAAATGCTTAATAGCTAAGGGGTTTCTTTTAGGGGTGTTGAAATGGATCTCCTGGGATTTTTGTCCATTTTTTTTTCCAGTGGAAAAATTGGTGAAGGGACATAAAAGTTGCCCTTAAGTATATGAAAAGATAATCAATCTCTTTCATTATAAGATAATTCTAAGCCAAACCTACACTGAGATAATATTTTTCACCTTTCAGATTAACAAAAATTCCAAAGTTTAAAAACACACTGTATTGGGGGTACAAGGGTGGCACAGTCGGTTGAGCATCCAACTTTTGCTTTTGGCTCAGGTCATGATCTCAGGGTGGTGAGCTCAAGCCCAGAGTTGGGCTCCACACTTAGGGCACAGTCCTCTTAGAGTTTCTCTCTCTCCCTCTGCCCACCCCCACACCCCATACTTGGTGTGTGAGCACTCTCTCTCTAAAATAAATAAATAAATCTTTAAAACAACAACAACAAAAAAACACGATTGGTAAGACTGGGTGGGAACAGACACTAAAATATTACTGGCAAGAGGGCAAAATCCTACAACCTCCATTCTGTTAATACATCTCATTTCTTGCATGTACTTTTAAATGAAAAAAGGTGTAAAATAAAGTATGTTGTTTGCTCCATTTTGTGTAAGGAAGAAGGAAGATAAGAATGAGTGGTTTTGTTTGTTTGTTTCCTTGTACTTGCATTGAGAAACACTGGAAGCACAAACCAGAAACTAATAAATGTGGAAATACAGCTAACTGTAGAGGTAGATTAGACAGTGGGAGACTTCTTAGGGCAATGTTTTAAATGTTGAATCCCTGCACCTCAACAACACTGGTATATGGTGGGTCTTTAATGAATATTGAATATTGAATGAATGAATGAACAAATGGATGAATGATGTTATATATGGCCTTAAAGAGTAGAACTTGGACCAATGGGTTGGGAAGTAGATGAAGATTCTAGCTCAGCATCAGGAAGATCTTTCTTTCTTTCAGGTAGGCTCTATACCCAACAGAGGGCTCAGACTCATGACTCTGAGATCAAGAGCTGAATGGTCTACCCACTGAGCTAACCAGGAGCCCCAGGAAGATCTTTCTAATAAGGCAATTATAGTGGAAATAGGCTGCATTGGGAAGTGAAAGAACCCAAGGGATCATTTGGTGTTAGTACACTGGGTCCTAAAGCTGAGCATAAGAAAGAATTTTGGGTGGGGTGGGGGCAGAATTTAAAACCAGATTCCTAGGACTCTTAGAATGAATCAGAATCCCTGGAGGTATAGCCCCAAATTTGATTTTAAAGCTTCTCAAGAAATCCTGGTGTAATCGGACTAGCACCAATCATTCACTTATTTATTCAGGAACTATATACTGAGCCCTTATTATATTCCAGGCTGCTGTGCAAAGTGACGAGGATAGAGCCAGGAATAAGACAGACATTGTTTCAGCTCTAATGAGACTGACAGTCTAGAAGGAAGAGACACAGGCAACAAATAAATGGACAAATAAACCAGCCGATTCAGGTAGTAATACATGCTATGATGAAGATGAAATAGGGTGAAGGGATAGAGAGTTTAGCTACAGAATGTAACAGGTGGTTGGTACTTCATCTGGGAACTATGAAGAAGGAGCTATAGTCATGTGACTGTGTGAGCAGAGAGTGCTCTAGACAGAGGGAGCAGAGCTCACAGGCTCTGTGGCCACCTGAGAGGACATGGATTAATGAGATCTAAGAGGTGGGCAGGGAGCAGGTGAGAAAGGGTCATGTAGACCAGGGGAGGGAGCTGGATTTTTATTTGAAGAGTAATGTAAAGTCCTGGAGTTCAGGAACCATGTTAGTGGGATTCAAGCAGTCCAGGAGTTGAAACCAAGACCCAGGTCAGCTAATTTCGGTTCCCATCCTCCACTGGTACAGGTATGTGTCTTTTTCTCCAGAGGGCCAAGATTCTTAAAATTGTATATCCCCAATAGCATCCAAGGGTGTCTTAAATATAGTGAGTGGTCAGTGGTTGCTGAATAAGGTGATAAATTCAGATATTCTGAAAAATCAGAAAATAAAATCAAAAGAAGACATCTTGTCCAGATTTCCATACAGTCTCTATGGATTGCCTGAGCGCCATTAGTAGGAGCTCACTACCCCAGTAATTTACCACTTTCTAGTGAAATTGCTAGTTTGAAAGATATATCTGATTTAAATACATGCAAATAATTATCTTTAATCCAATAAAATTAGGCCAAATTAGTGAATATATGCAAAACTTCTGAAAAGTTGGCTTGCAATTTTAAAAAGGTTGTGTAATTTATTTTATTATTTAAAATATTTTATTTATTTATTTGCGAGAGCTTGAGCACAGGAGTTGTGCGGGGAGGGGCAAAGGGAGAGGGAGAAGCAGACTCACACTGAGCAAGGAGCTCAATCCAAAGACCCCTATATTATGACCTGAGCTGAAGGCAGATGCTTAATAGCTTGAGCTATCCAAGCACCCCAAAAGGTGTATAATTTAATGAATGTCTACTTATCTGCAATACTCTTAAGTATTGCCTTAAAGGCAAAGGGACATTTTATTTTATTTTTATTTATTTATTTTTTTAAAAGATTTTATTTATTTATTTGACACACAGAGATCACAAGTAGGCAGAGAGGCAGGCAGAGATAGAGGGGAAAGCAGGCTCCCCGCCGAGCAGAGAGTCCGATGTGGGGCTCTATCCCAGGACCCTGGGATCATGACCTGAGCCGAAGGCAGAGGCTTTAACCCACTGAGCTACCCAGGCGCTCTGCAAAGGGACATTTTAAATACTAACTCCAAAGCATGCCATTTTAAGGGTCCCTAACTTATATAATGTGTATGACAAACCACTTAAATGTTCATTAGTAACATGGCCATCTAACACGTTCAAACTTAGAACTAAGAGCTGAAAACCACTGAAACAAGCATTTGTTGGTCATGAATGTTCAAAAGTACACTAGGAATTCCCAAAACTTGTAGGGTCAGTTCCAGATTGGGCACCACCTAGCTGTGGGCAGGCTTCTTCACCTGTCTGGGTCCCAGTTTCTTTGTCAGTAAAATAAGAGAGTTGGACAAGATCATCAGTAGGGCTTTTTAGGGATAAAAAAAAAAAAAATCTATTGCAGTATATTCCCTAAGACAAAATGGAAAAAGGCAAAGCCCTTGAAACAAGGGTTGTTCATCATTCATGAACACAGAAACAAATTTCACCTGCGGTATTGGAAGTTGGGGAGAACAGCACTTTTTAAAGCAGCCAGACAGAATGGTTTACAGGTGAAAAATTAAGCCCAAGGCGAGCCACCCCTGGAGGAGAATGGAGGTCAAAGATCAACAGTTGGGTTCAATTGTTATTTGCATTTTTGGGCGAACATCTGGTGTGGCTTTGGTGTGAGCAAGCATCCTCCCTCCAAAATAGCTTAAGTGGAAAGCTTTAATAATTCATTACATTCCTGGTAAGTGTGTTGAAATCTGATTTTTTGATAAAAATATACCCAGAAAGCATAATGCATAAGGAAACATTGATTAGTTACAAAACCAGATATGAGTCTTACAGTAATCATTGATGAAGAAATATTTCTAGCTCACAAATACAATGACGAAACCAGCAGCTATCCCGTCTGTTTGTTCCCAGATTTTCTTATACTTGAGCATGACTGCTAATTCTGTATAAATACAAGTAGGAAAATAGCTTTTGGGAATCTTAAAGCCTATTTTCTGCCACTACCCACCTACAACCATCTGCTAGACTACAGATTAAAAAAGATGACAGCACCCTCTAAGGATGCTTCGAAAAGTAAACCAGTTTCAGAAACCATAGGTCAAGCATTTTAAGCATAATTAGACTATTTTAGACTTCAAGTCTGTTTGGCTAATAAGTCCAAGATAAATGAAACTGTATTTAGTGATTACCGTGTTTCAGTTTAAAATAACCATAAAAAGAATAAAAAATAAGAAGGAAATCTCTCGATTCTGTTTGATGGCACTAATTGTTATTCATTCACTTATTTGTTCAACAAATATTTCAGCAACTACCACGTCCCAGGCTCTGTGCCAAGCACAGGAGATTAAACAGAGAGCAAGTAAGTCCCTGTCATCATGAGGCTCATGAGGCAGCAAAGGGACTAGTAAGCAAATAATACAATTAAAAATATTTCCTTTGTACCATTCATAGATAAGGAACTGGGACAGAGAACACCAGAGGATGGCCAGAGGGCATCTCTCTGAGGAGGGGGACCCTCTAAGCCTAAAAGATAAGAAGAAGATAATAGGCAGAAGGAGTATTCTAGACAGTCGTGTCCACATACAAAGGCACTGAGGCAGGAAATCATTTGTTAAAGTCAGGATTGGATCTACCAGTGGCGGCTGGAGTGTGGTATGGGGAAAAAGTAATATGAGATGAGTTAGGAGAACAAGGCAGAACAAGACACAGAAGATCTTAGAATCTTGGTAGTTATGGTAGTTAAAATCATTGGATTTCAATTGTGTAGAGAGCAAAATGGAGTCTCTCCTATCAAGCAGGGGCCTGTGTCAAGTAATGACCCAAGCAGTTAAGGTACTACAGCTAGGAGATCTCACTGGGACCAATGCTCACATCCCAGAACTGATAATAAGCAGACCCAGAGGAGGTCTGCACAGACCCCAAACTGATTAAATCCCTTTGAAATGGGAAGGGAAGGATTTGGGCAGCATAGCATCAGACTCTTTGGATATGACCCCTCTATGTCTGACCTATAAAAGGCAGCTGCCGAAAGCTCTGCCTGATGGATCTCTGAACAGAACCGAGATCCTTCTTGCTTGAACATCGGAAGCAGTGAGTACAGAGAGCGGACCTGGGGCCAGACTGAAACCTCACCTCAACTGCACACACCCAGACTGACTTTACATTTGGTTCATTCACTTCCTGAGCCCTTCTGTTATGTTGTTTGTTGTGCAGCTTGTCTTCTGTCCTGCTCCATGGGCTGTGGAAGAAGCCAAGTTTAATCCCATGGTGAATTGTCACTGAGTCTGGAATCCTGAACCTGTTTGTCATTGTGATTTAACTTTGCTTTATGATTGAATAAAGCTGATGTTGTGGAAAGACACAACTCCTGCGTGTGCCTTCATGGTGTGCTCATGATAAACCGTAATGGGAAACAATGGGAAGCTTTAGAAGACAACTGAGATCATCTGATTTTTAAAGGATCTTCCTTGTCGAGTTCCGATCTCAAAGGGAAGGCTGTCAGCTTTTCCCCATTGAGGATGATATTCACTGTGGGTTTTGCATAGATAGATTTTATGAAGTTGAGGAATGTTCCCTCTATCCCTATACTTTGAAGGGTTTTAATCAGGAAGGGATGCTGTATCTTGCCACAAGCTTTTTCTGCATCAATTGAGAGGACCATGTGGTTCTTCTCTCTTCTTTTACTGATTTGTTCTATTACACTGATTGATTTGCAAATGTTGAACCATCCCTGCAACCCAGGGATAAATCCCACCTGGTCATGGTGGATAATCTTTTAAATGTACTGTTGGATGCCCACTCTCACCACTCTTGTTCAACATAGTGTTAGAAGTCCTAGCAACAGCAATCAGACAACAAAGAGAAATAAAAGTTATTCAAATTGGCAATGAAGAAGTCAAACTCTCTCTCTTCGCAGATGATAGGATACTTTATATGGAAAACCCAAAAGACTCTACCCCCAAACTACGAGAACTCATACAGCAATTCAGTAATGTGGCAGGATACAAAGTCAATGTACAGAAATCAGTGGCTTTCTTATACACTAACAATGAAAATACAGAAAGGGAAATTAGAGAATCGATTCCATTTACTATAGCACCAAGAACCATAAGATACCTGGGAATAAACCTAACCAAAGAGGTAAAGGATCTGCACTCAAGGAACTACAGAACACTCATGAAAGAAATTGAAGAAGACACAAAAAGATGGAAGACCATTCCATGCTCATGGATTGGAAGAATAAACATTGTTAAAATGTCTATACTGCCTAGAGCAATCTATACTTTCAATGCCATTCTGGTCAAAATTCCACTGGCATTTTTCAAAGAGCTGGAGCAAACAATCCTAAAATTTGTATGGAATCAGAAGAGACCCCGAATTGCTAAGGAAGTGTTGAAAAAGAAAAACAAACAAAACTGGGGGCATCACATTGCCTGATTTCAAACTTTAGTACAAAGCTGTGATCACCAAGACAGCATGGTACTGGCACAAAAACAGACACATAGACCAGTGGAACAGAGTAGAGAGCCCAGATATGGACCCTCAACTCTATGGTCAAATAATCTTCGACAAAGCAGGAAAAAATATACAGAGGAGAAAAAAGATAGTCTCCTCAATAAATGGTGCTGGGAAAACTGGACAGCTATGTGTAGAAGAATGAAACTTGACCATTCTCTTACACTGTACACAAAGATAAACTCGAAATGGGTAAAAGACCTCAACGTGAGGCAGGAATCTATCAAAATCCTAGAGGAGAACATAGGCAGTAACCTCTTCGACATCGGCCATAGCAACTTCTTTCAAGATATGTCTCCAAAGGCAAAGGAAACAAAAACGAAAATGAACTTCTGGGACTTCATCGAGATCAAAAGCTTCTGCACAGCAAAGGAAACAGTCAACAAAACAAAGAGGAACCCACGGAATGGGAGAAGATATTTGCAAATGACAGTACAGACAAAGGGCTGATTTTTAAAGGATCAGATTTGCTGTGAGTGAACTGATTGGAAATGAGCAAGAATGGAAGTGGGGAGAAGGGTCATGAGACTGCCATCCTGCAGGAGACCACAGTGCTCTGGACAAGATAGTGGTGATCTGAACAAGGAGAAAAATGGATGGACACCATGCACATTGTGGAGCTCATGTCAGAAGACTTGTGGATGGATTGGAACAGGGCTGGGATGAGGAAAGGGAGGAATCAAAATGGTTAGGTGCGTGGCAGTGCCATAGCTGAGAGGGTAGAGCCTGGGCTGTGTGGACATGGCCTGAGGAGGTGGTGGAGGCTGATGTGGAAGTATGCAGGCAAGACATGTTTTGGCAGGTCTGTGAGACTTGGAAGTGCTGGTGTCAACAGAGCCTTGGATGTGGAAGAGTGGAATTTAGAGCAGAGTTCTATGATAAAGATTAAAATTGTAAAGTTTCTGGGATAAAAATAGTATTCAAATCCATGGCAGAAAGTAGTACACAGAAGCAAAGAGGTCCTGGGAAAGAGAAGCTCCAATGCTGTGTAATGTTATACAAGCAAAATTCTCTTCAACGGCTTCCTGAAGACAGTAACTTTGTTCTTGTCATCAAATACCAGAGTAGTAGTATACAGTTGGAAAGTGGCTGCTGACAGCCGAGGTCTAGAGGGCCCAAAGACCTGTAACACTGGAGTGAACGAGTGTTTGAAAAGAGGTTGTTAGATCAATATGGGGAGTAATTTTCTCTGAGCACGATAATGTTCTGGAGGTGGTTAGATTAGAATTTAGATTTCTTGAAAGGGGGAAGTATGAGGTATATTTACCAATTGCTGTAGAGAATTTACATAACCACCATGTTAATTTGAGAACTCTAAGAATTATTTTTTAAAGGCATACAATCTGAAAACATTAAGAGAGGGGAACAGTATTTCTTATAAGGAATGCTTCATATTCAGCAGTGGCTGAGTATGGAGTTTGCTCAGTGAGAGGCATTCATTGTATTTCTTTGGAGCTAATGGGACTAGGGAAATTATTTAACCCTCCTTATTTGATAACTAAGAAAATCCCTTCTGAGCTTTTTAGTGAAGTTACTCGTCTATGATTATAACTGGTCAACAGAAAGATCAGACTGGTCATTCCTAACTTTACCTCCAACCAACAAACACCATCTATTGAACTTACAAACAAACAAACAAACAAACAAAACAATCAATGAACTGATCACATGAACAGACAAAAGAACTACAACAAAGAATACTGGTATCCCTACTTTTGGAAATCTTGATTCAACCAGCCTGGGATGAGACTCCCACACATCTGCACTTTTCAAAGCTCTCTGAAGTGCTTGTGGTGGCTAGAAGTGCTGGCAAGGACTTGAAGTCAGGCTTTCTCATCGTGTCATTACTTTTCATCCCCCTGCTGAACTCTCACCACCTCTTATTTCTTTACCAACCACAACACTCACATCTACCCATTTGCACTCTTATCTCTGCATGGTTCTTCCGAAGGAAATTAAAAGCCCTTGGATCACAGCTCCTCCTCCCTGATTGCTACCTGTCTCTTCTGTCCCTCCCCACTCCTCTGGCCACATGGAGGCTGAGGTTTGACTGTTCACTCTTCTGCTATTCCTCCTCTTTTTCTACCTGATCTCATCCACCCCAGTTTCCACAAGGCTTTCACGCTGATGACGGCCAACCTTATGGCCAGACTGGACCTGACCTCCTGCCTAACACCCAGAACTGTGCAATTTATGATTCATAAAATGGAAAAATGTTTGCACTACAGTGTACCTTAAATGTTCATTAAAAATATGTTTTTCTTTTGAAGTTAATCCAAGATACTGAGATGGGGGAAGGCAGGGAGAGAGCAATTAGTGGGCCAGGGCTAATCCAATTACACCAGTGGGACAGGTATGCCTGTGGGTGGCCCTGTAATTCCCCTTAGTATCTCTGTGTAATTCCCTCCTCTTTGAGTGTGAGCAAGGCCTATGACTTGCTTCTAACAGAGCAGAGCAAGTGAAAGAATTATACAAATGTGATTAAGATCCTTAATCAGTTGACTAAGTTAAAGCAGATCAGGCTGCATGAGCCTGAGCTAATCAGACGAGCCTGTCAAGAAGGTCTAGTCTTCTCTGAAGCAGGGACTTCACATAGCAGACACTCTTCCATTGCTACCTTCGAAAAAGCAAATCGCCAGGAGTTCTATAGCCACAAGGAGGTGAATTCTGTCTACAACCTGAGGGAGCTTAGAAGTGGATTCTTCCCTACTTGAGCTTCCAGATGTGAACAAAGAGCAGTTCCACCTTCATTTTAGCTTGCTCCTAACTCACAATATAATATATGGTTTGTTTGTAGAAGTTTATTCCTCAGCAGATCGCATAGATGCCATGTTGAATAAAGCTGAGATCCTGCATCTTGGTTACCCCTACTCTGGGCTCATGTGGCCACTGGCCAAAAGCTACTTATGGCAGTGAGAACAGCACGAGACAGGCATCAGTAAGACAGAAATTGTGTTTGCATGCCATGACCTCTGGTGTCTCTCGCACTGAGCAGAGGAAGAACACATTGTTCTTCTATGCACCAATGGTTAAAGGTTTTCAACATTAGCAAAAGGAAAATGTGATTGTTGTAGAATATGCTGTTGACTAAATCAATAGTTTGTATGCTAAAGGTGGGATAATTTTCTTTTTGTGATTGGAGTTAACCTCTTTTGTTCTAGCAATAAAGGTAATTGCACAATCGTAGGCTTTCCTGAGGATAATGTTCACTCTGAGGAAGGGTCAATGTACGGAGATATTTTGTCACCTTGACTTGCAATAGTATTCTAATCAGTTAGCCAGTCCAGTAGGGGTTTTGTTCAAATACACAATGACATTACAAGGGGGAGTTCATGAACATAACATCTGAAGTACACAAATACTTAAGTACATGCAGAACTCTTAATCTTAGTATGACACAGAAGACCTCACTTAGAGAAAGCCCAAGCCTAAAATTTGGTACCAAGTAAGTCATTGCTGGAGAAATATGTGGCTTAGTGTTAACCTCCTTCTTCTCTATGTTTAAATTTCAAGCTTTGCAGTAAGCCACAACTAAAAAGTTCAAAGCCCATTTGAAATTAAACAGTTCCCCTTCAGATAATGCGAATGGAAAAGGCATATAGTAGGAAGGTATATAAGGTCTGATTTGTTACTGATTCTTTTGAATACTGATGGCAAATTAATGGACAGTGAAAATAACAGGGACAGTGATTTTTCTGGAAAGTAAGGGAACCACCTGGGGAAGTGGGAGATTTGATCCCTGTTGTATCAGAGGTGGTAGTGATATTACAGATTATCTAATTCTACCCATTCATCTTCTGATCCAAGTTCATAGATATGAAGATATTAAAATCACCTGCCAATTAAATGGTAGAGAAAGGATTAAAACCACACTCACTAAATTCTGTTCTGATAAATTCCGATACTCTACTCTACTGTGTTCTGCCTTGTTTTCTTCACTGAAAACTTGTTTTCTTCATGGTCTCGTTTTCTTCACTGACACCTCTGAAAAATAATAGATTCCTTGTGACCTTTGGAGACCTGTAGTCATGAAGCTAGCTAGAATTATTGGTTCCACAAACTCAGCTGCTTTACCTTTTGGAATACAATTGCCCATATGCTAGTCTGCCTTGATGACATTAATGACTTTAAAAAAGCAGCTCTGGAGTAACTGTATGCTCAGCCTTAGCTCCCATATCATTTAGCTCCTTGGGGAGAAAACAATGGGACATGGGCTGTACTTAATCCTTCACCAATTCGTTAGTGGCCTCCTTTCTGGAATCTTGGGAACTTGCTTGTCTTAAAGATTTTTATTTGACAGAGAGAGAGATCACAAGTAGGCAGAAAGTCAGGTAGAGAGAGGGGGAAGCAGGCTCCCTGCTGAGCAGGAAGCCCAATTCGGGGCTCGATCCCAGGACTCTGAGATAATGACCTGAGCCGAAGGCAGAGGCTTAACCCACTGAGCCACCCAGGTGTCCCAGGAACTTGCTCATCTTTCAGATGGGGAAACCAAGGTCCAGAAGAGGCTAAAATTCAGCCAAGTCCTTGCCCAGATCTAGCTCCCAAGGCCCTGTGCTGATTGAGAGCTGTAAGCACTTACTGGCTAAGTCTGGCTGACGGAGGATAAACAGATTTGGGGTTGCTTGGTGGATGGCTAGAAGCCAAAGTTGGATCCAATGCACTCAGTCTTGGAAACACAAAACAAAACATTGATTGCCTGGTGGTGTAAGAGTGGGGGAGGCTGTTTTCTAAATAAGGTTGAGGCTCTGCTTGCTACAGATGCTGCCAAGTGGACTGAGAAGTACAATAAGTACTTCCTTGAAGAGAACTTCTTCCACTTTAAAGATGGGAAGTGTGGTGACTACCTAAATTTAATTCCTGGCTCAGTAACTTACTAGCTATGTGACATAGGGCAAGTTGTTTTATTTCTCCAAGCTTCACTTCCCTGATTTGTAAAATGGGGATATTACTGGTACTTACATAATTGTTAGAAAATGAAAAAAAAAATCACTAAGAGAAAACTACATGCTCCGCGATGTTAGACATGAGTATATTCCAATTACTAATGAAAAAAACTTCTTGTCTTACATAATAGTAAATTTCTTGAAATACACTTAACATTTTGAAATTTAATAGTTTGCCAAGTTAGTTAAGGAATGAGACATTTCTGTCAGAAGTATATTATTGATCAAAAAAATCTGTTCAAAATATAACACTACATTCAAATATAGTAGTATATACTAGGGATAAGTCTCTAAAATGTTAGTCTTCCTTACTGTTCTTCTTCCCACAGAAAAACCAACCTTGGTAATAAACACTAAACACTAAGCGCAGGTGGAAATACTGTACCTTCCTATTTTTAAAAAAGAATGTGTGTGTGACATATGTAATTTTGTAAATGTGTCCTCCAGATATTATTTTTCCTTTGGTCTTTTGCCAAAAAAAAAAAAAGGTATGTAAAACATCCTCAAATATACTTATAGCCACATCATAATAACTGGTCATAATGATTATCTTGTAAGTTTATATAAATATTTCTATATATCAAATTATAAGATACCCCAGGACATGAGAGTTATCCTTTTGTTTAAAAACAAAAAGCCCAAAAAACCCAACCAACCAACCTATTGATCCCAGCAAAAACAAAAAACCCACTCTCCAAGGTCTCTATAAGGTTACGGAACCACAAGTACCAATACTAGTTTCCTCAGAAACCAAGGTATGGTGGTACTGCCCAGTGGAGGGCCAGTGCAAAGATAAACAGTTCTTTAGTAAGGTGAAAGTAAGTATTTTGTCACTTTTAAGTTTTTGAAAAAAACTGGAAAAATGTGTGTGCAAGTAACTGAAATGCCATCTGTGAAACAGTTACAACCACCAAAATAAGGAAGGCTTATTTTTCTATTTTACTTCAAAAGGAACAAATAAATTGGTCACCAGTCTTTGATAAGTTCTGGATTTGCCACATTTCCAGAAACTGTACAAATGGATAGTTCTTTTGTTTTACTTCAATTATTTATAACATGTATATCACATAAGGCAAATTCACTTCATGCTTTACTTAGTAAAATGGAAAAAAAAGCTTTCTCCAAAATTGGCACTAAAGTTGTTAAGTTCTTAATAGCAAGGAGATACATCCAACTAAAAGCAGAATGAACACAGTCATAATACAAATCAAATCAAAATTATTTCCTTTATAGCATCAGCAATGAGTAACTCCAGAGGTAGTATGGCAGAAACGAGCATGGATCCTATCAGGTCACAACCAATGAAGAAATTAAATTTATTTTTTTCTGTGGTTTTGACCATAAATTGCTTTACACATTTAGGACCTGAATAAAAACCACTCTCAGCAGAAATCTTGGCCCATTAATTCAACTGACATATCAATTTACAACTTTCAGGACTGCAGATATAAAAAATGTAAAGTATAAAATTATGTAAGTTTGAAATGGTTTTAATCATATTCATTAAAAATATTTACATTTCCCAGTACTTACTTGACAAAACCCCCTTGCAATATAATTCTACTCTAAACTTTTATTTATAAAATGAGGCTCATTTATGAGAGTTCAATGAATGTTATACTGCAAATTGCTTACATTCCGTAAAATATTTTAAGAACTTTTCATATCAAAGGTAGTTTATATTGGATTATCTGAAACCCAATAGTGCCCACAGATGAGCTTCTTATAATTCTTTTCATTAATGCTTGGAAAGCACTGTGAAAATGAAAAGTGCTGTTAAGTGCTATCATCTCCCTTAAGTTTTCACTTATATTGTGTGCACATTGTGAAATAAACACATATGCAGCATGTCCATGTTTTGATATGTATTTTTATTTCCCTGCAGTTTTCACTTATCAAGAACAAGTAACAGGGAAAGTTGTCTGAACTAGTGCATAAACAAACATTCTGAAACACCACTACACGTATCTAATTTACAAGAACCGTATAAAAAAAGTCACTAAAACACTACACTATGAAGGTGTCCAACGCTTACAGTCAGACTTTTTTCCAACCCGTTACTTGCCTTGTAGCCACAGGAAAACTCTCCAAAATTGAAAAGACAATCTTGCCACAACCCTCCCCCCCTCCCAACACCTGGGATGGCTCGATATCTAGACTTCCAATAATTATTGCAATGATATGATGCAATACATACCTGGTAAAATATCCTTTATGTGGTGTGTTACAGTTTTAAAGCCAGTTAAAATACGCAGTCTTCAGATAAAATGTAATCCTTGAAAAATTTTCTTATCTGCACAGTTTAAATGTGCTAGATGCATAATTTTTCCTAGTCCGTTTTTCCTGTGTAATTATTTTTTATAAACTGGTATTATAAATAGAAATATACATTCAAAATATATGGAAAAGTGAGTTACTACATTAAATTTGCATGTATCGATCCATCCCTTTCCCCTGCACAGTAATAGAAAATACTATTTTGCCTTGAACTTCATATTTGACAGTGAAATGCCACTAGTATTTACCAAAAAGTCCATCTAGTCAAATTGTGAAACAAAATGAACCAAGTGAAAACTTTACAGTTCCTTTAGAAAAAAATTACAAGAATTTCATTTCCTAGCTATGAATCTTTAACTTTTTAGACACAAAGTTGGATTTATTTTTACAAGATACAAAATGTAAACATGGCAAAATAAATAGTTAAAACAAGTGATGCAGGATCCCATTTCATGCTCATGATCCCATTAAAGAATTATTTTTTAAAATCCATTCAGTTGCAAATTCAAGTGCAAAAGCATGATGATGAATATCTACTATTCAAGTAACAGAAATAATATTGATGATACAAATAAACTATTTTACAAGGTAGTGATTTTCCCAATTTTACAAAATATACATCATATATCGATTTAATATCCGATATATTGTAGTCCATTTAGGTCCATTGTTACACTCTGTGATCCACAGAGTGTGTCGCCTTTTGCATTCAGCTGGAATATGAATGACTGCACACCATCAGCACAGGTCAAAAGCCACATGTTTTAGGTTATGTCACTTCCATA
This sequence comes from Lontra canadensis, assembly GCF_010015895.1. Lineage (NCBI taxonomy): Eukaryota > Metazoa > Chordata > Mammalia > Carnivora > Mustelidae > Lontra > Lontra canadensis. Next base: position 11,599,744 of record NW_022631005.1, read on the forward strand.
GCTACTGTTGTCTCTGCTATTCCATTTAAGCCCAATCTTTCAGGTTCATGGTTCTCTCTAAAAAAAGGCCAAGAGTAAAATAAACATAAGTGCTCTCTAGAATATATTAGCAGTATTTACAGACACTTTTTATGTAACTACAACTAAACACGTACTTCCCAAGAGTATTTCCCATTTTTATCATTTCTATACAGGAAAGAGGGTAAGTTTTTTTTCAGCTAAGAAATCCTACTAATTTGTAATTACTTGGTTTTAACTGTTTACTTAGGAAACACAGTAATTTAACATAGTATTTTAGTAGAAGCCAATGACAAACTACTCATGAAATGTAACACAGGACCATCCAAGTTTTTTACAATAGATGAAGCATATAATGCTCAAAAAGAATAATCATTAGAAGCACAGTATTACTTACTTTACATTATACTTCAATTTTATAGGTTTAAGGTCATGTAGTTATTAATTCATGCACCTCAACTGTTTTGATGCACTGTTCTCATGTATTAGTATCAGAGAGAAATATAAAAACATACCCTGAAATATATTATCACAGATTTAGCTAATCTCAGAATATTCTCAATTTTATTATATAGAGAAAATAACTTACTTTCCCTTTGTGTGTAATACTGAAGGGAACACAAATTTTGATTTGAAAATAAAAGCTCTTACATGGAAGTAATTACAACTCCTCTAACCTTCCCAACCGTCTATGCTACAAAAAAGTAACAGAAGACTGAAGCTTCTAAAGTATTTTTTGATGTATTTCTTGGGGGCTTATTGTTTTTAATTTGATATGTTTTTCCCCCTTGTTTTTAATACTTTTATATGACTGTCATTTAAGCATCCTACCAGTGACCTCAAACAAAAGAATCTAAGTCAAAGAACTTGACACTAAGCAGATCTCAGTATCTGTTTAAAAAGCAAGTCAATCAATAAACAACTATTGCTTGGGCAGTAAAAAAAAAAAAAAGAAGTCTTTTTCCTCCTACAGGATAGCCAGCAGAGAAGGATAGATAGTACTGGAAACACACACACACCTTGCTATGCTGCTAATGGCACTGCTAGGAGTAACCTTTGGCACTCTGTCCATACTGGCAGCAACTGTGGCAAGTTTTAAGGCTGTTGGCGATGGTGCTGAAGTCCGTGTATTGATATGCACATTGACTGGAGAAACAACACTGACATTATTGAGGTGCACTGCATTTGTCAGGCAGGAATTGTTCATGGGAAGTGTTTGAGGACTGCTTGTGCACAATGCTGGGATTAAGTGGTTTGTAGTGGTGTGGCCAACTGTCCTTACAAGTTGTACAGCGGAAATCCCTGGGCTGGATGATAAAGCCATATTGGTGGAGTATAATGTTTTAGAGGTTCCTGAAGGAGGAAAAGAAAATCATTCAATTTGTATCATGAGACATTAAACTCTCAAAAAACCAGGAGTTTAATAAAAAGTACAAACATCAATATTCTAATTAAATGCCATATTAATTTTCCACATAATAACCTCTTCAAAGAGAGCTCCTAATCACAACATACTTACCTGTTACAACCCCAAAGACAGACCTTTCTACTGGCCTGCATAAAAGGGTTTTACAAAGTATTCTGCTGCATCCCTATTTGGAAAGTAGGAAATAGCGGGCCAGAAAGGTCCTCTCTGGAGGTTGAGAGCATGTGGAAATGATAGTTTTGAACTGCATCAGAATTTACACATGCAAGAAGAAATCAGTAAGGAAGGGGCAATCAGGATCATGGGCATATCTAAAAGCAAGTGGAAAAGCCTAGGGTCTGAGTAGTTGTTGAAGGCTGATAAGAACAGCAAGTCTTTGACGACTCAAGGGGTAGTAAGAAGCAGACAAGGATCCAGAGTATTACTGTATTTCAAGAAGAGGAGTCAGAGAAAGCAGTTTGATGGGCTGGTAGGATGGTAAACCCAGTTTCAAACTTACTGAGAGGTCAACATGGATTGTATTTTGCCTTTTTATCACTGCATGGATTAATTCCATGGTGATGGTCAGCAATTAGCTCAATATGTTTTCTTGCATTTGAGGGAACTGATAGTACACGGATAAAACTAGGCAGGGTGGAAAAGTTACACAGAAGGTATCTAGTGGGTGCAGGAGGAAACGGAGCAGGCGCTATGTGAATTCTAGAAAACATTCAGCTATTCCACCACACATATCCAAAGAAATTCTGAAGAGTCCTGACTTCTTGTACAATGCTTTCACCTTGCATTTAAATAATAACCATATCTCAAATCAGTGAGTTACAACTTTGAGCTAATAAGTACTACACGAAACCACAGGCTTACCTGAAGGTTGGACAACACCGTTTATGTTGTTGTGGCCAGTGTTCTGTTCCTTGGCTACCTCACCACGACTTGGAACAGGTGCACTGACCACTGCGGATGCAGCAAAGTGGGCGCTGGCTGAGTCAAGTGTTTTAGACATACAGTCAGAGGTGCTTGAGCCCTGTAAGATCAACAAAATTACACTTTCAATTTTTCAGATGTGATTAAGAAATGCACAAATCAAAAGATGCCTTTTTCATCTTGAACAGTTAGAGGTGTTTAGATTAAGAGATCTAGGACTCCACAGACTATTTTTGGCATATGAAGCAGGGAAATGACTAAAAACTGAGAAGCAACTATTCTGGAGACAGAACTAGGGAATTAAAAACCTCAAACCTTTAATACTCTATTAATTTTTCCAGTGTTAATGAATTCCTTTAAAAATACTCGATAATCTAGATACTGTGGACAAAATGAAATCATAGGGACTAACCATCACTTTTATCACAATGTAAAAACATGTCTGGTCTAACCCTGCAGGAGGCTAGTTACCCAAGAGATTCAGAAAAAGCAAACAAAGTTTAATGGCTATTACTCTTGATTCTGTATGAAACTGGTTGGCTGTTAGTAACAGTCAACAGCTCTAGAATGGTGGCCAGTCCCAAATCCAACTGGATGCTAGAAGAATGCTGAGGGGTCCTGATGTCACTGACATTTTCATGTTGGATTCAGGATTTGCAAGGTTAACGTATCTAGTGATCCCGAGGCTGAACTGAACTTCCATCAGCAGGTGCTGACCTGAGAGCTCACAGAATACAACGAAGACTAAGCTCATCTCAGTTATTCCTTCAGAATTACTTTTGGAATTATGAAGCAACAAAACTTAAGACCTAAAACGCTAGATGTCTTTCTTTCAGATGGTTCAAATTTGAAACAACTTTCCAATTACAGCTTTATTTTTAGTGGCTTAAACAACAGAACCTTATTCTCATACAGTTGTGGAGGTCACGAATTCAAAATAAGTCTTACAGGGCTTATATCAAGGTGCTTGCAGGGTGACTTTCTTCTGGCAATTACAATTTCATAAGTTATTTTTATTCTTATCTCTAGCGTATCCATTTAATCATGCCTACGGAAAGCAACTTCACCTGACGGCAATTTTTTTTTCTTCAGGGGAATATTATTCAAATAGACAAGGGGCTATGTTGTTTAAATTTACTGTACAATTCAAGAGAATTACCTCTCAGCACACTGGGCACATCCAAATGGCACTTAAACACACAATTTAGGAAGGGGGTAGAAAAGTTATATTCTTGGGGAAAACAAATATAGGGTGCTTAGGTGGCTCAGTTGGGTTAAGTGTCTGCCTTCGGCTCAGGTCATGAACCTAGGGTCCTGGGATCAAGTCCTGCGTTGTGCTCCTTGATCAGCAGGGGGTCTGCTTTTCCCTCTCCCTCTGTCTCTCCCCCAAACTCATGCTCTCCAATAAATAAAAAAAAAGAAAAAAGAAAAAAGAAGTTTTGGGGGCTGTAGGGGTGGTGATGATAGTTCTAACAGTATATAATTTCTTCTACAAATTCTCAGTAACGCTTTAAAACAAAGTAGCTTCTTTCCTAAATTACAAATACCATATTTGATTCTAGTACTTCCCTCATTAAATAGAAAACTATCAAGGTTATCCTCTGTGAACGGACTAAAATTGAACAAAATTATGTAATTACGAAAGGGGAGGAAAAAAAAAAAAGAAATACAAGCACGACTGAAAGACAAGTTTACCTGTGCTTTTGGATGTGTCTGCTGTGAGGAATGCTGAGATTGCTGTTTCTGCTGAAGCTGAGCGAGCTGCTGCCTTTGCATTTGAACTAACTGCTGTTGATGTGTCTGAAACTGCTCTTCTGTGATACCCCCTGTTACTGGTAAAGGACATTCATTTCAGAAAGTTTTAAAATACTTTTAACAACACAAGCAGAATACAATATAAAATGATTGTGCAAGATGAAAAGCAACCGCAAATCATACATCTGCAAAAACCCAATAAAAAGCAAAAGTGGTTTATGCTAACATCCATGATCTTCTAATGTCACATGCTAAAAAAAGTTCCTATAGGTATTTACTGTATAACATAGTTCTAACATGAAGATTCTAACCATTTATTCAGATTTCGTGTCTTTGAGATCACTCTTAGTTCACTATATCTTGGTAACTATAGAATGAGAAAAACTTTCATTTATTAATGCAAACAATTGTAATGACTAAGTGATGGCCTTAGTAAGAAAGCAGGACCATCTGCAAGACTGCAAACGATCCTTATTGCTGGTTTCCATTTAGGGCATTTTCTCTGATTACAAATCAGAGTAGAGGACAAAGATGTTCATCTAGTATAATCATTAGTTTTAAGCCAATATAGATCTTCTGCTAAAGTAAGTCTTAAGTTAAACCTAAAATATAAAAATAAAAATCTTAAGATAAACCCAAATATAAATATGGGCTAGAAATCAGAGAATTATTCAGAAATTTAAAGGTAGAATGTATCCTCCGATATAATTCATACAGTGTTAATAAAAGTTAGATTTCAAGTAAAAATAAGACATCTAAGGGGCGCCTGGGTAGCTCAGTGGGTTAAAGCTTCTGCCTTCGGCTCAGGTCATGATCCCAGGGTCTTGGGATCGATCCCCACATTGGGCTCTATGCTCAGCGGGGAGCCTGTTTCCCCCTCTCTGTCTCTGCCTGCCTCTCTGCCTATTTGTGATCTCCGTCTGTCAAATAAATAAATAAAATCTTAAAAAAAAAAAGACATCTAAAACTTTCGTTTAAAAGATTAGCTAAGAAAAAGTTGTAATAGGCAAAATTTTTCTACATTTTCATTCACTGGTTTTCAAGTAGATCACTGATGAACTGAGTTGAGGACACAAAGCTATTTCCAGAGAAGTTAGTACATTATCAAAATCAAGAAATTCTAAGTCCCATCAGAATACATCTACTACTAGAGTAATTTTCCTCTATTTTTCATTGCTTTCTTTCCTTTCTCCCAACTATTTCTTTGAATCAGCAAGTATTTACTATCCATGATGATGCAGACTGCTACATTAAGAGTTAAGCGAATACAGGGCAAAATAAACTACAAGTGTCCTTGTGATAAAGTCCTGTGGTGGTGTTGGAAAGAAAAGATACACCAAAAATACCAACTAATGGGTCAACCTTTAAATGCAATTGAGCAATCAAATCAACAGGACCTATAGGGGTTTAGCTAGAAGACTATACCCTCAACCGAGGTTACTTAACCCCCCCCACCCCCAAGTTTTCCATTTGGTACAATTACAAATGAGAAACTCTAAAAAATGTGATGGTATAATATATGTTATGAATAATAGTCTATTATCTATGAAAAGGGAGTTAGTCCCCAGAGATGGACAAAGCATTAGACAGGATTTCATTTCTGTTCTGCAATATTATCATTAAAATCTGTATTGGACTATGAAGGAAAAACAGTTTTTAGATAGCAATTTTATTTTTAGGAGATTAAAAGACCTGGGGCTATGAAAGTGCTCACTCTAAAATTTTAATATTACCTGTGTTTTTGAAGTACACATTAGTTATCTTACTGAATTACCAACAAAATCAAATTTTTTCTTTGTCTGCACATGTTAAATTCATTGCAAGTGTTCTATTTTTAAATGAAAAAAGTATTTTTAATTCTAAATTTACAATCTTCAAAATCAAATGAAAATGTGAAGTATTCATGAATTTCCAGCTGTTTGAAAACCTTGGGAAAGAGATGAAAAATAGTTTATTAGATAAAAGGCAGAAAGGAAAAATCTTAAGTTAAACCCAAATAAATCTGTTTAAGTCTTAGGTGGATAGTGTGCCAATTCAAATGAAATGGACTTGGAATCTGGTGTTAGCACTGTCTACTCCCTCAGCATTATGTTCACCTAGAGCTGAGTTTTTTTGTTGTGGTGAAAGATGGGAGGTTACAGTGATAATGTGAGGAACAAACCAAATTAAGTGAATATACTTTTAAGGCTATTTCAAAACAGAGAGAAAGGAGAACACTGAGAATCTTCTTCTCCAAAATCTTTTAATTCAGAAAATCATGACACAGAAATCTCACTAATTCAGAATAACTATGAACCTAAATTAGTACAAAGAACAAAAAGCACTTTTTAATTAAAAAAAATATATTACTTGGTTGGTAGTCTATGAATAGCAAAGTACTGCCAACTATAGGTGTTCTACTTGGTTTTTATGAACGGATGATCATTTACATATATATTAAAAAGGTTGTCTCTTTTGGGGAAGAGAGGATATGTCTACTTATTGCCCTTTTCTGTTGAGACCATAAATCTGCTCAGGAACCCCATCCTTTTCCTCATAGAAAACTCATTAAGATTTCAACAAGACTCAATCCAAATTATTCAAATTAATGATCAGTGTTTCCTAACCTTTATAAACCTAGGCTAACTCTAATGCCAAAAATTTCATCCCTGATCCCATTGCTGATTGAGAATCACTGATATAAATTCAATTTAATTCTAAGATTATACTTTAAAAAATGACATTTTTTTCCCTCTTCCTCTCAAGCTTAGCATTCGTTCTTGACATCTAATTCTTTACTATCAAGTTTTGTGCTTGAAAACAAGCTGATGTTCCTCATTCAGAATCTTCAGGAGCATTGTTCAGTATTATTTCAGCTCTTTAGACAAAAAGAGCAATTAGTAACTGTGGCACAGAATTGGAACACATACAAAAAACCCTTTCATTTTGCTAGGGTGAATGGAAAGTGGTAAGAAATGTATGATTTTAATGGCACAGGCACCATACTGAATTTTCATTGTTACGGCGGACTTAACGGTAGGTGGACTTGGTAGGTGGTTTGACTGAAAGCACCATCTCTACTGATTATTCTTCCTTTCATAAATTACTCAGATACTTTCACAAGAAATTTATTTTGTACACTGACTTGCAGTCATCAAAAGGCGAACATTAAAACACGCCAGGAAAGGTCGCAGTTATAGTGTGAAGAAATCTGTTTAGAAATGAGATAGATAATAAGGGGGACAAGCCTTGGGTGGGGGAGGGGGTTGTAGCGGCAAAAAAGGGAACTGGGAATGAACAACAACAAAAAACCTATCTGCTTCTATTGCTTAGGGCCAAGCCAAGTTCTTTCCACTACTTGCTTGTAAGTTGCTAGCTTAAAACTGAAATTTATGCTGGTCATAAATCTAAGCTACCCCATCCCTACAAGTCCTGTCAGTTTAAAAGTAACCACAAATCTGTTTTGTGAAGGGAGCAGATATATGGGAATCTAGATATATGGGAAGTGTCCTTGTATTGGAGTAATCTCTATGGTTAATACATGCTGAAAGATAGGTATACATATTATATAACTTTCCTCTTTATATATGCAAATATATCATTCTATACACATCAGTGGTGTACTTGCATTTCTAAATATTTTGTGTATATAACCAATAGTCTGTTTTTCACTAAAGCCCCTCAGCTTTCTGGCTTCTTCTTTTTTTTTTTTTTGGTATCTGGCTCATTACTCATCTTAGATTTATCATTTGCTTTGCTCACTAGATGAATCTATGTATATTTTTTGTTAGAATATTTGTCACCATCCTTGGAATGTTGATTTTGTTTTCAAAAGTCCTAGGCATTCTCATTTCATCTTTCACTTTTCAGGTATGTGGTTTCTGTATGGTGGTCTGCTAGGCTGACCCCTTATTAGCTTTCCCTCCAATATTCTGATAGTGATCTATCAAAAATATAATCAAGGTATCTCCACTATATTTTACACTGGCTTAGTAATTCTAAAGTCCAAGATCACTGTTTCTTAAACTTGGGCCCACAGAAGTATTCTTATGTGGGAAGTCTTCTGGAGTATTTGCTACCAGAAGAAAAATCTAGTGGAAACACATTCTGGATCTTCTGGATGATCATCTCACAACAGAATATAAACATATGATTTTTGTGCTTGTGTGTGCCTTTTTAAAATTATTTTTAATGCAGTGTTTCTCTAAGTGGGCTAATAAAATGTGTATTCTTGGGAAGCTATGGATTTTTTTAAACACTAGCCTAGACCATGTTTTCATAGTTTAATGAAGAACATCTAATATAGTAGTAAAGGTTATCTAAAAGTCAAAATGTATATATTATTATGCAGTATTTCTTCATCTACAGGGTATGTCTTTGTTACAAAAGTCTTAACATATGCTTTATTGAAGCAATGCTGACTATATGCACTTTAGTTTTAAAAGAGTGATCTGGGGCTGACGGGGGTGGGGAAGAGAGACAACCTATTTTAAACCTTGTAGTTCTTAGCGAAAGTGAAAGTTCACATAAACCATCAGAGCTACTGCGAGGATAAATCTTTCAATCCTTCAAAGTTGACATATTTGTCTAGGACTACACACATCTTTATAATGTAACTCTCACAGTTAAAGGCAAACTAATGAACAGACTGCAAAACTGTGGGGGTACAAAGGGTGAAGATGGGAGGTAGGGTCAGGGGTGAAGGGTGAGGGGATGAAGAATGAGGAACAAATCAAATGTAAGAATAAAGAAAATAAAGACCCATTTAAGGGGCATCTGGTTGGCTCAGTTGGTAGAGTGTGTGATTCCTGATCTGAGGGTTATAGGTTTGAGTCCCACATTGGGTGTAGAGATTGCTTGAAAAATAAAATCTTTAAAGACCTATTTTAACTTCTGATACCCAACCTAAGTAGTTACAACTGAAATTTTAGTATTATTTCCTTGAGCAATCTAACTAAAATCTTTTAATTCCTGAAATCTGAACCTATTTCTCACGCCTCTGGGAGCAACCATAAGTCAAAAATGAAACATTGTGAGTACCTTGGCTAGTTGTGAAAATGTAGTTTTACCTATTCAAAGACTTTCATACTTGCAAACATTTTGTAGCAATTTAAGAATGAAAAAGAAATGGACAAAAATTTAAAAATCAAGAATTTCTCCTGGAAAACTGTCCATAATACTGATGTACTTACAAATTGGTAATGTTAAGATATTTGCAGCTGGTCAAAAGGCTACTAATATCTATTCAATATATGAAGACAAATGGGAGGAAAAAAATGCTCATTGCATCCATGTGTTAGTCAAAACCAAGGTTAAATGTAAGTTAATCCAGCTCTTCAAGTCTGAAACAGCAAAGATTCATTCATTCATTCAAAAGTAGTCTCTACACCCAACATGGAGCTTGAACTCACAACCCTGAGATCAAGAGTCACATTTTCTACCAACTGAAACTGCCAGGTGCCCCAGGTAAAACTACTTTAAGATGTGCAGTCCATTTTCTTAAGTTTTGGATTTAAGAACAGTATCTCAAATGAATAGTTAAATACTGCAATTTTGAATGACTAAAAACTTTATCTATTATATAAAGAATGTAATACTTGCCATGTGCTGTAAGCTCCTTCAAAGGATTATTATCTTGTAAAACTACAACTCTCACTTAACATAGTGCTTTGTATATTAATAATTCCAAATAATTATGTGTGAAATTAGTTTTCCTTGGTTACTCACTTGCCATGTTCAGCACAATCTTTCCTTTCTGTCCTGCTATTCTTTGAGAAGACTTTTTCAACTAAGAAAACAGATCTTTATTAATAGTTAATAAGACATGTGTCTTTGCTTTAAAATGGAGTCTTCAGTTTTAGTTCTTCTAATACCTAGGACATACATTTCAATTTGTTTTAAGTCCTTTAAGTATGATATCACAAACAACAATCAGAATATATTTAGGGCATGGGAAATATTAACTGGGTTATTAACAAAATAAAATTCTTTGCCACTAACCTTCAAGTATTTTTTAAGAACTAAAAAACTTGTGATATAAATATTACTGACAAGTGTATGAGATTTCTATTTCTGATTAAACCCTTATTTGTTGTGATTTCCCACCTGTGAAACAGAAAATTCAGTTCTTGTAATTTGTCTAGCTCAGTGATAGACTCTGTAAGGTAAAAATATGGTCCTGTGTTAGTCTTTTTACTCTTAAAAGACAAACACCCTCTCACGACCAAGTCCACCAAGAATATGCAGAAGGCAACAGTATTAATAAAGGCCTAAAGATTAAAAGAATTAAAAGAAATAAAAAACAGACGAGTGTTCAATTCTTTCGTCTATGTCCATCAAACATATAATTACCAACTTTCTAAAAACTCCTACATCCTTCTCTTTCAGTTGATGAAGGAATTCTATCAGTATTTACTGAACTGTAGTGGAATCCACTTAAATTACCTAACCAGAACTGAAAGGACTATGTAATGAACAGAACTGGTACAAATGGGTACTTAAAATTGTTATGGCTTTTCAATTGTTTAGAAAATGCTGTGCCATCATGCATTTATGTACCTGTGTCTAGTGTTTCAAAACAAATGCATATATATATATATATATATATAAATAAAATGCATGGCCTCAATAACTACTAGAGGATCACAGCTAAGAAGGAAAACTTCATACAAACTTCCTTTACTCTAGTAACAGAATTAAATATATACCTGAAAATTTCTATTTAAAAACTAATTCTAGGGGCGCCTGAGTGGCTCAGTAGGTTAAGCCACCTTCGGCTCAGGTCATGATCTCAGAGTCCTGGGATCGAGTACTACATTGGGCTCCTTGTTCAGTAGGGAGTCTGCTTCCCTCTTTGCCTGCACTCCCCGATTGTGCTGTCAAATAAGTAAATAAAATCTTTAACAAAACAAAACAAAAAAACAGAACACTGATTCTAATGCAGCTTAGTTTTTGCATAAGTCTTGAAATTTGTCAAGAAGGAAATGGTACTGTGTTGAGAATACTAAAAAATTAAGACAGAAAATATTATACAAACCAAAAAGACTATTTTTTTTAATGGTAGGGGAAAGGTAAAAATTAAAAAAATTTACTGTCTATGACGTTAACATCACATATTTGTCACTTAAGTTACCTGAAAGGTGCATGCGCGCCTAAGATACTTCAAATGCTTATATTATGCTGATGTATTATGACAGTGTCATAAAATTCTAGAGCCAATTATTATGGAATTATTTAAGTTACAGTAAGTTATATTCTGGATCTATACATATAGAGTAATGATGATATAATTACACAACCTATGCATATTTTCTGGGAAAGAGTCAAGTCAAATCCTTCTGGAATTTACTGGGAATGTACAATAGAAAGCTGCAAATATCTGGTCATACTCATGTTGAGATGAAAAGTAAAATCTTTTTTTGGTATGGTACACACTGTTAGAGAAGAAACTCAATCTACTAACAAATCTAATTATAAATGCCTGTATTGAGATATTTTTAAACTCCCCTTTTGGCAAAAATTATTTTGAGTAATTTTTGGTACAGGAATTCTGGTTCAGTTAAATAATTTGAACACTGTCATGGGGCTGGCGGAAAAAAATAATCTGACCTAATATTCATCAACTTCCTATTACCTTTAGATTTCTAAGAAGGTTACCACCACAAATCATATTCGGTATTTATCTATTTCAGCTTCAAAACCTCATTAAACTTCACAGATCAATGAACTTTATATAATGGGATACCATTTTCCTTGCCTAAGTTTGCTTAGAGAAAAGTAACTAACTAATTTGGAGGAACAACATGTAAACCTCTAACACTCAACAAATTCAATTTTCTATTATAATCTTTAAACAGATAAATGTCTAGGTCAAGTTTAAAAATAAGCAGTCCAGTAACAGAAAAAGACTGAACATGACTGAGACCAAATTTAAAAACTAAAACGCGGGCGCCTGGGTGGCTCAGTGGGTTAATTAAGGCCTCTGCCTTTGGCTCAGGTCATGATCCCAGGGTCCTGGTATCAAGCCCCACACTGGGCTCTCTGCTCAGCGGGGAGCCTGCTTCCTCCTCTTTCTCTCTGCCTGCCTCTGCCTACTTGTGATTTCTGTCAAATAAATAAATAAAATCTTAAAAAAAAACCCAAAAAACTAAAATGATTTAAAACCACTTTAAAGAGGCTTAACATAATTTCATATAGTAAAACCCACCATCCAGGAAGTAATTTAGAAATACGTATGTTTTCTGGAAAGAAAGGGTATCATCAGTGTAAGTCAAGTCACATCTAGTTTTGTCTGTGGACACCACGCACTGCTTGTACATATCATAAGGATATTAAAAATTATACCAACTTTATAAATGAGATAAAGAGGAAAACAAATCAAAATTATATTTTAGATCGTCTAGATACTATACATTATTTACAACATACATGTCATAAAAATATTAAAATAATTTGGGCACAGTGTTTGTTAAAGTAAAAAATGCTCTCAGAGGTAAGCTACCAAATAAAATTATAACTATTCATGGGGAGCTTCTTAAAAAAAATCATTTTTCAGAAACAAAGAATTCAGTGGTACTCCTAGGAGCAATGCCTACATTTGAGCAAAGCTAATATACAAAAAAGGGAAACTTTCTTTAACAAGTGCACATGATGGCTATGAAAATCCGGTAGCAGCTTATAACCCTTTTGCCCATAGGGAACTTCCTATGCATTCTGCCTACACATTTACCATACCAGGCACACATGTTCAAAATATAAGTCAGGGTTTTACAGGTTTTAGGACATTGTTTAAAATGTGAAGCACAGTAATAGAGTTTAGCTTCTTAGACTGGGAAAAAACTGTAGTAGGTTAAGGTAAAAAATTCCTTTCTTTAGTGGGATTATGAAAATAAATCTTCAAAATTTACCCTGAGCACTTGGCACGTATTTAGTGGATAATGAAAATTAAGGAGAAAAAAAGAGCAGGATGCATTTTAACAAAATGAGAGCTTACCTGATATGCCATTCTTGCTGGTGTTCAATAAAGCTACAGATGCTGCAGAAACTCTTTTATTGTTCACAGTCTGCCCTGATTTTCTTGAGGTACATTCTTCACTATCACTGTCCTGTAAATTTAGTAGCCTTGGCTGGAAACACTGTAGTCGACATGATCTGATATTGCTTAGTATTTCAGAAAGGGACAGTCTATTTTCACAATGTTTACTGGAAGCATTGGTCCGAGTGAAATTAGAAGAAAAGTCTATAGTTTGCGAAGAACTTGAAAAACCATTCAGCATTTCAGGGTCTATCTGTTTCAGGACTGGGTCATGTTCTGTGGATATTCGGTCCATAATGATCCTGAAAAACAATATAAAACCAAGTATTATCTGGAAGAACTTAGTAACATTTTCTCTATATCTTTCCTTCCAGCTTACAAACAAAAACCAGGCCAAAACAAATAGTTTACCTTCCACCTCTGCCAATTCGCCTCCTTGCAAATCCTATACATCTTCTTGGGACTGTGAGTGTTGTAAGGCAATGCCTGTATCTCAACTTATCCAAATCTGCCAATTCTGAATTTTCAAATGAGTGGTTAGCTTGGTCCAAACGAGGCTGAAAAGAAAACAAAAATTAAAACTCACTAAGTAACTCTGAAATGAAGAGAAGTCAAATCATGCTAAAAATAAAGTACAGCATTAGCAGATCAATTAAAATTTAGTTATGAAACTGTAAAATTAGGGTTTAAGTGATATTAACAAGATAAAATTTTATAAAACTGAATGAAAAGTTCACTCACCAAAATGACTCAAATTGAATTTAATATTTTAGGGTAGAATATATCTTAGAAGAAATATGTCTTTAAAGAAAAATATGCATTTAATATCTATGTAGAAAAGTAGAGATGGGGGCAGCTGAGTGGCTCAGTGGGTTAAGACTCTGCCTTCCACTCAGGTCATGATCTCAGAGTCCCCACAGTGGGCTGTCTGCTCAGCAGGAAGCCTGTTTCCCCCGCCCCCCACCTCTCTCTCTCTGCCTGCCTCTCTACCTACTTGGGATCTCTGTCCGTCAAATAAATAAAATCTTAAAAAAAAAAAAAAGTAGAGATAGTAAAGTTTATAATTCATAGGCTTCCTATTGAGAGAAGTCAGAAGGAAAATTTTTTTGAACCAAAAATGGGTCAGGCTGACACTTCTTTATTTTTCTGGGCCTTAACACTTCTCTACCTTTTAATAATAATTTTCTCGCTCTCTCATTAGTGTAACTTGCGAATAACTTTCTACTTCTACACTAAACACACACATGCACACACTCTGAAAGGCTGGGAAGTGTAGATGTTACCATAAATGAAGCAAGACAAATGGCCTCTGCAAGTCATATCTGAAAGCTATCCGTGTAACTCTATAATTAGCCACACCTTATCTGAAAACCTGAGCATTTGGGAGTGAGGGTCATTGCTGACGTAATGCTGTACCAAAACTTGACTTAGTAGCACAAAGCAATTTCTAAGTGTGTCAAAATGTTTGAATATAATTATTATATAAGATATTGCTATGAGGAAAGTCTAAAAACGATTCTTTTATGTTTGATCCTTAGTTGGTATATATGCACAAGATGGACTTGCCTAAAATAAGTTTTAATAAGCAGCAACAATCAAAATTTGGGGGCATCTGCGTGGCTCAGTTGGTTAAGTGGCCAACTTTTGATTTTGGCTCAGGTCACGATCATGGTCATGGGATCGAGGCCCTCATCGGGCTCCGCGCTGAGCAGGGCGTCTGCTTCAGGATTCTCTCTCCCTTTGCCACTCCCTGACTGCCCGCAGGGGCACACACACACTTTCTCTTTCAAATAAATAAATAAATCTTAAAACTAAGCTACAATTAAAGCCTAAAGTAAAACTATATCACTAAAATTTGGAATTTTAAATTATTAATTTCTAAGTAAAGGATTCTGATATTTTTAATATCTTCTGAAAGTACTCAGTACCTTTGAGCATCTTTTACTGGTATGTGTATAGAGGATATTAAATAAAAAATGCTGATGGACTTCCCGTTTTCACATTAAGACTAAATTACCTTGACAAGAGTTACCTATTAATTCCAGTCCACAAAAACACTATAAAACCAAAGTTCTTACAGCATAATACTGGCATCCTGCTCGCCTCCTGAAAGCACAGGGACCATCGGGATCATTTTCTTCTTCAGGTTCTGATACTGGGGATGGTACCTAGAAAAAAGAGGCATGAAACATTCCATTTAGGAATTCAAAAGCCAACAACAGATCAATTTTTGTAATGGTCTAAAATCAGAATCTGACCACAAACAGTGAATCACTCCTATAGTTCATATAGCAGGCAGTAAATTCTCCCAAATAAAGACTAGCATAGATATTCTACGGTTAAACATGATTACTTGGGATGGATTAGCTCTTGCAGGAAAGTCAACACGGTATTGTGTAATTGCTTCTGAACATCTAAGTACCTAAGGATTAGTAGTTTTTAACATATTCCATTTATATTTTGTAAATAATATGCGGTCATACATTCTTTATTTTTGACAGTTATGCTTCACCCACAGGTAGATGTATTTTTATGCAGTAACTTTCTCTCTCTGTAATAAAGCCAAAAACTAGGAAGCAAAAATTGGCTTATGAACAGTGCTCCCCTCAAAGACACTACAGGTCATATATTTTTTCTCAAAGAGAATTCCTTATTTCCCTACTCATTTAAAAAAAAAAAATCACTTCTTAAAAAAGTTTTTATTTGAATTCCAGTTAGTTAACATAAAGTGTAATATTAGTTTCAAGCACACAGTTTAGTAAAATCACTTTTTAAACTTGGCAGATCAGAAACAGAAAATTAGAAGAGGAAAGGAGACTTCCCTCTTGTAGACTAGCTGCAGAGAGAAGTGATAAGCCCACAACCTGACAGCAAAAGAAAAAATAAAGACTTCCAAAAAGCTGTCATATAATTAAAAGGTATTCTGCCTAGAACCTTGTGATCTTAGATTAAATATCCGTATACAATGTGAGTGGACCCCTGGGGCAACACTGATCCATTAGAACAAACTTTATAAATGTCATAAAAATGGATTAAATGATATACAAATATACTCTAATACAGCAGAGAAATAATACGGTTTAGATAAACTTCTATCTGTGATGGTTAAAATAAAAAAAAAAAGTTTTGGTACTTAAGTTTCAGCAGTCTCGTAATTTCACTTTGCAGTACATCTCTTTTTCTGACAACGCTGGCTCAACCATATTTACTTGCAAATTTTGAACCTCACAAATCCCTCTCTTCCTATTTTGAGAGGAAAAATGTGTCTCCACATTATTTCCAAACTGTGGTAATTACCACTGAGCAGGGTCATCCAGGGGAGAAAGGCATTTGTTTGAGGTTCCAATATACCTCCACCAACCCTAAGGGGGAGACACAGAAACAGTAAGCTGGGGCTGATTCTTTTTCCCAGGGAAAAAAGCCCCAAACCTGAAATTTGAAAGGAAATCTCAAATGTGAATTTTATATTTTGGTTCCTTTGCATATTATCTACCTCTTCTAAACTACACACAGGGAAGGGTTACAAAGTCTTAAAAATTTTTTGCATAGGCATACCACCCCTTTGTCCCCACCACCATTCCCCAGGACTGGATTCCAGAATTTGGTCTGAGACATAGGAAGAGAGAGTTGATATTCGGAGAATCAGAAGTGTGACTAAGAAAAGATAGGATTTTTAATTCTGCTCTGCTGCAAATCAGTTGGGTAAGTCTTAAGTTAAAATGTTTGTTCTCTTAAGGCTCCCTATTCCTTTCTTCCTTGTTTACTGGGCAAAGAAGAAAACATATGACTATTTTAATGATCTTTTTAGAAATAAAATCCTGATTTTATAAAAGCTACATCCTAAAATAGCTGCTCACTGAATAATGTCCAATTATGTAGGTAAATACTTTTTAGTAACAAGAGGATATCATTATAAAAATTAATGAGGGTTTTTAAAGATCTAGTAAAAGGACAGAGAGGAACCTAAAAGTTTCAAAATATAATCAAAATTTTGAAATTTTCATGTAGGTCTGAGGGCTGGGTATGATATGAATAAACACGAGAATTTAGAACAGAAACAAAGGTCCCTTAAATGCATGAGGAATGTACGATTAGCATGTGAGTGTGCCCCACCATTAACGTGATGGACTTATTACAGCAAGAAAGGAAAAGTTTCTAGAGGTCATAATATCACATGTGTCATTCTTAAAGGGCTGGGTGTCTAAAGCAAAACTACGTAAGCTCTTCCGAGTACTACCAACATAAGGCTATTACTGATATATAATAAACCATGTCATATTCTTATTTAAAATTCTTTAATAATGTCCCAGTATATTTAATGTAGTAGAAGCCATCTGCCACCCGACTACTACTCCAAGCATCATTCTGCTCAAACTCTCTTCTCCTCTGCGTATGCTTCAGCAATGTTTTCACTCATATGCTGTTCCCCCTACCTAGAGCCCCTCCCTACTCTTTCTATATGGAAAACCACTGTTTGTTAGGACATTACTTCCTCATTCCTTCAAAATGGCTATGTCCTATGGCTCTTCAAAGCACTGAGTCTAACTGGATGATCCTTTGACAAAAGTAACAAATTATTTCCTTAAGTGCTTTTCAAGAGTGTACTAAATTTAACATACCTTTGTGCATTTGTTACAATACAGATAAATACTATAATATCTATAAATTAGTGATAGAAGAATAAAAAAAATACATAATCTACTCAAAGGGGACACATTTTACACTTTCATGTAAACTCTAGATTTTAAATAGTTACAACCATAAACTGTTTTATAGACAATCTTGCTTCTAGACATATATGTAATTTGGTTTTAAAGTTTTTTCTTTTAGAGCAATGAAGCAAAAGTGTTAAAATATAATAGTATGTATTTGTTATATAGCATTCTCTTTAGGTTGCCTATACCATATAGAAAAGAAAAAAGAAAAGGGTATTGCTAGACAAGGTGCTAAACTATAAATATATGTTTATCTTTTGAAATTGGTCTTTTAATATACAAAGGTCTTGTTTTAAAAATAGCACTTGTGAATGTAAAATTAAGATTTTTAAAATAGGGCACCTGGGTGGCTCAGTGGGTTAAAGCCTCTGCCTTCGGCTCAGGTCATGATCCCAGGGTCCTGGGATCGATCCCCGCATCGGGCTCTCTGCTCTGCAGGGAGCCTGCTTCCTCCTCTCTCTCTCTCTCTGCCTGCCTCTCTGCCTACTTGTGATCTCTGTCTGTCAAATAAATAAATAAAATATAAAAAAAAAAAAGATTTTTAAAATATATAGCAAACACTTTGCTATAAACTGTTGCAATATAAACCAAAGAACTATCTTCACAATTTACAACTTGAATCAGTTCTTCTTAATCTTTAAAATTAAATGGTTATTGCCAAACAAAGCAGCAAAATTTACATTAGAAGTTATAAAATAAAATGCTGGTGGAATACAGTTTTTTTAAAAAGGGAATTATTATTGGTGAATATTTACAATTATGTATTAACTATCTTAAAATATTGATAATCCATTTCTAATAGTTTTTTTTTTTAAGATTTTATTTTTTTGACAGAGAGAGACACAGTGAGAGAGGGAACACAACAGAGGGAGTGGGACTCTGGGATCATGACTTGAGCTGAAGGCAGATGCTTAATGACTGAGCCACCCAGGCGCCCCTCTAATAGTCTACTTTAAATATAGGGGGAAAGAATAGTAATGTTCACTTTTATAAAAGGTAAAATTGAAAACCACCTAAATGCTCCACAGAGAATAAATTCTACCCAACTGATAGAAAATAATGGAAAGTAAATATCATTTCAGTAGCCACATAAATAATGTGGAAAATGTATATATGCTATATAACATTAGGTGAAGAAAATAAGAATCAAAACTAAGAGGTCAATCATGTTTTAAAATATAGCAATATAAAAGACTAAAAGGAAATGTCTTTAAAATAGTTTTAAAACAAGCACCTGTGGAAATTCATCTTCATCTGAGCTGTGAAAGTCATATTGCTTAATATCACTCTTATTGATCACAGGCAATGTCTCAGGAGTGGGTTGCTGAGATGTTATCAAAGCCTCTGCTTTAGGCTTCTTTGGGTACTTCTTCTTTTGACGAACCACATCAGAAGCCTCTTCTTTCAAAGACAAATGATGAGGGTGCTGTTTACATGACGATTTTTCCCCCAAAAGGAAGAAATGAAAATCATTTTAGAAATCATGAAAAACTATACTGCTCTTTGAAAAACATACATTTTTACCCAGGAGGTGATTTTATTTACTGTTTTTAGTAGGCAAAAATTATGTGATCATAAATTGAAAAATGTTTTACTTTTTGCAAGTTGTGATTAAAAATCATAATGGTACTTAATTTGTTTTTTATATTGTTATTTATACTTAAACTAAGATGTTAGTGATTTTTAATAATTGCTCTATTATTATGCAAGCATTTAAAAGTACTTAAATTCAATTTTATTTAAATCCACTGTATTAATGATAATGAACTTTATTTTTCAAATAACTTGAATTAGATTATAAATTCATTAATTTATTTCTACACTTATTTCCAATCTACAGCTAGTAATTATTTTGAGGAAAAATAAGTTTATTAACTAGAAAAAAAACTTTTACTTTTTAGAATGCATAATTACTGTCTTCACTGAACAATAACTGTTCAAACTGTTCTCAAGTACCCCAGAATTCTGTAACAGCACTTGAGAGGCCATCTGGCAAGAAAGTGACTGATGGGGTAGGTTTCCAGGCCCCCTTGCTCTCCACTCCTCAGCGGAGAAGTTCTGTTTCTATGCATTTTAACATAACAGTATTCCATTTAATAAGTAGTGATTCACTACTTAAAAAGCTTGAAAATGATTATTCTAAGCACCAAAGTACAAGCAATATGAAAGTGAAAAATTATTTAGGAAGTTCTACATTTTCCATGTAGTCCACATTTTTGTTAAAACTACTGCAGGGTCAAAAATGGTATACACAATGAAAGTGCTGCTTAAATAGCAAATTATTTAGTGATATAGCTAAGTCTCATACAAGGATATAGCTAAGACATCAAAAAGAAAACTCCTACCTCTTAGAAACTGCCTATATTTTAAGGTGGGATGTGCGACCAAGCAAATACAGTTATCTCTGTATAATGAGGTAGAGCAACAATGGATGCAACCGTATCTTCTAACACTAGTAAACAGGGTGAGTGTTTATTCTTACAGATAATCTAAAATAGGAATCAATATATAATAAAAGCTGATTCTGTCAGTAATTTCAGGTTAAGATTTCATATTCTATGCCTATCAATCATATACCTGAAAAAAGCATTAGTTTATATAAAATGGATTTAAAAAAATAACTTAGAAAATTACATTTATTGCACTGGTAAATTTTTGGCTATAGAGGCAAGTGTGATTGAAAATCAGGTAGGTGGGCTAGATGCCTGTGATGAATAAGAAAGAACTTTGGTGTTTAAATTGACATCAGTTGAATAAAAGGAGGAGTCTTCCTGCTCCACATTCTTCTTTGACCTTTAAGAATGAACCCATGAAAAGTAAGAATTGTGTACATTTTTTAAAAGATGAATTTTCCACAAACACCCTATGTTGCTTTTTAAATCCTGCTACATAGAAAGCTCTATCTAAATACTCAAGTCAATACTTCTTTCTTATTTAAAACTAAACTCCTTAAAGTTTTATTAATTTTTATTATTTCTTAATTGAATACTTTAATTAATGTACCACATGAATCCTGAATAAATAAAATTCCTCAAAGTCTAAGAGACTAAAATAATCTTGGAGTCTAGATCTTTCTAATAGGAAGAAAACAGGATTTGAATGTTACAGGACTTCTTCAAATCACTCCAACTAGATAGCAGTTGATAAATGCTGGTTCTGGAAGTGATGATGAAAGTAAGAGTAACTTTCAACAGTCTCAATGAAGAAAGCTTTAATCTTAAGATTTTGATGCCTGCCACTCCAACAAAGGATTTGTTAAAGCTAGTGATAAAAAGTTGACTTTAGTTTACCCATATTCTGTAGGGAAGCAGATGGCATAGTGAAAAACACACGGTTTTTTGTTGTTAGACCTGGACCTAAACCTTGAATCAGCCCCTTATCAGCTATACGATCTAGAAGTCATACCAGGTTAAAATCTGTGTCAAAGGGCTTCTGTAAGGATTAATGAGTTAATTTGTATGTAAAAATTCCTAGCAAGTGCTTGGCAAATAGTAAAAACAACGCATGTTAATTATGTTTTCCCTTAACCAACGTATACTAAGACAAATGATGAAACCAGTAATTGTCTGATCAATATTACCATATGGGCTTCTCCCCAGAGGATATTCACCTTAGTTTTACATTCTTGGACTTTGTGATGATTTCCATTATGAAGAGTTGCTGGAGTGGCATATAACTCTTTGTCTGATCTATTGATTTTCACTTCATTAAGGATTTCACCACCATAGTCTCCCAAATGATATCTTGGAAAGGTAACAAAATATAAGAAAATGTTTTATAGTTTAAAAATAAAAACAATGATATTGCAATGAACTGGAACACAACTAATCAAATAGAATCAACAATTAATCAGATTATTCTTAACAGAGAAAACTTACAGGAATAAAGCAGCTCATATTTGGGATTTACCAACCAAAAAAACCCAAGGAATCTCTGAAGGAACGCAAAAGACAAATTTCTCACATATTTAATATTTTCAAACACTGAGAAATGATGTTTAGAATGCTTACCTCAGGAATCACATAAAACTGTTAGGTTTTATATAGTTTATTTAACTATATAGGAAAATGACTATTATATTAGAGACACATTTTTTTTTTAAAGATTTATCCATTCTAAAGATAGAGTGCGTGCAGGAAGGGGAAGCGCAGAGGCAAAAGCAGAGAGAGAATCTCCAGCAGACTCCCTGTTGAACATGGATGAGGGGGGCTTGATCCTAGGACCCTGAGATTATGACCCGAACTGAAATTAAGAGCTGGATGCCTGAGCTACCCAGGTGCTCCATGGAGAACACATTGTTAAAATGGACTGAAACAAAAAATGCTTACTACCTAGTCAGAAAACAAAATCATCTAAACATTCATTTCCCTCAAACTTTAAAGGAAACTTAAATAAAAAGAATGGTCAAAATGACCCCCAGGTTCTTTTCTAAATAAAATTCAATGATTCTGAAAAAAAAAAAAAAAAAAAAAAAATAAAAAATATTAAGTGTCTTAGAGGAGCTATACATATTACACACAAATTTGAAATCCAAACTGATAATCTAGGTTTTTTTTTTTTTTTTAAATAGTAACACATGAATTCTTCAAAAAATGTAGAATTTGAGAATCTACTCCAATTGTTTTAAAGCTGGGCAAAAAACAAAACAAAACATACTGTTTGGTCATATTTTACCCAACATCTGGCTAAAGCTGTGATTAGTATATAACAGTAGCAATGTTACCTTTTCTCCACAACTTCTAAGGTTAAGTGCAATAGTTCTCGTTTTGTTTTCTCTCTTCTCTTAATCATTTCCAAAATTGTTATGGCTCTACTAAACTCTCGTCTCAACTTCAACATCTTTTCATAAGAGGCTTCATCATTCTTACGATTCTATTGAAAATAAATTTTAGAAGAATAAACAATTAATCCAAATATCCATATTTCCATTTTCATTCAACAAAATCTTATGAGATCCAAGTATGTTCCATAAAAGCAAAATGTTAAAAATGTTAAATGTAAAAAATCATCTTAATCAGCAACTACATAAGAGAACCTATCTATTTAACTCTGAAAATAGAAGTATAAGCAAATAGCTCTCAAATATTAAAAAAAAAAAATATTGCCCATTGTTGAAAAGATGGAGTAACAGAAGGGATCATTCCATTGTAAACAAAATTTTAAGTCTGCCTGAAACAAAACGTAGTGTACCAGAAAATGTAGTCCATTCAAATTGATGCAAGGTGTTTTCCAGTGACAGAGAGAAACAGTTCTGTCAAATCAAGGTTACCTAAAAATAGCCAAAATGGGTCTCTATCCATCCATCCAGCTCTGTAATTGTGGGCTGGAAGGTTCAATATACCACAATATAAACACTTGCCTTGACAAGCAAAACCACTCAGAAACTCAAGATATAAAACTGAAAGTCGGATATAAAACATCTCAAGGAATGTAATTATTATGTTTCAAAGTAATTAACACCTCTCATTGCAGGGCAAAAACCAAGTGAAAACTGAATTTTGGAGTATTGTTAAGAAGTTCCTTCTTCTTAAGAAGATTTAATTAACAATTCAGAGTGAAAGTCCTGCTTAGTAATTAGACAAGGCTCATTTGTAATTAGCAGCATCTATCTGCCTACGAAAGTTACGGTTAATATATTTTGTTTAATCAAATAACCACAGAATATTTATATTAGGCATGGAACTATTTGCTTAAAAACAGACCTTATTCTATGTATCTTATTATTCTATGTATCTTATTCTTATTCTATGTATCCAGACAGACTGCACTTACACAATCTTTCCACCCTTGAGTTAATAACTCAATATGACATTACGACCTAGCAATTGCACTAGGTATTTACCCAAGGGATACAAAAATAGTGATCTGAAGGGGCACATGTACCTCAATGTAAGAGCACTATCCACAATACCCAAAATATGGAAAAAGCCCACATGTCCGTAGACTGATGAATGAATAACGGATGTGTGTGTGTGTGTGCCTGTCTCTCTTTCTATATATACATATATAAAATGAAATATTACTCAGCCATAAAAAAGAATGAAATCTTGCCACTTGCAATGGCATGGATGGAAGTAGAGTGTATTATGCTAAGTGAAATTGTCAGTGAGAGAAAGATAAATACCCTATGATTTCACTCATATGTCGAATTGAAGAAACAAAATAGATAAACATGGGGGAAGGGAAGGAAAAATAAAATAACAGAGAAGGAGTCAAACCATAAGAGACTCTTAACTATAGAGAACAAACTGAGGGTTCCTGGAGGGAAGGTGGGTGGGATATGGGATAACTGGGTGATGGGGATTAAGGAGGGCACTTGATGTAATGACCACTGGGTGTTATATATAAGCAATGAATCACTAAATTCTACCCCTGGAACTAATACTATACTATGTGCTAACTAACTAGAATTTAAATAAAACCTTGAAAGAAAAAAAAACCCAATATATTAAAGAGATTACTGGGGACACAGACTTGGCAGGAGTAAAAGCTGTTGTCACTTCATCAAGCAAAGATCACAAATATTTAGTGTGCTTGCTAAGAGCAAAGCAGATATGGAATATATTCTGGAAGAAAGAATTTATAAATACCTGTTATGACAATTTGGACAGTTTAAGAAATCAGGATTTATGAGCATATCCTAATGATGTGATGTGAAAAATTACTTGTAAATATTAACCAAATCTTTTGTACTGCTCCTCTCTTCTATTGTCAAGATCAAGTATGTTAAGAGTGGTTAAAAAAGAATGCAATGTGACATTACGATGAACCTGAAGCCAGGTTTCATAACTAGAGGATTATAAAGGAAAAAATAAAACTTGAGAAAGACTCAAAGTTTTACACTCTTTTATGTGTTTCTTGTATTTGAAAATTAATCATCACCTATAAATCATAACTTAAACTAAGTACCTTTTAAGGTACTACCTACTTGTATTTTAAAATGCTATGTTAGTAAGTCTTTTACCTTATCAAAAGGAAATTAATCTTCTCCCCTCCTTCTAGTACTACGTAAGAAAAGGCAAAATCTAAAGTACAGTTTTGAGCAAAAATTTTTGGCAAGCAGGCAACAATAATACCTTCCAACTGAATAAAATTAACATGACCAAGAGCAAATATTAAAGTGTCCCCCTGTATAGAGTACTGCACAGGTCCCCTACCCTCAAAAGGCTTAAAGTCTACTAATAATGAGACACACAGATTCAAAGATGAATAATAATACAAGGCCACATCCCACCTGAACAATATTCAAAAGTGCACAAGAACGTTTTAAGATTACCCTCCTCTTCACTAAGTGTTCCTTGCGGCCTACATGCTTCTGCCCTGTCTTAACCAGTCATTTCCCGCTCTCTTTAGACCCAAATAACTACCCTTTCTAATTTTTCCTTTCTCTAGCCCTGTCTTTTATTTTGAAATGATTTCAGATTTACAGTTACAAAACAGTATCAAGAATTCCTATATATCTTCACCCAGATTGCCTAAATGTTATTATTTTACATTTGCTTTATCTCTATGTATGTATGTATGCATATTATTTAATCTATACTATTATGGACTAAATGTTTGTGTACCCTGAAAATACATGTTGAAACTCCAAGCCCTAAATGTGATGTTATTCAGAAGAAGGGCCTTTGGGAGGTGATTAGGTCATGAGGGTGGAGTCCTCACAAATGGATTTGTATGCTTATAAAAGAGATCCGAGAAAGCTTTCTTCTCCTTCCACCATGTGAAGACACAGCAAGATGACTTCTGAACCAGGAAGTAGGCCCTCACCACACACTGAATATGCTGGTACCTGTATCTCAGACCTCCTAGCCTCTAGGCCTGTGACAAAGAAATATTTGCTGTTTAAAAAACTCAGTCTCTGGTATTTTTGTTACAATAGCCTAAATGGACTAAGATAAAGATATATACACACACACACACACACACACACACACACACACACACACATAAACACATACACAAATATGTAAAATTAGTAGTTATATTTAAAAAAATTTTTGAGACTAGTTGAATATATTACCGCCCCTTCATCCCTAAGCACTTTAATATGGACTATACAGAAACAGTGATACTCTCTTATATAACCAATACTAGTTTCAAAATCAGGAAATTAACATTTATTTTATTCATATTTCACTAATTATCCCACTAATGTCCTTTTTGACAACAAATATAATTGTTAAATACATTTTTAATATGTCTGCATAATTGTTGCTATGAAGGACATTAGTGGGACAATTTTTATTATTAAATTCACTCATAATATCAAATTTTTTCTTGGTCTAGGATCTGATTCAGGATTACAAATGTACTTAGTTGTCATGTCACTTTAATTTCCTATGATTTGGAATCGTTCCTTTGTCTTTCTACAGTGATCACGACCTTTACATTTTTTAAAAAGAATTATTTATTTATGTTGGGGGGAGGAGTCTTAAGCAGACTCCACACTGAGTGCAGAGCCTGACACAAGGCTCCATCCCACGACCCCAAGATCACAATCTGAGCTGAAACCTAGAGGTGGCTGCTTAACTGACCATGACATCCAGGCACCCCATGATCTTGACATTTTTAAAGAATAGAAGCCACTCATTTTTGTAGGGATGTTCCTCAATTTGGGTTTCTTTAATGTTTTTCCATAATTTAATTCGGGTTATATTTTCTTAATAGGATTATCATGTAAGTGGTATTGTATCCCTCTCCTATATCAGGAGTTAAATGATACTTATTTGTCTCCTTACTGTTGATGGTAACTTTGTTCACTTGATTAAGATGGTGTCAGCTTTCTTCAAATAACTGTTTTTTCCTTTTTTAATTAAAAAATTATGTACCTTGTTTCTCATCAAATTTCCTCCCAATACTTTATTATTATTATTATTACTATCATGGTTGCCAAATGGCGATTTTCAAACTTCCTCATTCCACTGCCACTCAAAGGTAAAATTCTGTTAAGGAAAAGTGTTCCCTTCTCTTTTATCAATCAATCCACCTACCAATCATCCATCCATCCATCCATCTGTCCATCCATCTATTTATATCAGTATGGACTCATGGGTTACTATGGGTTATTCATTACTCTATATTTATATTGATACTTAGAACTGTCCCACATCTGGTTAGTAAAGTTCCCCTTCAAGCTGGCTCTTCAGGCCGTCTGAGATCAGTCCAACATTCCTTAATTTTCAATCAACAGTCTTACTTTCTGGCATAGCAGAATGTTCCAAGCTTATCGTTATACCTTCCTAGCCCTCAACCAGGAAACACCATTTTCCTAAGAAAATGGTATTTAAAAATGATGATCTACGTAGTAGGCATGCTCACTGCTACTCAGCATTATTGCTTCTAGACCCTCTCAGCAAACAGAACTTAAGAAATAACACCTGTAATTGTATAGGTACATATACATGCACAGATCCACATCTATTTCTGACTCTTTCTCTATAAAACAGTGAGTTCATACTGACATTTTCTCCATGCTTTTAAGATGGCCCTAATCCTGTTTTCAAATCCACTCATTTTCTTTATCCGTCATCACAATGGTCTCTGCTCTGGACCAACTCTTTTCTCCCTGTTCCCAGTTACATATTATAGTTCTGACCTACTGCCAAATCTCTAGGAAGTGGTTCTCAAACTGCTGCACTTTTTCACTTTTAAATTGTTGCACTTCAGAATTAACCACAGATCTTTTTGTAACCAAGGATAATTCAAAGGAGACTGTCATATGCAGCCAGACTGAGAACAACTACTCTTGAGTTTCCTCTCCTGTCTATCTTGTTTATTCTGGGCCACAAAGAAGGATGAGAGAAAGTACAGTTGTTAACAGTTGTATCTATGGGGTTAAACATATTAAACACACATGCTGATTCAAGACTTTCCAATCAGTGCTTTCAGACATGCTGGTGCCTTAACACTTTCTCATTTAAGAATGCCCTTAAGTACTTAAGCACTTGCAAATTAAATATTAGTTAAGTGAATTAAATTCTAGACTGCCAAGAAAATATTTCAAAAGTCCTTTATTTTAGAACCTTTATATCTAGCTATATACACGTTTTCAATTTTGTGGAAACAGAAAAGAAAGTAGAGAACCATTGTTAGCTGTATTCATTTTTGTATATCCCATGCTTGCCCACCTCTGGAACACCTAGGGGTATCTACTGTTGACTGCTTTTCCAACGTTCTCATTTTGAAACACATAAATATTTCTAAGCAGTATTAGTGTGCATGAAGGGGTCTTGGTCCCACAACTGAAAACAGAGAGGAATAAAAAGACTACCAGAAAAGAAAATGGACCACTCTACAGAGGAAGGTCAAAATAACAGACAAAAGAAAGGGTAGAAATTAGTGTCAGGAAAAAGTGGTAGTAGTTATTTGCAATGGTGAAGCACCTAAATGTATGAACTCAATCTAGCAATTCTCAATATACACTGGTTAGAAAACAATGATTTAACCTATTTAAGAATTAAACGGATTTAAATATTTAGAATATTCTTTACATGTCAATAAATACTGCTCATTTTAAGTACCCACTCACTAAAAGAAGTCCAATGATACTCTTCCTTCAAAACACACTGCTGAAAGTCTATGTTTTGCAATACAGCTGAATCAATCACATTGCTTTTAAAGAGTTTACTTATTTATCTGAGAGAGAAAGCATGAGCAGGAGGAGGAACAGGGGCAGATGGAAAAGCAAACTCCCTGCTGAGCAGGGAGATATAGGGGTTGATCCCAAGACCCGAGGATCATGACCTGAGCTGAGGGCAGATGCTTAACCGACTGAGTGATCCAGGTGCCCCAATTATATTTTTTTAAAAAAGCAGATGGTAGTTCAGATTTTTCAATGGTTCAGAAAAACCTCTCCTTCCTCATGTTCAATTGTCTATATTTATAAACTTACCTCATGTTAGTCTTTTCTTAGCAAGATGTTAAATCTTCATAAAGTAGCTTAGATCTCCTTAGCTAAGAACTAAAATGCCAAATTGAAAACTTAGCCTGGGTTAGGGTATGTCATCTACACTTGGGAAATCAAAGAAAGACTTACACAAAATGGTTGTTAACCAGTAGGAGAATTGCTCCTAAAATACACTATTCCTGGCAGCTGTTACGCTTCATAGCTGTTATATTAACACCTGACAATGACAAGGCTTTTAATGTTAGGAGAAACAGGAATCCACAGAAAATGCTTTGCCTCCAAATCACAATTACTCATGGCTTTTACATTTATATGTTCCAATTTTTTGCGGGTTAGAGAATGTACTACTATGTATGGTGTTTACTGTTAATTATGAGAAATGGAAGACAGTGAATACCCCCTCTGAAGTAACAGGTTCCTCTATACCTTATCATTCCACAACATGAGACCTTTTTCTCTCAAAATTCCAGCTCATACTGCTTCTAAAAGGCAGATGGGGACAAGTTCATCAATTTGAAATTTGCCATAATGGACAACTCAGAAAAGAAGAAAAACATTCCACTGTTACTTTTGACTACTGGCAGAACAGGCTTGAAAATGAACTTTCCCTACTTCTCATGACCCAATAGTAGGTAGAGGGAGTAAAGTCCATTTTTATTTGCAAGAATTAGAATGTGGTTTCAAAGGAGATATAAGTTCTTAAGCTGCCTAAGAGGATATGTATAGAATGTATATATAATTTACCGAAGAGCTCAAATTTCTGAGGTACATAAAGATATATAACTCCTTTTACTACTTCAATTTCAAGTCTGAAACGGTATAAACAGACCTATAAAGGGCATGGGTATTAGATATTATACCAACAGAAGCCGACCGAAGGAAGCTACTGAAGAGCAGGATTTCTAACGTTAAGTTTAACAATGTTATTAGCTCCCCTGTAAGTTCAAAGTATTCAAAATTATTGAAGTTATTAGCAGAAAAAAAATTGGTCTTAAGTACTATTAAGGCACACTCAATTAAATCTAATTTGCACATTACCTTTCGAGTTTGCATTTTC
The DNA here is from genome assembly GCF_010015895.1 of Lontra canadensis. NCBI lineage: Eukaryota > Metazoa > Chordata > Mammalia > Carnivora > Mustelidae > Lontra > Lontra canadensis. The sequence continues at coordinate 11,629,558 of NW_022631005.1, forward strand.
TCTGTTCTCCTCCGAAAGGCAACATAAGGGTCATTGTTGGTAGAGCCGTCTCTTTTCTCTTGTTTTATCTGAGGAATGAGGGATGGCCCCCTGCAGTTTTTACGTTTTCTTACCCAGTAGTCATACACAGCTTTAATAAGGTAATCATCTTCATTTAGCAGCAGTTTTGCTTCCTGAAGTGTTACAAGCTAAATGAAAAATACAAATTGTCATCAGCCATAAGGTTTGAAAAAGAGAAATCAAAGTTAAGCTATATATACCTATAGAAAAAAATGTCATCAGTCTAACAATTATGATCAGACGTCACAATGGCAGAAAACACAATTCAATTTTGAAATTTTATAAAGGATTTATTAGTAAAAAGATTTATCTAAAAAATTGTATTTTGCTCTGAGAGATACTAAGTACCACAACTTATAATATTTAAGAAGCCTAAATGAACAACACTTGAGAAGATTTATGGCTCAGTTAAGTCTGTTGTTATGTCTGGAATAGTGATCCTAGGATGGTTCCTCTAGGAACTGTCACACTGGTATTTTAGGGATCCACTTCTTTATCACTGCAGTCCATATAAAATTGACGTACTTGGTCATATCTATTTCTTTACTGCTGGTAAAGATAAAATAGATTGATCAGCTTTAGCGGAATGAATTATGGGTTAATCACATCCATCTACAGTGAACTCTAGAAAAAGATAATGGGAGCTTTAAGACTCCAGTTTTAAGACTGGAAAACATCAGTGAAGGGCATTCCAATCTTTTTACTTTTATCATTTTGGAGATGAAGATTTGTTTTAAAACAAATTGAGATATCTCCTAAGAAATGTTTTCCTAAAACTTGAAAATGAAGGGGGAAATTTTCTTTCTGAAACGGTAAGATCAATATAGGAATTGATCTGATGGTTGTTATGAAGTCAACTGAAGACAGCATGACCCACCAAATAAATCTGATTTCTCATACTGGTATAATTTCATGGAATAAACGCAACGGTCATTGGACTTCCAGTCCTATGATGGTGATTACCAGGGCTAATTAGTTGGTTTCTTCTTATAATCTGGCTGCCAAGACTGGCCACAGGAAGAGAATATACTGACAATGACAATTCAAGTATTCTAGTCCATGTAATGATTACATTTAGTGCAATAAAATTATATGTGGCCATAGTTTGGCTTAATCAATGTCTCAGTGAAGTCATATTAAATTCATCTGAATGGCTGAGTAACTTGGGTCTTTAAAGTGGTGGGCCAGAGCCTGGAACAAGATATCAAGCCGAAAGAACTAATACTTCCAAACATCAACTTTAAACGGGCACCTTTGTTAGCTGAAGTTCTCTGGAATAGTTCAAGGTCTAGTGGTAGAGTAAGAACCAAGCTTTCTGGATCTAATAAAATTCGACCTCATGCTTACAGCATCGTAACATCACTGGGAGCTTTTGTGTGCCCTGGGAACCAAGGGAAACAATGCTGTGATATGCTACACATCTTCCAACTGTTTGGACATTCTGCTTCTGATAAAATGTAACCTTCACTAGTGATATCAAGAACGTACTTTAACTTTAGAGTGGGGAGGAGGATAGGTTTCTTCCTATCAAGCCATAGAGCAGTAGTGAGATTCTTACATAATACTATCAGGATATTTTCCCTGCAGGAGATGTAAGGGGATTAAAACACTGCCTCAGATTTCCTTCTCTGCTGCTTTTTGCTCCTTCTACAAAGGTCCTTCTGCCTGGTTGATAAGTACTCTCTTTATATCTCAGATAATAAGAATTCAGCACACTGTTTACAATTAAACATCCTGACACTTCTTTCCAATGTTAACCATATTTCTCAGTTTACTGATGTTTTTATGTTGCTATACAGTGTATTTTTATTTTACTGAGTAATTGAGTTTTAATCATTCTGGTAAGATTATCTTTAGCTATTCTAAGGCAATTAGTATCACTTGTATCGTTATCATCATGCTGATAGCATCAATTTGAGTGGGTAAGAACTAGTTGTAGATAAAGTCGTCCCAAATTATTAGGATACAATTAAAAATCCACAAAATCAGAATCCTACTACTTTTCTATCTTAAGAAAAAAGTTCTGCCATTCAGCACTTTCTCTACTAGAAAGCAGTGGAAACCAGTATTTACTTGACAAAAAGGTCAGTGATAAAATTTATTATTTCCAAGATACCTCTGAGTTGTTTGATTTACTTACTTTGGGGGCTTGGAGAAGAGATAAAAATTATTCCACTAGTTGGACTTTTCTTCTAGATTGCCATTAGCTTCATGAGGACAAGGATCACTTAGTTTGTTTACATACAGATTCATGGTTCAGCAATTTTAAGAAATACATTTATAATACATAAATGAATAAACTATGTATAAAAAAGTAGTGTTTTAAAAATATAGTCAGTAAAGCAATAAACAATTAATAATCAACTACTATCAGTCTATCATTGTGTTACATAGGTTGTGGGGAAATTAGGGAAAAAAATTTCAAGATAAAACTACCACCAACAGAAACTCAGAATATGACAATCAAGGCAAGACAAATACAATTTAAACAATGAGAGAACAATGTCAGAACTTTAGAACTCAGTATTAGTGCATTAAGATACAGGACAGAACCACAAAATACTCCATCTGGGAGTGCTTGAGTGGTAGCTTAAGAGACAAGTATAATTTCTGAGGACAGATATTGAAGAAAAGAGCAACAAGAGGTAGAAGAGGAGGAGATGAAGAAAGAAGAAGAAAAGATTCGAGAAACGTGGAGGTCAACAGCATCCACTACTATGGGGATATTTAGTAGGATATGGGCTGAAATGAATGGATGATAATGAGAAGGCCATTGGTGACCTGGGTGCAATCAGTCTACTGAAATGCACTGGAGTAGAGAAAAACGTTAAACAGCATGTCTAACCTTTTTAAAATGTAACTGACGGAGAAAAAAAAAGGAGAGACAAAGGGTGGTAATTTATAGAGAAAGATGGGGTCAAATGAAAGGGTTCTCTTGGAAAAAGTGACCCTTGGCATATTTTTGGGCAAAGAGAGAATGAAGAAATGAGAGAAGAGATAATTAAAGATGAAATATGCAAGGAATATACTGGTGCACGAGGAAGAGTTAAAATGAAAATTTAGGGACTGAAGGAAAAGGGATAAAAAACACATCATTGTGAATTTTGGGAGTCACTGTAGTTAACTCTCTTAACTACACATGATACAGTATCATGTGTAGTTAAGAGAGTTAAGAAAAAAAAAAAAAAAAGAAAAGTAAACTTGAAAGGTCTGTGGACCACCTAGGTGGAGATGCCAACAGGAAGCACAAAAAGAGAAAAATGTCCTGGAGTTTGAGAAGGAGGTCAAGTGTAAGGATATACGTTTTATTACCCTCACAAAAATCCTTGCTAAGGGGATATTAACCCCAAACACACAGGATAAGACGACCAAGGACAGAATTTCAACAAACTCTGATGTTTACAGAAATTAATGGAAGGATTCAGTAAAAGACTTACGAGGAACAATCACAGAAAATAATTTAAAAAATCAGAAAAGAATAAAGTATATTCAAAAGACCAAAGGTGATGAGTTCAAAGAAATGAGGAAAGCTCAATTAAAATAAATGAATGGGGACTATACAATGATAGCATTTGGCTGTGATCAGTCTGATCAGTCTGTTTTTATGTCTTCTCTATCAACCTAATAAATATTGCTTTAACCACAAACTTGATTTCTTGCTTTGAGATCTGCTACTATGTCAGCTGCAAAAAAGGAAAAATAAAGAAACCCAGGAATCCATAGTTCAGGCAATTAGAATGACAATAGTCTTTGGTATCTTTAATCCTTAGTCCTAATAACAGGACCATTATCTTGGCCCTAAAATGAACCTCCACCTTTGTCTACACTTATGAAAGCAGGTGCTATCATGCTGAGCCTACCAGGCTTTAGGGTTTAAAGCCTGTCACTGAGGGAAGAGAAATAAAATAGGTATTTTACTGATTATACATAGATCGTTAATTGTATTGTTCACAAATGCTTTTTGTTTATCCTGTCCCCACTTAGATAATAAGCTCCCTAAGGGCAGAACTTCTGTCATCTCTGTTGTTCACCCAAGTACTAAATAATTATTACTTACAGAAATGAAATAAAGCAAATTACAGAACAGAGAGCTGAAGGCTTCACCACCAGTAATTTCTGAGCAATCAGGGAAAATAACAGAAATACCAAAATAAAGACTAAACTTAGGACTGCTAGAAAAGTTTGCATATTAAGAAGAAAAAATGAAATCATGCCTAATGCCTGTGATCAAAATCTTAGGAAAACTGCACTAATAATATTTTTGATACTCAATCTGATAATTAAAACAAATTTGCAATAAAAAAAGGCAATCTCTCAAAAACCAAGTTGAATTTTACAAAATTCAGTTTTCAATGTACTTCTTTTGATTGCACATCAACTATTACTTTCCATCCAAATAGGGGAAAAAGATTAGTAGAAAGGCAAAATATGCAGCAAAGTCCTCTCACAATAGAAAAGTTTTTTAAAATGTTCTCAAGAGCTGGTAATGCTTTAAGGATTTAAAGGACGTAACTTGGGAGGTAAAGGAAATAACGAATTTGTAATGGGTAAACTAGTGAAAAGTGTTTAAGAGTCTACTGTAAAACATTTATTTATTTCTGTAACTTACTAATTAATAACATTATATTAATACACCACACAGGTACACCAAGAAGTTATTTTAAAAAGTAGTTTATTTTTTAAATCCAATTACAATATCTATACATGTACATAACAGTAAATTAGCGAAAGAACATAAAAATCACCAATAATTCTATCACCTAAATAGAATCATTACTGGTATTTTGTTGGGCTTTCTTCATCTTTTATTCAATGCACACATATAAATATAAATGCTTTAAATGAATCTCAGAGATTTGTACTTAAACAATTCTGTATCCTTTTTTTGAACTCTAACATTATATAATGAGCAATTTCCACTGATATTCAAAATGGTTTTTAATGGCTGTGTGATATTCTACCCTACAGACAAGTTATTGTGAACATCCTTGTTCAAAAATCTTTGACATTTTCACTAATTTTTTTGAGAATGATTCCTAGAGGCAGGATTACTAAACCAAAAGGTACAAACATTTTAAGGTTCCTGACATATGTTGTCTAATTGCTTTCCAAAAAGACTATACCATTTTCAGTTCTCTATATATTTAGATAGTCCACTAAAGAAAATCATCTCCTTGTGAAAAATTTTTTTCTTCACTTAAAAATTTTAAATAATATGTAAGTAAAATTAAAAATACATCTAAAATGATAATGAGTACCTTAATAAACGTGAGCAACTAAGAAGGATTTGGTATGAGTTATCTGCCTTAGAGATACAACCAAGCAAATTTAGCCTTTGAAAAGGATCAAGATGTTGTATAGCATTGCAGCTAGTATTATTTTTATATCCAAACAAGAAGAAAGGTCAGAATAGTACTCTTCATACTCCTATTCAAAGAAATTATGCTTAAGTATTCAGTTCAAGAAATACTGTATATAGAAATTCTAGGAAAATTCAAAAGGCAGTAGAATACAAAACACTCAGGTCTAAAGAAAATGCAAAATAAAGTTGCTAACTGGATTAATTTTAAGAGAGGAGACATTTTTACAAGGTACAGTACCTGATTAGAACTGGCTTTTTCAAGTCTGTCAATCATAATTTCAAATTGCAAAGGCTTAATTTCCATCTTTCTGTTAAGTCTATTTAATAAGGTCTCATCTTCTGAATCCATATCATAATCTGGTTGCTCGTTGTCTAGATTAAAGGCTAGAAAAGAAAAGAAATATTCTTCAAACTGAGGAGAAATTATGGAGTTATATAGTGTTTATATTTGACCACAGAATACTTCCAAATTACAATGCACTGACCAAAGAGTTGCTCATGAGCGGACATCTAAAAACTGGTTCCTGAGTACACAGGAAACTAATGTAACATACACTCTGCACAGACTATTGTGTAAAAAATTAATAATAAAAAATTTAAATTGGTTTCAGAGACTAAAAGCACAGTGGAAGAAAAAATCTTAATTCATATATGACTTAAAGTATAATAGAATAGTAAAAGCAATAACTAAGATTAATTTATTTTAAAAATAAAGGATCACAACAACTACTAAATGGGAAAAAATATTTGCAAATGACATTATCTGATAAAGGGTTAGTATTCAAAAGATATAAATAACTTATACAACTCAACAACAAAAAAACAAACAATCCAACTAAAAAACAGGCAGCGGGGCACCTGGGTGGCTCAATGGGTTAAAGCCTCTGCCTTTGGCTCAGGTCATGATCCCAGGGTCCTGGGATCAAGTCCCACATCAGGCTCTCAGCTCAGCAGGGAGCCTGCTTCTCCATCTCTCTCTGCCTACCTCTCTGCCTACTTGTGATATCTGTCTGTCAAATAAATAAGTAAAACCTTAAAAAAAAAACAGGCAGAAGATATGAATAGACATTTTTCAAAAGGCATACAGACAGCAAACAGACACATGAAAAGATGCTCAACATCACTCATCACCTCGCAAATGCAAGTCAAAACTATAAATATATCACTTCACACCTGTCAGAATGGCTAAAATCAAAAACTCAAACAGTAAGTGTTGGTGAGGATGTGGAAAAAAAGGAACCATCTTGCACTTGTTTTTCTGTTCCCACATACATTGCTTGTTTTATATTTTTTACTTCTTACAGTGTCACATCTTACACTCTTGTGTATTTTATCTTTTTCTCTATGTGGGTGTAGAGGATAAATTGTAGAGGATAAATGCAAACTGCTGCAGCCACTGTGGAGTATGGAGGTTTCTTAAAAAGTTAAAAACAGAACCACAATATACTACTACCCACTACTGGGTATCTATCCAAAAAATAAAAAAAACACTAATTCATAGGGATATATGCACACCTATGTTATTGTAGCATTATTTAAAACAGCCAAACTATGGAAGCAGCTCAAGTATCCATCAACAGATGAATGGATAAAGAAAATATGGTACACATACAATGGAATATTATTCAGTCATAAAAAGAAATCTTGTCATTTGTAATGACATGCATGGAGCTAGAGAGTAAAATGCTAAGTGCAATAAACCAAAGAAAGACAAATACCATATGACTTTATGCATACATAGAATTTAAGAAAGAAAACAAATGAAAAAAGGAAAAAGAAAAGAGAAAGACAAACCAGAAACCAGGCTCTTAACTAAAGAGAACAGATTATCAGAGGGGCAGTGGGGGAAGGAGGAGGAGAGGTGTAATAGGTGAAGGGGATTAATTGTAGACTTACTCTGATGAAAAGTGAGCAATATACCCAATTGCTGAATCACTGTATTACGCAACTGAAACTAATATAATGCTATATATTAACTAAACTGGAATTAAAACAAAAAATTAAAAAATAAATACTTTTCACTAATAGAAAAAAATAAAACATCACAAATTATATGCCCAAACAGTAGCAATTATTTAAAAAAAAAAAAAAAAAAAGATGGTATGGATTTGTCAACATGGTAGTTTAGTAACGTAGTGAGAAGCTGCAGAAGAAAATTAAGACTCTAGAAACAAGGGCACCTGGCTGGTTCAGTCAGAAAATTATGAGACTCTTGATCTTGGGGTCATGAGTTCTAGCCCCATGCTTGTGTAGAGATTACTTAAACCAAATCTTAAAAAAAAAAAAGAGAGAGAAAAGAAAAGAAAAGAAAAGAAAGAAAGGAAGGAAGAAAAAAGACTCTAGAAATAAACTCAAGTACAAAGAATGAAATGGCATTTCAAAACACTGAGGATAAAGTAGATTATTAAAAAAGGGTCCCACTTACTAGTTATCTTTAAAAAACTTAACCTGGAATTCTACCTTATTCCTAATACCAATAAATGATATATTTAACAAAATTTCATAGTAAAAAATAAAACAAAAAAATGCTAGAAGAAAATGCAAGGGGAAAATGTATGGGTGGATACAAGCTCAGAAGCCATAAAACTGATTAAATACATGGAAACACAAAAACAAGATATGTTTCACTTATCAAATAGACTAAAATCTAAAACTTGGTGATATACTATTTTGGAGTGAATGGGGGACTGAAGAGGAAATTAAAGCTGTTTTTTTGTTCAATTAAGAACACATACTCTTGGACTTGTCAATACTATTTCTAGGAATTTATCCTCTACACCCACATAGAGAAAAAGATAAAATACACAAGAGTGTAAGATGTGACACTGTAAGAAGTAAAAAATATAAAACAAGCAATGTATGTGGGAACAGAAAAACACGATGGTTTGTACATACATGCAGTAGATGGAAGCCCTAAAAATGAATGACAACAATGTATGTATACTAATATGGAAAGAAACCAATCTTAACAGGCAAGAAAAGCTAAGGTACAGAATAGTGTACATGTGTACTTACACATATTTTAAAAATATAGAGTATGTATGTATACATAGATACATACTCTTATAAATGCACAGCATTTTTTTAAGGATTTATAAATTTATTTGAGAGAGAGAGCAAGCATGAATGGCAGAGACAGAGAGGAAGAGAGAATCTCAGGCAGATTCCATGCTGAGTGCAGAGTTTGAAGCAGGACCTGGAGGTCAGGACCTCACAGTCCTGGAGGTCAGGACCCCAGCGGGAAGCAGGAATCTGATGCTCAACCAACTGGACCACCTATATGCGCCCAGAATATATTTTTTTAAAAGATATCATTTATTTATTGGACAGAGAGAGAGAGAAAGCACAAGCAGGGGAGAGGGGCAGAGGGAGGAGAAGCAGGCTCCCCACAGAGCAGGGAGCCTGATGTGCAGCTTGATCCCAGGACCCTGTGATCACGACCTGAGCCGAAGGCAGATGCTTAACCAACTTAGCCACCCAGGCGTCCCAGAATGTATTTTTTATATAGTAAACAAAGATATGTTTTTAAAAGGGTAAGGAGAACACACACATACACACATATGCTCTCTTATAATCACACAGAGTATTTTTGAAAGGATACACAAGCAAGTGGTAATAGCTTTCCACTTCTGGGAGGGAGACTGTATATGTAGAGAAGTGAGTGTAATCTGCTGTTTGAATATACAAGGCATTTACAAGGTGACTGGTTATAGCTTAGAGAATTTATAAAACAGAGGTGGTCTAAAATTAGCTGATAGAGCACATATTACTTCTTGCTAAAGGTACCTTTCAAAGTCCCTTATATTACCTTTTACTTGGATATATTCATATTCAAGTATCCAATATGCATAGCTATGCAGTGGAATGAAAATACAAAGAACCCAGAAGAAGAAATAATGCAAGAAAACTTCTCAGAGCCAAAAAATGACAAGTTTTCAGATTAAAAGGGTTTACTGCTTATGGCAACATTATCAACAAAAGCCAAACTATGGAAAGAGGCCAAATGCCCACTGATGAATGGATAAAGATGATGTATACGTAACACATATATGTGTATATATATACACACACATATAGGTGCACAATGAAATACTACTCAGCCATCCAAAAGAATGATATCTTGCCATTTGTAATGACATGGGAAGAGCTAGAGTGTATTACACCAAGCAAAATAAGTCAATCAGAAAAAGAAAAATACCATATGATTTCACTCATGTGGAATCTAAAAAACAAAACTGATGAACATATGGGAGAGTGAAAAAAAAAGAGAGGGAGAGGGAAACATATCATGAGAGCCTCATAACTATAAGAACAAACTGATGGGGCACCTGGGTGGCTCAGTTGGTTAAGTGACTGCCTTTGATCCGAGAGTCCTGGGATTGAGTCCTGCATGGGGCTCTCTGCTCAGTGGTGAGTCTGCTTCCCTCTGACCAGGCCCCCATGCTTTCTCTCTCTCTCTCTCATAAACAGAATCTTTAAAAAAAAAAAAAAAAAAAAAAAAAAGAGGAACAAATTGAGGGCTGATGGAGGGAGATGAGTGGAGGATGGGATAGATGGGTGATGGGTATTAAGGAGGGCACTTGTTACGATAAGCACTGAGTATTTTATGTAAACGATGAACCGAATTCTACTCCTGAAACCAATACTGAACTGTAGGTCTACTAACTGGAATATAAGCTTAAAAAAAAGGGTGTGTGGGGGGGCACCTGGGTGGCTCAGCAGGTTAAGCCTCTGCCTTTTGTTCCAATCATGATCTCAGGGTCCTGGGATGGAGCCTCACATCGGGCTCTCTGCTCAACGTGGAGCCTGCTTCCCCCTCTCTCTCTGCCTGCCTCTCTGCCTGCTTGTGATCTCTCTGTCAAAAAATAAAAATCTAAAAAGAAAAATGGGTTTACTGATCATGGTTCAAAATGAGTGGTATGCAATTAAATGTGGCACAATGATGGGCTAGTTACTGCCCATTACTTATTATGAACATGAGTATTATTACTACATAATATTATGCCCATTATATGCTATGTGTTAAGGGGAAATATAGGATCCCCACATTTCCACTCAAATCTTCAGTAAGGAAAACTACAGGAGGAATACTTTCAGCTTCTCTCCATCCCTTCACTCTCTCCTCAGCTAAGGAAGGAGTGTCTTAAACTGAATGGTGAACTTTGGATACATAGTATCTTATGGTTTTTCCTTCTTCTGAAGATGTGCATTCTAATCAGCCCTCTACTACGTGGCAAGCATGGAGGCTGATTCTGCCCTTGTTTGGGGAGACCTGCTTTGTCCCAAACCAGGGCCCAGCCAGTGGTAGGGCAAGCTTGCCTAATTCAGGAGTTAAGTATGAGAAACTCCACTGGGGTCATATATCTGTGTCTTGTCTTCCCACACCATTTTTATTAGTAATAAAACTGAAATTTTATGTGTCTATGTTTGTTTCTCAATTAGTTCCAAAACAGAAAAGAAAAAATGATGTTACGTTTTGCCCTCCTAAGCAAAATTTGCAAGCTACAGTCAACATTGTAGGCTATACTCAGTAATTTATTTTACAAGTGGTTATGCTTTTTTTGACTTCAGAACATTCTACCTTCTATACTTTAGTCTCCATCATACGGTACCTAAGATTATACATACTCTATGCTCAGTATTTATTCTACTCACCCTATTCTCACTGGTTATTTACATAAGTAGTATGCACTAGGACATGTGGCGTAAGCACTCTCTAACACAATGAATGTAAGCCAAATGAGAGGGTTTTAAATTCCAGGCTTTGTAAAAACAAAGTAAAACAAACATGGATCATTTCCCTACCTTAATTCTGTGAATTCATAACTCTTCACATAAACCTATCATTGTAATTATAGATGTTAATCAGTGTATCTACCTTTGAACCCTCCTATTCCATGTTTAATACCATGTAATATTCCATTCCACAGGCAACCGTACCATAGATGAGTAACTAACCCTTGAACACCTAACCATAGGTGATCAATGACCTATGAAATAGAATAGGGTTTAAAGCATACCTGGGTCAGATTACCTCTAACTGAAGTGTGAACATGAAGACTGCTTCTGGTTAAATAGGGCAGAATGAACACATAAATATGTGTCCTGAAATTCCAAAATAAAAGCAGAATAATTTTTTTTTTTTTTCAAATGGCATTTACAGAGGTGATGAGAATGAGCAGGTAACAATTATCAAATTTTCAGACTTAAAAAGTACAAGTTTAGCAGACAGGAGAACAATGACACATAAAACAGTCTGGCTGGGGAAGGGCAGGGGTGGGGAAGGGAGGTGGAGGGAACACAGCTAGAAGCAGGAAAACTCCCCCTATCCATCTAAATACTTATGGAGAGCTGAAATCAACCATTACTCTCTGAAAGAGCAGGTCAGACCCTTCTGAAAATAGGAAGATTAGTTAAAAATCTTTATATGGGTAATTAGATCTTTTCCTCATCTAGTGTAGCTAAGCAGCTACTTTTCCTCCCAAATGGCAAAGACTAATGGCTTAATCTGCAAAGCCTGATTCAGAGAGTCTGTGGATTCTGGAGCACCAGGCATATTGAGGGAAAGTAGAAGGCTCCATACCAAAGAAGAAATATTAAGCAAAAGTCTACATGTTGAATAGTGAATTCTCCTAGCACTCCTATCCACTGCCATCTCACCCTGAAATCCCTACCCCCCAACTCAGCTATAAAAATAAAAACAGTGTCAGCCACCCAAGAAAAAGCCTTAAGAATTCTTTTATGGAAAAACTGATTACTCCCCTAAAAAACAGCATCTGATAAATGATCTCACTCAAATATAAATGGTCAAGTAATGCAGAAATTTGAGCAGCAAAACATTAAAAAAAAAAAAAAAGGAACTCAGGAAACAAAGACAATGCAAGAGAAAGAAGAAGAAGAAAAAAAGAATCCTCACAGAGATATTACTGCATCCATGAAACAAGAACAGAAACAGGATACTATATAAAAGGAACACTTAGAGAACACAAAATTTAAAGCTATAATAGCAAAAAATAAATAACATCAGATTTCTCAACACTGGATGTTAGAAGACCACACCAGTGTTCAAAATTCCAAAGGTTGACTGTTTCCAACCCAATCTAAAACCCTCTCTACCCAGCCAAACTATCAAGTATGAGGCTACAATAAAAATATCAGACATGCAAGAACCCCCCAAAATGCACCTTTCCACACATCCTGTCTTAGAAAGCCACTGGAAGGTGTACTCCATTAGGATGGAGTATATCTAAAAGTAAAGTATGGAATCCAGGAAAGAGGGAAGTGAACCCGAGAGAAGCAAAGAAATTGCCAAGATGATAGATGATAGCTAACCATGTGGCAAGCCTAAGAGCAATCAGTCTAGAATAAAACAGCAAAATTAATGGTTCCTGGAAAAAATGTCCATGGAAGGAATAAAACTGACAGATTATTCAACTGTTTGAACATTTAAAAGAGTCATACTTCCATAAGATAATGTGCATTGAATTAATGAAAGGCACAAAGAAAAAGAAATAGGAACAAAGATAACTTGTCTCCTTTGAAAATAAAAACCTAACCAAGAAAGGAAATGCAATCATTAAGTACTTGTTTCAGCTGTTAATATTTGCAGAATAATACTGTATATACTGAATACTGATTTAACAATGTAACTGCAGCCAAAAAATGGGACAGGGGAAGTGTGATAAGTACAGAAGTGAGAGAATTTTAAATAGAAGAGAGAATGTACTAAAACAACTTTTAAAAGATAGTTACATAAGCCCACTATTTAGAAATATAAAGGTAAATACCAAAAGAAACAAGTAAAGGATTTGAAGGTAACTATCTCTCAGAATGGAGAAGACTGTCCTTATAAGGGGAAAAAATTTTCAACTAATCCTAATGATATGTGTATTAATCTGACAAAAATATGTGATTAAAAAAACTTAAAAACCCAAGCCCCCCCAAAACCAAACAAACACAGTAAAAGTGTTAACGATGGGAGCAAAGAGGTGAAAAGGTACCATTTACAATACGGGCCATAGAAGACCAAAGCTGTGAGGAAAAAGGAATGGGAAGGAAACGAGTAAAAGAACTCCAGTTCTAGTTTACAAGCATTAAAAATCCTTACCCTAATTCTCCCTTTTTTGCTTCAGTTGTATGAATAATCATAACCAACCTTACAGTCAAAAGTGCCTATTTAATACACTTTAACCCTTTGTAAAAAAAAATGTTTCCATGAGGGTCAATACAGTTTATTTCAAGGTTTTAAGTTTTAAGCAGAACTTTGTTTTTCCTTTGTGTATAGCCCTAAACATTTCCAGTTAGTTTTCAGTAGTTTAACAAAACCCTAATTCAGCTGTTGCTTTTAAGTACTGTGAATTACAATTACACTTAACAATGATTACCACTGATAGAATTCCTATTTACCTCTAAATGAAGGCTTCCGATACATTTTCTCTAATGTTCACAAAGCTGGGAAAGGTATGGTATTTGTATCTTCATTGCAAAATTAAATTAAGATTTCAGAGGTGTTTTAATTAGTTTGTACCTTGCCACACAGAATTTGAACGCAATTGTGTTGAATTCACGTGCATGCTGTTTTCTCTTTACTACAATCTACCTAAAAGGAGTGCATTTATATATTCTCCTAGTCTGTGGGTTGTTCTTAGGATTCTTTTGTTGTATAGAAATCTAAAATTTTAGGGGCGCCTGGGTGGCTCAGTGAGTTGAGCATCTGCCTTTGGCTCGGGTGGTGATCCTGGGGTCCTAGGATTGAGACACATGTCTCTGGGCTCTCTGCTCAGCGGGGAGCCTACTTCTCCCTTGCACCCTCCCCCCATCTAAAATAAACAAACAAACAAATAAAACAAAAAAAGAAATTTTAAATTTTAATACACTACAATTTATCCATTTTCCTTTATGGTTTCTGTGTTTTGTCTTAAGAATGCTGTATCTTTAGGTCATAAAGTTATCCTCACTTTTTTTTTTCCCCTAAAAATGCTAACATTTTGTTTTCCATATTTATTCCTTATTTTTATTTTTTTATATGGATAAGCATTGTCCCAGCACTACTTATCAAATATTTTCATCCTTTATCCACTGATTTGTAATGCCTCTTTGATCATAAATCAAATTTCCATATATGTGTGGGTGAGTATGTTTCTTAACCTTTTTACCTTCCATAGGTCTACTTATTAGTCATTGAGTAAAAGATTAATATTCCAAATGACAACATTTTAAGAAAGCATTAACTATCAGGAGTAAGGAAAGAATCAAACTGGGACAGGGGAAGCAGATGTGGGATAGTAGCAACTAGACTTCTTTGAAAATCGCTTTATAGATATGACTTTTAGAACCGATTTCACATTGTATGAAACAAAATCTTGGAACAAAATCCTTAAGAATAAAATTAAATGGAACAAATAAAGCCAACTGTCGTTTGGGTTCTATTACAAGTATCTTTAAAATACAGTAAAGTTATATTTCTTGTGGGAAATACTCTTAAGAGACCAAAAGCAAAAATGAAGCAACCAACAAACCAAAAATCTTCAATTTTTGATAATTATATTGTTGGTGCACACACTGGCATTACTATTCTGAGACTATTGTGGTGTAAAGTGGTATAAAACAAGGTAATTATGCAGACATCCTTAGATGTGAAAGAAAGTGTGTAAAATTAAAGTGTGTAAGACTATGCCTGTAGTCTAGAATTAAAAGAAATATGAGTATAAACTCATAATGTATTTTATGTTTCAAATTTGAAATACCTATTTCCTTGTGAGGACCACTGAAATGTTTGAAAAGACAACCACCAAACCGGCCAACCCAGTAGCAATGAACACCCCTAGGGCCTAGATTTCCCACTAAAAAGAACACAGTCTTTCTGGAGATAGGGATTCTTCCAGATCTGAGCCAGGAAATACAAAGGTGAGCCTATTACATCTTAGTTTTCTTTCCTTTTGGTATGGTACAGCCATGTCAAAAGGATTTAAAAAGCTAACCTGAATGTTTTTTCTACTGGCCAAAAATAGATGAATAGGAGTATCAATAAAGATAATGCAATGAGTTGAATCATAATAAAAATATGTTTAAGTCCATGATACATGATGATTCTAAAAACAATAAACATCCTCACTGTCACTTCCGGAATAAACCAAGCTGCATCAGGAAGTATAGAATTTTTGGTTCTCTCACTCCTTTCGTCTTTTTTTGAGGATCTAGAGATTCTCCCACCCCAGCTCCCAGCACATGCATAGGGTTGTCCAGGCAGTGGAGGCACATAAGCTGGAGGCTCAGTGAGGGATTAAGGGTGGTGAGTGGTGCCCCACCAGTCCCTGGACTCTGGTGTGAAGAGACTGCTTCCCAGGGTGGGGGAAGGAGATGGCAATACAGAAGGAACAACGTGGGGAGGAGACTGAAATGTGATTTTTCTTCATTGTTTGAGCCTCTCGGTGACAAGCAAAGGCTGGCCACCGGTCTGACTCAGGCCCTTCCTCATACCTGCAAGTGATATGGACAAGTTGTTCTGCTGTGGAAGCCCATACCAGGCCAGGGAATTGCTTCATCCCAGAATATTTATTAGCACAGGGCCTATGCCAGAGACTTTTTTCCCTAAGTGACTCCGACTGTGGAGGGAGATGTTCATTTTGGTGCCTCTGCAGACCAAGTAGAATTAGCCTATTTTTGTTTTTCTTTTTTTCCCCCCATATCATATGATTTTATTTATGTGAAAGGTTCAAAAAAGAGAGAAAGATCAGTGTTTGGATAGGGCTGGGGGTGGGAAAAGAAAGTGACCGTAAATGGGCATGAGGTTTCCTTTTAGGGTGATGGAAATTAAATTACAACAGGAGGCAGGAGTGAAGGGGAACCCAGGAATCAGGATGTGATGAGTCAGGTTAGCAAGAGGGTAAGGAACTTTGGTCTGGGTTCTAAGGGAGAGGATGAAGGGAGGATACAGTTTTCAGTTTCACCAAA
The DNA here is from genome assembly GCF_010015895.1 of Lontra canadensis. Classification (NCBI taxonomy): domain Eukaryota; kingdom Metazoa; phylum Chordata; class Mammalia; order Carnivora; family Mustelidae; genus Lontra; species Lontra canadensis. Next base: position 11,645,933 of record NW_022631005.1, read on the forward strand.
CACAGCAGAACAGCATCATCAGGAAAGTTCTCACACGTGAGTGTGCTCTGCCCTTTCTACACTAAACCTAGACACTTGGTTTCACTGCATTTATATGCTTTGTCATTTTGTGAGCTCAAATCAATTCACAAGACCTGTGCCCACTTAAAAGGGGAGCATCTATTAGAGATCTGGGCCAGTGAGTTTTTGTGTTTATGTTTCTTTTTCTTTTAATACCTTTGTCAGGATATCATCCATATACCATAAAATTCACATCTTTAAGTGACAGTTCAACATATTTATAAAGGATTTAGTGTACTGTATCACCATCACATATCAGCCTGATTGTAATGTCTCTCCCTCTGTGATGTTGTCACCCACCAATGATCATTGCCTTGATCCATCAATTCCTTGGGGGCTGCAAAATGGTGATATGCTATCATTCCTTCTTGTTTTGCATTATCTGGAATACTTCTACAAAGAGAAACATCCCCTCTTCAACTACTTAAGAGATCCTGAGATACGGTTCATAGAAAAAGGCGAGATAAATGCTCAAGTCCCAATTATATTAAGAAAATGCTGTGGGGTTTTTTTTTGTTGTTGTTAAAAGATTTTATTTATTTATTTGTCAGAGAGATAGAGAGAATACAGACAGCCAGAGTGGCAGGCAAGGCAGAGGGAGAAGCAGGCTCCCCGCAGAGCAAGGAGCCCCATATGGGACTCGATCCCAGGACGCTGGAATCATGACCTGAGCCGAACGCAGCTGCTTAACCGACTGGGCCACCCAGGCATCCCAAGAAAATGCCGTTTTTAAGGAGTGGTAGGAGAAAGATGTTGTGCTGCTTATGTTTAGAAATTCCCAGATAAGGGGTGCCTGGGTGGTTCAGGTGGTTAAGCAACTGCCTTCGGATGAGGTCATGATCCCAGGGTTCTTCTCCCTCTCCCTCTGCTGCTCCCCCTGCTTGTGCTCTGTGTCAATTAAGTACATAAAATCTTAAAAAAAAAAAAAAAGGAAAGAAAAGAAAAGTAAAACTTGAAGACAAGGTCATTTAAAAAAAAATTCCCAGATGACATGACATTGCATTAGCTATATAAAATCATGGGGTGGGGAGAAATGGTGTAGAGGAACAACATTACAATGTAGAGTAATGAGTTCATTGCAGTTCATTGTACTACTCTTTTCTACTTCATAATTCTTCATAATAAAAGCTTTTTAAAAGATAAGTATCTAAAATACATAAAGAATCTCTAAAAAAAATCAGTAAATGACCCAGAGAAAAATGGACCCAAAGACATGAAGAGGTAATTCATGTACTAAATGCTTAACATCACTGTAACTGGGGAAAGGTAAATTTAAATCAATAAATATCATTTCATATCCAACAGACTGCGAGAAATTATAGAGTTTAGCAATGATAAGTGTTGGTAAAAATATGAAAAAACAAGAATTCATGTATTACTAGTGAAAATATAAAATAGTATAACCAGTTTGGAGGGCAATTCTGCAATACCTAACAAAGTCACATATGCACGTTCTTTAAGACCCAGCAATTCCACTTTGTAGGTCTATAACCCACAGATGTACTCATAAATATGGACAACACATGTGTAAGGCCATTCATTGCTGTATTTCATAAGAGCAAAAAATTAGAAAAAAACTAAATGTCTACCAACAGAACAGATAAACTGATATATTTACACAAAATTATATTTATAAAATAGAAAGTTATGGTGACATGAAACATTCATAAGCAACTTTATTCAAAATAGCCAAAAACTGGAAACAACCCAAAGGACATTGAATAGAAGGGTTAAACAATCTGTGGAACATCCACACCATGGAATTATAATTAGCGAAAAAGAGGATCAAACTAATGAGACATGCAACAACTTGGATAAATCTCAAGGAAATTACGCTGAGTGAAAAAAAGTTAAGTATTATAGATTCCATTTATATAATGTTCTTGAAATGACAAAATTATAGAGATGGAAAACAGATAAGTGGTAGTAAAGCAAGGCCAAGAAACGTACCTATTTCATGAGATTCTTGGTTAGGACTAGATGAAATAATTTGTGCATATCATAGAGCCCAGTACAAAAGAATAGTGTTCCATATTGGTAGGCTGCTATTATTACTCTATTCCACTCCATCTGTAGATAGATCAAGACTACCCAATAATTTAACAAAATGGAATTAAAGTACAACTTTATGGGTAGGTCTTTTTAGTGCCCTTAATAATCAGGATATACAGAAATCATGGGTTTTAAATACTTTAAAGAAGTCTCAACTACGAATAACTGAAAACTATAATAGTCTATTACTAAAAAGTACTTTTTTCTATTTCTTTGAAGGGTAATACCTGCCATTTAATAGTCACTACTTCTATTTCTCTGGGTTATTTTCTTACGACTACAATTTGTACCCAATGTGCTTTTGACTTATAAAACTTAAAGTCACAAATGCTTTGACAGAATCTGAAGAAACTTTTCAAATTAACTCATAATTTAACCATGTAACCAGTCATGATTATACTTGGGACTTTTTTTTTTTTTTAATTCTGTGAATACACACATGTGAAATTCTAACTTAAAGCAAAGAAGAAATAATAAATTACCCAGGGGTGGGGGCTGCTTAAATGACTGACAGTAATGTCACAAATGATTTCTTCTATCAATTTTACCTTGGGCGGGGGGTAGAGTGGTTTTAGGCAAGTTACCAGTGGATTTTAATTAGTATTTTAGTTAAGGCAGTCTAAATCAAGGAATGGCAACTATGACCTATGATTTATATCTGGCCAGCAGCTTGTTTTTGGTAAGGCTGTGAATGTGTGAAAAGATTCTCACCTTTTTTGGGGGGGGACAGGGGTTGTGGGCAGCAAAGCAAAGTTTATTGAGCAATAGGAAAGTTTATTAGATGGAATATGAAGCTCCCAAAGAGGGAGGGGACCCAAGAGGGTTACTCAATTCTTACATTTTTATAAAGAAATTTTAAAAAATTTTTAAAGAGAAGAAGGAAGAAGTAAAATATGTGGTAGAGACATATGTGACACCCAAACCCCAAAACATTTACTTACTATCCAGCCCATTCAAAAAAAAACAAAAACAAAAACAAAAACAAAAACAAAAACAACAACTTGCTTATCAAGGTCTAGATTAGTAAAGAAAAATGTATTGTTTCTGAAACACTGGAGTAGACATATAACATACACATAAAATACACATAACATAAAGATAAGCAAAGATTTATTAGGTAAGTAGTTTTCAAAATTTTACTCTTTCGAGTAGTTTCTTCTCTCCTGGGTATCTCTCAGGCTCATCACCCATTAACCAAGAGAACAATCAATAATGATAAGTTACTAGGAGAAACTCTCTGAAATGCTCTTAGGAATGTGAACAGCAAAAAAGCTGTCATCTAAAAAATGAAATTATCCTTAAGGATGTCTAAGCCCTGAAAAGTTGAGATTTGAATTTGGCCAGAAACTTCTTTCTGGGGCTATGAAGTCACCTGCTCCTTTTTATGAACTTAGGAAAGTCAGCAAGAGCTATTCACTAATATTCAGAATGGGCCACTATAATTTGATTTATTAACATCATGAAAAGTATAGGCATTTTTGTTAAAACACGTAATTCCTTTAAAAATCCCTTATATGTAAAATTATACACTAAAAATGACAGGCTTCCAAAAAAATCTATGTAACTTAATCAGAGACCATACAGACTGTAATACAGACTGTAACTGTTCCATCAGACAGCATACATAACATTCAGAGTGGCTGGCTACTATCTCTAAGGGATACTAAAAATATACAAAAGTAACAAAATGGAATTGCCGGCTCGTGGGTGTTGAGAAAACACAGATTGTAATGGACTTCTGTACTGGGGATACAGAAGGAAACGCAACCTGCAACGCGCTAAGAGCTATGCAAGGCTGGGATGTACCTCTCTTGGAAAAATGAAGCCTAGGTAGAGGCACTCATTTTTAATTTTCTTAATATGGAGTTGAAAGGGCCCTTGCATGTGGAATGCGAAGCTAAAGGCTTTGTGCCTCCTTATTAAAGATTTTTAAAATTCTTTTCTCACTATCCCAGTCCTCTTTAGCAAGGAAAAATTAAAAAAGAATCCGGACAACTTCCATGTAGTACTGACATCATTCCCGGCATGAGCAATCATTGCTGAGCTAACTGGTATTAGAGAAACATGTGTAGCATAGAAGACTGTACAACAAAACTGTATTACTGAGGACAGAAGAAATAATTTTATCTAGATTACCTGTCCTGATTTTTCTTGTAAGATTTTGATACAGATTCTCTATGTCATAGCTCTTTTTGTATATAAATTTTATGAATCTTACCAATCAATAAATGAAGAGAGAAATGTACATGAAAGCCTTCCACAAGCACTCATCTACATAATTTAGACATCTGTGTTACTATTCATGTCCAATTTGCACCCAAAGGGGATTTTTTTTTGAGGTGGGGGTTATAAAATAAAGTTTGAATTTATTTTTTAATATGATAAAAATACACATAACATAAATTTACATTATATTGGCTCAACAAAGCCATCTGGATTAAAGGAACATGGTATCCTACCATATTTGGGTATGTTTGTTAAGAAAATATCACTAATACAAAAGGTTTGCCAAGGAAGCTCTACACATAGGTCACCTACGTACGTATCCTCACTTTTAAAACTTGCAGAGGGACAGGACAGCAGTTTACAAGCAGTGGGGTTTTGCATTTCTTCTTTCTACCCGGCATACAGTAATGAGCATCTTTCAAAACAATAGGCAAACTAAGGTCATCTGGGCAGTCTACAATGCATTTAGTAATGAAATGGTGTGCACCAAGACCCAAGAGAAACTGCACTGTGCTCATCACCAGCACATAATACCGAGCAATGGCATAATCCTCACTTGCACTGTCACTGAACCATAACCTAACGTTGCTTATCTTCTGGAGAGTAATCAAAGAAAATAAATTCAAGAGGCTATAAATATTAAAGGCGGTGAGGATGGAGGCAATATTTACTACTATTCTTTCAGAGTCCTTTCCTTATAAGCTGATTTTTCTCTGAATTGAATATGCATTTTTGAGGGTCAATAATCTCCTAGGTACTAACAACAGAAGAATATGGATGCCCAGATTAAGTGCTTCATGAGTCTTAATTTTTTTTAAATCTGTGTGAAACCTGTCAAGTCGTAAACTAGAATAAACAGAGAAATGCTGGGAGATCCGGACTCCAATTACCTTTACCCAAATTATATAGTAGTTACTCTTTTCTAGTAAACAGAGAAGTAAAAGTCTTAAAAATTAACAGTTCCTAGGGGTAGTCCACAGACCAGAACCCAGCTGTTCAATTAATCACATAATTCCTTTTCTTCATTTTGGTGGGAAAACACCAGCTGTGGGGGAAAATTATATAACTAAATATGGCTACTCAAGCGATACTTTAATAAAGTAAACATCTCACCGTCATAAAGTAAAATCTGGATAGTTTTCATCTTTAGAAAGTTTTTTCTTATTCGTGAAATCTATTTTGAATTTTCTCCCTCTTTCAACTCTTCCTTTCTCCTCTTCCCTGTCACCATTCTCTCTACTACATTACTGCTGGAGCCATATTAAAAAACAATACAAAACAAAAAAGTAAGTTGAAGATCAGACATAGCAGTTATTCACATGTTAATATAAATTTTTTAAAAAGTTTCATAATTTAAAGCTGAAAACACCTTATCTTACAGATCGGAACACTGTGAGAGGTTAAGAACCTTGGTGAGTTGAGCACAGATTTCAGGGTTTTGATTCATAGAGCTCAAAATTTACCCCATTACACCACACAGACACTATTAAGCCCTTCTAATCCTAACAGCAGTAATGAAAAAAATTCTTTGAATTTCAAAGGGAGCGAAAATATAGGTAAATCAAAAGATTGTTTATGTTCCACTTTGGACTTACATGTTTAAGTTTATAAATTACATTTAATGAGCAAAGGCAATGCACACACACACACACACAAATCCAAGCTATTGTGAACCAAATGTATTAGGAATTCAAAGATTTCTAAAAAAAAACAAAGTTAAAAATTAATAAGAACTCTAAATAGTGTTTTTAACTTAAAGGTATTTCAAGACAAGAACATTTCCAACATTTACCTATGAATTATCACTGGTGATTTTTTTTTTTTTAATATAAGAAGCAGCAAACGTCATCTGTATAAACTAAGCCCTTACTGTCATGTATCTTTAAGTTTCCCAACTGTTTAACTTCTGGAAACTATTTGCCAATATCCAATCCCTTTAATTTAATAAGACTGAGGAAAAAAGTACACCTTGTTTGTAAAGGCTCTTCTTGCAAACTGTTAACAACAGGATTTTCTAAGAATGCCATTTACTTACAAAGTCACTGGTGTTATCTCTTCTTCCAACTCTGCATTTCCTTTCTTGTACAACTTTCCAAAATTATGTTTATTAATCCAATGAATCCAAAAACAACCAATATTGACTGTACCTCAAATATACATGTATGATGGAATAGATACTATTAGAACAGATATCAATATAATAGATATCTTCTAAATAATAATAGATATGAATGCCATACGGCATACATAAAGTAGATGTGAGGGCATCCCAGACAGAGAGAGGAGCAAGAGTATAGACACGGAGAGTGTTTAACTCTAAGAAATATAAATTATCAATAATGAGTCTGAATAGACTTCAACTAGCAGATAAGGATTCAGAACTATAAATCCCTGGAAGTTGTATGCACATATATAAAGTGTGTATTATTATTATTATTAAACAGACTCATATAGTTTTACAAGTCTTACATCCGCAATGCTATTGTATATCTAAATCTCAGTTAAATGGGACCTAGTATACATTAAAGTGGACTCTGACTAGGTAGACCTATGAACTAGGAAGCAATTCAAATAAAACATCTTCCTAGAATCCCATATATACTTCCTAATCCTAAGGAAGTCCAGGGATCTGTCAAGGGCTCAGAAGTCTCTCCTTTACATAAATATCATCAAAGCATTTAAACCAGTGTTTCTCAAACTTTTGCATTCACCAGAATCTTCCGAATGGCTTCTCAAAACACAGAATACTAAGCTTGACCGCCAGTTTTTGACCCAACAGATCCAGAGAAGGGCCTGCTAATTTGCATTTCTAACAAGTTCAATGATGAACAATATTTTGAAAACCTCTAATCTAAACCTAAATCTTTGCTCTTAAATATCATAAACTTTACTTATGCCTAACTTGAAATATGCTGTTTTTCCAATTTGTAAATTTTTAGGGTCCTCAGGCTTCAAATAAATTTCCAAGGGAGCCGAGGACCACTTCATCATCTAAAGCATCTCTGCCTCTGCTTGGAGCTCTCCAAGGTTCTGACAGCCTCCAAGCCTAGCAGTTCTCAATTGTATACCTAGAGATCACAGATGCAGATAAAACTAGGACTCTTTTTTTTTTTTTTTTTTACTGTTTAAAGATTTTATTTATTTATTTATTTATTTATTTGACACAGAGAGAAAGAGATCACAAATAGGCAGAGAGGCAGAGAGAAAGGAGGAAACAGGCTCCCCACTGAGCAGGGAGCCCGATGTGGGGCTCGATCCCAGGACCCTGAGATCATGACCTGAGCCAAAGGCAGAGGCTTAACCCACTGAGCCACCCAGGCGTCCCTTCCTCTCTTTTTTAAAAAGATTTGTTTACATAGAGAGAGAGAAGAGAGCACGTGCACAAGATTGGGGGGGGGGACAAGCAGAACGAGAAGAAGAGAAAGAGAAGCAGACTCCCTGCTAAGCACAGAGCCCAATGCAGTGGCTCAAATTTAGGACCAGGAGATCATGACCTGATCTGAAAACAAGAGTTGGAAGCCCAACAGACTGAGCCATCCAAGGGCCACTAGCCAGGACTCTTGCCTTCCATATGCCAAGATTTCCTATAATTATAAAGCTTGGCCAGACCTTACTTACATTCCCTACCCAATATATAAAAAAAGTGAAGTGCAGAAGAGTCCAGGACCACTTCTACAAGATCACATACTGATCCAAGTCTCTCTACTAAAACAAACAAACAAACAAAAACCAAAACCCTTCAGGTTTATACTGTAATAAGGATTATTAAACAAACAAAGAAAAAAAAGGATTATTTTTAGTTTTTTGGCTAACTAGCCAACTAACTACATCCCTCTTCTACTCTGAAGAATCACATTTTATGTAAATGACAAGTATTACTGGCCAAAATTAGTAGCAAAGATGACAACTATGGGAACCTCAAAAACATGAGAACGGGTAAGTGGATTCTTTGAATCATTCAGGGAGAGATTTGTATCATTAGGGAGGGGCTATAGCCTAACAATATTAGATGGGACCTAAAGGATGTAACAGTGATGTTAAAAAAAAAAACAAAAAAACAAGTGTATAAAGATAATCATCCTTTTATTCAACCTCTAATTATGTTTTTTCTTGGTCTTCTCTCTTCTCCTCCATCAGACTCTCCCTTGTTTTCTAACAGTGACTGGGCAAAGGATGGTAACAATTCTGGAGATAAAAATGTTAATGGCTCCTAAATGAGTAAAAAAAATGACATAACCTCACTCATAATAAGAATTCCAATTTAAAAACTATACTAAGAGAAATTAAAGTCTGGATTTTGGTAAATAATGATGTGCCAATATTGGTTTCTTAGGTTTGACACAGTAAAGTGTAATGTAATTATTAGAGAAAACTGAAACCTGACAAGAGGTATAAAGGAATACTCCACTCTCTTTCCAACTTTTCTATAAATCTAAAATTTTTCCAAAATGAAAGTTTTACTTAAAAAGAATAATATGATGAGGTCCATTATCTCTCACCAGACTGGAAAAATTTAAAAATTCAAAAGTAGTTTTTCATCAGGCTGTGAGGAACTAAGCACTATCATACATTGTTAGTGTAAGTGCAAAATGGTGCAACTCCTATAGACAGCAATTTGGCAATTTCTGTAAGAAACATAGAGTTTTACCTTTATGAAATTCTGTATATTCACAGTTATTCACTTAAACCCTATCTGTAATAACAAAGGACTGGAAACAATCCAAGTTCCCTTCTACAGGAAACTGGTTAACAGTCTGGCACATCCAAATACAAAGGACTATTATGCACCAGTAAAAAAGAAATGAGAACACATTTTACTTGCTAATACGGAATCATTTCCAGACTATACTCCTACCCCCCCCAAAAGGTAAAGTGCCAGAAAGTACATATAGTATACTGACTTCTGTGTAAAAGGGGGTATAAAAATATAAATTCCTATGTGTCCGAATTCGCACAACAAAACCCTAAAAGAACACATACCCTAATAAAAGTGGTTTCTTATAAGGAGAGGGTGACTAAAGGCTATTTTTCATATACTTTTTTATTCTGAAATCATCTGAATGCATTACCTACTAGAAATAAAATATTAATTTGTAAAAAGAATTTTGTCTTAAAAAAATTCTGGGTCAGTGATCTCTATGTACTACCTGAGATTCTTCTCTACTGTCTGTTCAGATTACATATATTTCTCATTTACTTTCAATGAATCATTCAATAAATACAGAATGAAGGGAAAAGCCTCACTTAGACATCTGGGTACAGGCAGTATCTGAGTTTAACCAGTACAAACTAATTCTACAATTTCATATTACGTGCAAAAATATATGTTATTAGTATCTCATAGTATAAAATAATTAATAAGCAGGTCATAAAATGGGATGGCTGGGTGGCTCAGTTGGTTAAGCATCTGATTTGGGCTCAGGTCATGATCTCAGGATCAAGCCCCGCATCAGACTCCTCTGGAACTCCCCTGACCCCTGCTCATGTGCATGTTCTCCTTCTCAAATAAATAAATAAATAAAATCTTTGAAAAGACTATATCTCCACAGCCCACTAAATAGTCAGAAGCACGAGAAATTAAATAGCAGTATTTTTACAATAATTTGTTTTAATATCAGCAAAGCACTGAATGCACTAGGAAATAAACTCAGTACAGTTATCAGAAAGTTCTGAAATAGGAATTTTAATAGTTCTAAAAAATTCCAAACATATAAAACATAAATTGGAGGGCAACAAATAATTTCCTTTACTAGAAAGACTCTTTACTGAAGACTCCACCAAATGTTCTTTTCAAAAACCAGCCCTACTAGAGATAGATTTCACTTAAAAACATACACTTCAGATTTCAAAACATATTAGAAAACTATAATAATCTAATCAGCACACAAACATAAAGATAGATATACAGACCAAAGGGAGCAGAGACACACAAAATAAACCCTATGCAGATGATCAAAAAGGGTGCCATGAGAAAGGATAGTCTCTTCAACAAATGGTGCTGAGAAAACTGGAAATTCATATGCAAAAAAAAAATTAAGATGATATGTTTTCTTATATTATATACAAATATTAACTAAAAATGAATTAAAGACCTAAACATAAGACCTGTTAACTATAAAACTACTAGAAAAAAACAAATAGGAAAGCCTTCACGATGCTAGGTTTAGCTATGATTTCTTGCAGATGATACCAAAAGCAGGGGCAACAAAAGCAAAAATAGACAAATGGGACTGCATCAAACTTAAAAACTTCTGTAGAGCAAAAGTAACAATCAACAGTGAAAATGCAACCAATGGAATGGGAGAAAATACTTGTAAACCATATATCTGATAAGGAGTTAAAACCAGAATATATCAAGAACTCCTAAACTCAAGAACAAAAACCCAATTAAAAAAAAATTGCAAAGGACCTGAAGAGACCTTTTTCTGAAGAAGATATATAAATAGCATATATATATATATATATATATAATATATGTGTAAATATTATATATATATATATATATATATATCATGCATATGAAAAGATGTTCAACATCACTAGTCACCAGGCAATTACAAATCAAAACCACTATGAGATACCACCTCACCATCATTAGGATGGCCACTATACTGCCCACCCCCATCACACTTATTGGTGTGAATGTGGAGAAATTGGAACCTTATACATTATTGGTAAGATAACAAAAGAGTGCAGCTGTTGTGTAAAATGGGGGGGGTGTTCTTCAAAAATTAAAAATACAACTACTAAGTGATCCAGCAGTCACTCTTCCAGGTATATATCCAAAAAAAGGGAAAACAGCATCTCTAAGTGGTATGTGAAGACCCATGTTCACTGCAATATTATTTACAACAGCCAAGAGGCAGAAGCAACCTAAATGTCCATCAACAGATGAATGGATAAGCAAAGGGTGATACATACATACAATGGAATGTTACTCAGTTTTAAAAAAGAATGAAATCTTGTCACATGATGCAACACTGATGAACCTGAAGGACATTACGTCAAGTGAAATAAGCCAGTCACAAAGACAAATACACACAAGTCCACTTAGATGAGCTAACTAAAGTAGTCAAAGTCACAGAAACAAAAACAGTGTTGCCAGGGGTTGAGGGGAGGGTATAACAGGGAGTTGATCAATGGGTATACTTTCAGTAAAGCAAAATGAAAAGCTTCTAAAGATTTGTTGTACAACAATGTGCATATAGTTAACAATACTGCCATATAGACTTACAAATTAAGAGAAAATATTTGTTATTTTTTTTATCACAATAAAAGAATAATAACAACACCCCATTTTAACCTGAATTGAGCCATAAGGAAACAGGTAAACCCAAACTGAGAAACATTTTACAAAATAACAGGCCTGTACTCAAAAATGTCAGTGGTATGAGCACAAAAAGCCTTAGGAATAGCTTGAAGAAACATGACAACTGAATGCAGTGCACCATCTGAAGTAAATTAAGTTTTATGGAAAAAACGAGTAGCTTTTGAAAAAATTAATAAACTATTACTCTTTGTAAAGTCTAAAATCCTGTTTCTCCTTGAAGTGCAAATTATATTTTACTAATGAAATTACTAATTTCCTAATATTTAAACACACAAATTAATATTTTACTAATAACAGAACCACAAATAATCTGGGTCTAAAACTCCTTGCTAATCAAAGAAATTTATATGGTGGATAGGGAGACACAAAAAAAGCTAAAGGTGCCATCACTCAGGGCAGTGTGGTGTCACTGAAGAATCTTCCATGGAGATGCTAGTTGCTAGGTGAATATCCTGAAAGCCTATTTCTGGTAACTCCTATTAACAAAATCAGGTGTGCTGGGTTACATCACAGTATCTTCTTTGTGTGGCCCTGCAGGAGAGTTCTAAACACTTCAGTGCTGAGAAACATGCACTGAAATATGCACCTTAAAACCAATCTTCACTTTTCTGCTTTTCTCTATTAATTGTATCATGCCAAAAATATGCACTATTATGCATCAGACTTACCTCTTACTGTAGTATTTGTTTTCTCTTGAATTTCTTTAGCTATGGTCTTTAATTTGTGATACTGTATTTTACTCAGTCACCCCAATTTTTAAATTTTTTAATAGTGGGCATAAATAAATGCATAAAGACCTCAAAGGGACTCTCTTTGTACTATGATTTCTTTTTCACCTTTCTAGCCAGACCATGAAATGATTATTTTGCTTTTTCCCAAAACACCTGGCATTACTTTAATGCTTTCTGAGTTTTGGGTTTCCTCCTTCCTGTATTAGTAGCCACCCAGGTAATGCTCTACCATTTCAGCCTTTACACCCACACTCACAGCTTTACCTGAGAATAGGAGGCTCAGGTTAATCCCGAGAACAGAGATCCTTAGAGCCAGTTGATATGAATGTGGGTTGCCCTTAGGGTCTATCTAGCCTGGCTCACTATACCTGTTATCATGCCTCCAAGTCACCCCAAAAGAGATTTTCTAGTTTGACCTGGAATGTGTTCTCCAAAAATCCAATACACTCTGATTCTGTACTCATAGCACTTTTTCTAATAATTTAAATGTGTGATTCATTTCATGAGATCTGTGCTCAATTTAACTGTTTAATACACACCTCCTAACATTTTTACAAAAAGTGATGTTCCTAGAATGCACCCTTTTCACCAAGGAGTTTTACCGTATAAACAAAGCAATACTCTTCATTTGGGATCTTTTCCCACTCTTACCAATCAAAACATGTTTGTCCCATCAGGATAAAGGGTTAATTATTACCATTTTTGTTAATGAGAACAGCAAAGGATATTGCAAGGATAATGAGACTGAAGTTAGATGTTAGGCCAGCATCTACCTCACTCCTGCTGAAAACCTAGTGGGATATACAGGTCCACTTTACACTGAGTAAGTGGAATTTTTCTTTTCCCAATGTTGACCTGACGAAGGTTAGTTTTATCCGACTAAGAAGCCATGTGTACTAAGTGCATAGTAATAGAACACAAAGACTGGCACTTTCCCAGGGCTTTATTATCTTTGCTGCAGATACAAATAGCAGAAGTCAATCTCCTTTTAGTAAGTTCCTCTCCGTGCCTGGCAGATAACAAGAAGGTTGCCACTTCCCACCTATCTGTCCTCCTGAACTCTCCTTTTTTTCAGCCAAGAAGCAGCTGAGATGGTAGACTGATCTGTATTTGTAGGTATAATGCAGTGAGAAGAGGAAGAGACTCTTCCTTTCAAAACAAGATAATGAGTCCGATTTTCAAGAACCATTTAGCTGAATTCAAAACTAGACATAAATTAGCTTCAGAACACTAGGAAACAATACTGAAACAGTATCTCAAGTGCCTTCATGTTCTAAATTCTGAGATACTTAATGTTAACTGTAAAATTTCATCATATTAAATAAAAGGGATAATGAAGGTCAAAATAAAGAACTTATTACAATGTAAACAAAGTCATCTCCTCAAGGAGGAAAGTTTGGGTTCTGAATTTGATGAAGTTCTTAAGTTCCAAAAGGAATGAAGGAATTTTAACATCTGACATAAAGCACCTAAAGTAAATTTGTTTTAAGTTTAAGTAAAATGGAGACAGTGTCTTATGGATGTGCCATCCAACTGACGAGTATGAAGAATTAGCCAAATGAGGAACAGTTTGAGTATCCTAGGTCATCAGACTATATGGCTTTAAGATGCTTCCAACCTGGAAAGAATACCCCAGTGTATTCTGATTAAAGAAGTTCCTCAGACTACCAATACGGGTGACTATGGAGACCTAGTACTGAAAGAGGAAGGAACAATGTTCTCCCATCCATACCAAGACCAGAATCATTCCACTCTCAGCTCCTTCTTGGTATATATGTGTTCTGTCCTAAAATGTCCTAAAATGACACTCTTGTAAATAACAGAGCTCACTTTTTATTTCCAACTTGGATCTACACAGGTCCTTGATTTCACTGTATATACCAGTAATTTCATTGTTGTATTTGGTTCTGTGTACAATTTTGAGCCCTACAAGATCCATGTCTCAAAAATGCGATGGTATATATAATCTTTAATCATCCATTCAGTCACTCATTTATTTATTCAGCAAATATTAAACTGCATACCTAACCACATGGTAGATACTACGGAGCAGTGAAATTAAAAGGAAAAAAGTGTCCCTGTTCTCAATGACTGTTATAGCCTAGTGAAACAATACAGGGCAAACAAGCACAACTGAAGACGGTTAATCCCAAGATGAGGGTGTGTTGCACATGACATAGAAGAGCTTGAGGTAAACAGTTTACTTAGAGAAGGCTGCTAAATATAATCCTGGAGAGGAGACACAGAGAACAAGTTATATAGTACCAAGTGGAGGATAGAAGTAAAGGGGTATGCGAAGGCATGGAGGTACGAGAAAATATGGCATAAGTCAGAGTGTCGTAAGGAGCACATTATTTTGTAGCTGAAAGTGCAAAGGGTTAGAGGAATTGGAAAAAACAATGTATTGAGGCTGCATTCTGGGACTGTATGGTGAATGAGGCGAAATTCTGCTGCTGAGAAGCTTACCATCTAGAGAAAGAAACAGACCTTTACTTTCAACAGCTCATTTCAGTAAGGCTGGTGTCCTAGTGGAAGAACCCACAGGGAACTGTGGCTGGAGAGGCACAAAGAAGAAAAGCCTTAAAATACAACACTAAAATTTTATCTGATAGACAACAGATTCTCTAAATGGATAAGAATCACATTAGTGGCAACGTGGACCAATAAAGAAGCTTCTGCCAAAGCCCAGGCAAACAATGTGATGGACCCGAAGTAGGCCATCCTACTGTGGCAATTATGTCTTCTTCTAGCCAGGCAAATGGGGTACTTTCAAATCTATCATGCAAAAAACAAAATGAAAAAGCCAGAGCAGTATTTTCTGGAATTCCTTATACTTAAGGACCCAGAAAGAAGTTACGTCAAAAAATGTTTAAAAGCCCTTCCTTGAGGGGTGCCTGGCTGGCTCAGCTGGAAGAGCATGTGACCCTTGATCACAGGTTTGTGAGTTCAAGCCCTACACTGGGTATAGAGATTACGAAAAGTAAATAAATAAACTTTAGGGAAAAAAGGCCTTCCTTGAAAAAAAAATCTCAATGATAACATGAATTTAAATTTTAGTTCAGACAAGTTTAAGGCCAGTAATAGGCATAAAGATAAGCAAACTGTGGAATATCAATTTGATAGAATTAACAGGCACTGAAAATGACAACCACAAACTACACTAAACATCTAAGAAATTTAAAATATACAAAGAAAAAACAGTAAAAATCTGTATGTGCAGGAGGCTATTATACATAGTATGTGAATACATATGTTGACAGACTAAAAGAAAAAAATGAAAGTTAAAATAATGTTCTATTATTTTTTTCCATCTTCTACAGTAACAGAATGAAATGAAATTTAAAAGCCAACCCAAGATTAATATTTATTGTATCTAATGGGCCTAACCTAGGTGGGCTACACCCAATTTCTTTGTTCTTGGTTTTCTAGGATGGTTTTTATATATGGCCTTAATGTCCAGCTACACTATTACTAAATACAAAACAACAATAAACACATACTTTGGCTTGAAAAATCCTTAAAATTCCTATTATGAACAGCTATCTCCCTTCCAATACAAAGGAAAAGGCAAATTCAAATAAACTAAAGGGGTCAAAGAATACAGAGGAAACAAATCACATAAATAATTTCTGCATATGTCTCTTGACTGCTTCAGAGTCAGGTCTCTGGAAAATGGTTCTGATACCTAAGAGACTTTTTAAAAGGCATTTTTTAAAAATTTAGTCAACAAACATACTATTTATTATGTATCTATAAATCATGCACTTTACTCTAAATATACAAAGAGAAAATAAAACACTGTCCCTGCCCCCAGGAGCTCATGGTTTAAAAGGAAAGAATGGTTACAAACAATTGCAATTAAGTAGGGTGAGTCCTCTAACAGAGGTATGTACAAAGATACTGAAATGAGTAAAAAACAGAGGTCAATGAGAAAAGTCAGGGTAAGCTTCTTAGGGGAGTTAGGTACTAAATGAGTTACAGGAGGCGAAAGATGACTTGAATAGCATGTGCGAGGAAGTGTGAAACACGAAACAATCAGGGAAATGTGGGTAATTTTATGTTAGTTCCTATGGTAAAGAGAGTGAGGGGAAGAACAACAGGAAATGAGGTTAATGGAGTAGACAGGGGAAAATAAAATCACAAAGGGTCTTATATTCAAAGTAGAGAATTTGGCCATTACTCAATTCTGTCAAATATAAACTGCCGTAAGTTAAAAGGTGAACCATGAACTTATGTACTATAAGAAAGAAAAAAAAAAAAAAGCTTTCTGCTGGTGTCTCTTAAGAAGTTTAATAGAATACTCCCACACAAAGACAGACTAACAAGCGATAACAACTTCAGCTTAAGGTAAAGAAATAAACCAGCTATACAGAATGGAACAGCAAGGAACTTCATTTCTCAACTTGCCCTTAGGTGAAAGGAGGAGGGAAAACTCTCTCCCTGAGAACTGAACTCTAGGCAGGTCTGTAGCCTGAACTAAAGCTACTACAAGTGTAGTCTAAAAACAAACAAAATAAACAGCAAAAACTTTAACGTGTTGAAGTGTCCCTAGATGCTTGGCAGAAACAAATACAGATTTTCTTTAGATAAACTAGACCTGAATCCAGAACAATAGCAATTTAATATGCAATTTCATTTCAAAACTGGTCAATAAAAAATATGCATCTTAGAACTGATAAAAAACAGTAGGTCTTATAGTCTTAAATCTGGAGAGGTTTCATAATTACCTGAGGAACTTTTAAAAAATACTTATTACCAGGCCACATACCTCAAACAGGTAGGCCTTAAGCAGAGCCCTGGAATCTCTATTTTAACAAGCTACCCAGGGCTTTTTCTTACACAATCAGACAAGACATCAAAACATTAGAACCATCCCCTGAAAACTCCTACTGTAGACAATAAAGAATAGTATGACTTTAAGCCAGAGAATAATTAGATCAGAGGGACACTTTAAGAAGGCCACTGTGGTGCCAGTAGACTTTGTGGAGAAGATAACAATAGAAGAGGTAAAGGCGATGGAGGAGTTGTAAACAAATAATAAAATTTAGTGAAATAGTTTTAAAGCAAGAGATTGTGATTAAATATAACAATAGGGAGAAAAATAAGAGTAGCAGGGAGGCAGAAATAGAATTTTATAAAAATCAGATGAAGGTAGAGGGGTATATTTTAATTCTAAAAACTTTCTGAGGATTTGACCCTAATCAGCATTATAGCCACTAGACCTTTATAATAAATCTGAGTACACTAATCCAACTTTTAGATGTAAAGTAATAAGGTGTAGTAAGTGCTACACAAAATTCTGTACTAAATATCAAATGTTCCAAATGCAACTAACACTCAAAATGATTTCCAAGTTCAGATGTAAGCACAGAGAGAGTTTATCCTTAATGTTTTACATTTCTATGAATTAATATATACACACTGAAAAATTAAAATCTCTTTGAGCATAAAAGAGAATTTTCACTGGCTGATAAATTTAAATTACAAACAGAAAACAATGAATCAACAAACTTACGCTGAATATGAATGAACTGCTTTGGCTGTTTAAACTCTCCTTTGTACAAGCGATTGTAATAGTTGACGTTGCTCTCTGCCTCAGGAACTGGAATGACCATGCTCTCTTTTTTTTCTCTAAACACTTGCTGTGCTGAAATAGCTCGCTGTAAGTGATGTTCCTGGAAAATGTAAAGTAGGCAACATAAGTCGTTTTAATAATGTTAATTCAATGCATAATTCTACTTGAAATTTTTTTTAATAACTTCAAGGTGACTTAAGAATTAATTATAAACAGTTTCTTTGCCATAGAACTATAGAAAGCACTGCCATTGATAACACTTGTGCTCATCCTGGTATCACCTTAGATGTTTGTAATTTTATTAAGCAGAATTTTCTTTAAAGATTATACACATATTCACAAACTAAAACTTAACATCTCAATTAAAAGAAAATTGATTCCTTGTTTGCTAAATTAACAGAGGTGTTTATCACCAATACCAGCATATGGGAAAATATGCAAATGACAATGTCACAGGTTTTCATTATCTTCTGCAAGTACACACCTGAAACTTCAAAAGTACAAAATATGAATAACTCAAAAAAAAGAAAAAACTTACATTCAACAGACATTACTATTACAGCAAGAAATATATATATGTTTTTTAAAGATTTTATTTATTTGACAGAGAGAGACACAGTGAGAGAGGGAACACAGGTCAGAGATTAGGAGAGGGAGGGAGAAGCAGGCTTCCTGCTGAGCAGGGTGCCTGATGTGGGGCTTGATCCCAGGACCCGGACGGAGATCATGACCTGAGCCCAAGGGAGATAAGCTTAACAACTGAGCCACCCAGGCGCCCCAGCAAGAAATATTTTTGAACTAAGGTTAAACAAAAGTTCCTATAAAATACATCCTGATTCTAGTAACTTTCCATTCTCTTCACCACTTAATACCTACTTTCTCCCTTGGCCCACAAGGGACCATGCTCAACAAAGTAGTTTTACTTTGTAGAAGGCAAATTAGGTCACGTTACTCCGCAATAGATCCCCTTCATACTCAGATTAAAGATTAAAATTATCACAGACTAATATAAGACCTTATTTCTCTCTGACCTTATCTTCTACCTCTCCCTACCCTCCTTTATTGTAGCCACACTGCCTTTCCTCCAGGTTCTTAAACATCCAAAAGGATTGCTTTTGAAATTCCTTCAAGTCTCATCTGATCACCGAGAGGCCTTTTGTGGTTTCTTTATCTAGAAGAGTACTGGCTAAGAATTTATCAGATCATTCTTTCAATACATTTCAGAGCACCCAGTAGACACCAGATACTAAGAGTGAATGACAGACTCTGCTATTAAGGAACTTAGCTAGTAGAAGATACCTAAGTATACAATCAGGTTTGGGCTTGACAGACTTGTCTCTTCTTAATTAGTCAAACCACTGTTTAAGGAGGATAGAGAAAGATACCCAAAGAAAGTAAAATCTAAACTAAAACTTTCAGCATCAGGGCACCTGGGTAGCTCAGCCAGTAGAGCGTCCTGATCTTAGGGTACTGGGACCTCGTCCCACATCAGGCTCTCTGTTCAGCATCAAGTCTGCTTCTCCCTTTCCTTCTCTGACCCCTCTCCTTCTATGATCACTTTTGCTTTCTCTCAAATAAATAAAAAAAATCTTTAAAACTTTCAGGATTGATAGAGATTTAGATTTAGCAAGGCAAAGACCAAAAAAGAAAAAAAGAATCCAGGCAGAGAAAATAAAATGTCCAAAACAGACAAAAGCTCAGAGACATTCAAAAAAGGCAAGCAACTGAGATAAAAGACAGGTGGATGGGTGCTAGCTTATATTTGAATTTTTCTACTTTCAATACCAGAAGAAATGTTTTTCTTCATAGGATAGGACCCCAAGTTGGAGCACTAAATACACTTCCTCATATAAATATTACTATCATTAGTAAGAGTCTTCAGTAAAAAACTTTTGAGTTAACTAAAAAATTGTGAGAGGATCAAACACACCCACAACAGCATCAAGAGATTAGGCAAGCCAGGCTCTGAAAGAGCAATTTCTAGCATTATTTAAGCTTATACTCTCCTATTACCTTGCTGACATTTCACCTCTCGTGGTCAAATAAAGTGATGTAATATGAAAAGCCACCTTGTATTTTAATATTATTTTATAATTCTTAAAGTACAACCACAATTGCAAGCTTATTAACTCCTCAAAATTTGGGGACCAGTATAGATATTATACTACATCATATATGAGACTCAAGAAACAAATGATTTGCTCTTAGTTATGGTATATACATGAGAAGGTCAAATTTCAGGACTCAAATTGATTTGAGTTTTTTTTTTACTATTCCATCTTTACTAGAATGGGCTGTTAAAAACAAACAAAAAAAAGAAACCCAGGGGCCCCTGTATGGCTCAGTCAGTTAAGCATCTGCCTTCAGCCCAGGTTATAAACCTGGGGTCCTGGGACCCAGCCCCACATCAGACTCCCTGCTTAGCAGGGAGTCTGCCTTCCTTCTTCCTCTGCCCCCTCCCTCCACTTGTGCTCTCTCTCTCAAATAAAAAAATAAAATCTTTAAAAATTAAATAAAAATAAAATAAATAAAAAACCATGTTCTTGTAATGCTAATAATCTAGAAACATGGGTGGCAAGAGGAAACTGAGCTAACTGGTAGTACATTTTTGATGTGAAGAGATTCTTTTGCTATATAATGGACTTTCTCCTAAGTACAAAACATTTTTAGGTATTAACCAATTACTGAAATACATCTTTAATAGATGAAGATTTAATATTATTTTAATTTTACATGTGAGGAAATTTAAAAATAGATCATAGATGACTCTCTTCTTGTTAACACAGCTGGCAGATGACAGAGCTGTAGCCAGAAATTAAGGAGACAGATCATGACACACTCCCCCATTTTAATTTACAGACCAAATTTAGCTCTAAAAATAAATTCTCAGCTATCATTTCCTTTCCCATATTATCAGACAGCCTCTCAACCTAAAAATTCAGAAAAAACCAACAATGATACAGCTTCTAGAGGCCTGAGCTTCATACAATAACCACAGCCAGGGACAAACATGCAAACATGGAAGCAGGTACCAGAGTTTTCATTTGTCTTTATTGGGGCAAAGACTGGCAGGAATAATGGTGATTCTTTCTTACATGCTGCATTGTATGTTTGTGAGGTTAGTTGGTTATTAAAAGTGCTACTTGCTTTCTTTTCCATTAAGACGGTATTCTTTTAGACTCTTAATCTCACAAAACAAACTGGCGGCTGCTGGGAGGTGGGGGAGTTGGGACAGGGTGGTTGGGTTACGGACATCGGGGAGGGTATGTGCTATGGTGAGTGCTGTGAAATGTGTAAGCCTGATGATTCACAGACCTATACCCCTGGGGCAAAAAATACATTATATGGTAATAAAAATAATTTTTAAAAAACAGGTATTCTTTTGACCTACCAACTCCTCTTAGGAAATTCAACAAAGACAACATACAAAGGGGCAACAACGATTAAATAAAATGCTTATCAGGCATTGTTTATAACACCAAAAAACCCCCCATAAAGTCTAAATGGCAACAGGAATTAGTTATATAAAATTATGTTATATACATAAAATGGAACTCTTAGGTAGTAGTAAAAACCAACATAATGCAGACCTTTACTAACCTGAAAAGATGTTAGGATACTTCTTTGAGGTAAGAGACAGGTGGGTGGGTGCCAGTTTAGATGTACAAATATAACTTGCATAAATATAATGTATATTATAACATGCTATAATATAAATAACATGTACAAATATAAATGAGTATGTGTGTAGAAAAAATAAGACTAAAATACAGAACAGAATACACTACAAAATATTTTTTAGGTGGGCCTTATATTCTTCTGTGCATTTGCTCTCTCATATTTTCCAAATAC
Source organism: Lontra canadensis (assembly GCF_010015895.1). Taxonomy (NCBI): domain Eukaryota; kingdom Metazoa; phylum Chordata; class Mammalia; order Carnivora; family Mustelidae; genus Lontra; species Lontra canadensis. The sequence continues at coordinate 11,667,759 of NW_022631005.1, forward strand.
TCTGTAATAAATCTGTATTACTTTCCTAAGTTTAAAAAGTGGTGTAAGTTTTGAATCTTAAATGAAGGGACTCACCACCAAAATACATGAAGTCACTTCTTATGACTTAGACTTCTGAAATATCCTTTTGAACCTTACTGTATTATACCTAAACATTTTTGTGTTTTCCTAGATAATTAAATTCTCTGTGCCTTCTGTTTTTCCTAGTAGTATATGATAAACTGTTAAAAGCATGCTAAAAGGAACTAAATAACTCATCGCTTTTAGTCATATATAATAGGTACCAATCACTATCCTACAAAATGCAGGGCAGAATTTTTTGGGGGGATGTGGGAGGAGTAAATTAAGGCACTATGGCCACATTGGTAGAAATCAGCAGTGCTGAAACCTGAATCTTTGTTTATATGTCTCTTTTTCATCTTGCCAACCTCATGCCCCAACTTGTTGGGTATCAGAATCCATTAATTCAGAGAGGCTGCATAAGGGGGGAAAAAAAAAATCAAAGATTCTTCATTGGTATTTTAAAAATTCACATGCAAAATCCCCAATTAAAAATAGCAGGCTAAATGCCTACATTTATCTACTTCACCAATTACAATAGTTAATTTACCAATAAAGGACCAAGTAACTTATAAAGCCACAACAATAAAGAGAATGAGGGATGAGCCATCAGCCCTAAACAGAGTGTAGCAAAAATCTGGGAGATCAAAATCAAAAGACGGTGTTGAATCCCTGCAGAGGGAAAAGATAAAAACTGAACCCATCTGTCCTACAGAAAACAAGATAATGGGGATTTTGAAACACTAGTTAGAAACAGCTAAAATGAGACAAGCACTTCTTTGCCTATTCCTCAAAGTAGATCATTCTACACAAACAGAAGAGGGCATCATGGAATAAGTAATACTGTGAACCACCCTTAACCTATGGGAGTAAAGAAAACCTAGAAGTCTACTGTTATTATTAAAATTTTTAAAAAAGATCCAACCTGTAATGATACATTCTCTCCACTCTGGAGAAAGGAACAGAAAAAACACTTCAAGAAAAATGCACCGAACAAACTTAATTAAATATGCCCCAAAGAAGCATTTAGAGATATGAAAAATATCTTTGAATCAAACTCAAAAACTAAGATCAGAGGAGGATGAAAGACTCAGGAAAAAAATGAAAACAGCTGACTAACTCAGGAAAAAAAGAAAAAAAAAATCTCAGAGATGAAGACTGAAGTTACTAGTAGCCAAGTGCAAAATACACTCTAACAAGAAAGTGTTACCTAAAGGTTGTCAAATGACCGAAAGAATGAGATCAAGTAAAATGAATAAGACAGTAAGATGTAAAACAAAGAAGGAATGACACTGATATAATTGGAGTCCCTGAAGAAGAAAAACAATGCAAAAGAATATTCAAAATAACAATCCCCCTAAATGTCTGTAAATAACAGATCTGAATCTACATGTCAAAAAAAGCTCACAAGGGAACAGGATGACATACAAGAACCCTCACCACCACAGGCACAATTGACAATGCTCAGTACAGTCAGGAGAAGACACTCTGCTCATAGATTCACTCTTGGGAAGAAAAGAGAAAAGCAGAATGCACATCCAACATTCCAGCTTTTTGGGAAACTGCCCAAGGGACTAACTTCTGTCTCAGCTAACTCAAGAGCACGGACTGAAAGAGCCAGCATTCTTTGGATTCCTGGGAACTGTAGAGAACAAGAGAGCACTCAGAGTACTGCTGATGCACCAAAGAAATTATAGTACTGCACAGAGACACCAGAGGGAGCAAAAGTTAACAAACTCCTGAAAAACTAGCAATACTCTGTAACCAGGAAATTATGTGCACATGCCCAGAGAAGATGCATCTCCTGAAAAGGTTTGAGGGGCTTCCAGATTCTCTGCCTGGACTGACTGGAAAAGGTCTTCCCAGTATGAAGCCAATTCGTAAAAGACTGGGAGAGGTGACTGTTTTTGAAAAATGCATAAATTAGGGGCACCTAACTGGCTCAGTTGGAAGAGTGACTCTTGATCTTGGGAGTCCTCATCCTGGATACAGAGATTGCTGCTTAAAAAAAAAAAAAAAAAAAAAAAAAAAGAAAAGAAGAAGTAAAGGGAAAAGGAAAAAGAACAAAACGTAAACAAACTTAAAAGAAACTTTTTTTTAAAGATTTTATTTATTTATTTGACAGATGGAGATGACAAGTAGGCAGAGAGGCAGGCAGAGAGGAGGAAGCAGGCTCCTTGTTCAGCAGAGAGCCTGATTCAGGGCTCAATCCCAGGACCCTGGGATCATGACCTGAGCTGAAGGCAGAGGCTTTAACCCACTGAGCCACCCAAGTGCCCCTTAAAAAATTTTTTTAAGTAAAAAAACAAAATGCACCGGCTTGGGTGGCTCAGTTGATTAAGTGTCTCCCTTTGGCTCAGGTCATGATTCCGGTGTCCTGTGATCCCTCTCACTGGGTTCCCTGCTCAGCAGGGAGACTGCTTTTCTCCCTCTGCTCTTCCCCCTTGCTCATACTCATTTCCTCTCACTTTTCTCTCTCTTAAATAAAATCTTAAAAAGAAAAAAATAATAATAAAATGCACAAATTACAGTAAAAAAATAACAAGGTGCACCAAGAAATAGGAAATACACTCAAAGAAACAAAATAAACCTACCAAAAAGACCCTAAAGAAATGGAGATGTGTGAATTATTTGACAACAAAGTTTAAAATAATTATCTTAATAAAGCTCAACATGCTACAAAAACCCCCACAAATAGGCAGTTAAATGAAATCAGGGGAACTGATGCATGAACAAAATGAGACTAGCAATGAAGACATAAGAAATATCAAAAAGAACCAAACAAATTCTGGAGCTGAAGATTACAGTAGCCAAACTGAAAAACCCACTAGAGGGATTCAACAGCATACGTCATTAAGCAGAGGAAATAATTAGTGAACTCAAAAAGAAATCATTTGAAATTATTTAGTCAGAGGAACAAAAAAGGGGTAAAGAAATGAAGAAAGCCTAAGAGATTTATAGGACACTGCTGACAGACCAATATAAACATTATGGAAGCCCCAAAAGGAGAAAAGAGAAAGGAGCAGAGAACTTGTTTGAAAAAACAATGGCTGAAAATCAAATCAGAGGAAAGAAATCCAAATCAAAAATGCTCAAATAACATCAGCAAAGATGAACTCAAAGTCCACACTAAGACACACTGTAATCAAACTGCCAAAAGTCAAAGACAAAGACAGAATCTTGAAAGCAGCAAGGGAAAAGCAAATCATCATGTACAAAGGAATAGCCATAAAATTATCAACAATTTCTCATCAGAAATATTACATGCCAGAAAGGAATGGGCTCATAAAGTCAAAGCATTGGAAGAAAAAACTGCCAATCAAGATATTACATCTGGAAAAACTGTCCTTCAAAAATGACAAAGGACAAATAACGACCTATCCATATAAACAAAAATGAGGGAATTTATATTTACTAGCCCTGTCTATAAGAATTGCTAAAAGGAGTCATTTCAAGTTGAAACAAAAAGACACTTAACAACACAAAAACATTCAAAAACATAAAACTCTGGTAAAGGTATATATATAGACAAATACAGAATCTTGAATACTATAATGGTAGTGCATAAGTCATTTTTGATTCTGGTACAGAACTTAAACGATAAAAGCATAAGAGTAAGAATTAATGGTGCCTGGGGGGCTCAGCTGGCTGAGACGCTGGCTGCCTTTGGCTTAGGTCATGATCCTGGAGTCCCAGGATGGAGTCCCACATCAGGCTCCCTGCTCAGTGGGGAGTCTGCTTCTCTCTCTGACCCTCCCCCCTTTCGTGCTCTCTCTCTCTCTTTCTAATAATATCTTAAAAAAAAAAGTGTTAAATAAAATAATGTTAATGACACAAAACGTAGAAAGACTCAATTTGTAACATTAATAACATAGAACAAGAGATATAAACAATTTGAATTTTTCTACACAAATGAGTTCATCAGTTTAAAAAAAAAAAAAACCAAAACCGTTATACTGTTTTCATTTGTCTCAGTATTTTCCAAATTCCTCCATGACTTCTTTCTTGATCCACTGATTTGTTCAGAAATGTGTTGTTCAGTTTCCACATATTTGTGACTCTTTCAGTTTTCCTTTGCTGTTATTTCTAGTTTTATTCCATTGTGGTTGGAAAATATACTTGGTATGACTTCATACTTCTTAAATTTGATAAAAGTTGTTTTGTGGCCTAATGTGATCTATTCTGGAGAATGTTCTGTTGTATACTTGAGAAAAATAGGTATTCTGCTGTTATTGTGTGGAGTGTTCTGTATATGTCAAGCTCTTACCAAATAATTGAGAAGGAAAAACTTCCAAATTCATTTAACGAGACCAGTACTACCCTGATAGCAGGATCAGACAAATACTACAAGAAGGAGGAGGGGGGAATGCGTGAAAATAGTCAAAAGGTACAAACTTCTGGTTACAATTGTAGTAAGTTGTGGGGATGTAATGTACAGCATGGTGGCTATAGTTAAAAATACTATACCGTACACTCCAAAAATGTTCACGGACTGTAACAGTAACAGAATTACCATAGTATCTGGCAATCCCACTTTTATGTGTATATCCAAAAGAACTGAAAACAGGATTTAGAAGAGGTATTTGCATATCCATGCTCACTGCAGTGTTATTCATAATAGCCAGTGGTGGAAGGAATCCAAATGTTTACTGACAGATGAAGGGCTAATATATACATATAATGAAGTATTAACCTTACAAGGAAGGCAATTCTGATACATGCTATCACATGGATGAACCCTGAGAACATTATACTAAGTGAAATAAGTCAGTCCTGGTCATAAAAAAGACAAATCCTTTATGATTTCATTTATATGTTATATAAAGTAGTCGAATTCTTTCTTATTACTTTTTTTCCAAGATTTTGCTTTTAAGTAATCTCTACACCCAACGTGGGGCTTGAACTCACAACGCTGAGATCAAGAGTCACCTGCTCTACCAACTGAGCCAACCAGGTATACCTAAAGTAGTCAAATTCTTTTTTTTTTTTTAATTTTTATTTATTTATTTGACAGATCACAAGTAGGCAGAGAGGCAGGTAGAGAGAGGGAGGAGGAAGCAGGCTCCCCACTGAGCAGAGAACCCAATGCGGGGCTCGATCCCAGGACCCTGAGATCATGACCTGAGCCAAAGGCAGAGGCTTTAACCCAATGAGCCACCCAGGTGACCCTAAAGTAGTCAAATTCTTAAAAATAGCAAGTATAATGGTGGTTGCTAGGGACTAGGAGAGGAGGAAAAAAGAAGCTGTTTGCTCAATGGGTATAGTTGCAATTTTCCAAGATGAAAAAGTGCTACATATCTGTTAACACTGCATATAGTTAACACTATTGTATTACAAATTTAAAAACAGTTCAGGTGGCAAATTCTAGGTTTTGAGTTCTTTACTACAACAATTAACAAAAAGCTTATTAAGTACTTGGCAAAAGTAATCCAAAACAACAAACAATTTTGACAAATTTCTGAATAAAACTATTTCAAAAATAATGAAAAAATTCTCAAAGACTCCAAATAATAGTAAAATAACAGTACTAATTATTATAAACTAATATATTATTAAAGTAAAAAAATCAGACTAAAATCAGACTTCAAAAACAACATAGTGTAAAATATCAATGAAGCAACATTTTGAGAAACCTCAATGAATGAAAAGTATGAATCAAGGATTTTACATTCAGCTAAGCTGTTCTTCAAGTAGCAAGGCTACAGAAGGAACTCAGGGAATTTTATAAGGGACTTTTGACAAATCTACTAGAATAGCACTGTTCAACAGAAATATGCAAGCCACACATGTCAGCCATATATTTAAATTTTCTAGCAGCCACACTTAGAAGAGGTGAAATAAGTTTTAATAATACATTTTATTTAAGCCAATGTACACATCTATCTACAATGTTATCATTTCAACACACAATTAAAAAAATCTATGGAGATACTATACATTCTTTTCTCCCATAACAAGTCTACAAAAACTGGTGTGTATTTTACCTGAATGGAACAACTAAACTCAGACTAGCCATATTTCAAGCGCTCAAAAGCCACAAGTGACTACTGGCTATATATTGGCGAGTACAGTCCATCTTCAACTTGGTTTCATCCAACCAAGAGATAACTTAAAAACTCCAGTAAAATTTTACATACAGAAGAAAAAAACCCAAAAAATATTTTACATACACACATGGACACTCTTCATCCACCCAAGAGATAACTGGTAAACTTGTAGTAAAATTTTACTTATACACATACACAAATCTCTCAAAGATGGGAAAAGGACGAAAGGCTAATATACAAACATCTGCATGCAAAGTGAAAATAAAGCATCTAAAAATGGGAGAAGAAAAATAATACAAACTTTCTCAAATACAAAATACAATCTTTTTAAATAAGAGCAAATAGACAGGGGCGCCTGGATGCCTCAGTCGTTTAAGTGGCCAACTCTTGATTTCAGCTCAGGCCATGATCTCGTGGTCCTGGGACTGAACTCTGTTTGGGCTCTACATTCAGCAAGGAGTTTGCTTGAGGATTCTCTCCGTTTCCCTCTGCCTCTCACCCCATTTGCATGCTCTCTCTAAAATAAATAAATCTTTTTTAAAAAGAGCAAAAAAAAAATTATTTTAAAAAGAGCAAAAAAAATTATTAAATACTATAAAAGAGTTGAGACAAATACATTCAATCATATCAATAAATAGCAATGGACTTCACTATAAAAACAAAAAAATTTTCAACTTGTCTCATATAACCCAAGACTCAACTATATGCCATGTACAATAAACACACCAATACACACACACACACACACAAATGTGGTTCAGAAAAAGAAAATTAAAGGAATGGATGAAGTTTATCAGGTAATGGAAGATGGTAAGAAAGATGAGCAGATCCTAACTATCAGACAAGTAAAGTTCAAGTCAAAAAGCATTAAGCATGCCCCAATAAACAACATTCACAATAAAGGCTTTTATTATCTGCACATCATTCATGAATGTCTGTATCTTTAAGTTTTGGTTATCCTATACATATTTAAGAATATCTATCCAACAAAAAACACAGCTTTTTATAAAGCAAAAGCTACAGTATATGGAAGGACTGATAAAGACACACTAATAGTATTAACTGACTTTAACACACCACTCTCACTCAGCATAAGGTAAGTAGACAAAGAACAAGCAAGAACTTACTCACGGACGTAATTTAGTAAGGCAGACCTTATAGCTATATATAAAACTTTACACCCAATGCTCCTTCTTCTCAAATACACAAGCAATTTTCAAAAACACGATCATTTATTACAAAGAATATGGTATTATGAATAGCGTAGAATGGAGAAAGAGACAATTCTCTGAGCATCATTTCTTTTGTATGGTTCTGAATTTTAAAACTATGTTAATGTTTAAAATGCTCTAAAAGTAATTAAAATCAACAAAGATGTGGGGAGAAACCAAAATAGTACACAAGGAGAAACAATAAACACACCTCACTTACTAGAAATGAATATTCATATAGCCACAATGAAGAGAACAGAAAACAAAGAAATTTTAAGTTCCTTTGGAAAATAATGATTTGAAGTTCATGTGTAAAACTTAAATAACATATCCTTCAAAGAACTGTGATGATACAGTAGTTCACGGCACACTCTAAGAGATAAAAGTTTGTTTTTATTAAAACGTATCACAGAGGCACAATATTCAAAATAGTGGAATTTTAAGAACAGGATAAAAAATATTTAGGAATTTTGACAATTAAAAACCCTTTTTTCAACACCCATTCATAACACAAAATTCCCTGAAAGAAATTTCCCCAAGCTGATAAAGAGCAGGCACCCATAGAAAACCAATACCTAACAATCATACTTGGGGTCAAAGACTGAATACTTTCCTCCTGAGATGAAATTCAAGCCAAAGAAGTCTGTTACCACTTCTAGCCCACGTTTCACCCAAGATTATAGTCAGTATAATGAGGGAAGAAAATAAAAAACAGACATGCAGACTGTGAAAGAAGACATAAAATTAATTTATACATGATAATTTGTACATGATATGATCATAGAGGGAAAAAATCCTAGGGAATTTCAACAGAGTTCCTAGAACTTAAGTGAACTTAACAAAGTCACAAGTCAGTATTAAACACTCAATTGTATTTCCACATATTGGCAACTAAAAATTGAAAATAAAAAGCAGTATCATTTACAACAGCATCAAAACTATTAAATACTTAAGAGACAGGCTTAACAAATCATGTGTGAAACTAACATAGCAATGTAAATGGAAATATAAGACCTTAATGGATTGGAAGGTTCAATACTTTTCCAAAAAAAATTTACTTGGATAAATTTCCCTCCAAATTTTCTAAATTTCTAATAAATTCCAATCAAAACCCCAAGTGTTTTTTTAAAAAACAGAAATGGACAAGTTAATTCAAAAATTCATATAGAAAGGCAAAAGAAAAATAGCCAAAATAACCTTGAAAAAGTAAATCTGAAGGACATATACAATTTGATTACAAACTAAATCATAAATCATAAAGCTAAATTATTCAACAGTGTCACTAGCATAAAATCATGTAAAACAGAAAACAACCATACAAAAAGTCTACAAATAGGCCCACATACATAAAGATAATGAATTTTAGGAGCCAACTAATGAGGGAACTGAATGAGGGCAAGGATAGTCTTTCCCACAAATGGTCTGAACAGAGTGTGGAAAAAAAATAAGCCTATGCTCTTATCTCTTACTTTACATAAAAACTAACTCAAAACAGACCACAGGCCTAAATATAAAGCCTAAACTTAAAAAAATCCGTAAGAAAATATAGGAGAAAAATTTTAGTGACCCTGAGTTTGGCAAAGATTTCTGAGGACACAAAATGCACAGATTATAAATTAAAGAAATGATGTACTGGGCTTCCTGAAAATTAAAAAATTATGCTATTCAAAACACATACTTCGGAAAATGAAAAGACATGCCAGACTGAAAAAATATTCACAATACATATGTGAGGGCCCTTCTATGCAGAATAAAGAACTCCTGTATCGCAATAATAATAAACCAACCCAATTTTTAAAAACAAAATGAGTCAAAGATTTAAAAAAGACACTTCACAAAAGAAAATATAGTAATGACCAACAAGCACTTGAAAAGATGCTCAACAACTTTTTATGAGGAAAAATGCAAAATGAATCCACAGAAGTTTTGACTACACACTCACGAAATGACTAAATTAAGAAACTGACACCACCAACTGCTGGTGGGAGTGTCAAATGATATCACCCCTTTGCAAAACTATTGGACAGTTTCTTACAAAGTAAATACATGGCTATTTTGGGGCACCTGGGTGGCTCAGTCAGTTTGGTTAAGCATCCAACTCTTGATTTTGGCTCAGATCATGATCTCAGGATCTTAAGATGGAGCCCCAAGTTAGGTTCCCTGCTCAGCAGGGAGTCTGCTTGAGATTCTCTCTCCCTATGCCCCTCCCCCATGCATGCTCTCTGGCAAGTGCTTAAAAGAAATACATGCGTATCACATGACGCAGCAATCCTACTAAACATGTACCCCAGAAGTGAAATGCATGTTGACAGACAACTTGCACATGGATGTTAACTGTTCTTTTACTTACAATAGCCAAAAACTGGAAACAATACAAATATACCATCAACAAGTAAACAGACAAAGTGGACAGATTCATTCATTGGAATACTACAGAGTTAAAAAAAGAAAAATTAAGAGGGGTCAAACTGATGATATGCACAACAATGATATACCTCAGAACTATACTGAGGAGAAAGAGGAACCCTCTACACTGCTGGTGGGAATGCAAGCTGGTACAACTACTCCAAAAAACAAATGTTTAAAAATAGAGCTCCCCCCACCCTGCAACTGCACTACAAGGGATTTAACTAAAAGATACAAACATAGTGATCCAAAAGGGCACCTGCAAACCAATGTTTATAGCAGAAATGTCCACAATAGCCAAATTATGCAAAGAGCCCTTATGTCCATCAACAGATGAATGGATAAAGAAGATATGGTGTATGTTTATACACACACACACACACACACACACACACACAGGAATATTACTTAGCCATCAAAAAAATGAAAAACTTACCATTTGCAACTGGAACTAGAAGATATTATGATAATTGAACTAAGTCAATCAGAGAAAGACAATTATATGATTTCACTCATATGTGGAATTTGGGAAGTAAAACAGAAGAAATGGGGGGAAAGAGGGGAAAGTAGAATGGGACAAAATCAGAGAGGGAGATAAACCTCAAGAGAGTCTTAACTGTAGGACGCAAACTGAGGGTTGCTGGAGGGGAGTTAGGTGGGGGGATGCAGTAACTGGGTGATGGGCATTAAGGAGGGCATGAGATGAGACGAGCACTAGGTGTTATGTGCAACTGATGAATCACTTAACTCTACCTCTGAAACTAAAAATATACTATGTTAATTAACTGAATTTAAATAAAAAGTTTATTCCACTTTAGGGGAGGGGGCTGGAGGATGAGAAAACTAGGTGAAGGGGATTCCAGTTATAAAATAAGTCAAAGAAATGAAAAGTACAGTATGAAGAATATGATAATACTGTAATAACATTGTTCTGTGACTACACTTACCATGATGCACAGTGAGTAATGTATGGGGCTGTGGAATCACTATGTTGTACACCTGAGACTAATGTAACACTGTGTGTCAAAGCTACTTCAGTAATAAAAGTTATTTTTAAAGTCCCCCAAAAAAGTATACTGAGAAATAACCAGACGCCAAGTGACTACGAACCGTCATGGTTCCCTTTATATGACATGTGAGAACAGAGAAAACTAATACATAGTGATTGAAATCAGATCATTAGTTGACTGAAACGGGGTGGAGGATATGACTGCAAAAGGGTTAAAGGGGATTTTTGTGGGGAATGAAAATGTTCTTATTGTTTGGAATGGTGGTCACACAGGTACATTTGTTTATTAAAACACAGAACCACACATGAAATAAATGATTTATATTGTATATAAATTACACTTCCATAGAGATGATTTTTAAAATGAAGAAAAGGGGCACCTGGCTGCCTTAGTTGGTAGAACATACCACCCTTGCTCTCCGGGTCATGAGTTCAAGCCCCACACTGGGCACAAAGCCCACTTAAAATTTTAAAAAAAGAAGAAAAAATAACAAGATGAAACAAAACATTAATGTAAACAATACATGATGGCAAGACAATATTGACAATGCTCGTGAAATTGTGATGAGTATAACAGACACTTTCAAGAATGAGTGCTAGTGAATGTGTTAAAGTATAAATTGGTATAATCTGGAAAACAGTTTGGTAAGAGGGTCTTTTTTTTAAAAGGTGAGTTTTATTTAAAAAAATTTTTTTAAAGATTTTATTTATTTATTTGACAGACAGAGAGAGGAAACACAAGCAGGGGGAGTGGGAGAGGGAGAAACAGGTGTCCCCCCAAGCAGGGACCCCAACGCAGGGCTCGATCCCAGAACCCTGGGATCATGACCTGAGCTGAAGGCAGACACGCCCAATGACTGAGCCACCCAGGCACCCTGGTAAGATGTTTCCAAGCTTTAAATCCATTGCCAAGTAAGACTTCTTGAAAAATAATGACATCTGAAAATATTTATGTATTAAGTAGAAAAAGCAGGAAACAAAATCACTTACTGAAGATAATCTCAAATATAGGAAAGCAAACAGAATGTGAAGATGACTGCATGAATAAATGTAGAGTTAAAAAAAAATCCAGTAAGAAATGTGCCAAAGTATTAACTAGTGAAATTATAGGTGGTCTCTGTTTTCCCCTCTACATTTTCTACAATTTACTCAAATAGTACATATTACAAAAAGCAACCAGCCAATCTTTAAAACTACTAATCTGGTATCTTTCCTTAACCAAAAAAAAAAAAAAAAAAAAAAAAAGGAGAGAGGAAGACAAGATAAGACTCTAGATAAGATCTTGTCTTATCCTAATTAAACCTGCCTCTCTTCTAGTACTAACTTTCTAAATCTAATTCTCAGTCCTGGCAGCATATTAAAATCACCTGGAGAGACCAAGTATGGACTATATGGGTGAGAAAATAGTTAAAAGGATGCAGCAGCTGACTTCCACTCCAACACAGATGACATACATACAGTGAAATATTATTTAGCCATAAAAAGAACAAAGTACTACAACATGCATGACCCCTTAAAACATTATAAAGTGGAAGTCATCAGATACAAAAGGCCACATGTTGTATGACTCCATTAACAGAAAATGTCCAGATATAGGCAAATCCACAGAGAAAGAGGGGCACCTGAGTGGCTCAGTCATTAAGCATCTGCCTTCAGCTCAGGTTGTGGTCCCAGGGTCCTGGGACTGAACCCCATATCAGCTACCAGCTCAGTGGGAAGCCTGATTCTCCTTCTCCCACTCCCGCCCCCGCTTGTTTCCTCCTGCTGTCTGTCAAATAAGAAACAAAATCTTAAAAAAAAAAAAAAAAAAAAAGAGAGAGAGAAAGAAAGTGTTTAGTGGTTGTTGGGGAGTGGAAGGGGTCATGGGATGGAAGGTGACTAATGGGTACAGGATTTCTTTTTAGGGTAATGGAAGTGTTCTGGTACAAGACAGTTATGATGTACACCACTGATTATAGTAAAAACCACTGCACACTTTAATATGGTGAATTGCATTACATGAATTTTACTACCAAAAAAATTGCAGGGGCACCTAGGTGGCTCAGCTGGGTTAAGTGTCTGGCCTTTCACTCAGGTCATGATCCCAGCGTCCTGGGATAGAGCCCTGCATCAAGCTCCCTGCTCAACGAGGAGCCTACTTCTCCCTCTCCTGCTGCTGCTCCATCAATTGTGCACACGCACACACTCTCTCTCTCAAATAAATAAGAAAACTCTTTTAGAAAAATTCCAAAGAAAAAAGGTGAAGTAACAGGAAATGAATTCATCCTCCTACTAAAAGCAACAACAAAAAAAATCTAATGAGAGGTGAAACAATGCTTTTCCAGACACTGGACACCAGGCAATGAAGGACAATGATACTTAAGAGAAGTAAAACAAAACAAACAGTCCTACAATTGCCTCAGCTTACTACCCTGGAAAAGCTTCTATGCCATGGAGCAGGAAAGTGAACTAAGACAAAGCCAAAAGACTTCATGAGTTGAAGAAACAGAAACAATAGTCTAAGAAGATGAAGGTACCTAAGGTTCATAAACAGAGTACCAAAAAGGAAGGCACTGTAGAGAGAGTCCAGGAGATCTGCAGAGAGTTCTCTGCAGTATTCAGCATAGTACTCATCAGCACAGGTTTGTGAATAAACTATAAGGCATTAAAGAAAGAACTATCCCAAAGGACTAGAAGGAAAAGTCCCTGTCAGGGCCAAGAAGAGCACCTGTTCCCACAAACTAGGCTGGGGGGGAAAAAAAAAAAAGACATGCTACATAGAGGAACAAAGGATGACACTGAATTTCATCAGCAAGTGGGAGTGCCTGGGTGGCTCAACCTGTTAAGCATCTGCCTTTGGCTCACATCATGACCTTGGGGACCCAGAATGGCACACCATGTTGGGCTTGAGTCTGCTTCTCCCTCTTCCTCCCTGTGTCACTCTCCCTCTCAAATAAATAAATAAAATCTTAGGGGAAACAAACAAACAAACAGTGCAACTGAGAAGACTGGAGCACCATTGTTTAAATACTGGAAGAAAAAACTGTCAAGCTAGAATTCCGTATCCAGGAAAAATAATTTCAAAAACAAAGGCGACATTAGAGATCTATTATACAAATGCCCATACAGTTAATAATACTATAATTTACATTTATAAATTATTAAAAGGATGTTTGTTATGTGCCTTACCACACACAAATATGGGGAAATAACATTTTTAGACTTGCCAAAGCTGCAGTATTCGTCATCAGCAAACCCACACTACAAAAAATGTTAACAGTAATCCTTTGGGAAGAAGGAAAATGATACCTGATGGAAGTCTGGATATGAAATAAACTGATGGGAAGGAGTAATAATAATTATGAAGATAAATACCTACCTCTTTCTCTTATCATTTAAAAGTACTTGAAAAATAACTGGTTATTTAAGTAAAAATAAGAAAGTGCTACAGGGTTTACTACAAGTGTAAAATGTATGGAAACAATAACATAAGATTCAGGAAGGGAGATATGGAAATACATAAGGTTCTTACACTATAGGTAAGTGGTATATCACTTAAAGACAGACAGTGATAAGCTAAAGATATACAGCTAGTCCACGAGTTATGACAGTCCAAGTTGCAATTTTTTTCACTTTACGATGGTTTGAAAATGATATGCACTCAGTAGAAACCATACTTCAAAATTTGAATCGTTATCTCTTCCTGGGTTAGCAATATGTGTTACAATGCCCTCTTGTGATGCTGAGCAGTAGCAGTAAGCTGCAGCTCCTAGTCCACCACACAATCATGAGGGTAAACAACCCATACATTTACAACTATTCTTAACCGTACAACAATTCTGTTGTTCATTTTCAGTACAGTATTCAATAAATTACATGAAATATTAAAAACTTTACTATAAAAGACTTTCTGCTAGATGACTCTGCCTAACTCTAGGCTAATGTAAGTGTTCTGAGTACATTTAAAGTAGGTTAGGATAAGCCATGATGTTCAGTAGGTTAGGTGCATTAAATACACTTTTGACTTATAACATATTCAACTTGCAATAAGTTTAGGGGGATATAACCTCATTGTAAGTCAAGAATGATCTGTATACTATAAACCCCTAAACAGAATTTCTCAACCTTGGAACTACTGACATTCTGGGCAAGGCAAGCCTTTTTGTGGGAGGTCTTGGGTATTGGAAGATGCTTAAGCATCCCTGACTTCTACCCATGGGATGATGGTAACACCCCCACCCCCACAGCATGAAAATCAAAAATGTTTCCAGGCGTTATCAAGTGTCCTCTGGGAAATATGTCAGACCTCTCTGAGGACCATTTCCCATATCAATCACTTAAAGTAAAGCAAAAAGAAAAAAAAAAAAGTTATAGCAAGTAAGCCAAAAACAGATAAAGTGGAATCATAAAAAAAATAATCCAAAAGAAGGCAGAGTAAGAGAGAAAGAAAACAAACAAGAGAAGAAACAGAAAATAGTGCTTGCTTCAGCAGCACACATACTAAAATTGGAATAATACAGAGATGACTAGCATGGCGCCTGCACAAGGATGACACACAAATCCATGAAGTGTTCGATATTTTTTAGGGGGGCCTGGCTTCCTCAGTCAGGACAGCATGCAACTCTTGATCTAGGGATTGTAGTTTAAGCTGCACACTGGGCACAGAACCTACTAAAAAAGACAGGAGGGAAAGAAGTAGGGAGGAAGGGGAAATGGTAAGACGACAGAATGAAAACTAACCAGTTCAAAAATCATATTAAATCTCAGTGAACTAGGAATTGAGGGGAACTTCCTCAATTTGACAAAGACTATCTACAAAACTTCTATAGCTAACATCATAGTTAATGGTGGGAAACCTGAAGCTTTCCCACTAAGATAAGTTATAAAGCAAGAATGTCCCCTCATCACTTT
This sequence comes from Lontra canadensis, assembly GCF_010015895.1. Taxonomy (NCBI): domain Eukaryota; kingdom Metazoa; phylum Chordata; class Mammalia; order Carnivora; family Mustelidae; genus Lontra; species Lontra canadensis. Next base: position 11,683,382 of record NW_022631005.1, read on the forward strand.
GTTTCAACATCATACTGAAAAGTTCTGGCTAGTGAAATAAGAAAAGGAAATAAAAGGCATACAGATAGGGAAAGAAGAAATAAAACTGTCTTTACAGATATTATGATCATCTATGTAGAAAATCTGAAGGAAATGACAAAAAAGTAGTTTATTTCATTATGCTTAAACAGATCAATCGGTCAAAAGGACTTAATCCTACTCATTTATGTACCCAATAACAAAACTTCCAAGATACATGAAACAAAAATCAGTGTAACTTCAAGGGTAAAGAGACAAACCCACAATTACAGAGATTTTAATACCATATTCTCAATGAGGGAGACAAACCATAAGAGACTCTTAATCTCAGGAAACAAACTGAGGGCTGCTTCGGGGCATAGGATAGGGTGGCTGGGTTATGAACAATGGGAAGGGTATGTGCTATGGTGAGTGCTGTGAACTGATGATTCACAGATCTGTACCCATGAAATAAATAATACATTATATGTTAATAAATAAATAAGTCTTAAAAAAACACACACACACAACTAGACAGAAAATCAGGAGACACTTCGTACTGTAACACTACCAGGTAACTTAACCTGATTTTTACAAAATGCTCCACCCAACAAAGGTAGCATACACCTTCTTTCCATGTTCACAGGAATCATTTACAAAGACAGAACATATTCTGTAAAGCATATTAAGAATTCAAACCAAATGTTCTCAGACCACAATGGAATGAAGTTAGAAATTTAGAATGGGGGGGGAAAAAAGAAAAAGAAATTCATAACAGAAAGATCCCTGTGAAACCACTGAATACTTGGAAACTAAATAACGCATTTCTAAATAACCCCAGGGTCAAAGAAAAAATCAAATAGAAACTAGAAAGTATCTTAAAGTGAATGAAAATTTAAACAAAAAGTCAAAAAATACTGCTAAAACAGCACTTAGAAGAAATGTACTGCACTCAATACGTGTATTAAAATAAAGGTCTCAAATCAATGACCTTAGCTTCCACCCTCAGAAACTAGCAAAAGAGCAATTTAAATCCAAATAAGCAGAAGAAAGGAAATGATCAAGATCAAAGTGAAAATCAATGAAACTGAAACAAAATCAACAGGAAAAAAAAAAAAAAATCAGTGAAACCAAACATTAATTCTTTAACAAAATCAATAGAATTGGTAAGTTTCTAGCCAGACTGATGAGGAAAAAAGTGGGAAGACACAAATGACCGATGTCAGGCACAAGAGAGGAAACATCACCTTAGAGTATTACAAACTTATCAATAAACCTGTCATTTAAGTGAAAAGGACAAATTCCTTGAAAGAAACAAATTTTACCCAAAGCTCACTCAGCAAGAAATAGGTAACCTGAATGACCCTAATACAGAAACTGAACTATAGTCAAAAACCCTTCATACAAAGAAAATTCCAGGGACAGATGGCTTCATTAGTGAATTCTATAAAATATTTAAGGAGGAAATAATACAAACTCTAAACAAATTTTTCCATAATACTGAAGTGGAAGGAATACTTCCCAGCTCATTCTATGAAGCCAGTATTAACCTGATACTAAAACCAGAAAAAGACATTATAGGAGAAGAAAACTACAGACAAATATTCCTTGTGAACAGATATAATCTTCCTAAATAAAAATTTAGCAAAGAGAATTCAACAACACATTAAAAGAATAAAACAGAACCAAATGGGGTTTATCCCAGGAATGCAACCTTGGTTTCAAAATCGATATAATTCATTGCATTAATTTTTTAAAATGCCATGATCACTTCTATACACAGAAAAATCACAAAATCCAACACCCTTTCTAAAAATTCTCAGAAAACTAAAAATATAGAAGGGAATTTCTTCAATTTGATAAAGGGGATCTATCCAAAGCAAAAATCACATCATACTTAAGTGAAATACTGAATGCTTCTCTCTTAAAATTAGGAAGATAGGGATATCTGCTCTCAACGTGCTACCCATCCATTCCTCTACTATTCTAAATACTGCCTTTGTAAGTAAAGTTATATGTATTTCATTAATTTTGCCTCCCAAAGAAATACATTAGCTTTAGCTAAAAAAACAAAAAACCAAAAAAACAAAAAACACAACCCCTTCCCACACAATGAAGTCACATTACTAACGTTCTGCCTTTTTCTGTAAAACTGAACTTAAAGACATTTATCAACTAAATGGATAAGTGCCCATTTGCAATAAATTCCTTTTAGAATTTAATAACATGGTAAAGCTTCGTCTCTTCTGAAAAACAGCTGTGTTAAATTTTCAATGAATAAGAACTCAATCACCCACAGCTTCTCTATCTTAATTGCCTGTAGGGATATGAAGAAAAAAGGGGGTGAGAGGACTTTAATGACTAGAGTAACTAATATCTTAAGACGAAATGTAGAAGTGAAAACAATCTTATTGTAATCTTAATTATATCATACCCATTATAATTCTAAAATACCTGACTTACAAATCAACTTTTGGAAAACAACTCAATTAGAAGTTATATAACACTAATTAGTTCTACTTCATAAAGTAACAAATGTTTAATCTTTTGTTATCTAATTGTTGGTTTTCTGAAACCTTGTTTTAAATTGAGAATTTCCTAATGTTGATTAAGACCATAACCTTCAACATCAACACTAATTTAGGAAGGTGACAGTAACATCAGTAGCTGGCTTGCTCTTAAATATCCAAGCAACAACAGAAATTAGTAGAGAAAATTCAAAACAGTAAGCAAAATAAATCATGACACACAGCTTTAAAAAACATTATTTGATATTCAGTTAATTTATCTATTGACTAACAAAGTCATCTCTGACATTATTTTGCATCTCTTAAATACTAAGAGAGAAAACTTACGTAAAATTTCAAGACACCTATATGTGAAAACCAAGAATCACTGGCTATACAAAGTAAAAACAAGAACATTAAAAAAAAAAAAAAAGCTAGCAAATGGAATCACTCATCCAAGAAATTACACAAAAAGAAAAGGAGTCTCTCTCACCCAGCAAAAAAACAAAAACAAAAACAAAACAAAAATAAAAAACAACCCTGTGCCAGGCTACAGAGCTCTATACTTGAAAAATGCTTGGGAAGCAGTTCCTCTGGAAACTACCAAATTTGAAATGGGCAACACATGAACACTTTACTGCCATAAGTAAAATCAGTATAATGAAAGCAATCACTGGGGTGGGGGTGGGGCACAGAATACTCTGCATTTATCAATATCATCTTTCAGACTTTTAAAATCATCCAGCATCTCCCAGACCCATTTGAGAAGTTCACAGAAACGTATCAAAACCCTCAGGTGTTACAGAAAGGAGGAAAAAGAAAGGTTGAGTACCACTGCTCTAAACCAGGGCTTCTCAAATTCTAAGGTGCATCTAACCACCTAGCACTCTTTCTAAAATGCACATTCTTGATTCAAGAGGTGTAGGATAGGACTTGAAATTCAGGGATTTTATTGAACTATATGCTATATTCACAAACTGAACTTTGAGTAACAAGGTTCTCAACTATGCATTTCACAAAAGGTACCTTTATGGCATAATTACTCTGGAAAATAGTTTAACAGTTTTTTAGAAAAGTTAAACAGTTTTAATATACCCACCATACAATCAAGCCATTTCATCCCCAGGTATTTACCCAAAACAAATGAAAACAGATGTATAAAAATGCTCACAGCAGCTTTATTTGTAATAGCCAAAAACCAATCAACAGATGAGTGAATAAACTGGTATATCTGTAAAATGGACTACTCTTGCAATATGAAGACATGCATTATTGATACATGGTACAGTGTGTATGAATCTCAAACAATTATGCTGAGTGAAAGAAACCAAAGAAGAATAATATGCTTTATGACCCCATTTATATGAAAAGTCTAGAAGATGCAAACCACTAATCTACAGTGACAGCAGATCAGTGACTGCCTGCAAAGAATAGGGGGCTTATAAAGGAGCATGAGGAAACAACTTTTGGAGGTGACAAATATGTTTGTTAACCATGACTGTATTAATAACGTTTTTACAGGTGTATACATACAAACATCAACAAACTGTACATGCTAAGTACATGCAGTTTATTCATCAATATACTTCAATAAATCTATTTTGTTTTTAAAAAGATTTTATTTATTCACTTAAGAGAGAGAGAGCACGCACACAGTGGCACAGAGAGGGAGAAGCAGACCACCCCCCGCTGAAGAGAGAGTCTGATGCAGGGCTTGATCCCAGGACCCCAAGATCATGATCTGAGCTGAAGGCAGATACTCAACCAAATGAGCCATCCAGGCACCCCAATAAATCTATTTTAGAAGCTATCTTTTAAATAAAAACTTCTGGCTAAACAAAATAATGTCACTATAGATAACTATATAAATTCTAACTTTTGAAACTCCATGTAATACTATGATAACAAGAAATATATATTCAGTCTTTGTCCCCATTCCTGGCACAGAGCTCCTAAAACTCTTGGAATTTCCTAAGTGGTAAGTGTGTCTTGATATTCCTAACAAATCCCTTTCAAACACATCTGAGATTATGTTATGAGGTCACTTTTGGAAAGCACCTAAGGATGGAGGTGGTTGCCAGGAGAACCAATCATGTGATTTAAAGGGTTGGAACTTTCAGTCCCACCCCCTAATCTCTGGGGAGAGGAGAAGGACTACAGATCACAGATCAATCACCAATGGCTAATGATCTATCAATCATGTGTATGTAATGAAGACTCCATAAAAAATCCCAAAGGACTGGATTCAGAGAGCTTACAGGCTGATGGATACATGGAGGTAATTGGAGAGGAGCATGCTTCAAGAGGGTATAGACACTCTGTGCCAATTTCTCTTACCCTACCCTATGCATTTCCTTCTACCTGGCTGTTCCTGCTTTTTATCCTTTTATAGTAAACCAGTAACGATCAAGTAAAATGTATCTGAGTTCTGTGAGCAGTTTAGCAAATTAACTGAACCCAAAGAAGTGGTAATTTGATACTCCAATCTATAACCAGTTGGTCAGATGCACATGTGACAATCTGGACTTGTGATTGGCATCTGAACGTGGGGGAGAGGAGCAGTCTTAAAGAACTGAGCTCTTATGGGATCTGATGCTATCTCCAGATTCATCTGAATTGGATATATGCAACTGTATGCCTATACTAAAAATAAGAGTTTCCCCCTTGGGGTGGGGTGGGCAGTGGCAGTGGAAGGTGACTCAGAGAGCCCTTCAGGATCTTTCTTAACTCCAAATAACCACTGAAAACATGTCCTATAGAGTAGGTAAGAAAGCCAGTGGTGGGGCGCCTGGGTGGCTCAGTGGGTTAAAGCCTCTGCCTTCGGCTCAGGTCATGATCCCAGGGTCCTGGGATCGAGCCCCGCATCGGGCTCTCTGCTCAGCAGGGAGCCTGCTTCTCCCTCTCTCTCTGCCTGCCTCTCTGCCTACTTGTAATCTGTGTCTGTCAAATAAATAAATAAAATCTTAAAAAAAAAAAAAAAGGAAAGCCAGTGGTGATCCAGTAATAGAATAACAACAACAACAATAATAATAATACATTATTACTTATAATAACGTAAGAAATCTTACTCTGTTCAGTAAAACCTGCAATTTTGCTAAACTATAAATGTGGTATTGGCAAAATACAAAATTACAATTAGACACCTTTTGAGCAATCAGTCTCACTCCCACCAGTGTCCACTCTCTCAACTACCATTCTCTCCCCAGGAGTGTGTTGCCATCCACCAAACTGGTAAATGATCTCACTTTCTCCCAAAGACAGTCAATCATGCTAGACAGTGAATCATGCTAGATACCTTATCTGAATTAGCCCAATCATACTCCATCTCCAGGAAAGTTAGAAATGAGAGTGAATCACTATTCTCAGCCAGAGTTGGTTGCTTAAACAGATATAAATTTATAAGTTATGGAGTGGCCACCTTGGGCCAACAAGAAGCCAAAGCCTGATAAATTCTTTTACAGAGAAAAATGTAATAAGACTAAAAATATTTTAAGAAAATTAGTATTTCATTACAAATGGGGTACATTCCACGAATGTTGGTTTGGTTCAATATTATAATTCATCAATAATGAAAAGATCTGAAGGGAAAATTTCCATAAATTCCAAGAAGGCACTTAAAAATATTCAAGACTCATTCATGATAGAAACACTGGAGATTTTACATATATTTTTATTAATCACATATATTATTACATTCTATTGTAAATGCCTACTGTGGTTTTTTTTTTAAAGATTTTATTTATTTATTTGACAGAGAGAGTGACAGCCAGAGAGGGAACACAAGCAGGGGCAGTGGGAGAGGGAGAAGCAGGCTTCCCACTGAGCAAGGAGCCTGATGTGGGGCTCAATCCCAGGACCCTGGAATCATGACCTGCGCCAAAGGCAGACACTTAACAACTTAGCCACTCAAGTACCCCTGTGTTTTCTTTCTTTAATATTTATTTATTTAGAGAGAGAGGGAGAGAGACGGAGGGAAAAAGCAAAGGAGTTGGGGGGTGGGGAGGACTATGTGCAGAGGGAGAGACAGAATCTTAAGCAGGCTCCACGCCCAGCACCAAGCCCAACACTGGTAAGAGATCATGATCTGAGCTGAAACCAAGAGTCAGATGCTCATCCAACTGAGCCAACCAGGTGCCTCCTTATTTTGTTTTCTCCATCTGTAGATCAGTTTAGGAGAATCTACATCTTATTTAATGGAGAAACACTATAGGCAGTCACACTGAAGAAACAAAACAAAGATGCACATTATCTTCACTATTCAACGTGGAATGGAAATTTTAAATAAGGGAAGGCAATTAGAAGCAAACTACTTGGAAAAGCAGAGGTAAATTACCTCTGTAAGCAAACGATATGGTATCTGTATAATAACTCAATAGAATCAATGCAAAAACAAGAACAATCAGGTAACTTAAAGTAGGGTATAAAGTTAACATATAAAAAGTTTTTTGAAATACAAACAATAACAAGCTATAAAGTATAATGGGGAAAAAAGGTGACATTTACAATAGTAACCAAGTGATAAAATTATCCTAGAAATAAGCTTAACCAAAAACAAGCTTAACCAAAAGCAAAGCAAATGGAAGAAAATGCTCCTGAAAAATAAATATAAGCAGACTTCAACAAATGAAGAGACAAACTATGTTCTTGAATAAGAAGTCAACATCACAAAGATGTCAATTTTCTATAAGTTAATTTATAAATGTAAGGTAAATGCCAATAAAAACTCCAATATTTTCTTCCTCGAGCTAGACAAAATATATAAAGTTCATATGGAAAAATAAGCAACAATAGTAAGGAAAACTCTGAAAAAGGAGAGCAGTAAGAATGGGAGAAGTAACTAACCTCACCATAAACTTTTAAAATTTATAAATATATGATAAAACAATGAAAGGATTAGAACAGTAAATCTTCAAAAAATTTTAAAAATAAAACAGTAAATCTTCAATGAAACAAAACAGAAAATTAAAAAATAAATCCAAATGCCTAACGAATTTCAAAAATGATGAAAGTGGCATCTCAAACCAGGAAGAAAATATTTTTTTAAAAAATGCTGTTTGGACAACTGTACATCCATTTAGATGAGGAAAAAAAAATGGACCCATATACAGAGCCATGTGAACCAGAACAAACTACACAAGTTCTACAAGAAAACAAGGTAATAACCTGAGAGAGGAGGCAAAACACCTCAATTTCAATTAAAAAACTGAAGCATTTTTTATTAAGAACTAAAAACTCTGGCTACATAACAACCAATATTCATCAAAAGGGAACTGATTAATTACCATAAATAGATACAATGAAACACAACCTAGATATAGTATCAATAAATTAAAATCAATGCCTATCCCACCAGCATTTTTTAAACAACTGTATTTATGCTTTAAATTCCCTTGTTTTGAGGAATCACTATTCCTTCCTTCCAAACTCTCTTTACACTAATGATTAAAATGCAAACCGCAATCCTCGTATACCATCCAACTCTCAGCCTACACTGCCTACAGCTAATCCAGTAATGGCCAAGATGATTCAGGCTGGGCCAGTCTTTCCACAGATTTTTCAATCTGAAAGGGACAGGTTAAAAACCAAATGTTTCTCTCTTTCTCTCTCTCTCTCTCTCTCTCTCACACACACACACACACACACACTCCCCTATATATATATATGTATCTATAAATATTCAAGTACAGAAGGGGAAAAGGAAGAAAGTACATCCACCTAAGGGTCAACCACGGATATCTCAGAATGGCAGAACTGGAAGGAATCTACATTTCCCTCTTTATAAATTTTTGGTATATTCTGAAATTTTTACAAATCAGCATATAAAGGACATTATAATTAAAAGGTCTGTATTTTAAAAACATAAAACAAGGTGGATGTTTTGGGGTTTTACTTTTCCAATCTACAGAAATACTAGCTACCTTACGATATGTTCAAATGGCTAAGCACATCTCCAATGATCATTCTGTACTGCTTTACCACTCCACAGAACGAATACCTTCCTGTGCCACTGTTCTAAATACAAACCGACAGTAATAAAGGCAAACAATATCTAAATATTAATTCTGTGCTTAAAATAATTCTTATATTCAATATACTTATATTCCTCAGTGACATGCTTCCATGTAAAAATTCTGCATTTCACAACAATGTAAATTCAGTATAAAGCTTTTAAAATGCCTTAGAATTCTCAGAAAATTTAGAACTTTGTGATTCAAGTGCAATGAGGATTAATAATGAGATAAATAATCTGTATTATCTCCTAAAACGTAATTCTTAACCTCCTTCAGGTCATTTACTTCATTAATAATCTGATGATGAGGGGAATAATCAGGAGACATACATATATAACTGGTTAAAAAAGAAAAAAAATCAGTAAGTTCACAGACCCCATTAAGTCTATCTCAGTACCAGAGACTTCAATTAAGAATCCCTGATATAAAATTAAGACTTAATTGAAATCCCCTAATCCACAAGGCATCCAAATTGTCTTGTCACAAATCTGCTGAAAATACATAACTAGAAATCACATTTCCAGTTGCACTGGCTTTATAACTAGCCTAGTCTCCACTCTGCTGCCTTTGCTGCGGCTGCTCCTGATGCCGCCACCACCACCAACTTCTGCACCCATGCGATGCTCTCCACAATCCATTCAGTGAGATTTTACAAATAACAAACCCAATGATGTACCCTCCAAAACCACAGCTCCCTATTATCAAGATTAAACCTATATTCTCTAAATGAGGGAAATTACATATATATAGTTTAATATCACTAGCTACCTATCACTGCATAACTAGTAAATAATATATAACATATGTTGCTGAATCAGAACACTGTTTTTCACACTGTGTTTTGAATTTCTAGTGAATCATAAAATCAGTAAGTAGTTCGTTGAACAAAATAGAAATGGGAAGGGGGAAACATATGTATAGCCAATCCTCATTACTCTCAAATTCTGTGTTTGCAAATTCACCTCACAAAAATCTGTGACCCCCAAATCACTATGTGCAGTACTTTCCACAGTCATTCAAAGAATGTACAGAGCTGCATTTGAGTCACCCCAGTCATCTGTTCCCAACTGGAGGTCAAAAAAGGTGACACTCTTTGTTTCAGCTCTCACACTGTAAACAAGTGTACTTCTAATGTCCTTTTTAGTGCCACTTTTTCGCATTTTTGTGGGTTTTTTGTTGATGTCATTGTTTATAGGCTCCCCAAGTGCTCAAGTGCTGTCTAGTGTTCCTAAGCACAAGAAGGCTGTGATGCACCTTACAGAGAAAATATTTGTGGGTTTTTTTTTTTAATTTATTTATTTGACAGACAGAGATTACAAGTAGGCAGAGAGGCAGGCAGAGAGAGAGGGGGAAGCAGGCTCCCCGTCAAGCAGAGAGCCCGATGCGGGGCTTGATCCCAGGACCCTGGGATCACGACCTGAGCTGAAGGCAGAGGCTTTAACCCATCGAGCCACCCAGGCGCCCCAAGAAAATACGTGTGTTAAGACAAGCTTCATTCTGGGGGCACCTGGGTGGCTCAGTGGGTTAAAGCCTCTGCCTTCGGCTCAGGTCATGATCCCAGAGTCCTGGGATCATGCCCCGCATCGGGCTCTCTGCTTGGCGGGGAGCCTGCTTCCTCCTCTCTCTCTGCCTGCCTCTCTGCCTACTTGTGATCTCTGTCACATAAATAAATAAAATCTTTAAAAGAAAAAAAAAAAGACAAGCTTCATTCAGGCACAAGTTAGAGTGCTGCTGGCTGTTGAGTTCAATGCCTAGAATCAACAATGTATGTTAAAGTATCTTTAAAACGGAAACATACATAAAACAAGATTATGCATTGATTTGGTTGATAAAAATATTGTGACAAGAGGTTCACAGGATTCCAGCCCTGTATCTCCTTTAGGAGCAATGGTTCAGTAGTCCCTAATTCACTGTTCATGGCAACTTTACAGAACATAACTATGGGGGGAAAAAAGTCAACTGTTCATTTGCGTGGGTGTGCGTTGTGTCAAGCTGAACTTTATTTCAGTTATACATATACACAATGAATCAATTTTAAAAAGCTTAAAAGCTCAAGAATTAATCAGAGCAGAGAGAAATACCTCTGACAGGAGTGGTAAAATGGCAAGGTAGACAGGCCGGGGACATGGGCACACACACTAACCCCTTTTTCTACCTAGAATCAAAATCACCCATCAATTGTGATTCTGTTGCTAAAGCTGGGGTAAGGTCTACACATCTACTTTACAAAAGCATCCCAGATTATTCTATGTGGTCAAGATGAGAACTGCTATTCTCCCTCATAAATTGGTAGTTTTCAAAGGCTGTCCAGTGGGACAGGCATCATGAGGAACATGCTAAAAATACAGATTCCCAGGCCCCATTCCAAACCCACTACAAACTACAATTATCAGAATGGAGCCCAGTGATCAGTGTTTTTAACAAGCCCTCCAGGTGATTCTGATGCATGACAAAGTTTGAGAATCACTGACCTAAATCTTTTGTTACTTCTTTAGGAGGTATTCTGAAAGCCCTGATGAACTAACTCTAAGTTGGTTGAGTTAGTTGATGAGCTGATACATCAAACAAAGCTGAAAAAGAACTACTACTGATTGAAGCACCGATAATGTATAGAAAACCATCTAAGTACTTTATGGAAAGTGTCTTCTGTGCTTTAAACCAAAATAAATAAAATCTTTGCATATTACTTGTATAATAATGAAGCAGTACTATTTCTTTAGGTCATCCTCCATATCACAAAGTTTCTTTTCCCAGAGCTCTTCAAACAGGAATTGTTTTTTTGTTTGTTTGTTTGTTTGTTTGTTTTTTGTTTTAAAGAGAGTGGGGATAGGGAAGGGGAGATGGAAAGAGTGAATCTTGAGCATCAGCATGGAGCCTGTTGGGGCACTCCATCTCACAACCCTGAGGTCATGATCTTAGCCAAAACCAGGAGTCAGATGCTTAGCCAAATGAGCCACCCAGGCATAGCTCTTAACACAAGTTTGCCTACCCTAAAAGGTGACTCTACACTAGATCACAACTCCTCAACCCTCTAACAATTCTGTGGGGCATCACACGCTGTCCAAGATGAAAAGTAATGACATGCACCTAAAAAAACCTCATGGCTTCCTGGCATATGAAATAACTTCAAAACTAATTTGTAAAAAATAATTCAGTAGCATCTTATACTCAATTAGCTGTTGCATGAACTCAAACATACTCTTGTTCAAATCATGTCCCTTTGTGACACAAATTTCCAGAATATCATTTCTATCTTCTATCTAACACATTAAACTTTATACAGAGTCATCCATGTATAACTCTTTTCTATGGGACTATAAACTGCCTGAAGGCAGGTACATTTTATCCCTTTCTGTAATCTGAAGTACACAGCAGGTGGTGTTTATTCCACCAGCAAATATTTACTGAATAACTACCATATGTCATTCACTGTACCAGATGATAGATACAAAAGTACAGACATGGCCCATGTATTCATGGATATGTATGCTGGATGAATAAGCACGCACTTTAATGAAAGTTTTAGAGAGTACAATCTGTATGAAAGATCCAGCTTACCAACATGATAACCAGAAATAAACCGCTTTCTTCAAAACAGTAGACTACTGTTGCTCTTCTGACCAAAACTTCTATTTAAGGCCATAAACAACTCAGAGAGAAAATACACTGACAAGCCACTTAATCAATTGTTAATCTGACTTTAAAATATTTACCTTGTATATAAGAAAATAAACAGAAGTCCTATGTATAACGCAAGGCTTACAGACAGCCAAACTGCCACATGGGGATAAAAGATTAAGGATTCATATCCAAACTTTAAAATGATTCAACCACAAAGCTACAATTCGCCAATTCCCAATTCCTCAGAGATTTTAAAGGAAAAAAATTTTAAATCAAAATTACTTGACTTTATGATGCTAGATTAAGAAACTAACTCTAAGATCACATATTATAAAATACAGGAAATATTTGCCTTCATGTAGTAAAAAGGATTTGTTCACAAGTTTTTTAGGATAAACATACACGATACTAACAATAGATGCCTCTGTAGAGTGTCTGGGGATTGTGGGGAAGGAAGGACAACTTACTTTTCATGTATCAATCTGTGCTATTAAGTTTTTATATTTAAATCATGTGGGTCTATTATTTTTCAATGTAAAAAAACCTAGCAAATGCCTTAAACATGAAGGTAACATATTGTTTATAGTAGCATCTCCTTTGTAATAATGGAAATAAAATCTTTAGCCTGACCATATATATTTGGGACAAAGATGACACAGGAATAGGATTGCCACTTGGGCCAAAGAAAATCTTGAGGTGTTCTGAACCTCAAGTCACAGACCCCCCAAAAAGAATGGAGGGGTCCATAAACTTGGGTGAGAAAATAATCATTTCTCTAATTCCACTAACTTCTACCAAATTTAACATTTCCTTCAATTACTAATGTCAGCAAAAGGCAAAATAGTAGTACTGGTAACATTAGGACTAGCAACACAACAGAAATCACAGATCATTTCATTGTCATATTAACAGTGGTTGCACTTGTTGAAATATTATTTATACTTATCACTACTTCAAATTAGACTCAACTCTAGATCCTGTCAGTATGTTAATAAGGCATGTAAATCACAAATTGTTTTAATATTTTGATAACCTTCAATACAATTGGTTTATATGATTTTATTTTATGCATTTAAAACATCATTCTGATTCAGGCCCTCTGCCCATTTTTTTTTATTCTTTCTGGAACTGAGCTGTGAAGTTCTTTATATATTTTGGATACTAACCCTCTACTAGATATGTCATTTGGACATATCTTCTCCCATTCAGTACATTGTCTTGTCATTTTGCTGATGATCTCTTGAGCTATACAAAAGCTTTTCATTTTGGTGTAGTCTCGATAGCTTATTTTTGCTTTTGTTTCCCTTGCCTCAGGAGACATATGTAGAAAATTGTTTCTATCACCCATATCAGGGACATTATTACTGCTTATGTTTTCTTCTGGGAGTTTTAAGTCTCACATTTAGGTCTTCAATCTATTCTGAGTTTATTTTTGTATATGGTACAAGGAAATGCTCCAGTTTTCCCACTGTATATTCTTGCCTCCTTTGTCGTAGATTAGTTGACCATACAAGCACAGGCTTACTTCTGGGGTTTCTAATCTATTCCATTGATCTATGTGTCTATTTTTATATCTGTACCATACTGTTTCAATTACTACAGTTTTGTAGTATTATATCTTGAAGGCTGGGATTATGATGCCTCCACCTTTGCTCTTCTTTCTCAAGACTTCTTTAGCTATTCAAGGTTTTTCTGGTTCCATACAAATGTTAGCATTATTTGTCCTAATTCTGTGAAAAATGCTATTGGTATTTTGATAGAGACTGCATTAAATCTACACATGGCTTTGGGTAGTGTTAACTTTTTTTTCTTTTTTTTTTAAGTTGACTCCATTTCTGCTGTGGAGCCCAACGCAGGGCTTGAACTCATGACCCTGAGATCAAGTGACCCTGAGATTAAGACCTGAATGAACTGAAATCAAGAGTCAGATGCTTAACCAACTGAGCCACCCAGACACCTCAGTTGTACAAAACATTTTAACAACATTAGTTCTTCCAACCCATCAGCACAGAATATCTTTTCCTTGTTTGTGTCACCTTTAATTTCTCTCATTATTGTTTTATAGTGCTCAGAGTACAGGTCTTTCACCTCCTTGGTTAAGGTTATTCCTAGGTATCTTATTCTTTTTGGCACAACAGACATTTTTCCAAATACATACAAATGGCCAAAGACACACGAAAAGATGTTCAACATCATTATTCATCAGGGAAATGCCAGTCAAAACCACAATGAGATATTACCTTACACCCATCAGAATGGCTACAATCAAAAAGACAAGAAATAACAAGTGCTGGTGAGAGTACAGAGAGAAAGGAACCCCTATGCACTGTTGGTGCGAATGTAAATAGGGACAGTCACAGTGGAAAAGAGTAGCAAAAGAAAATAAAGTAGAACTACCATATGATTCAGTAATTCCCCTCCTGGGTATTTACACAAAGAAAACAAAACCACTAATTTAAAAAGATACATGCACCTCTGTGTTTACTGCAGCTTTATTTACAAGCCAATATCCAAGATACGGAAGCAACCCAAGTGTCCATAAGTAGATGAACAGAGCTCGGCAGGAAGGCTTCCTCCCTCTTCCACTCCTCCTCTTTGTGTTCCCTCTCATTGTGTCTCTCTCTGTCAAATGAATAAATAAAATCTTAAAAAAAAAAAAAGGGATCTTGCCATTTTTGCAACATCCTGGGTAGACTTAGAAAGTATAATGCTAAGTGAAATAAGTTAGACATAGACAAATACTATCTGATTTCACTCATGTGGAATTTGAGGGAAAAAAAACCAAATGAACAAAGAAAAAAAGGGACAAACAAAACAAAACAAACAAAAAACCCAGACTCCTAAATACAGAGAACAAACTGATGGTTGCAGTGGGGAGGGCAAAGGTAGAAAGGGAAATAAAGGGGATTAAGAGTACACTTATCTTGATGAGCACAGAGGAATGTATACAATTGCTGAACCACTATATTGTATACCTGAAACTAATTTAACAATGTATGTTAATTATACTTAAAAAAAATAATAAATCATTTCGAGTTTTACCAGACTGCAAAGTCCAAGTCACAAAAGATTAAGTAAGGAGCCTTAGAAAATGGTTCTTAAATCAGATGCAACAGTCCCCATTTGGAAATTAAAGGAGAAATTTCGGGGGGTTATGCCAATTGGAATGCTACCAGAAATTAGCAGGCAGGGTATCAATAAACTTCCTGCTATGCCTGTGACAGTCTCATACTTCCAACAAATTGCCAAAAACGTGTCAGTCAAGAAACACCTCAAGGATCAAACAAATGGCAAGAATACCCTCCTCAGTACCATGCTTTCCAAAGTTTCTAAACTTAAATGTTTATCCCGGAGTGCACTGGTTTATTAGAACATCTCTCTTCGGGGCACCTGGGTGGCTCAGTGGGTTAAGCCTCTGCCTTCGGCTCAGGTCATGATCTCAGGGTCCTGGGATGGAGCCCCGCATTGGGCTCTCTGCTCGGCAGGGAGCCTGCTTCCTCCCCTCTCTGCCTGCTGCTCTGCCTACTTGTAATCTCTCTCTCTGTTAAATAAATAAATTAAATCTTTAAAAAAAAAAAAGAACATCTCTCTTCATTTAATTCTCTAGTGTATACCACCCACTGAACAGATTTCTATCACTAAAATTGACTTTCCCCCATAACCAACGAAATAATCCAAGAAAAAAAAAATCACTTCTAAAAACAAATACAATATTTATCAATTATTCACGAGTCAATTACTACTCTGAGGATTAGCTAAAGAGTCAATTTTCTTTGTTGTTAATTTTCAAAGTCTTTAATTTTCTTAAAATCATTTGGACTGTTAAATGCTCTGTCAGAAAGAGAGATAGGAGGAAAATGTACATATCAATTTGCTAAAGTTTGAAAACTATAAAAATATATGTAAATGACTGAAGAAAAAAATATGAAACTATACCTCAAAATAACATATGGAAATACTCTGTATCTTTTACTTTTCCATATTCCTTCATATTATCCTGTACAACTGAAAACTATTATTAATAAAAAAAAAGCAGTTGCCTGTATAAGACACTGACTTAAGTCCATTAAAAATGTTAATCTTTCAGATTATCTTTTGAGATACTCCTCATTAAACAGATGAAGCAAAGTGGCTCAATGAGATGAAGTAATTTATCCTGCCCAGAGGGAAAGTGGCAGAGGCCATGACTGGAACCTAAGCCACAATTCTAAAGTACTAACTTCATCAAATTAGCACTACAAGTAAGAGCTGCTTGTGGACTCCCCAACCTCATATCCTTTGTCTACACTCCTCTCCAAAAAAGGAAGTGAGAAAGCTGGAAGTAAAGATATGAGTTAGAGAGTTAGCAGAGAGCCTGACTCTTCCAATCTGCATTCTTCTGACTGCACAGTGACACTAGTGGGCAAGAAAAAAGAAACCAAAAAGCATATATAAGGAAGTGGTGCTAAGGAAAATCTGTAAGTGGCATCATCTTCCTCCACTTATTAATCCCACAAAGAACAGTGCTGCATGGTAGCCTAGACAAACCCAAAGTTTTGTTTCACTGAAGTGGAGAGAAGGAAAAATATAAACAGGCATCAATTTTAAGATAAAATCAAATAATCGTGACGGACCTACTGTTATCTACGTTGGTCTCCTTCCTGGCTTATTCCTACCTATCATCCTTTCCTCCTCATGCTACCCCTACACATCCATTACTGTTTTTCTACCTCAACTTTACTTGTAATGAAATGAAGATGTAGAGCTGTATGTTTAATAATACAATCAAATTCAATCCCAGTGTCCAATATATTGTCAATGCCTATATTATAAACTTTCTATCACCTAAGTGTCTGGATAGGTATCCAGCCTATGGTGAGTAAAATGAAGACTGTACCTTCCTTAAGGTATCTCGTCTAATTGGGAAAATAAGGGTCTATCTTCTCACTCTCTCATGCATATATCCATATCCATCCATCCACACACAAATGCACACACCTCTCAAGTGAGAGTCATGAGATACCAGAAAATTAAAATAAACTTATATGGTATGGGCTAAAAAGTATGCCAAAATTCAGAACATTTACAGCAATGAGTAAGATGAGTAAAGACAGTGAAAGAAAACTTCATGAAAGCAAGGGAACTGATCACACCAAAACATACAGAGTGGACTTCTCCACTGATCTCTAGGAAAAATCAGTATCAAATAGTAGAAAAATGTAACTGAATCTCTCAAAAAAAAAAAAAAAAAAAGACTCTAAACCAAATTAACAGCATTGTAGTAAGTAACTTTTTAAAGAGTTAAAGCTTACCTACTAGTAGCTTCCTAACATTTAGTCTCTCACTTGTTAGTTCTTTTCATCTACTTAATATTCTGGATAATATGCCTAGTAGGTAGAAATGTGGATTCACAGATGCAAGTAATTTTTAGACCCAAAGGCACTTTAAAGGTCACTCAATCCAATTCTATTTCACAAATGAGGAAACTAAGGGCCAGGAAGGTTAAATAGTATCTTTGAGGTCACACAAAATACATCCCTTACTACTCTGAAAATTAGTATGAAAGGTATGCTTTCTTTAAAAAGATTTTGGAGACTTCTTTTATAGTCCTTAATTTAAATTTCCTTTAAAATTTGCAATACACACCTTACCATTTTATTATAAAATAGGCAAAACATTCTTACCTCATTAAAACACTTTACAAACTTAAGGTTTATAAAAACACCCTAAATGTGCAAATTCACCTTGGGTCAAACCATGGATTAAAACAATTTAACGATTTAACTTCACAACTTTTGGTAATTCTGTTACATACACACTATTGTAAGTCTCTAAAGGGCAGCTACCCAGCTAAAGCCTCATTCTCAAGTGTAGCCCTTAACAGCACGTAAATACTAATCACTATCCCTGTCCCCCGTCAGACTGTCAGACTTACAGGTACATAGATACCTGAAGCAAGCCAAACCAATAATGTTCTTTAACACCAGGATCTGGGATTTGGAAATGAAAAAAATTTAACAGTGATGAGAATAATAGCTAATATTTACTGACTGCTTATTGAATGCCACAAATTGTCCCAAGTGCACCACAATTCATATTCTCAACAACCCTATGTGATTTTATAGATCAAGTTAACCTGCCAGGGGACTCAAAACCATTTCTGTTCTGGCTCCAGAACATATACACTTAACTACTACCTCTCAACTACTACCTCTTACCTACTACCTTAACTATACTACTCTCAAAAGATTGGGAATTGTTAGTTCAGTGATGTTAATGTCACTTGCTGCTAAGGGCCCATAGCTTGCCCTGGTTCCAGGCATTCCCAAGCCTTCACTGTTCAAAAGCCTTCTTTGGAAATCTTTGAGGCAACATCCAGGAATCAAAGAAACCAGATTTGGTTTTTTGTTTCTGTTACTTGAAACTAACCTAATGATTCCACCTGTT
Organism: Lontra canadensis; assembly: GCF_010015895.1. Lineage (NCBI taxonomy): Eukaryota > Metazoa > Chordata > Mammalia > Carnivora > Mustelidae > Lontra > Lontra canadensis. Next base: position 11,701,944 of record NW_022631005.1, read on the forward strand.
ACATATTTTTAGGCCTCATTTTTAGAAAAATGATACTGATGAAACCTAAATTTATACCATAGATAAATCATTCCTTTACATTTTTTAAAAAGAGAAATGCGTTTACAAAAGGCATTCACTTCAAACCTTCTTTTGTATCATTCCCTGAGGCAAAACCTTTTTTTTTAAAGATTTATTTATTTCTGGGGGGGGGGGGAGTGCGAGCACACCACATGCACACAAGCAGGGGGAGCAGCAGGGAGAGGGAGAAGCAGGCTCCCTGCTGAGCAAGGAGCCCCAGATCATGACCTAGGGTTGAAGCAGATGCTTAACAGACTGAGCCACCTAAGTGCCCGAGGCAAAAACTTTCAATGACTCTTCCTTGTTACAGAATAATAAGTGAGATGAGTGGAAATGTAATAAACCTTAGGTATCACCCAGTTCTCTTTTTATAGATGAAGCAATACAATAGTAAAGATCAGAGCCCTAGAGTAAATCACTCATAGGGTTTGAGTTCAAATACTGTTTTGTTATGTTCTAACTCAGGCAGGGGTGACCTTGGGCAAGACACTTAAATCTCCAAAGCCTCGGTTTCTTTTGGAAAAGAGATAATACACTACTACACACCCTGTTGTTATAATGAGTTCTAAACCATCTACTGAATTTAACAAAGTACCTGGCACATACTCAACACACACTCAATAAATGGTAACTGTGATGGTAGTGATGAATGATCTGATGCTCAGAGAAGGCAGGGAACTTTCCCAGATCATCTGGCTACTAAGAACAGAAACAAAACTAGAAACAGACTTCACACTTGCAAGTCAATGCTCTTTTTTCTATACCATCCTATAATTTCCTGGATCTAACGTTCGAAACTATCTACAATCTGGTATAATTCTACCCTTTTTTCAACCTTGTTACCACCCTAACTTTTATTCATTCATTCACCAAATATTTATTGAGGGTTTTCTTTGTTCTGAACAGTTTCTAGTGTTGAAGATATAGCATAGAACAAAAGAAGGGGAAGAAAAATAAAAGCCACCTGCGTATCCAAAAAAATGGGGAGAAAGAGCTAAGAGAATGACCAGATCAGAAATGACAAAGGGCTCCCCTCCTTAAGTTTCTATCAGCAGGGGATAACGGATTGAAAAGCACAGATAAAATACACATAACATGGAAGAACCTTCCTTTAGTCTACTTAACATCCCCAGAAATTTTTTTTTTTTTTAAGACTTATTTATGTGAGAAAGAAAGAGGATGTGCATGAGCATGCGGTGGGGAGGGGCAAAGAGAGAAGAGAAGCTTAAGCCAACTCTGCACAGAGCACAGAGCCCCACACAGGGCTTGATCTCAAAACCCTGAGATCGCAACATGAGCCTAAACCAAGAGCCTAAATCAAGAGACAGACGCTTAACCAACTGTGCCACCCGGGCACCCCAACATCCATAGAAATTGCTTTAAACATTACTTCACTCAAGTATTTGTTTCAACACACACTGTACAACCAAACCTGAAAGCCCAAGTTGTTAAATCTCTCTCCAACCCCTCTATACATTCTAGAAACAATTTTCTCTCTTAACTATACTGACGTTTAGATTTTTATAATGCTCTTTGTCAGGTCAACTTAACCTGATAGTTTATGCTAACTTTCCAGATATGTTTTTGACTTCAATGACTCATTTATGTTCTCTCTAGTCAAGATCTGTATTGTATTCTTTTAATTTTAATCCTAATCCTAAAACTCCAGCGCACAGCCTTACAAATACTTTTAGACATATTTGCCTCTTTAAAATAGTTACTAATGTCTAGGACATCGGGGTGGCTCAGCTGGTTAAGCCGCAGCCTTCAGCTCAGGCCATGATCCCAGGGTCCTGGGATAGAGTCCCACATCGGGCTCCTTGCTCCACAAGGAGCCTTCTCTCCGCCTCTGCCTGCTTGTGTATGCGTGCGTGCGTGCGCTCGCTCTCTCTCTCTCTCTCTCTCTCTCTGACAAATAAATAAATAAATAAATAAAGTCTTTAAAAAAAAATACTTCACGAATGTCATATTTAAGTAACACCTGGCACTCAGATGATACCTGGTAAGTATTTGCTTTTGTTGAAAGAATAAATGTTAAATGTTTTTACAAGATCAATTTACAAAATTGTATTTTATATCCTCTCTAGAACCCTATCATGATCTATGAAATGTATCCGTGCCAAAAGAACTTTGAAATGTGAGAAAGACTGAATATATTCCTACTCTATCATTGAAAATATCCCTTAAAATATTAAGAGAATACAAAAATTAGACAACTAAAACATAAAAGGAGAAAAAGTAATTCAAATCAGTCACGGTCTTTTTCTTTAAAAATAAGCAGAAACACCTGCTTCATGTAGAGTTTGGTTCAAGGTACATGTACTACAAAAAGATATCTTACATAAACCTACATACACCTGTGAAGAATAATTAACACAAGACAAGGTATGCAGCCATACCTTATGCATAAAAAAATTCTGTATTTAAAAGAGCCTCTCACTCAAGAGAGGGGGAAAAAAAAAGGCTTGGCATTTATGTATATGTTATACCAAAGTAAGAAACCAAAAAGAATTCCCCTAAGAATAACTTACCAAATTCTGCTAATGAATTTTATACACACACACACCTACACACACACACACACACACACACACAGTGTTCCACAAAAACATAGATCTTCGTACAGAAAAAAAAAAATTAAAGGCTCATTCAACATTTAACCCACATTTAGCAAGCATATATTATGTGTCAGAGTTCTGGGGAACAAAATATGCAAAAATCCTTGTCCTTACAAAGATTACATTCTATTAGGATAAAATCTAAATAATAAAATAGGATAGTTTCCCACAAACTTCTTATATGCTTAAGATAACATAAACATTCAGATAAACACAATGGTGCCAGGACAGGGAAGCAAAGCTAACAAACTTCTAAGAAAAAAAAGAAACAGAAAATCTGAAAAGCCCAAAGCAAAAATCAGACACAGTTCAGTGACCAAAAACTACACTTAATAATTTAATATTCCAATCAAACTGATGTCACTTTTCAAAGTTCCCAAAATTATAAAAAGTAAAACATTATTTACAAAAACTGTAATGAACTTGGTAACAGTTCAGAAGCTAATCTGTGCTTCTGTAAGAAGTCAATATGAAGCTTAGTGGTTATAAGAATGGTTTTTATGATATTAAAGGCAAGGGCATTCACTTGCTCTGCCAGTTACTAAGAGGGAGACCCACAGTTTCTTCTTCCATAAAATAAAAACAATACTCCCCAGGACTGTTACAAGGATTAAATGAAAACCAAGAACAGGAAGCAATTCAAATATCCAGATGGATGGATGAATATATTATATCAACTCACTAGAATACTATTCAGTGAAAAGGAATGGACTGATACATGTAACAAGGATGAATCTTTAATGCAGCATGCTGAGCAAAAGAAGCCTAACAAAAGGGAATATGAAATCCATTTAAATGAAATTCTAGAAAAGATAGTACTTATCTACAGGGAGAGAAAGCAAATCAGCAGTTCCTTTGAACTACTAGTGGAGAGGGACTGACTTGCAAAGAAACAAAAGGGAACTTCTTGGGTGTTTGAAATGTTTTATCTTGATTGTGGTGGCATTTCCTCAGGTGTACACATCTGTCAAAACTCATCAAACTCTATGCTTTAAATGAACACACTTTACTGTATGTAAATTTTACCTCAAAAAAGTTGATTTTTAAAAAGGATTAAATGAAATAATAGTACGTAAAGTTCTTAACGTTATCTGAGACACTAGAAATATTCAAAAAATGGTATTATAAAAAAATATCAACTGCCACTATACAACACTCAGGTGAGGTGGCACAATCACCGATCACCTGATCTCTCTGGCTAAGTTCTAAACAAACATATGTTTACAGTATCTGACCTAAACCAAGTGCCATGAGGGCACTTGGAGGGCAAGTTTAGGAGGGCAGAACTTAGGCAAAAGACAAACTAAGGAAAGGGAAGAGAAGATGGCTGCATGTCCAAAAGAAAATGAAGAGCTAAGAGAATGACAGAGTGCTATCAGTGCCAAACACCTAAATTACCTCATCTAAGTATCATCAAAATGTAACTCAAAACTGAGTCAATGACTATATAAACAAAGTCTAATAACAATCCGATAGAGTCCTTAATTTTACTGGTGGGGGCGGGGGGGAGCAGGAATAGAAAGAGAAGTAAAATCCATGAAGGTGGTTCAAGTGCAGTCAAAGGATTTTGTCAACCGAACAGCAAGGGAGTCATACTGTGGACAGTTTAGAAATGCAAAAAGCAACAATTATAAATCCACAAGCCAAAGTTTTTGTTTTTTTACAAGTCTACATGATTAAAAGAAATACTTATGAAAGTAATTAGAACATGCTGATAATGGAAGCTGAATTGAAATACAATTCAACTGAAACACAAAACATTTATGAGATTTATATTTTACTGCTGCTTAGAACTGTTGATCATGGAAGAACATTTTTTTTTTTTTAATTTTTTTTTTTATTTGACAGACAGAGATCACAAGTAGGCAGAGAGGCAGGCAGAGAGAGGAGGAAGCAGGCTCCCCGCGTGCAGGGAGCCCAATGCGGGGTTCGATCCCAGGACCCTGGGATCATGACCTGAGCCAAAGGCAGAGGCCCTAACCCACTGAGCCACCCAGGTGCCCCGGAAGAACATTTTTTTGAAGCACATATAATTCTACTGAATAAAAGAAATCCTGTAAATAAGACCAGAAGAACTGAACTGGCTGTCACTCATGAAAGCACAAGTCTTTTGACTTACAAGTCAACTTAAAAGATGAAAAGAAAAAAACGAACACCCCAACTGGACATTCTGGGAAGGGAAAGACTTTATACTATAAATCTTAACTGTCAGAGTTTGTTTAGTTTTGTCTTGATTTTAAGTACCTCCACTTGGAACACTGAAGAGGTAGAAAGGACAGGACAAAGAGTCAGAAGTCCGGGGTTTCAACTCTAGTTCCATCAGAAGTTGGATTTCTTCTTCCCTAAAATTGGGCAGCTGAAGCAGCGTACTGAAAATTGTCCAATATAATCTAATTTCCAATCTCTAGATGGGAAACCACAACTTCTGAAAAAGTTAATAGGGAAAGGGTTAAACATTTATTTTTTAATACATCATTAAAAGAATAACTAAACTGCAGTTTTCTTTCTCAATTCAGATAAAATACCAAAATATATGCGGCAAACTCAGGACCTAAAGCAGTAAATATATTGCTGATCACCGTTCACAAAAAGCAGCTTATCTTCTGGGGCTAAATGTTCATTCTAGAACAAGTTTCCTGATTTCAGTTCTTCTCAAACCAAAATAACGGGATCCAAGGAATTACATTCTTTATTGATACTTCAAGACTCATGAGCTACCTCTCCTTTTTTATCAAAACCCATAAAATAATAAATTTAACTTTGTGGAATACAAAGTTGTGTTTTTTAAAGTTTAATTCAATTAATTCTCCTACATACTATAACTTTAATTATCATTCACATAGAAAACTGAGCTAAGGTAGAAAGAAACTTTAAGAATAAAAAGAATGTTCTCATATGACTTAGATCTAAATCTACTGCAAATATTGGGTTTTCTTTTGCTGGGGGGGGGGTTTCATCTTATTATTTGAAAAGCTGAATATCGAATGTTCATCCTGCTACTATTGCCATATTCATTTTCTACTCAAAGTGCAAGACTTTCAAGTAACCAAAGACCAAAGAGAAATGTGATTAAATCACAGCAGAAAGTAGTAATAACAGGGTAATATAATGAGGTCAGAACTGGAGCAGCCAATCAAAGGCATAAAAGCATTTCCTGCAATATTAATAGTCAAAAGAGAAAACCAATCACAGAAACCTCGAGCCTTCTTCTGACAGTCACAGAAGCAAGAGAACCAATCCACGCACATCCAGGGCTGACAATAAGGCGGGACCGCAGGTTCATTGAAGAAATTCTTGAGGGTGCAGTTACTATGAACTTCGCACGCAAGTAACACCACTCCAGAGTCATAAACACAATCAAGCCAGATAAAATTCATCCGTATGCAAAATGCCGTCAGGGAGAAAAGCACAATTTTTGCAGAAAGCAGTGTATTATAAAAAAACGTAACTGTCAATTTAGATGCATTAAATCCTCAACTTCTAGAAGACCCTCCTCTTCGATGACAATTCTCGGGGACACGGCGCGGGGACGGGGCAGCACCAGCAGCTCCTTGCGAAACATCCCTATTTGCTTTCTAACGCTGCGCGCCGAGCCGGCGCCTTCCTGGCCAGGCCGGCAGCGCCGTCCCTCTCGCGGCCGGGGAGCTAGCCGGTCAACGGCTCTCTACCGCTACACCCCACTGGGTAGTCGCGGCCCCCGCCCTTCCCCGCCGCAGTGCTGCACCGCCTCATCCCGCCGCACCACCGCCGGCTCGAGAGCGAGGGTTACCTTGCTAGAAGATGATTGTTTTGAACGCGTTTTACTTTTCATAAGTCATTTTAAAAAGAACCCAATGCAAAACTAAATTTGAAAGAGGGGGGAGAAAAATCCTTCCTATCCAAAGGATCCCTCGCCCATTAATTAACCCCGCACGGGAGAAAGACTGGAGGGAAGGAAGGAGGTAAACAGAGGCCGTACGCCAAGTGCGGCCAGAACATCCCCTGCGCCATTCCCGGCCGCCGCTTACGGCAAGGCCCCCTTACGGCAGCGTAAGCGGCGCTGCGAGCTAATCACAACACTGGGACGCAACAACATGGCGGCCGCGGGCGGGCGCTGCGCCGGCCGAGAGGGTTTACGCTACTCCGCCGGCGTAGGGTCCCATGCATTGGAGCAGCAGAGGCGCCCTCCAGCGAGCGTAAAGCGCTCTGTGAATGGCAAGGCCCGACTGACAAAGGGGAGGGGGGAGGAGGGAAGGGGGGGTAATAAACACTCGAGTCCCTACCGATTCCTCCTCCTTCTCCATCCCGGTGGGCATCTGGGGCACGGCCCGGTTGATGGAGACGCAGTCGTTGAGATCAGGCATGTCCTTGCCGCGGTAGATAGGCAGCGGTTTGGCGGCGTCCAGCGCCCGCGCTCGGAAGGAGAGTTTACTCATTGTCTCCCCGCCTTACAGGAACAGCCCGGGCGGCGGCGGCGGGGCGGGCGGGGAGGGGGGGAGGACTCCCGCCGCCTCCTCCACCTCCTTCCTCAGTGCAGCGCGGCCGGCCCGCTCCTCCTCCTCCTCCTCACTGCCCCCGGCCACAGCATGGGCGCCCACCCCGCCCGAAAACAGCCCCCCGCCGCCCGCGGCCGCTTCCACACACTAGATCCGCCGCTCGCCCGCCCGATCCGCTCCCTGCGCCATGGCCAACATGGCGGACATTACCACAGCGGCGGCGAGCGATCCCGGCAGCCCGCGCGAGAGCGCGCCCCCGTCGCGGGGACGCGCCTCGCCCTCTCCCTCCCTTCCTCCCTCCTTCCTCTCCGTTCCCCTCCCTAGCCTGCCCACCCACTCTCTCCGCGGCGCGGCTGGCCCGCGGGAGCGTGCTCAGCCTCGGGCTGCTCAGGGGAGAGGGGGCGGCGGCGGCCCTCGGTTTGCCGGCCGCGTCTAGCCCTGTGGCAGGTGCCAGGTGCGCAAGTTAACGCGCCCCTGAGCGTGCGCCTCTGCCTCCGCGGCCCCGACCCGCCGCTTGCTGGGTGCCCCGAAGGAAAGCGCCGGGCAAGACACGGCCGCGCGGAGCAGCGCGTGTCTGCAGAAGTCCGTGAGCGGGAAAGGAAGATGTCAGCCAGGGCACAACAGCCACCACCGAGCCTGTACTTAGAAAGCGCTATCTCCACGGTGCCCCGAAAGCCGGCTAATTCGCATCCTCCAATTCGCACATCCCTGGGAGGTGCGAAGGGTCCGTTCCGTCTGCCCACTCAGAGCGGCGCAGATCTGCTGGTCCGCCCGCCCCGAAAACGGTCATGCAGCCCCGGCCCTCTACCCTGCATGCTCTTCAGTACCTGGCCCAAAGAACTCTTCGCGGTAATGCATCTTCCCTCATCGTCGCCCTCGCGGGAAGATGCGAATGGCAGCAGTGAGGGTTAATGTTTGAGGCTGCCAGATGCAACAAGTGCCCTTGAACCTGTCACCCAAACTTCTTAGAGTTATTTAATGGGTGGTAGATATTTCTCAGATTTCAAAAACCGAGTTCTTAAGAGTTAAACTTATAAAAGTAAACCAAGGCAGCATACATTTCCAAGGTGGCAAGTGTGTGTAAAACATTGGGTATTGTGGAAGAGGCAAAGAGGTTTGAAGTTCCTGCCCTCATGGAGCTTTCATGTTAATGGGATGACAGGATGGTTGGAAAGATGAGTAACAATAAGAGTCATAAGTAGCTGAAGAACTGGGCAACAGGAAAGATAAATGATGGGGGGAAAATTAAAAAAGTGTAAATACTCAGGGCACCTGGGTGGCTTAGTCCGTTGAGTATGGGGCTCTTGATTTCTGCTGAGATCATGGTCTGAGGGTGATGACATCCAACCCCATCTTGGCCTGCCCAACACCCCCCACTGCTGGAGTCTGCTTTGGATTCTCCTTCTCCCTCTCCCTGTCCCCCACCCTGCTTGCACACACGCACTCTCCCTCTCTCTTTAAAAAAATAAAGAAAAAAAGCGTAAATACTTTACACAGTAGATGACACATGGCAGTAGAACATGATTAGTTACAAAATGAGTTGTACAGGCAATAACTGCTGTAAGACAGCTGAGTCAGATACATTACCTTAGCTTGAACTGGTTAGAGAAAGTTCTAAAGAAGAGGGGAAATGAAGTAGACTCAAACTTAAAAAGTATCAAAGCTATTGTTAACATCAACTTTGGTTAGCCAAGGTTTTCTTCTTTAGTCTTTAAGCATTACAGCTTTTGTACAAAATCCCTAGGTAAAGTGTAACACATATTATCGTTTTCTAATAATTGATAAATACTCTGTTTGGCTCAGAGAAAAGTAGGTGATTGCCTGAATTCCAGAGTGAAAGAATTGGTATCTACAGTCATTTTTATTTGGCATCAAAACTCTGTCTCTTCCTTGATTACCTCTCCCTCATCTCCTTATTCCCCTCTCCCTTTTCCTACCTCCCTTTTCTCCCCACCTCCCACTTTGTGTATGGACTTCATGCCACTGTCTAAATAGTCTTACACATTTGAGCCAGCAAGACATCGAGCACTATTTAGCAAGGCTTAAGTGTTTCCCATCCACTTTGTTGTTGGAAACAACGGAGGTGCTGTGACTCACTTGTAAGCAATACCTCTCTCAAGCTTATGGTCATGTCCTACTCTGAATACTCCCCTCTGGCGCAGTTCTAGTTCTTTGCAAAGAACAAGATCTTGTTGGTAGGGGGTCAACACTGTATTCAAGCCTGAAAGGGGGCAGAGGGAGTCATCCAGAGCTTTTCTCTGCATTCTCAAGTTCAGAAAGGGTAACTGTTTTTTCAATATATTTATTGTTACTCTCTTTCAAGAAAGGAAATACTGAGTATCTATAATAGACCACACACTTCAGTAGTACTTTATGTATATTATCTCAATTAATTGCATTCCACTTAATTCTCATTATAACCCTATGAAGAAATTTTATAGTTTTACTAATAAGGAAACAGGCTCAGACAGCCAATTTGCCTAGTCTCAACACTAATAATTCACAAACTGGTTCAAAATCCAGGTCTAGCCTGACTCGGAAACTCTTGTTTTCTCATCAGTGCCACACTGCTGTCCAAGCTCATTCAACATTCTAAAGTTGCTCTTCCAGATTACTGAGACCCTTTTAACCTGTGATTAATAGAGTCATAACCCAGAGCCTAAAGATGCAGTAGCCTTAAGCAGAGCAGGAACAACGTCTGCTCTGTTAATCACCGTATCTCTAGTTCTGTACCTTACATATTGCAGGCTCCTCACATAGATGTGTTGACTGATTTTCCCTGAAGAAATTTAGTGATAATGACCCCATTCCAGTCCAGCTTGGAGTTCACATGCTCTATTGTCCTGTCATCCAACCTAGCCATTGCTGACAAGATTTGCTTTTATTATGACCTACCCTGAGTTTCAGGACCAATTAAAGCAGTTCAGAGAAACTTTTTTGAAACCGGAAATGCTATTACAGTAACAGGTTTTTGCTCTAGTAGTTATTGTTTTATTGTTCTTTTTCCTTGACTATGTAACAGATTTCTTCTACAAATCTCCACTCTCTTCTTGCCCTATAGGCAATGATTATAGAGCTGGTAATAAAATAGTTTGAAGCAGATAACACAGTATGTTTTGCAAGTGGGACACAGCCCGTGTATTCTTGGCTTCCAGTTCAGTCCCCAAAACAGAATGCCTCTGTTTCACATTTGGAAAATAGCTTTTATTTGTGTACAAATACTATTTTTCATAAAGTTGATATCTAATCTATTTGTTAAATACCCATATACTTGTTAGAGCTAGAAACAAAGTATCTTTTCAACTTTTGAGGTAAATCCTGTCATAAAATGTTTTTATCTAAACCTGTTTCAAATGGTTGTGTAGCCTAATAGCCTATTTTAATTTCCACATACAATGCACTGAGTACAGTTATCCTAAAATTGGTCTGCTCATATATGCTCTGGGCCAGTTCCAAATGGCATGCATTTAGCTAAGCAAGTATAGTATATAAATACCCAAGAATTAGAAATAGTTTTAAAACTGCTTTCTAAATGTAGTCTAGATTAGAATAAAGGTCAAATAACTGTAAGGATTGGGATTATATTCCAATTTCCATTTCCCTGTACTGCAATCAGGGCAGGCAGCTTCCAAATAATGAACAAATTACTTTTTGAGAGAAACCTCAAAACTAGTAAACACAGTTGCTATTCAACTATTTCTGAGTTTTGTAAATGTCACGTTCTTTCTAATTGGCTCCCTATTTCAGCAAACCCAATTGAAAGTTAATTGGGTTGGTATGTGAACTGCATCCCTCCCCTCCCCTTATGTTCCCAGGAATGAGCCCAGTACCAATAAAGCTCCGTTGTTTTCCATATGTAATCTGAATGTGGGGTCTGCATTCATTACAATCAACCAGAATCAACCCCCTGGTCCCAGTGCCCTTTACTGAGGCAACTCTGAATCTTTGAGACATAAGGACAGAGACTGCAACTCAAAGGTGACGTGCTAAACATCTACTACCATCTTTATATTCGCTATAGTGAAAAAAACAAGATGCTAAATAAAAATTTATGGCTGTGGCTCAGTCTCTTAGCAGCATCGCTCCTCTCAGACCTGGTTGGAATCACAGGGTGCCACCTTGTGTATAAGCTGACGATGTACTTCCCAGTTCCACAAAGAATCCAGATAGACTAAAAAATAATCAGCCCCAAAGCTCTGTATTTTATTAATCAAGGAAAAATGAAACAAACGTAATTAAAGGAAACATTTGAAAACATACGGCTTTAGAGGGTCCATGACCCTCAGTTTTGAATCACACCACAACCTGTCTCATTTGTTGCCCCACCCTGACCAGTAAACACCCACAGTGTCCCACACGTGGGACTATTGCTGCTATTCACTCAAGCTCTTTGATGGGGACACCAGGAATGAGTAAAGCTCTTATGGCAAATCTACTGAACTCAACTAGGACAACTATTTGTGTGTTCAAACAGCAGACAAACTCTGTAGATTTAATGTCAGGACTTTTGATTTCTAAGAGAAACTAGGCTCCATCGATGTGATGAATGTGATCCTACCTACTTTAATAAACGGCTGAGTTTGAAACAGGGAAACACGATTGATGGAGAAAGGCCATGGGGGGTCAAATAGGATCTTTTCCAATTCAGCTAGCTACCTTGCCCTGGAGAAATTGCACTGTTTCAGTACAGCTGCCATTCAGCTGAAGCCACCATGACATTCATGGAACCGACTGGACCTTTCATATCATTTTCAGGAGGGAGTTGGAGAGCCTGGGGCTGCAGAGCTACAGGTACACCACTCATGTCTGTTCAGGTTTCCTGTAATATCTGTCCCTCCCAGTTGCTTCCCTGGCCTCTTCTATCAGCATATCATTTTCTCCACGAGCATCTCTGAAAGGTACCTTGGAAGGTGGTTTCTCTCTCTCTCCCTGTGAAGGCAGTTTAGTTTCACTGGTGTGCTGGCACATCTCAGACAACTAAAGCAGGTATGGAGCACCAAGCTAGTTGGGTCCAAAGTGTTAGCTGAGAGAAGTTCATTGTCAAGAGCCTTGGGTTACTAATGTGCGTGTGGTTCCCTTCACCTATTTTTTAATCGCTCCCACTACCAAAGGACTAGTGTTTATAAACACAGATTTGTGAATGGAATATACATTTGGAATCCTGAATTAAAGAAAATTGTGGGGAGTCGATTTTGTAAGAGCCACGCCTTATTGATCTTATCTTTGTTGTTCCCAAGAACAAAATGGTCTGTTTCCTAAGGAAAGGTTCTGGTATTAGCATATTGAGAGCCCCTAAACAAAAGCTTCTGGTATTAACATACTGAGAGCTTCCTAAGCTCCAGAGTGACTTGTTAAGAGGCAGAAAGGAAAGCAATTTTATGTTTCCCAAGTTAAAAAACAGAGCGGCTTGTCTTTCATCAGCTATTAAAAGGTGATTTGGGCAAAGGAAGAAAAAGAAACCATTGAAATAAAATACGCTAATTACCTAGATATTTACTGGTTTACCCAAATGCCTCACCTTATTTCAGAAAGGATTTCAGGCGGTTTTGAGAGTAGCTAAAATGTACAAGGATAACATTTGGGCTCTCAACTTCCTGGTAATATGAAATTTCCCAATCATGTGAAAATAGGAAACCTTGTTGGCTTCACAGTTCACAATACCCATTAAATAAAATGGTTGCTCAGGAGATTTATAATTGTTTCTAGTCCTAATCAGAATATCCAAGAGTTCATAAATAGAACAACTAGGTGGTATGACAGACATCTCAACAGTATTCTTATGAAAGACACAAAAGAGGCACCCCAGGGCTATTGCATATACTGATTCTCCATATATGTTAATGACATCATATGTGGACTGACCCAAACAATTCTGCAGGGGTTAGAATGTCAGATGCCCTGAGCCCCACCCCATGCAGATCTGGGAGTGTGAATGAGCTCCATGGCCTCCAAGCAATCCTTCCCAAAGAGTGTTTTTTCTCTCAACTGTCTCCTGAAGAACGGTGTGCCTAAGAGCTCAAAATTGTGTTTTATCGCAATTGTCTAAAGTGTGGCTCTTCTAAATGCCCAATTAAGACTAGACCCATATGCCTTAAATGACTGGGTTGTACAGTATAGAATTAATGTCCTTTTCTGGAAAGGAAGAGGCTTACCAAGGACCAGTGCCTGAATAGAAAGTTGTCCTTCCTGCTCTTTCAGTGAGCCTTATCCACGGCCAGGGCCAAGCGGTGAACTTTCCTTTGCGTAAACAGGGTGTGCATTGCTATCTCAGTCAGGTTAGAGAGTGTGCTGAGGGGAGCCATGGAGAAAGGGTGTTCTTGCACACTAGATCCACAGGAAGGCCGTCCTCTAATTGGGGGCTAATAGCTACTCTTGGCCAGTTTTGTTTTCTAGCTCTGACGGCTTCTAGTGCTTATGTTGTTGTGCCTTTACTTATGGAGCAGCCCCTGCTCTGCGGCTCACCACAGGCAGCGTTTGTAGCTCAGAGACAGTGCCAAGGCTGGTTTTGAAGGAACCGGAGCTTCAGACTACCCTCTTAAAGAAGACATCAGCTCCTCAACTCAACGCCATACAGGGGACACTTTTGTACTAAGTCCCTCATCTTCCACACTTCCCCACTCCAGTGATCCTTCACAGCACTAGCACTGGTACATAGGCCCATGCCTACAATGACCCAGACCTGCCGTTTTAGGTTATCTTGGCCCAGCTCCATGGACAAAGGGATTCCAGAAGAAGATGTTGGTTTGAAGGCCAATTCTTCCCCAACATTGATGCCTTTCACTAAGCTTGGGGGCAGCTGTAGCTTAGTCTGAAGCTTGCTACTCGAAGGCCCTACTGATTTTCTTGGTCCTTTCTCCTACTACTTCTCTATTTCATGGGGATAAAATGGCCTAAGTAGTATGTTTCAACCCATGTATGCAATAGCTCCAGCTATTTAAAATGTGCCAGAGTGGCTAACCAAAGAAAGCAACATGTGAAACCTATTTTAAGCATAGAGATAATTCTGGAATATTCCACCAAAATATTCCCTCTAGCGAGGGAAATGAGATAGCAGGGAAAGGGGTGGTGGTAAAGAGAAATCCTTACCTCTCACTGTGCAAAGCCCTTCTGTACAGTTAAATAATAATAATTCTACAGAGATAGTTAAAAAAATCATTAAAAAATTAAGTCAGATAATGGAGCACACTTAGGGAGAGAAATAAAGCTTGTCTCTGTATGTTATGACCCTTAATATTTTGCTTAACTTCTGTGACTTTATTTGTAAAATGGAGAGAATGTGCCTGTCTCATAAGCTCCTGATGAGAACAAATGAAATAACATGGTACAAATTTACTAATACAGTGCCTGACAAATAGTAGAGGCCCAATCAGCATTAAAGCTACAGTTTCTTTTCCCTTCACTGTCTTTTTGTTTACATGGCTTGAGATGATTCAAAATAGAACCGCAGCACGTATAAGATGAAACCTTGAGGTTTTGTTTTTTTTTTAAGATTTTATTTATTTATTTGACAGACAGAGATCACAAGTAGGCAGAGAAGCAGGCAGAGAGATAGAGGGAAGTAGGCTCCCTGCTGAGCAGAGAGCCCCATGAGGGGCTCAATCCCAGGACCCTGAGATCATGACTTTAGCTGAGGGCAGAGGCTCCACCCACTAAGCCACACAGGTGCCCCTAAATCTTGAGTTTCTCCTCTGCTTTACAGTTTATTTTGAACTCTTTAATTTAAAACTAGGGGTGCCTGGGTGGCTTAGTGTGTTAAGCCTCTGCCTTCTGCTTGGGTCATGATCCCAGGGTCCTGGGAGCCCGACATTGGGCTCTCCGCTCAGCGGGGAGCCTACTTCCCCCTCTCTGCCTACCTCTCTGCCTACTTGGAATCTCTGTCAAATAAATAAATAAAATCTATAAAAAAAAAACAACAACAACTAAACAGACCATTGCTCCCACCCTCCACCTACATCTGCATTAACACCTCATTCCCTGGCCCTATTTCAGTTTCAGGCATGGAATGGAACTATTCTTCTTTTTCTTTTTTTAAGACTTTATTTATTTATTTATTTATTTATTTATTTATTTATTTGACACACAGAGAGAGAGAAAGAGACAGTGAGAGAGGGGACACAAGAGGCAGAGTGGTAGAGAGAGAAGCAGGCTTCCTGCTGAGCAGGGAGCCCAATGCGGGGCTTGATCCCAGGACTGATCCCAGGACCCCCAGGACTGGGACTTGATCCCAGGACCCTGGGATCATGACCTGAGCCAAAGGCAGACACTTAGCCACTGAGCCATGGAGGTGTCCCAGGAATTATTATTATTCAAATCATCATGGTTATAGGGTCCTGTCAAAGAGGCAACATTAGATCCTTCAAAAAGAGAAGGTCTTGTCTTTATTAAGGGTAGACACACTTATGTCTAAATACCTAATCAGACTCTGAAAAGTCTAATTTTTCATTTTTGAAAAGTTCTCTTCGATAATTATAAGATGAATCATATGACCTTAAGACCAAGATTTGAGGGGAAGGATCTGCTTTTCCTTCCTTATTTCTGCTCACCTCCTATCCTTCACTCTTTTGTCCCTTGCTTCCATTCTCTTCTTATGTTAGGAAATTCTAAAGCTAATTTTTAGAAGTTAATGTTTCTGTCTGAACAGCAACATGATTAGTTCCTGTTCAAAATCATTAAGAGATGAGATACTTACCCATGAAAAATCCCATCATAATCCATGAACTAACTTGTCTCTGAGTTTATGTTCATCTGTAAAATAATGCTACCATGTTCACAAGTAAGATCATAAAAGATATTTGAAGGAAGCATAATGTAACATCCTGGAGGACCTTCCAAAAAAAATTTGCAAGTAATGTTTGAAAATAATGTTTGTCTGATTGTTTCCAACAAACTTGTCAGAATGTATCCACCCTAATGTCTGCCCTTGTACACACTCACTTACCTTTGTAAAGAGCCAGATATCTCTCAGAGTCAAACTGGTGACTAAAACATGAGCCGTTTGAATTTGGGAGGTGGGGTGTCCACAGAGGAAGAAGGTAGTAATCCTGGTTTGCTTGCGTGATTTGTAAACCATCCCTGCGGGCCCTTCCAAAAGAAGAGTTCCACAGATACAGTAAACTTATCCAACTTTCCACTTTGGAGGATCACTCTGACTTGGGTGTTTGGTGTTGGTGTGCATATTAACCCAAGTCCATTGCCCAGTGACCT
The DNA here is from genome assembly GCF_010015895.1 of Lontra canadensis. Classification (NCBI taxonomy): domain Eukaryota; kingdom Metazoa; phylum Chordata; class Mammalia; order Carnivora; family Mustelidae; genus Lontra; species Lontra canadensis. The sequence goes on from NW_022631005.1 coordinate 11,718,301, forward strand.
TCCTTTATTATCCATTGATATAATTTAATTTAGAGGAAAATACTAGAGCATAAGACTGGTAGCCTTGGTTTTACTAACCTTTCCTGACTCCCGAGATACTAGAAATTTCTCCAGATAAGAGCTTAGCCCAAAAAGAGCAGACATCCTTCCCAATGTTGTGTTGCCTGACAAGATATTTCTTCTTTATTAATTTGACAAACTTACAAACAGCTCTAAAGGCACTCCACTTGAAAAAGAAAGAGTATGCAAGCTTAATTTTATTTGTTAATTTTTATATAGCCTTTAGTCTTATAGAAATTTTATCACTTGAAGATTCACCTTGTCCTAATTTGAAATAATATGAAATAGCAAAAGAGGGAATAGCCCCAAGACACTTAGCATTGAGAATGTCAACTTCATTTCCATCCACAAACTAGAGATTTGTTTCCCATCCTGGAAGGTGATGCTTGTTCTCAGTATTATAGCTAACAGCCCAGAGCAGGCACAATTATGGACTCCTGTGCCCTGTTGCCTGATCTATAACAATAAATTCCCAGGGTGGCTGCGCAATTACACACAATGTGATCACTATCACAGCAGGCCCAGCTACATCTGGATACACAACATGATCGCTTACCCAGTGGGCACCGTTCAATACGGTTAGACAACATGATCACTACACAGCAGGCCCCTTTCAATATGGATTCCTAACATGGCCATGACTAACACACCAGGAAGTTGCACGCATCCAAACTGCACCCACCATCCCCAGAGAAACAACCTGACGGAACATGTCATGTAATACCTAACTGCACGTACACACTCAGGTAGAGACACCTCGCACAAGGTTGTTTAGCACAGCAATTTCTGCCATGTGGAAATCTGACCACAGACATGGTGAAAATAGATTTGGCCATGCAGAAAACATGTGATAGGATTTTCAATAGGACTGCTAGGATGACAGGCAATGTTCTACCTTCAGCCAGGTGTCAATAAGCAAAAGCCTAATGAACAAAGATCTGTAATTTAGAAAAATGTCACGACAAACGGGCCCAAAGGAAAAGGCAAGGAGCACACTGTTTTATGTGGAGTGTGGATTTTCCCACACCCCCACCACCAGTGCCTCTGGTGGAAGAGGACGCATTTGATATTATCCTGCTTCTCATTAGAGTACATCCTTTTGAGGGAGGGTGCTGGGTCTCTGAGCTGCTTTGATATATGTGAAAATACACCAACTTCTTTGTGTAAAGTAACGTTATCAACAATTGTGTGGAACAGAAAAAGAAAAACTTTTAAGGCGAATAAATGGAATACTTCTTTTTTGCCAGCTTTAAAGAAGCAAATGAATTTGCACATTTGAAATCAAAATAACAAAATTTGAAATCAAATTAACAAAAAGGAGAGTAATTATTTTATCAAAAACCTTTTCACTTACTTTTAAATGATGCTATTCCCGAAGATTCCAGTTTGGCTGCTCTGGAATGTGGTCCAGAAACGTACATTTAACAGCTAGGCCAGGGGATACTGCATGAGAGTATTTGATATAGATTTATCCTGCTGCTTCTCTTTCCTTCCTCATCTTTTCTCTAATTTTCATCTTCCCTTTCCTCTCCCATTCTCTTTCTTTCTTTCCTTGGCTTTCTCCTCTTCCATTAATTTTTTTTCTTCCTCTAGGTATGGGCAGGGTTGGAGAGGTTAGTTGGGGGGTCATGAGGAAAAGAGAAGAAAGTAAATCCTGCCAATTTCATAAGCCTCAAGCCATGTTCCAAAACAATATAAGATACTGCAGTATTCCCTTCAGCCTTTAATTATAGTACAAAGATCATGCCACCAAATTTGCTACAGTCATGCTTCCTGGAGGAAGGTCACCAGGAGCCAAGAGAAGATAGGCAGAGATCTTGGGTTGAGCCTACAACTGTTCATGTCTGGTTCCACCAACTAGAAGATGCTTCATTTAAAATACTTATGGCGAACTGGGATTGGAGCAACTATTTTCTGAGTTTCCCACCAATGGTCTCTGTAAATAATGAAGCTCTAGTCTCTGTGATCATCCCTTTCCTCTGCCCTCTGCCCTCATTCTCCACCTATTTATTGGTTGTCTTGTTTTGTTTACTTCTGGCAGGGATTATTTTATTGAATATGAGTGAAGCAGTATAGACTAGAGAGCCCCAATTTAGGACACAGAAAGTTGGTACCCACATCTGGCCCTGGCATTAGCTACCCTGTGACGTTGGATAAGCCATGCACCCTCTCCAGTCTCATTGTCCTCTCTGTAAAGTGAGGAATTATCTGTGATGCTCATTTGGTTCTAAGATTATACAGAATAAAAACGAATAAGATTCCTTTTCCATGACCCTTCAAGATAAATTAGGCAAGGTGTAAATTATAACAATGCTTTTAGCATCCAGAAGACATGATTCTTTTGTCCTTAAAAAAAAAAAATTAAAACTAGGGGCTCCTGGATGGCTCAGTCGTTAAGTGTCTGCCTTCATCTCAGGTCATGATCCTAGGATCCTGGGATGGAGTCCCATATCAGGCTCTCTGCTTGGCGGGAAGCCTGCTTTCTCCCTCTCCCACTCCCTCTGATTGTGTTCCCTCTCTAGCTATATCTCTCTCTGTCAAATAAATAAACAAAATCTTTAAAAAAACAAACAAACAAACAAACTAGCAGTATCTTATCTAGAGTCAAACTTAAATGACTGCCAATTTTCCTACCGGTTTTATTAGAATATAAACAAAGGTGGTCAGAATGGTAAAATATAGACCTCAAAATAGGTTAAAGTTTTTAATTAAACTACTGGTTTCTTAAATTTCCTTATTACTTAAGATATATTTTTATTATAATTATTTTTTTAAAGTAACTACTAGAAAGCTTTTTAAAAATTATTTGACTGGATTAAAACAGCGGTGTTATTATTACCACAACCCATATTTAAATGCCCCTTGAATAACATAAGGAAAAAATGGTTTTATTTTATAGAATTAAGACATATAGAGTTCTTAGGATAGAAACATCTTTCTTCTCCTTCTTTTTTTTTAAGATTTTATTTGTTTATTTGACAGAGAGAGATCACAAGTATGCAGAGAAGCAGGCGGAGAGAGAGAGGGGGAAGCAGGCTCCCCGCTGAGCAGAGAGCCTGATGTGGGGCTCGATCCCAGGGCCCTGAGATCATGACCTGAGCCGAAAGCAGAGGCTTAACCCACTGAGCCACCCAGGCACCCCAATAAAATCTTTTTTAAAAAGTAAATGAAGTCCATATTATCGACCCATGTTCTTTGCACTGCTCACCCTGCATTTTATTCCTATTCACAAAGCTTGATATGTTTCCTCCCATCCCTCGCAGGACACAAATATACCTTTCCTTTTCTATCCTATACCTAGTATTGGTGATGAATTAAGTGCTGTTGAGTAGAGAGCAAATCAGCATCTGTAAAGCACATATTACCTCCTTTTACTCAATTAATAAGAATATTAACATCCAACTCTTACCATCTATCCAGACAGAGAAGTCAATCAGAAAAATTAACAACAGCTGGAGATTTCCTTGGGTTTCATAGAGTTCTGTGTTTTTTGTTCTGATTTTTAATTTTAACTGTAGCAAAATACACATAAAATTTATCATCTTAACCGTTTTTAATTGTTCAGTATATCTACATCGCTGTGCAACTTTTTCATCTTATAAAACTGAAACCCTATACCAGCCAAGCAACTTCCCCTTCTCCCTCCCCGCTGGCCTCTGGCAACCACATTCTACTTTCTGTTTCTAAGAATGTGATTACTCTAGGTACCTCACATAAATGGAATCATACAGTATTGTCTTCTTGTGCCTGGCTTATTTCACTTAGCGGGATGTTCTCAAGGTTCATCCGTGCCATAGTGTGTGTCAGAATTTCCTCCTTTTAAGGCTCATTCCCCATTGTACGTATGTATCACACTTGTACATTCATTCCTCTGGCAATAAACACTTGGATTACTTCCACTTCTTGGCTACCATGAATAATGTTACTGTGAACATGGTGTACAAATATTACTTTGAGACCCTGATTTTAATTCTTTTGAGTACCGACCCAGAATTGCTAGATCACATGGTAAGTCTATATTTACTTTTTAGATGAACCTCCATTCTGTTTTTCATAGCAGCTGCAACATTTTACATTCCTACCAATAATGTGCAAAGGTTTCAATTTCTCCGTATCTTCATTAACACTTTTTACTTTCTAGCTTTTTTTTTATAGTAGCCATCCTGATGAGCGTGAGATGATATCTCATTGTGGTTTTGATTTGCATTTCCCTGATGATAAGGGATGTTAAGCATCTTTCATATGCTTGTTGGCCACTTGCATATCTTCTTTGGAGAAATGTCTATTCAAGTTCTGTGCTGGTTTTTTAAGTGAGTTATTTGATTAAAACTAAGTAAACAGATTGTATAGCTTTTTGAAGTTTAGATAGCATTCACGCAATTTGCTGTGTTTTTTATTTATAATAACACCATGGGGTTGGCAGGTAAATATTGTGCCATGTGCAACAATAAAAACTGAGAATGAGAGAAATAGTACTTCAACCAAATAGCCATTAAAAAGCAGGCCCAAGAGTTCTTGGGTGAAGTTCTACATTGTTTTTGCAGGAGCATTAAAAAACACATATTTTCTGTACCAATAGAAAAAACAGAATGAATTTAGAGACCATCTATTAAAAAACATAGAGAATATAATCAAGCTGTGAGTTGGAGACAAGTTTTGTTGATCCAATCCCAATTTCCATGCACATTGTCTTTTTCCAGGTATCAGAGCTGGGAAGCCATTGTCAGTGGGAATCTTTCTTTCCTAAGCTACAATAGAGACGTCTCCTGGTGGCCTTCCACCTGTGTGTTGAGGAAGGTGGAACTAGAAAGCACTGGGAAAGAATCTTGGGAAATTCAGTGGCTGACTTTTCCTATCATGGACTAGGATCATTGTTCTTAGAGATAAGTTGAAATTCCAAGACTCACAGGGGCACGGGGGTGGCTCAGTCAGTTAAGTGGCTGACTCTTGATCTTAGTTCAAGTGTTGATCTCAGGGTGGAGAGTACAAGGCTGCACACTGGCCCAGGGCCTATTTTAAAAAGTCTAAGACTCACAAACATTACATTGGTTTACCATATATCTTGACCTAAGTTTAGTGCTCTCTGCCTGATTGACTTTGTGTAAGTGACTGGATGATCCCTCCATAAAAATTAAACAGACAGTACACTGACTGGGAATCTTTGAACTTTTCTAGAGTATGTTTCTGCTCTCAGCTCTCAAATAAAGAGGAGATATGGGAGAGGGAGGAAAGTATCGAAACAGTTTCTTTTCCAAAGATCACATCCTTAGGACATTCACCTTTCTCCTTTCACTTATTCATTCAAATATTCAGTAATGCTGGCTATGCTTTCTACTTTCTTACTTATTTACTTACTACTAAGTAAGGCTTTCTACTAAGTAGAAAAGCTATGATGATTAAAGATGAGACAGTATCTTCTCCAGGTATCTACTGCCTGGTGGAGGACACAAGACTTGTACACAGTTAACTATGGTGCAACATAGAAAGTGATAGGTATCTTAGAGAAGCACACACAAAAAATGCTATGGGAAGAGCAACCATGGAGAGATACCTCCTGGCTGATTGGCTTGGCTCTATGTCAAGAAAGCTTTAGGGGGAAATATTATCTGAGTTTTGAAAGATATGTGACCAGGTGAAAATGGGGTAAGAAGTACATTCTTGGCAGAAAGAACTATGTGAGCAAATGAATGAAGGAGGCAAGGATAGGATGTATTCCAGGATCAGTAACTGGAAGAATGAAGCAGGTTGAGTGGAAAGATCTAGGAAACATCAGCACGTCTTCCAGTCTTGGTCCTGCCTATGGAAGGCCGTTTGGTTACAGTCCTCAGTTACCCTCACCCTTAGTTTTTGTTGTTGCAGTTGGCAAACCTGCCAACCTGACAAGGTCACTGTGAATGTAAAATATAGCAAAATGTGTGAAAATGACCATAAAAGCTATAAGTGTATAGAGTTCCTTTTTTTTTTTAAGATTTTATTTATTTATTTGACAAACAGATCACAAGTAGGCAGAGAGGCAGGCAGAGGGGGCGGGGAAGCAGGCTCCCTGCTGAGCAGAGAGCCCGATAAGGAGCTTGATCCCAGGACCCTGAAGTGACCTGAGCCGAAGGCCGAGGCTTTAACGGCTTTAACCGGCTGAGCCACCCAGGTGCCTCAAGTGTATGGAGTTCTTACTGGTAGGCTGGGGCCCAAAGAAGGAAGGCTTAGGGGATTGAATGAACCATGTGCATCACACCCAGAGGTTCAAAATTTTCAATTATGCATTTATCAATGTGTTTCTTTGCTTATTATTTTCCTATTAAGCTATAAGATCTACGAAAACAGAAACTGGGACTTTTTCACTCACTGTTGTACTTTGCACAGTACCTGATGCTGGTGTTCCATAAACAAATGTTTTGTAAAAAATAGAGAATGGGATATAGAGATTGAAGATGTAATTTCTGCCCTCAATAACAAAATTTTTAAAAATTCAGAGGAAGTATGGGTGTGAACCATTGACAAAAGTGTCTAAGAAACAACGCAATTCAAGTGGATGAAAACTTTTAAATAATATTCTTTCCGAGTGATTGAAAGACTGTGGAGAGTAGCTCTGAAATGATGTGGCTGGAAAGTCTCTGCTGAGACACTCTGGGGGATTGAAGGGATGGGCACGGACAAGCATGGAGTTAGGTGCAAAAATGGTGCCATGGAGCTAATGCCCAAAAGGAGCTGAGGTTCATGCAATGGACCGTAAGAATGACTTGGCAGTCCCATGTTCAGATGCCAGGACTCCACCTGCAAGAAAAGCAACAGAAGCAGTCCTTGAAGGGAACCCAGGACAGGGAGAAACTGGGGGATAATGTGTGGAATCATCACTCCCTGGTTCTGGTACATTCTGTATTCATGGCTAAATCCAAAACAAAATAAACCTTTTTCCCCTTTCCTTTAATGAATGAATAACAGACCGTTCTCCTTCATGAAGATGTAAGCAAGATAAGAACTAAACTATATCCTCTTCTCTATCTGCTGTCAGCACCTTTTCTAAATGAGTGGTCTTAAACTCTTCTCATCTTTTTCTTGCTCTAAACTTATCCCTTTGATTTGTTTGTTGTTTATTTAGTAGAGGGGTTTTAGAGGCAGGGTCTTGACAGGAAGAGGATAGACTTGATAAGGGAACTGTTTACAGGATGTATTGGGAAATCAAAGGATAGTGCCATGTCTGGATCTAACAGTGAGTCACTCTTGTCACCTTCAGACCTGGAGATGTATAGGAGGGGAGAGTGGTTACAGGAAGGGAAAGAGAAAGCTATATTGATAGGAACAGCCATCTGCAAGATGCCTGGGAGGCAGTCAGTTGAGCTTCTGTTGAGCTTCTGACTCTTGGTTTCTGCTCGGGTCATGATCTCAGGGTCCTGGGATCGAGCCCTGCGTCGAGCCTGCATGGGCTCCATGCTCAGTGGGCAGTCTCCGTGAGGATTTATCGCCCCCTCTCTCTGCCCCTTTCCCGACTCTCTCTCTCTCTCTCAATTAGATGAATAAATGAAAAGAAAAGAAAAGAAAAGAAAAGATAAAACCATCTGCAATAAACTGTGGCCACAGAAGAGGAGGCAGCCAATTTGCTGTGATCAGGCAGGGAGGGAGCACGGAGAATCAATTGCTACATACCCTTTTTCTCTTTTTCTTTTCTATCTCTCTGTCTCTCTTCTGTCTCCGTCTCCCTCTCACTTTCTCTCTCTCTCTCTCTCTCTCTCTCTCTCGACTGCATCATTCCTTATTGGTAGCAATCAAGTAGGCAAGGTCACCTGCTGATTAAGTCCACAAAGGTGAGTCTCCTTGGTCCCAGACAGGGAGAAGTGTGCAAAGAGGAAGTGGAGGGCAGCAGAAAACATCCAGCACAGCGTATCATTACACACCATTCCCAAAGGGGGGATGATAACATTATTTCAGACTTAATACCAATGTTTTGTAAAATAGCATTGATTTTGTGACATAGTTTTTTTTACTGGGAGATGGAATATGTATATACTTGAAAGTAGATACAATGTAGAAAAATCCTACATGACTTGATAATTTTCATTTTTGTTGTACTGGCTCAGATTAAAAACTACACTAACACTAGCTTCCAAGTCCCCGTTATACTCTTAAACATGGCTGTGTGAAAGGGATTGGGTGAAGCGTAATCTACCTCTGCCTCTCTCTTTGAGGAATGTGATAGGACCACACAATGGAGCCTTCTACTTTTTCCTATGAGAGAAGTAGAAGTGACCAAAGTGAGAAGAGCCATCATGGTCCTTTGAGGAAGGCTGGGGGTGGGGAGACAGCAGCTGTTGGGATGGGGTTGGGGGGGACAATAAGTGGATAAAAAGGAAGGTTAGGATGTTTGCTGGTGTGTCAAGCAATATTAGATCTCCCTCCTTGGAATTTTCTGAAAGACCTAAGTAAAGATTTTTTATTTGAATATGAAGCTGTTCAGTTAAAGACCCCAAGTCGTCCCAGCCTTCTGTAGACTACAGAAGCAAAGAACAGATGGCCATCTGGACAGGGGCCCTAAAGCCAGAAGGAAAATACAAAGAGCATGGGAACTCAGAGATGCCAGCCTCAACATGATGCCTAGGTGAGCTCTCCCCTACCCTCACCCACACTTTCCAAGAGGAGAGAGCGTTTTCATCAAGGGCAATATGAAAAGTTCATGGATGAAGAAAGTGGAGCCTAGCTCAGCGTACTAACAGGCACAAATGTTTAATATTGTGATCTTATTAGATCCCCTTTCAGGGTAATGAAGCCTAGTAGGGATGATTCTGGTTGCCGTCTGAGACCAAGCCTTGGCTTATGCCTGCCCCATCTCTTGAGTCCTGATCTGGGCTTGTCGCCCATGCTCCCATCTGTCCTGCTCACTGCTTGGCACTCTCTCCTGTTCATAACCTCAGCCTCCACCTGTCTGTGACTTTGATGAGCCCATTCTGTAAGGTGTAGCCCTAAGCATGCATATGAATTAAGAGTTTTGATAACTGCTTTTCTCACCGATATATTTCTTCCAAACTTCTTTGGGATTGACACTGGCTTGGCTCAAGACACACACCATCCCTATATTATAACAAGGATACCTGGGGCCTGAAGCTAACCCAAGTCTATGACACTGCCCTTAGAATACTTGAGTCTGGCCACGGCCAACTATCTCATTTCCTACAAACCAGTATTACATCACTACTGCTGTTTGATTTTTAGTTCCCATGAGCCTAGCACTTTGCATGAATTATCTCATGAAATCCACAGGAAATACTTATCTGTAGGAGCACACTACACTTCCCATTTTGTCGATGGAAATGCCAAAACACAGTAAGGCTGTATGTCAATTATACATCACTAAAACACCCTCTTCTTGCCCACAGGCTGAGTAAATTCTCTGTCAGATAGTCCTCTGGGAGTCGAGCTGTGATTGAAACCCCGACCAGACTTCTGATCCTATGCTCTCAGCCACTGCGCTACATGTGCGTGGAATGTTCCTAACCCTTCAGAAAGTGGATGATCCAAGCCCTTCCCAGACCTGTGCCTTCCAGTCTGGACCGCCCCCCCACCCACATTCTGCACATGATGAGCTCTTTCTCAGCCTTCAGGTCTCAGTTGCTATGTTTCCTCCTCAGAGAAGCCTCCCTGCTCACCAGACTAAAGATGGTCTCCCTTGCTTTTAGTCTCCCACACATCCTGTTTCTTCTCTCCTTTGGTGTGTTTATCCCAATAAATATTCCTGTGCATGTTTACTCGTCTAATGCGTTGTCTTGCTTTGCAAGAGCTAGGACTGGGTCTGTGGGCTCAGCACCATCTCCCCAACAATTAGCTCTACAACTGACCCATAGCAGTCAATGCCTTTTGAATAAGGGGATAAATGACTAGACTTCCTTCTGGCATTCTTTTCACCCTGGAACCTTCCAAAATTCCATCTACAACCTATGTTGTTGGACTTGTGACAAATGCGTTTTACTATTGGTTTACTGCTGAGAGAGCAAACATTCATCCTTTGAGGGTAGATTTTACTTCCAGAGATAGGTAATTCTTTTGAGGTCAGATTTGCAATGAGCAAGTTTGTGACAATTAGGTAACCTAGTTTTGATTCAAGATGTCTTGTGATCATAAAGTAGTAGGACTGTGTGTTCATGTCCTATAGAAACTGCACAGGGGGCTTCTAACTGTTGCCCGATGGTCCCGACCAGCATGCAATCTACAGGCAATGATTCAATTGGCTGCATAAATTCTAGCACATCTGTTCAAGATTAGCTTTAGTGCTTTCTAATTAGATTTCCAACATGCTAATTTAATCCAAGTATCCTCAAACTTTTTGGACTTAAGAACCTTTTATATTTTTAAAAAGAATTAAGGATCTCTAAAGAGCTTTTGTAATGAGAGTTATATATCTAGCAATATTTACCATACTGAAAATTAAAACTGAGACCTAATTTATTTCATCACTTAAAAATAACATTTTTTTGATACGTTATTTTGGTTGAAGTGTATGAAAAAAAAAATCCAGCATCACCCAGATAGTAACCTTTTCAGATAATTATGGATATTCTTTGATACTATTCCAAAACTCAACGATTGGTAGTTTTTCTCCCTTTTTAAAAAAATATTTTGTTTACGTACTTACTTATTTATTTGAGAGAGCGAGATGGAGAGGATGAGTGGGGGGTAGGGGCAGAGAGAGAGGGAAAAGCAGACGCCCCACTGAGCATGGAGCCCAGACATGGGGCTCCATCCTAGGACCCTGAGATCATAACCTGAGCTGAAGTCAGTTGGTTAACCAACTGAGCTACCTAGGCACCCCAATGAATGGTAGTTTCTTAAATATTAGTTCAGGTTGAAATATGAAACCATATCAATAAAATTTTTGTACCTTGGTACATTCCCCTATCTTGCACTTGGGACCCTTGCATGATTTTGTAACATCACGTGATTTGTTTTCTTGAAAAGCAGTAGTTCATTGAGTTATGCACGTCTTCCACATGTTCATGCATCTTATTATGCAATGTCAAAAAAATAAACATTCATTAATATCACTACTGCTGTTGTCAGACAATTCTTTCAGTATTGGGAAGCTGTCAAGTTCCTGGTGGCAGATACAATTTTTCCAAAATTAGTTATTTTAGCGGTTTTTGTTTGAAGGCTCGAGTTTTATTACTGACAACAATATTGTCTGTTACTTTCCTCTGTAATCATAAGCCGGCTTTGTTCATTTTCAAGAAAAGTTCTACAAAATAACCATGTGAAAGTGGTAGCTTAGTTGGCAATTCAGATCCTCACACAAGTGCTTCTCCTTGAGCTGCAGTGCCCGTCAGCCCAGAGAAGGGCTTCATGTGTCCTTTCCATTGTGTCAGACAGAGTATTAAAAAGATGTGAACTCAGGAATCAATAGTACATGACATTAATAATTTTTATGGGCTCACCAAAGAAATCCTTAACTGAAACGACCTTTCCTTTTTCTTTTCTCTTCTCTTTCCTTTCTTTTTTCTTTTTCTTTTACTGTGAATTTCCTTTTTCTTTGCTTTTTCTTTCTTTTCCTTTCTTTTCTTTTTTCCTGCCTGGTTCTACTACCTTGGTTTGTGCAAAGATACTAGCAAGTTTGACAGCCACTGCTTTCGCATTTATCAGGGCAAATGTCAACATAACAACTACGGCAAATGACATCTTAGTATTATGATGGAAATAGTTTTGACTTTTCGAATCTGCACCCTGCCCCTCCCCACCCCCTGCCCCTGCAAAAGGGACTTGTGCCTTCCCAAGAATCTACAGGGCACTTGTTAAGAATAGCTGTACCTGTCTAATCTGTTATAAAACTTTCCAAAAGCCTTCTGCAGAGTTGTGGCATTATCTTCCAGTATAATGTGACCAGACAACACCCCTATAAAACACTGCAAACCTAAAACTGGAAAATGCCTCTAAAATCACAAGTGGGAAAGCAGAGACTCAGTTATAGTCAAGCAATTTTTGTTACAATGTGTTTTGTATACAAATGCTTTATAGTGGCGATGATTCTAAATCTGCTTTTCTTTGTGTATAATGTGCTCCAAGAAGAATCACAGTGGTTACTGTGTCTTGCTGGCTTCTTCTAATTCCTAATTCTCAGCGTACACAAAAATATGAGTTTGCTTCTGTGGGAAAAAGGAACAGAAATTCAGCAAGGAGATGTCTCACTTTGTAATTTGCCTGTAGCACAAATTCTGTGTCTTCCTACCAGTCTGATTTGAGTTCTCACCTATGTCCAATTTCACTGCATCTTCTCTCTTTCTCCAGGGTGTTTAGTGGCTCATTAATAAATGCTTATGACATCTGGGAGAGGACAACTTTGTAAGACAATTATTTGTTTGCAGGAGTGGGCTTTACTCGTTAGAGGAAGAGCTTAATTGTTCCTGTCGGGAATGTTGCCTCTGTAGAGTTGCTGTGAGTGGAGCAAATGGGTTGTGTGCAGAGTCACGGATAGTAAATAGGGGAGCCCATCGCTTACATGGTTTTGTGTAACACCGCAAACCTGAGATCCTGTGTTGTGTTGGCAAGCTGACCACCAGAGAACAGACCTTGGAGAGGGTAATCTGGGTAGAATCTGGATGAAGTGGAAGAGAGAGGGGAAGAGAACAGGCCCTATGTGTCACATCACAACAGTTTGTTGTCAGGAGAAGCAAAACTTTCTGTCCTCTTGGCATCTTCCTGGCTCTGAGTGGCACCGAGTTCTCATGGGCAGAACTCGGGCCCTCCCTGAGATTAGCTTGACCCAAACTCCACACCAGCACCAGGCCAGGGAGCCAGCAACAGGCTGGAAGAGGGTGGTGACCCGCAGGGTTTGTGACTATGGAGGTAGAGCACTGGGACAGACAAGGCAGTGAAATCCCAGAAATGTGACAACAGCTGCTTCACGTCCCTGCCCCTATAGTGGAGGACATGGACACTGCCAGGAACCCTGGCCCATGAATTGGAATCAAGAGGATTTTGATTCCTGCAATGTCAATAGGCAGGAGGAAAAACATTGTGAAATAAGAGCCATCAGAAGGGGGAAAGGAGCCCGACTATTCTTCTTACAAGGAAAGTCTCACTGACTGGAGAAAACTCAGCCTGAGCCGAGGGTTTTGTTGAAACAAAAGCAGTGGTACCCCACATCTTCAAAAGCACTTTACTGTTAGGGGACCTCTTCACATTTCATATTGCCACACTTGCACCACACCACGACCCAAGGAGGTAGGCAAAGTGGAAAGTGAGTGTCACAGCTCACGGAAAGCCTGGGGAGTTTTTCTACAATAAGGAAATACACGAGTTATAAGAGTTGCCCATACATTCGAGCCACAAGGCTGTTCCTCCATATAAAGCTCAAGGTAGAAATGAACGCCAACGTGAGCTCTTTCAGAAAAATTTCTTTTTGATGTCATAAAAAACAAGAAGACCCTAACCTTTCTCTCAAATGTAGAACATTCACAATGAGAACTGAAGGTATTCTGTTTTGGATGTTTCTGATGAGATCGTTACATTTTTCTTTTCTTTTTTCTTTTCTTCAAAACAAGAATAAAGGCTTCTGGTGACTTTCACTTTGCCTTCGTCTTTTCCGCTCCAAGGGCATTAAGAGTTGACAGTGCTCACAATTCTAGTAGTAAGGACTTATTTGGTACCAGGGTAAAATTGCCAGCATCTGGAGCTTTCTCAGCCTTAAGCTCCCATGGGCATCCTTTTGGGACCTACAGTCAGAAGAATTGGGAAAAGACTCAACTTCTTCGAGGCCAACCTTCCCATCTGTGAAATGTGATGATAATATCTACTTCACAGGGTATAAGTACTAGATTAAAGGTGAAATCAAACAGATACAAATGTCCAGCACAATCGCTTGGCACATTATGGAGACTAGATTCATTTGATGGTGTGTAAACATTTATATTGCTCACAGGAACTGATTATTATATTTTGGGGAAATTTGTAAGCCAGTGGCCAAAACATTGGCAGCTGGAAACCGACCGTGTTAAGAGTAGTCATATCATGGAAATCAGCAAACTATAAATCAGGGTCCCCCCCCACCCCTGTCCCAAGCCAGGGGCTAAAGATTTATAAGCATACCACTATAGCTCATAATAAATATGTTTTTCTCATGGTTTTCAATTTCTTATTCGATATTGTTCTAAAAAATAGGATGAACTAAATATTTTTTTGTGTTATAAATGTCTTGAAAATGGAATAAATTTTCTTGTGCTGGTATAGAGCCTCTGTCTGATTAAACTATCAATGAGAAATAATGGGCTTGCAGGCATTAGTGAGTTTTGTGGTTGTGGTAGACGCTGTTGTCTACCACCCCAACAACCCCTTTCCTTGTTCTAGGCCCTCTTCCTCCTCACAGAGCTAGATTCCTTGATTTCAGGCAAGGTAAGATCCTGTGCGGATTTATAGCCCCAGAGATGGATCAGCACTACTCTCATCAGTCATGGTAATATGATTCTCCTTCACCAGTGATCGGTTTTCCGGGGGACATACAACTGAGTTTTGACTTCTCAGATTTAAAAAACACACAAACAAAAAAACAGACCCTGATTAGGAGAAAGCCCTTGAGTCCTTTGTCCATTCAGTTTGGTATGGGGATGCGATGCCATGTGACTATAAGGCAATAGGCAAGCAGGAAAAAAGTCAATTCACCGAAAATGTCTGAGGGGAAGAGAGGAGAGTTTCTATTTCTTTGTCAGCATCACTGAGCCACTAATTGAACCCTGGACCCATCTCTCACAATAACAGTGGTGTCAGCCACAATTACATGTTTCTATTACTTGTAGCCAAAAGCATTCTAATCTAATATGGGGAGAGTAATATATTGTAAAAGCGTCTATCTTTTCAAAGTTTCCTAAATTACCTTTTGTAGGTGTTATCTACCTAGAAAGCCCATCCTGGCTCTAATCTCAAAGAGTACAGGGCTCAGAGTGAGAAGGGACCCTAGCGTGGTGAAGAGAAGACAGGGATGGAATGGGGAGGTCTGGGGACTTTCCCTTGGACCCACATACATTTGTTCAGCGACTATAATTGAATCAAGCATGATGGACATCACTTTGAGGTCCTTAAAGGGACTTGTGCATCTTGAGATCCTGCTCATGGGGTTATTCCTCTAGGCACACTATCATTTAGATCTTTTTAGAATTATTTTATCCTGAGTTATTTTAAATGCTTACCAGGAAGGAATTCTGGGAAATTCACTCACAGCTGCCAAATAAATGAAAGGTGTTAAGAGAGTGGTAGAGATGGGGGTGGGGCTAAAAGCTGTACCTTTTACCCTTTCAAACAAGATTTGAAAAGAACATGTCATTATACATGTGAGAAAATAAGAACCCCAAGAGGATGAGGCTTTTCTAGAAGAGGAGATAGTGAATTAACACAAAGCATACTGGCTAGGTGTCAGGGTCTGCTTATGACCCCCCAAAAGACTGGGGATTCTTGCAGCAAAGTCTGTGGAGTGCCAGCGGCAATGGAGCTGAGAGGAGGACACTCTAAAGAAGTAGGTGACAGAGGTCTTGTTCCTGGAAGCAGCCGTAGGCAGAGTCAGAGAAATCTCGGCCTGTCCGGATGGTTTCCCTGCATACCCCCACAGCAGGGTTTTTTCCAGACTCGCCGTAGGAGCACTGGGCACAGGAGACAGGAAGTGTGATTCAGGACGGTATGAAAATAGCCTTATGTGCCTCATCTCCCCAGCACCACGGTTCCGGCTCATCTTTTTTTCTACACGGGCTGTAATCGTGTCTGATGGCAACTTCTTCCCATACCCCAAAAGCTATAAGCTTCAGAGAGCTCAGCTGCCAGGCCAGTGCTCAAGAGGGACAATGACGATAGTGAGAAGCCACACTCAGGGCCTTCAACACTGGGAAATGGCAGAGAATGCTAGGAAGTCTATGAATGGCCTCCCAGGCTGCTTAGAGCTTATAAAGTCCTTCTTTCTCCCTTTGCTGAAAACTCCCATGGACGTGAAAGGAATCTCTGTCTGGTTTATTTCAAAGGGGGGCTTGTAGAAAAAAAAATAGTCAACATTATCCAAGTAGCTCCTTACTGGCTAATTTTCAGAGCTAAACATCTCAGCTGCTCCAAAACATTTCTTTTTCGTATTAGTAGAAGGACTGGTGATGGGATCTGACATCAGATGCATTTTCCATTTATACATTCTAGTTCTCTTTAGGGAGATAGCCAATACTTAATCTTTCTAAGAAATGATTTTTAGGGAACAACTGCTCCCTGATAAGAGTTCATCAGAATAAAATTAACTTTATGAAGCTGGGGAGTAATTGCATAGTGTTCTTGTTATTTGGGGTCAATGAACTTCAAATCTCTTAAAGCTGTCACAGACCCACAAAAGTAACCTGTCCCTCTGTAGAAGAGCAAGCAAGAACGTGCCAGGTCTTTCTTTGGAGGGTGTGAGTGGACTTCTAGAAGACACATCTGAGGGAGTGAGAATACAGCCACCTCCCTTCCCTCACATCCAGGAAGCAGGCCCAAAAAAGCTGTGTGTGTGCGTGTTTAATAAGCTTCAATCACACCACAATTACATCATTCAAAAAAAGACTATAAATAGTTTTAGTGACAGAGACGCACTCAAGTTACCTCAACATATGTGTTTTGGGAGCAGTGCTTCTGCTGCTGGTGGGAACCCAGAAAAAGCCAAATACCCTTGTGGTAGGAAGAGCAGGAATTGGAATAGTGAGATGGAGAGAAGGAAGTTCTCCAGCTGCACACAGGTGGGCTGTGTTCGGGGGCCATTTAGCTACTCATTGTAGGTCTGAGCCACCATCTTCTCATTTTTGCTTTCTCAGAATTTTGGCTTCCTCATCTTGCTCACAGTTTCTGCTTCTCTTTAACTTCTCTGGTCATGTATGGATCCAACTGTACCTTTCCATTTCTCTCAAGGCACCATTTTAGCCTGCTACATCAGTCACCAAGTGTTTCTTCATTCCAGGTTCTGGGAGAGAATTTGGTGGCCCCGTGAGTTTTTGCCTATGTTTCTGGATATCCTGAGGATTGTTTGCCCTTGGGCACAGCCAGTTGTAACCCAGGAATAGGATCGTGTGGTTCAAAACATTGCAGTCTTGGCAGTCTCTCACTTGGGGGCAGGAGATGAGGCAGGTCATAGACGTTGTTGGGAGACTGCCAGTAGTCCTGTTAATGATGGTGGGTACTGTGATTGATACGTCTAATATAAATGTGTAAGTATGCAGTGAAAATGGCCTCTGAATTTAAACTTGCATTAAAGAATTTTTTTCATTTGATTGGTCTGACAGGACTAAAGTTCATACGTGTATATGTGTGTGTTTTATCCTGAATAAGAATTCTGAGGGAAAAAATACTATAGAACATGCACCTGAGTTAAAATGTTGCGTCCTCATGGACCCTCTCTTGACTACCCAGTCTAGAGGAACCAATAAGCCACTTGCACTCCAACTCCCTATCACTTTATTTCCTCTTTAGTTCTTATTATCTAAAATTGCATTGTTTTTTAAAAAATGATTTATTACCTCTTTCTCCTGCCCCCAGGCTCTAAGTTCCTTGAGGCAAGCACTTGCCTGATCTTATTTACCTCTTTTATTTATTATTATTTTTTTAAGATTTTATTTATTTATTTGACAGAGAAAGATCACAAGTAGGCAGAGAGGCAGGCAGAGAGAGCGGAGGAAGCAGGCTCCCTGCTGAGCAGAGAGCCTGATGCGGTCTCGATCCCAGGACCCTGAGATCATGACCTGAGCCAAAGGCAGAGGCTTTAACCCACTGAGCCACCAGGCGCCCCTTATTTACCTCTTTATTCCCAGCACCCAGAATAGTGACTGACAGAAATAAATATTTGTTAAATAAATGAATAAATGGAGGGCATAAGAGAAACTCCTATAAAAGGGGCCTTCACACCACTCCTCCACAATACTTTTAGGTTAATTCCTACAGAGCTTTCACCTATGGCCCAGCATTAGCCACCCTGCCTGAGAGCAGTGCTCCTCCTATCCGCTTCCAAGCCCTTGGATTTCCCTCCAGTACAGATGTTCGTGTGTGTCTCCATGAGACCCCAAGCTCATGACATCCACACTTTGCACAGTACCCAGCTCACAATAGGTACTTCAAAGTGTTGATTGTGTGAATGAGTGATGCACTCCTTGTGTCTTCTGAAATCTCCTCCCGTGGCAGTTGTCAACTTAATCAGGTACCAGACCACACAGAACATTTTTATTAAAGATGTAGACAAGGTAGCTCAGAAATAACTTTCCAAACATAGGGCTGGTTGCTGGTTCATTCTTACCTCATTAAGATACTTGTGCCCAAAGGATCAGTAATTCACTTCCTGGTTCCCAATCCTGTATTTACCTTCACTGTCGGTGAAGCCTGAGGGAGGCATTCATTAGTAAATGAGCACCTCAAGGAAAGATAGAAGATGTCTATGGGAGCTGAATGCCTTGCTTGTTTCTGTTTGTCAGAAATGCTCATCTGAGGGACAATGAAGCCCTCAGGATGGGGTGTATATGGCACAGCAGGGAATGCTGGGGTGATAGTGGGAAGAAGATGGGGACGAGGGGGGGCGCTCAGAAGGGAAATTTGATACGGATTCATTCTCAACATATTTTCTGAACTTGGAGGGAGTGAACTTTCTACATTAAGGATTTGGTTTAATATTGCGCATTTTCCTGGCAAATTAAAGATAACAGAGCCTTCGGACTCTCAGCAATAAAAATTAGAGAAGCATCTCAATGAGGGTTGGTGTCTCCTTGGACAGCAGGAAGGGCATAAAGCTTTTCAGGCTTCTGGGTACCTTGTGGGAGAGACTCCCATGCTCACGTCCCTGGGCTCCCCTGGGCCACCACCCCAAGGGACAGTACTGGCTGGAGTGCATGCCCAGCACACATTCACAGGCACAGGGACGGTAGCAGTGATACGGCCACGGAATGGACGACCAACAAGCTACGGCCTCGTGGCTGTGCTCTTGTGAGTACACAGACTCTGTTGAAGGGGAGGGGGAACCATTTCTTGAGCCTTTACTCCATAACTTCACTGTTATTAGAAAGTCTTCTCCTCTGCCTCACTCCTTACATACCCTCCAACAGTTTCTAATGTACTTTCACGTCAGAGCAAACATTTCCATGGCTCTGCTCTGTCCCTGCTCTGTAGTTAGATGGAAGTACAGAAACGGAGGCCTCTTTGTCGTTAAGAGCTTTTCAGGCAAAAGAAGTGGTTCTTTACTTGGGTTGTGATCCTCAAGATAATCCAAGGATGGCCCTCAGAGGTCTGGCACAAGCCTTGATCTTGAATGAAAATTCCAGTCGTCTGGTGGGAGGATCCAAAGCGTTCGCTGTGTCTCAAAACTTTCCTGAAGGCCACACTGTGAAGAGACAGACCTTAATAGAATAGATATGACTTAACAGCATAAGGCTGCAGTCAAGGTATCAGGAATGTGTTGTGCTCTCTTGACAACCCCATGGCGGAGGGGTGTGTGTGTGTGTCAGGGCTTGAGGGTGATGCCCTGAAGGGGCAAACTGGTGGTCTTGGGCCTCAGCTAGGTGAGTTTTAAATCCTGGCTCTGCCAATGAGCTGAAGGGAGAGTTTGGGCAAGTTGTGTAACCTCCCTGACCTCAGGTCTTCACTTGCTTTGAGAAGTCAAAGAACAATGTGCAAGGTGTTTGAAATGTTGGGCAACATAACACAGATTTTTTTTTTTTTTTAAAGCATAGGGGAGGGGCAGAGGAAGAGGGGGAGAGAGAATCCTAACTAAGTAGGCTCCACACCCAGCATGGAGCCCAATGCAGGGCTTGATCTCACAACTCTGAGATTGTGACCTGAGCCAAAATCAAGAGTGGGACCTGTAACCAACTGAGCCACCCAGGTGCCCCAGCATAGATTATTTTTAAACAGCGTATCAGTTACATTTTTTCAAGACTGTAACTCAATATGTTTTCCTTCAATCTCCGGACACCTTCATAGGTAAACAGCTTCCAAATGTAAAACAATGAGGCTGATTTTTCACGTGGAAAAATACAGTAAGTCCTTATTTTCTCTGTATTTCCAGACTTTTTTGAATGCTCTGTAGCATCCTGAAGTTTAGAAGAATTATACCTGAAAAGGTGATTGAGGTTGAGGAAAAAATAAGCAAATCATCTAAAGGCAGTGGTACACTATTTAAAAATAAGTTTATCCTATATGCCCAGACTCTTCAGACATCTTCATATATAGGTACTTGAGACACCATTTAATTATCTTTTAGGAAGAAGCAAAGGTACGTGACTCTCAGAGACATTAGCTAGCAGCATAGTTAGAGTCTCCTAACTCCTGGTCTTCATCTTGTCACAGACTCACTATCCACATTCCAGTGCATCACTGGCCACATGCCTCTGTCCTCTGTCCCTCCGTCTGACTCTCTCAACTCCAGGGGCCTGTGGTTGTCTGGTGGTCCTTCTCCATGCAACCATCCCTGACAGATGATGACCTAGTCTGGCCTGAGGGAAAAGACTCCTGGTGAGAGAGAGAGGAGTTCAGTTGCATTTATTCAAATGAACATGGTTTTAAAAAGATGATGGTTAGAGAAGAAGCCAGGAGGAGTGTTTGCCGCTCCTTCCTCAGGTTGGGTGCTCCTGTTGTGTGGTCCCAGAGAGCTCTGCATCGTCCATCAGGCGATGACGATTGCTGGTTTAGCTGTCTGTCTCCCCTCTGGCGCCCGTCCAGTTCTTACCCGCTCATCGCCATGCTTGCCACATAGCATAAGCTCAGCAAGTATTTTTCAAATGATCGCTCCCTAAAGAAACCCAAAGTCCTCCTGAAAAGGGAATGGGGTTTGTTACTTGAGATTATGGAGTTATAGTTGGAGTGAAAAGTTCCTCTAATAAGAAATAAGTCTTGTTTGTCAGGCCTAACATTGGAGCTCCAATTCCCCAAATTCTTTTCTCCCGGGGAAGCTGTGTCATGAACGCAAGAAGATACAGAGGAAGCCAGTGAGCACATGAATGTGCTTGCAGAGTTTATTAATGAAGAGGAGAATGCTATGGCGCCATCTCAGCATCCCAGATCTGCATCCAAGTTTTCTCTGTGCAAGTAGCACACCAGAGAAACTGTGAGGTCTGGAAGCAGTGATGGACGTGGTTTTCAACCTCAGCAGGTCAAAACATCACCTAGAAAGTTTTTGGAAAATACAGATTCCCAAATTATACTCCAGGAGATGGCGGTTCAGAAGGCCTGGGGGAGGACCAGGAATCCGTTCTCAGCAAATACTCCCTGGGATCCAGCTGATCGGTCAGGTTTGCAGACTGACTTCTGAGGGACCCGTCATGAGGACTCCTCAGCAGCCGCTCTCTGACTCACAACCAGAGCAGTGGTTGAATATGTGCAAGAATCACCCACAGAGCTTATTAAAAATGCAGATTTGACATCCAGTAGAAAGTGGCTAAAATGACACACACAGAGAATAGCGAGTATTAGTAAAAAGAAAAGGGGAGCCGCTGGGACTCGATGACATTGCTGATGGGCGGGTAAAATGACAGCCATTTTGTAGAGCTGTTTGGCATTTTCTTATGAGGTTAAATATTTGCCTGCACTGCAATCCAGCAGTTTCTCTCCTAGGTATTTGCCCTAGAGAAGTAATAACATGTGTCCATATAAAAAATTGTGCACTAATATTCATAATAGCTAAAAACTAGATACGACTTCAGTGGACATGCCCTACATGGTCTGAATAATCCACAGCCATGTATTAATCTCTTTTCCTTGAGTCCGGGTGAAATTTGTGACCTGCTTCTAATATGGCCAATGGTGACAAGATATTACTCCTTTGGTTTATGTATTATTTATTCTTATGTTTTGTAAGAGTCTGCATTATCAGACTGAGGGGGAAGATTCTCCCGCTGGCCCTGAAGAAGCAGACAGCCTTGTTTTAAACTGCCTACAGAGAGGGCCACATGGCAGGGAGTGGCAAGAGAGAGCCAGGTTCCTGCTCAAAGCCAGTAAGATGCCAGCATCCTCAGTCGTACAACCACAAGAATCTGAATTCTGCCAACAACACATGAGCCTGGAAGAGGACCCCAAGCTCCAGAGGGTAATGCAGTTTGGCGAATACCATAGCTGTAGTTTGATGAGACTGAGCCCAGGGCCTAGCTAAGAAAGCCATGACAGGACTCCTGAACCATGGAGATTGTGACATAATCAGTGTGTGTTGTTTTTAACCACTGCATTTGTAGCAATTGATTACACAGCATAGGAAACGAATACACAACTCAAATGTCCGGGTGAATGTATAAAGAAATTCTAACACCTTCCGACAATGGAATATTACTTAGCAATGAAAAGGAGCTAACTGCTCATGCAGGTAACAATGTGGATGAATATCAAAAACATGTTGAGGGAAGAAGCCTGACTCAAAAGAGTACATGTGGTGATCTTTTGAGTACACCGAAATGAGAACAGTGACTGCTTCTGGGATAGGGGGTGGAATTAACTGGAAAGGAGCCTAAGGAAGCTTTCTGAGGTAACAGAAGTCTTGGTTGGGGTGGTGCTTACATGCGGAGTGCATGTC
Organism: Lontra canadensis; assembly: GCF_010015895.1. Taxonomy (NCBI): domain Eukaryota; kingdom Metazoa; phylum Chordata; class Mammalia; order Carnivora; family Mustelidae; genus Lontra; species Lontra canadensis. Next base: position 11,740,862 of record NW_022631005.1, read on the forward strand.
AAATCCCACTGTAAAGTGTATTTAAAAGATAAGCATTTAATTGTATGTAAATTAAACACGATTTTAGAAACTCATAAGTATCTCTACATCTCAGATTCTGACTCAGTGGGTCTTGGACAGTAGGATATAGGAGTCTTCATTTTTAATGAGTATCCTCAGATAATCTTAATACATCAGTCCTTGGACCATACTTGGAAAAACACCCCAGAGCAATGGATCATTTAAGAAGGAGGGACGGAAGAATTAGGAAAATGTGGTTTCTTCAGACTCACTCTAGCTTTCTTCCAAGGAACTGTATTCTAATTAGAACAACAATGTCTTCATTTGTTATTCAGCCTGTCAACAGGCAATTTCATTCAGTTCAATTGAGTATTTTCCAAATATTTTCATTAATCAAGTACTATCCAAAGAAACAATAAGACACAACCATTCTTCCAAAAGAGCTAAAAATTTAATTGAGGAATAATATCCATATGTGTATGAAACGAAACTGTTCAATTGTAATACAAAGCGAACACGACAGTCACCCACTCTGTCTGCTTATTCACTCTAGTTTTCCTTGGTGACTTTCAAAGTACTCCTAATAGCCCCACTTCTCTCATGTCAGTGTATCTTCAAAGTTACCTTTTAATGGACCAGTTAGTCATTTTAACCATCATTTGGATGTTGTTCCCCCTACTAGTTTTCCTCTGTTTTTCAACTTTTAAGGGTTTTTTCCCCCGTCATGTTATCCATTTTTTTTTGTTGTTGTTGTTCTTGTTGTCCATGAATCATGCATCTGGGAGATAATCAGGAGCTCTCAGTTAAAGATCATAGCATGAACTAGTCCCACCTATCTTCCCCAGTGTCTTGATAAAGCTCTTGGTCCTGCCCCATGTTCTAAGAACGAAGAAAGGAAACTTTTTCCTTCTGATGCCCAGCTGCACAGATGAGATTCAACATTTTCATTCCCAGATGCTGCTGATTTTCACTGAGCTTACTTCACTTGGGGAAATTTCTGTTAACTACCTAAGCATCGAATTTTAATCCTAATTAAGTATCACAATCTATAATGTTCATGCAGATTCATCCTTCTGAAAACTTCCTGACAATTTTCTACTTCATTTTCCTCAATTCCAGTTCATTCTAAATGATGCTTTTCTATTATGGACAATAGAATGGTCAATGACCAATAAAATAATGTTTATCTTCTATAATAAAGATGGAAAATTTCTCCTTTATAATGGAAGAGTAAGATACTCCAAATCTGCAAAGGCTTTCAAACACATCGGTGTTACAGTAAATCCCCATTTGTCTAGAATGTAAATCCAGAGACCTAAATCAGACACAATATATTTGAGAAAAGTAACCAGGGTGGAGAATACAGAGGGAATCTTTGATTCAAAGAAGCTCAGAAGGGTTGTCTTCAAATATAGGGTGGGCTGTCTATGTGGCTCCAAGAAATAAAATTAGGTCTAATGGTGGAAGAAACATGGTGAAAGATCTTAGAGCAACAAATAAGGAAATATTTCCTTGCAATGGGTGCTAGTCAAAGATAGAGCACGCTTCTTGGGAAGGTTTATTCATTTTCTATGGCTGCCATAAGAAATTACCACAAATTTAGCAGCTAAAAACAATACCCATTTATTACCTCACAGTTCTGTAAGTTTTGGAGTAATTTGTTACAGAGCAATAGAGAACTATTACACAGAGCTTTGTTCTTAATGCCTCTTAATTCTCACATTCCACACCTAATCCGTCATGAAATCTTACTGGCTCCACTTAGGACATATCCAGACTCTGACTCTCTCTCACCATCTCCACCGTCACCTCCCTGAATCATCATCTTTCTGCTTCCACGCCTGCACTACCTCAGCTTCTTCTTAATGGCCCTTCCAAGATCCTTGTAAGACATTAATTAGATAATGTCACTTCTCTGCTCAGAGCCCTGCATTTGTTCTCATTTTACTCATATAAAAGCCAAATTCTTAGTGACTCTATGTGATGTTCCCTCCCCACCCCCATCCAGTTGGATGTCATCCACTACTATTCTACCCATCCCATCCCTACCTCCCAGTCCTCCCCAAGCTCCACACTCACCTCTTTGCCTCCATTTAAATTTACAAACCCTCGAACCCTCTACCCATCCTTGCATCCTTAGCACTCATCACTAGCTCACACATTGTTTACAGCCACGCCATTTCTGCCTAGCCCAGGACTCTCTTTTTTTTAAAGATTTTATTCATTTATTTGAGAGAGAGATAGCAAGAGAGAACACACATGAGAAGGAGAGGGAGCAGCAGACTCCCCGCTGAGCAGAGAGCCCTACCTGGGGCTCAGTCCCAGGACCCTGGGATCATGATCTGGGAAGAAGACAGACGCTTAACCAACTGAGCCACGGAGGTGTCCCTGGGACTCTTCTGATGGGCAGTCTTGCCTGAGAGTTCCCCAGTGGGTTGGCAGAGGTGCTGTCAGATCTGCATCACAGTCTGAAGGCCTTCCCTACCCAGTCTTGTCTCCTTTTCCTTTTATCTTTTATGCGTGTTATACCCAATCATCTTTTGCACTCTGAATTTCACCTCACTGTCTGCTTCCCGGAGACCAAAACTAATACAAGTACTGTTAGAAGCACTTTACCTCTATTAACTCACTTAAATGCTTGGCTTTTCCCCCCTTTTAGTTTCCATGGGCAGAGCTTTCAAAATTTCCATGATATAAAATCCCAGCAGCATGGGAATTAACTAAACTTCCTAAGTCCTTACTCTTAGTAGCAAAATTCTCCTCGCTTTTAACCCCAAACCATGGCAAGATTCTCCCAGTTTTCTTTTCCTGGAAACAGAAGAAATCTTTGTTAGATCCTTATGTCCCCCTCTAATTTTCTCTCTTTACTGCCACACTTTCTAAATGAGCCGTCCCCTTTCTCTCCCTACACAGTGATGCCCATACCTGATGGTCTGGCTTCCCACAGCTCAGCAAGCTGCTCTCCTGGACATCCATCCGGCTGAGGTGCTGAGGGCGGCATTCTCGCACTCACTCTCGGGAACTCCAGGCTTGCAACTCTTGCCTCTGTCAGCTAGTGACCCCCCGTCGCTTCTTTTTCCCTCCTCCACGCTCATTTATTTCCTCGTGATTTTCTTTGCTCTCTCATCTCCTCTTTCAATCTCTGACTGAGATACTCCCGGAGGCCCAGGACTTGGCCCTCCTTCTGGCAGTCTCCGCACACCCTCTTCCAGACAACTCATTCATTCTCAGGGCTTCAGCGATCACCTACAGGTATCTCATGATGTTGATCTCTATCACCTCAATCTCCAAACACCTCTTCAGGTAAAGAACTTCTCAATGGAAAGCAATGAGGCCAGTTGCTCCCTTGGAAAAATACGGTTAAGTACTTATTTTTTCTGTATTTCCAGAATAGGAAAAGCCAAAGAGACAGAAAGTAGATTAGTGACTAGTGTACTGGGACTTTGGAAATAAGAGGCCTCTGCAAGGGAGATGGGAGGGACTGCTAATGGGTATGGGGTTTCCTTTTGGGATGATAAAAATGTCTTGGAACCAGGTAGATTTGGTCATTGTATGATCTTGTAGGTTTTAAAATGAAGAATTTTATGGTATGTGATTTATATTTCAATAAAAAAAATGAAAAAAAGAAAGTGGCTAATAAACATGGGGATAGATGATCAAACTGACAGCAATCTTGAGTATGTGAATTAAAGTAACACTCAGGATTCATTTTCCTGTAATTTGATTGGCAAAGACTTAAAAATCTATGATACGCATGGTGTTTCATGATCATAGAGAAATTCTTATATCTTGATTGAGGAAGAGTAATCTGGCATGTTGTGTTCATACTCTGAATAAATAACCTCACTTCCAAGAATTTATCCCATGTTTATATTTGCAGACACACACACACACACACATACACAGATACTTAAAGGTGTTAGCTATGACATTGTTAAGAGGAAAAAGAATCATTTAATTGTATACCCATACAATAAAATATTAAACTATTGCTAGAATAAGGTAGGTTTATATGGGAAGATGCCCACAATATATTATAAAGCTAAAGAAAGTTATCGCAAATATATATTATATATATAATATAGATAGATCCCATTTTGTCCAAAATGTTTGCATATAAGCATGTCAATTTGTAAAATAAAGACTAAAGAGACATGTAGCTGGGGATGGGGTAAGCTGAGATTTGGAAGAAATTTTACTTCCTATCATTATTATTTAATTTTAAAAAATGAATATATTTGGATCTTCTATAATTAGAAAAATTAAATCACTATTTATAAAAAGTAGTGAATATCTCAAAAACACAAAAACATAATATGTGTACATTACGGCATATTTTTAAGGTATTTCAAAGAGACCGTTTTAGAGAAGAAAATAAAATTTCTTAGTATCAGCTATTTAAGATATCCTAGAATAGGTTTTTTTCTTTTTTGAGTATTGCTTTCTATATCCTTATCATCAGTTAATGTTTTTTTGTTTTCTCTCTCTCCCACAGAGTTACTAAGAGTTTTTGTCTTTTTCTATCTAAAGAGGAAAGAGCTGGGGCTTTGGAAGTTAGGAGGCTTCTGAGAGCGGACCATAGTCCTGCCACAGAGAAGCTAGCTATTCCCGTGAGGAATGATTAATGGCTAACAATACCACGATTGCCAATAACCTCATGCCCAACAAAGAACTTCTGCACATTTCATCTCATTGAACTGGGGGCCTAATGCTATTCCATGCACCTTACAAAAGGTTCCTATCTCATTCACCGGTGTGTCCCCAGGATCTAGGCAATGTGCACAATACGGATACATCCACAAACTGAACTGAAGATGGATAGAGAAAGAGGCTCAACCATCCCTATTATTCACTTGCCCTGGGGAAAAACAGGAAGTGAGGAGGAGACTGTTGAAAACAGGAATAACACTTTTCCTAGGATTTCAAGGGTCTGCATCCCACCTCCCTCATTCTACCCTTGAAATCTAGATAGGAAGGCAAGACAGAAAGGCCGGAGGAGAGTGACAAGAGGCAAATGGGCAACGGGACACGACAAAAGCAAGTTTCACCTAGTTCCTTGTTTTCCACAGCCAGTCAGGACTCCTGAACTGCCAGGTGAAGAGTGTGAAGCAAGCCTTGGTCAGTACCGGGAACTGCGTCTTTTGTCTTCCCATCACAGGGAACCGTTCTGTGTTTTTGTGTTTGTTTGTTTGTTTTTAAAGCCAAGGTCTGGTCCATCTTCAGCATTTAGCAGAGTTGTCCCAGGATGTTGCTATTTGATTTGATGTCATCACACTCTTTATACACCTCTGTTGGTGGCAAACAGGCTCTAATGCCAATAGTCCAGAGTCTCCTTTGAAGCTGCCAAACTTGAGGTCTGGGGCTGTGGACTGCAGTAGCTTTAAATTCCCTCTTTGGTCTGCATTCTGCTCCGTTCAAATGAAATTCATGCTTCCTGCGTTGAGAAAGATAGGAACCATCTGAAATTTCCTAACACCTGGTGCCAGGCAGGTTGAGGCAGGTGATCCTGTCATGCTGCCCTTGACAGGTTTGTGATAACATCTTTTTTTGGTCTTTATGTTATTTACTGGAAAATTCCAAGTAATGTCAGTGTGGATGAATGCAAAACAGCCACCAAGACTGTGCTCTCACTACCCCCTAGAGCACAGACTTTGACTGATCTCAGGCAGAAGTTTTCAGAGTGGAGGTCACATGACCCACTGGTGAGTTGAAAAAAACAATTCAGTGGGAAACTTCTGTGACACTGTATTACATTGTGTGTGTGTGTGTGCGCGTATGCATATAGAAATGGTTTTGGATACATAAGCAGTTCAGGGGATTGTGGCAGATCGGGAGGGAGACAAACCATAAGAGACTCTTAATCTCACAAAACAAACTGAGGGTGGCTGGGGGGAGGGGGGTCGGGAGAGGGTGGTGGGGTTATGTATATGGACATTGGGGAGGGTACGTGCTATGGTGGGTTCTGTGGAGTGTGTAAACCTGGCAATTCACAGACCTGTACCCCTGGGGCTAATAACACATTATATGTTTATTAAAAAATCAAATAAATAAATAAATAAAAAATAAAAAAATAAAACCAGTAGAATAAAATGAAAAAAAAATCAGTTTATAGTTCATAGAAAACATAAGAAACTGAAACTTAAGTTTTAATCACATATGTGTATGTAGGTTGATGTATGTTGTAGGTTATGATATAATAGTAAATGCCTTTCTTACAGTGGTCAAAAGAGGTTGAAAGCCATTGATCTAGCGCAGAAGTTAGCAAACTATGGTTCCCAGGTCAAACCCGACTCACTACCTGTTGTTCACATGGACTACAAGCTACGCATGGCTTTTACGTTTTTAAATGTTCAGAAAAAAATCAGAAGACTATTTCATGACGCATGAAAATCATGTGAAAATCAGATTTCTGTGTCCATAAGGTACGAAGCCTGACTTGTTTATGTATTGTCTGTGGTTGCTTTTGCAAGAGTTGAGCAGTTGCAAGAGACATTTTCTGGTCCATAAAGCCTAAAATATTTACTATCTTTATGGGAAAAGTTTATTGACCCTGACCTAGAGGAGTCATTTTTATGATATCTTTTTTTTTTTCAACTCTGTTTAAGTTGGTTTTATAAAAGAAAAAAGGAAACTGTTTGACAGATTGGAGTATAATAATCTGGGAGTTGTAGTGGACACTACTGCTGCTTCCCACATCCCCTGGTCCCCTGTCCTGTTTCACGTGACCCTCCTCTGGTATCTGTGCGTTCTGTGGTCTGCACCTCCAGCTTTCTGCAGAGGCTGCCCTTGTCCTCCTGGAGCAGTTTTGCTGACCTGCATAGGATCTGGATGTGCCCAGGCATTTCAGCTCTCTCAAGACAGCCCTTGGCCAAAATGCAAGGGCATGAATCTAATGATCTTGTCTAGAGTCATAAGGACAAAACTGTGAAGGGTCACTACCATTCTGTTGGTGTCCTGTGGGATCAGGCAGAAGTTCTCCTTCAGACTTTATCAGAATCACACTGTTGCTTGATTTCTCACCATTCTCTGTCCTACTTAACCCATTCCCTTTCAGGTTTCCTGGGGCATTTCTGAACACTGGGATCATATGAATCCCATTCTCAGAGTCATCTTCTGGGGAACCCAGACAGAGGAAATAAGGGGAGAAGTTTATGAAAGGCAACCATTTGACAAAACCCTGGTTCAGTGTGTGTGCGGGGGGTGTCATCAAACTCTCTTGCTGAATGTTGACTCTTTGCATGCTGTTGGTGTTTTCAGAAAGGGGAAGAAATGTGGTTTCTGATTGAAGATGAATTTGCAAGGTGTTGTAATTTCAAAGAGCTCTGGGATAAGCAAGAGAATTGGATTGCAATCCCAACTGATCTACTGGGCAAACAGTAATCTCTGTAACACTCATTCTCCCCAACTTGAAAAAGAGTTAGAAAACAAGCCGATTTTTTAAGGTTTCCTCTAAATTTCTGAGTATCCTTGTGAAGTGGGTGGTTAAAAGGATCTTTTTTTTTTTTTTAAGATTTTATTTATTTATTTATTTATTTGACAGACAGAGATTTACAAATAGCCAGAGAGGCAGGGAGAGAAAGAGAGGAGGAAGCAGGCTCCCCGCTGAGCAGAGAGCCTGATGCGGGGCTCCATCCCAGGACCCCGGGATCATGACCCAAGCCGAAGGCAGAGGCTTTAACCCACTGGCCACCCAGGCGCCCCAAAACCATCTTCTTGATGCTGACTAATACTGATCAGGCTTTCTAGCCAACAGACTGGGCTGGGCTCCAAAATTCAGACTTCAGCATGTTACCTATGCAGTGGAGGTGTTAGACCCATCATCCCCAGGTGGACAGCCACAGTGCAGCAGAGATCCCAGGGGCCCTAGTGCTCCCTTATCACAACCTAGACTTTGGCAGCCAGTCAGCAGCATTCAAGAATTTGCTTTCCTAACATGAGCCACTGTGTGTGGCTTTTGGCTTTAAAACTATGAACTCCCAAAATGAAATGAAATATAAAATAAAATAAAATAAAATAGGGGCACCTGGGTGGCTCAGTGGGTTAAAGCCTCTGCCTTCGGCTCAGGTCATGATCCCAGGGTGCTGGGGTCGAGCCCCGCATCGGGCTCTCTGCTCAGCAGGGAGCCTGCTTCCTCCTCTCTCTCTGCCTGCTTCTCTGCCTACTTGTGATCTCTGTCTGTCAAATAAATAAATAAAATCTTTAAAAAAAAATTAAAATAAATAAATAAAATAAAGCAAAACTATGAACTCTCTTTTACCCTCCCAATCCTAGCTAGGACTCTGCTGTACTGGGTTTCCTACTAGGCACCAAATCTTTGGTCTTTAACAGACCAAATAATAAGAATAACTGTCATGGTTACGTCCCATAGCTGGACTTTATCAGTTCTATAGGGTACCAAAGCTCCTTCCTGTGCGACAAGAGCATCTTTAATAGACACACAGGGGGAGGGAAAACCTTGAAAAGGGAACAGGCACCCAGGATTGGGTGCTGAGAAAGTAGATGACGATAAGAGGCACCACTTCATTATTATCTTGCTCATTATAAAAATTCTAGACGACACAGAAAAATATAAAGTATTTCTTCAATCAGGTCTAGGGGCCCCTAGGGATTTTGGACATATTGTCTGAGGCCTGTGAGTTCTTCACACAAAATTATTTACAATTGTATCTACTCATTTGGGTAGTCACCTCAGTGATTAAATATGAAAACACCATCATTCAGATTCTAGAAGATGACTGCATGCTACTTAAAGCTAGATCTCAATTTTATAATCTTTGTTTTCATTTATGATTATAATTTTCAGGAGCCAAGTGATAAAGTGACAGCATCTTATCTTTTTAACTTATCCCACAATGAAATCACCATTATTGTTCACTTTTAAGCTTAGATAATAATCATAATCATCGAAAAATAGTCCAATAACACATGAACGGGAGGAAAAAAAGTAAAAATCACTCAAAATCCTATCATTCATGTCATAAACATTGTGACCATCATTTTTTGGTTTTTAACCTTTTATGAATTAGAAAATACATTTAAGTGCCATAGCCTGGCAGGTCCCAACTTCAAAATGGTAACTGCCACCTTCATGTTGAATTTTTTTCTACTTATCAATACAACACTTTCCTTTGGCTTCGATAATTTGCACTTAAGTGGTATTTTCATATACAAAGACTTAAGCCACCTGGGTGGCTCAGTCAGTTAAGTATCTGACTCTTCTTCTTCTTCTTCTTCTTTTTTTTTTTAAGATTTTATTTATTAGACAGAGAGAGAGACAGCCAGAGAGGGGAAAACAAGCAGGGAGAGCAGGAGAAGCAGGCTTCTGCTGAGCAGGGAGCCCAAATGCCCAAAGCAGGGCTCAATCCCAGGACCCTCAAATCATGACCTGAGCTGAAGGCAGATGCTTAACGACTGAGCTACCCAGGTGCCTCAAGTGTCTGACTCCTGATGTCAGCTCAGGTTGTGATCTCAGGGTTGTGAGATCAAGCTCTGCAGGGTTCATGCTCAGCGCAGTCTGCTTGAGATTCTCTTCCTCTCCTTCTGCCCTTCCTTCCACTTGCATGCTCTCTCTTAAATAAATAAATAAATCTTTACAAAAGATAAATTCTAGTTAGTTAACATACACTGTGATATTAGGTCAGGTTTGCAATATAGTGATTCAACAATCCCATGCATCACCCAGTGCCCATCACAACAAGGCAGTCCTTAATTCCCATCACCCATTTCACCCCGCTGAGTAATGTACTACTTCGGTTACTGAAGAATAATGAAGACAGACCAGAAGCAGATTTAACATAAGATGGTGCATTTGGGCTAGCTGAGAGCCATACGACATCGTACTAGTAGTCATTTCAATAGTTCACTTACAGACACATAGCAACAAGGATAAGAACTTTTGAATTGCAGTTGTTTTCTAAATGATACAAATGACTTACTTCCAGTTTTTATCATTTTTTTTCTAAACTTTGTGGACTCTGTGTTAAAACTGCATTTTAAAAAATATCTATAAAAAATAAAGCGATTCAGATACCATTTTTTTGTTCCCCCAAATATTTGATGGTTGTAAAAAAGTTACAATAATAACCTTACTTTTAAGGGAATAAATCAATTAGGAGTTGTCAAGTGTTGACAAGAAATAACAAATGTTAGTGAGGATATGGAGGAAAAAAGAAACCTGGGTGCATTGTTGGTAGGAATGCAAATTAGTGCAATCACTGTGGAAAACAGTACAGAGTTTCCTCAAAAAATTAAAAATAGAAATACCATATGGAGGTGCCTGTGTGGCTCAGTCATTTAAGCCTCCGACTCCTGATTTCAGCTTAGGTCATGCTCTCAGGGTTGTGAGATGGAGCACCATATTGGGCTCTGCACTGGGCATTGGGGCCTGCTTAAGATTCTCTCCCTCTGCCCCTACCCCACCTCTCTTATGCACTATCTCTCTCAAAAACCCTCAAAATACCATGTGACCCAGTAATTCCACTACTGGGTATTTACTCAAGCATAGAAAAAACACTGCGTTTACTGCAGCATTATTTACTATAGCCAAGATATGGAAGCAGCCCAACTCTCTATATGTGGATAGATAAAGAAGATGTAGTGTATATATGCAATGGAGTATTACTCAGCCATAAGAAAGAATGAAATCTTGCCATTTGCAATACCATGAACGGACCTAGAGGGTATTATGCTAAGTGAAATAAATCAGTCAGGGAAAGACAAATACCGTATGATTTCACTCATATGTGAAATATAAGAAATGAAAGAATGAATAAAGAAAAAAAGAGACAAATCAAAAAACAAACTTTTAAAGACTGAACAAACTGGTGGTTGCCAGAGGGGAGGTGGGTTGGGGAATGGGTGAAACAGATAAAGGGGATTAAGAGGTACAAACCTCCAGTTACATAGTAAGTCATGATGAAAAGTACAGCATAAGGAATATTGTGAGTAAGATTGTAATAATGTTGTTTGGCGACCACACTTATTGTAGTGGACACTGAGCAATATAAAGAATTGTTGAATCACTATGTTGTACATCTGAAACTAATATAACACTGCATTTTAGTTATACTTCAATAAAAAGTTTTACAAAGAAAAATAGTTACCAAGTCTCATATCATTAAAAATTGATCCATAGTTTTGGTAAAATGTGGTCTGATAATCATGAATTTCAAATACAGGCATGAACTTTTTCATATTTTTATAACACAATAACAATACAGAGTATTATTAAAGTGAAACACAAAAAGGTTTAATATAGACTTTACCTGACGTACATCTTTCAACAGTTATAGTTCATCAGAGATCTTCTATCAGGATAACAACATCATCAGTTTTTGAGTTTCAATTACATAGTTTTTTTGGCATTTAATTTATAAATTGGTTTTGGGTTTATATTTATACTAATGCTATAACGTTCTGGGATCCCCTAGTTGATGCTAAAAGCACAAAAAGTACACTGATTTCCATACTTATACCTATTTTAAGTAAAATTTAGAATTAAAAATTTCAAGCTAATAGTGAATACCCAAAAAAACTATTTTCCTTTAAGGTATCTATATATTACTTGAATTTGAGAAATCCTGGTGTAAGGCTAAAACCATGTTTTTTTGCTTCTGTTGCAGGCATACATGTGTATATACACGCACATAAGCATACCTACATACATATATATGTGTATGTGTATCGGGTAATATTCTCATATAGACAAGAGCTCCAAATAATTGCACACTTCCAAATATATTTTACACTGAGCACTCTTTTTTGAAAGAAACAAAATCATATATGCATATATGATTTTGTTTCTTTCAAAAAACATGTATGTATGTATACACATTTACATGGTTTTTAAAAATCAGCAAAGTCCTCCCATATATGCTAGTCTACAATTTGAATTTTTAAAAAAGATTTATCCATTTATTTGAGAGAAAGAGGAGGGGAGGAAGGAAAGAATCTCAAGTAGACTTCCTGCTGAGCCAGAGCCCAAAGCAGGGCTCAATCCCACAGCTCATGAGATCATGACCTGAGCCCAAACCAAGTGTCGGATGCTCAACCAGCCGAGTCACCCAGGTGCCCCTGTAACTTGAATTTTTCCTTAATGTCACAGACCTCATTGTTTTTAATGACTATAAAGTATTCCATTATATGACTGGTTGGCCAGTCCCGCATTAGAACAGTTTTGTTTCCAGATTTCAAACTCTCCTAAGAAATTTTGTGACAAAAATCATTGTGCACTTTGTAACCTTGTGTAGAGAAATTTTATAGAGGTGGACTTGCTGAGTCAAAGTGAATGCATGTTTAAATTTTTGATAGATATTGCCCAATTGCTTTCTAAAAAAAGTGATATTAATTTTCTATCCAACCCACAGAGTATGAAGTTCGGCCACACTTTCATCAACAGAGTGTCACAGAACTTTTAAATCTTTGGAAAACTGATGGTTAAGAAGAATTGTGAGTAAACCAAGTCAATGATATTTTAGGCTTTGGATGTATATAATGCTGCTGTGATTGTTCAAAAGCAAAATCATTTGAAGTGTTACTGTATTAATTTATCACCGTGCATTTTCTCAGTAACAGCTACTTAAACCACTATCACACAGAAGTTTATGATTTTGTTTCTTTTAAAAAAGGGTGCTCAGAGTAAATACATCTGGAAGCCTGCAATTATTTGGGGCTCTTGTCTACATGAGAGTACTACTGAATATAATGCAGAGAAAATGGCACAGCAAGGCCTGGGATGGGGCAACTGTGTCCTTTGTCCTGGCACAAATACCACCCAGCTGCCCCTAGATTCAGAGAGGTCTGAAAGAAAGATGGGGTTCTTATCTAAAATGAGTTTTTTAAAAAAATATATTTATTTAAATTTTAGTTAAAATGGCAGTATTGGTTTCTGGAATATAAAAGAAGTTTTTTCTTAAGTGAGAAAGAAAGATATCCTTTGTCTTTTTTGTGTCCAAGTTTCAGAGTCTTAATTTCCACTATTGTGGAATCAGCATACCTTAAAAAAAAAAAAAATGCAGCTCAGCCCCGTGCCCAGATGATATAAAAGGCAGCTAACTTTGTGTCAATGCATTTGAAGTTCTTTGGCGACAGGCTATGTGCCTGCTCCCTGCTTATGTCCCCCACTGCCAGGCAGGATTCCTGGCATGCAAACAAATGAATGTATGAAAATCACGATGAGCATCCTTGCCCATTCTGTACACCTGTGCAGGGTGACAGGCTTCCTAATACCTTTATCATTCTCACTCTTAATTGGGCTTTAGCTTTTAGAGAAATCCTTTTAGAAACTAGAGGTATAGGAGCTTTTGATTTATGCTTGTTGCTGGCATTGGTGACAAAATATTTAAAAAGACAACTACAAATTCCCTCTGGAAGCACGACTAACTGACTTCTTAAAAGTGAAGCTTCCTATAGCAGGTACAGAATGTACCCTGCTACCCTGGCTGAACTGACACTATTCCAAAGAGAAAGTTGACACCTCTACAGTGTTGTAGAGACTGGGTTAACCACTGTTACCAATTTTACTAGTTACCTTCATTCAGAGAGGAAGGTTTTGATTACTAATAGCAACTCTGTTACTAAGTGAATTGATCATATCAAATATCAGATTTCTGCCTACCTTGAAAACTCCACAATTTAGGGGGCAAAATATAAAAAGCAAACCCGACAATGGCCAATAAGAGACGTCTCTCTGAAGTATTATCTGATCTCTCTTGCTTTTTACTTCCTTCAAAAAATTTTTTAAATTGAATTATAAGTCACATACCACCTTTCAAATGAATAGTTTATTAGTTTTCAGTGTATCCACCCATAACTACTGTCTCATTCTAGAGTATGTTCATCACCCCAAAAAGACATCCCCATCCTCCTGTCCCTGGCAACCATTCATCTACTTTGATCTTCTTTTACTCACCTCGAGTCGATAGTGCCTCTAGCCTGGGAGAGGCAGTGGCTGTTAGCATCAGAGGCCTTGGGAGAGTTCTATTTCCCAAGATGCTTTTCTCTTTCTGCCACCATCTGTAAATGCTATTGACCAAGCACAGACATCCCAGGGAATTCTCCATAGGGCAATTATTCTTTGACATATACATAATAAAAGTGTGTGGTGTGTGTGTGCACGTGCGTGTGTGTGTGCATGTGGCATCGTGACTGGGGAAGGATTAACTGATGAACACATGCATTATGGCCTTTGCTGAAGTAGAGTATTGATTGTCATGGATGGCTGAAGATCACATTCTCTCAAAGAGATAAAATAACAGGGCAATTTCTTTCAGAGTTAAACAAAGACATTTGCCATCATAGAGTCCAAGACTGGGCCTTAAATTTGTGAACATAATACAAAACTCTTAACCTGCTGACAATTTGTGTCTGGCATTTTGTCTGGAAATGAAGCACGGTGGGTCAGGAAAGAACTACACGGGAGGGTGTAAGAAGAAAAGCAGCCTCAAAATCCAGGAGTTGATGTGGCACTCACAGCTAGGTCATGTTCTTATGTAGAACACAAACAGTTTCACAGAGCCCTAACAGCAGACAAGGCTAGTCTCTGACCATGATGGATCAAGACAAAGACCAGAATACTATGTGATTATGTCTGAACGTGGACTAAACATGAATGCTGCCCAGACTACAAAGATGGCCGAACATCCTCCTGTCCTGGCTAATGGGAGTGCTGCTTCCTTACCAATCCCGGGTTTAGCTCACTTCCATTTCTCTCACCTTCTAGATAAGACTTATTAAAATGTCAAATCACAGAATTACCTTTGCTTTCTGACAGCATCCAATCCAGAGCAAGGCTCCACTACCTTGATCCTCCTCAAAAGAATATAATACAAGCCAAATCCTATCATAAGTCCTTTCTAATATATTTTGCTGAGATGCCCCCACAGTTCTCCCTCACTGAAATGAGTAACAGACCCAACTTTTTCATCTACAGATGTCTTCCTGTTGGTCTTTGGCTGAAGGACATCGACGAGGATAACAGTTCATCTTCTACAAGGGTGATTTCAGGAGACTGTACCAAGGCTCCTGACTAAACTATTTCATCTATTTACCTGCCACAAGTAATAACTGAAATTCCACCATAAGAAAGTTATTCCTTTAGGTCAACACTTTAATGATTATTAAAGGAGAAAAGCTCTTGGCAGAGAGAATGATCTATAAAACACTCAGTCATAGATGTTTAACTTTGATGAACCCACTTCCGTATTTCATTTATTCTTTGAATTTCCTCAAATTTTAACCCCTTGAAATTAGGACATATCCCTATGATTCATAGCATCTTAAATTCTCTGAAACATAGTGATACTTCTGATCTTCAGTTTCCTCAGTTGTGAGTTCTAGTAGTAGGTTTCTAGTAGTGCTATTTCCCAAACCGCAGTTATTTGCATAAAACTCTCACAATTTTTGCTATATATGTGTGCTACAGTAATGATCTCCATTTCATGTTTGTGTTTACAGCAACTCACTTGGAAAATTTAAGTAAGTGTGTCTTTTTCCTCATGATAGTGTCTATGATCCTGGGCAAGATATTCTAGTTACAACTTTCCCTAAAACATATTAAAAATATATACAACCATAAAAAATTATAAAATGGTTGTTCATGTTCCATATCTAAACTCATCTTACTAATTCCCCAGTGGTAGCTGTGCCATGCTTGGACAACCCTGAACTAGCTGATTCCTAGGGGTCTTCCTGGCTCCTTCTAAGAGGGACACAGTCTAACCCTAAAGTTTACAATCTAAGGCTCAAGACTGACATGAACAAATAGAAGAAAAACATACAATCATACATATTTTTAACAACAAAAATAGGTCCTATTAACTATTTATATGGCTTTTAAGTAAGGATAATTTTGCTGGAGTTTTATACTGGCAAAAAGCATCAGATCTCTTAATACCTGGAAACACACCTGACGAATTTCAGATATGATCTTTGTTTCAAATATTTTGGGGGAGTATTTTTTTGGGAAATAAAGAAAATGGCTTTGTTTCGAGTAGTATGGCAAAGCCTCTTAAAGGAAAAAAGAATTTAGAAATGATACAAACTCTTTTATTACCATCAGCCTGAGGTCCTCTAAGCCCTTCTGACTCCAAGTATGTTTGGTGGACACTGGCATGGCCTGGGAACTTGTTAGAAATGAAGGTTCTCAGGTCATAACTGCAGGCCTGCTGAACTGAAATCTGCATTTTTCCTGATCCAGGAAGACGCATATGCATAGTAAGTTTGAGAAGCACTGTCTGCTCTAAATCACTCAAGCCTAACTTAGCCACTGCTTATCTGAAAATGGTCCTTCAGGAACATATCCCAAGCCAGGTAGCAAGGAGACCAGAGGTCCCTGAGAGATGAAATACAGTACATTCATGAATTTCTCCTCTACCATCTTTGAGGGATACCACATTACACAGTAGACTTAGGAAGTGAACATTTATTTTATTCAGGGGGAAAAAAAAAACACCAGTTAAACTAAAATCAAAATCCCAAGCCATAACTTGTGGTCCTTCAGCTGACTGAGGCTAAGAAAAAGATTAAAATAGCTCTCATCTACTTCCTTCTTCTGACTCCTTCTACCATCTCACTCCCTTGCATTCACTGGCCCAGAGCCCATCTGTCCTCTGTTGCAGGGTCCTGGGATCAAGTCCCACAGGGAGCTTCCTGCTCAGTGGGGAGTCTGCTTATCCTTCTCCCGCTCACCCCCACCCCCCATGCTCTCTCTCTCTCTCAGATAAATAAAAATCTTAAAAAAAAAATTTTTTTTAAAGTTTAGTGACCAAGCAGAATTTTTTTTTTTTTTTAAGTAGGTCAAATGAAATGAGCCAATCAGAAAACAAATAGTCAGTGGCTGCACAGATTCTTTTTAGGTGAGCTACATGCTAATATTAAGATTTAAGAGAAAATTGTTTTATTTTCAGTGAATTCAAATTCTTCATTCCCTTCTGAACTCAAAATATACCAGGCACTAATACTGTCAATGTTATATTTTGTGCCATATTTTATCAGCATATTCAAAAGTTTCCCAATGAGTCTCTGTTTTCTGTTGGGGGTGATAAAATATTATAATCTGAATAATATCTCCTGTAATTATATATGATAATGAACCTTGATACATCCATATGAATAAGAAGACAACATTTATTTGAGCTTAAATTCCCTCAATATGGACATCTTAGCAAGTACATTTTAAACCCTAAATATTACTCTACTTAATTTTCTCCAGGTACTTTTTAGCAAGAAGGAAGAATGAAAAGGAGTAGCCAATTACTGTGTCCCCATTCTGTGCCAGGCACTCCACTGGGAGCCTGGTAAGAAATAAAGGTGAACAAAATACTAGAATGAAAGATATTGTTGGTGGTCTACTGTCTGCCAGACATTGTTTCAGACTTGAAGTGCTTAGGGCAGAAATTCTAATGTAATTGTCCTCAGTTTTGACTGTGTGGTAGAATAACCTGGAGTCTTAGAAAGTATATAATGAAGTCCGGACCCCATTCCCAGAAATTCTGATGCAATTTGTTGGGGTGGGGCTGAGTACACCAGGGTTTTTTTAAACTCCCTGGTTGATCTGCCTGTAGGCCAAGGTTGAGAATCACTGCTTTGAAACATGTGTATTGTAATATTATATTAATATCATCTATATGTAAATCAGAGTGGTAAATTTATTGAGATTTCAGTGTAAATAATAGATACAACATTTTAAAAAATGATTCTTGGAAACATGGGCCAAGTTTTTTTCTCTCCAGTACCTATCACAGTGTAGAAAAAATAAGTGTATCTTAAAGATCTTAACATTAGAGCACCTGGGTGCCTGCCTGCCTTTGATCTCAGGGTCCTGGGATGGAGCCTCCCATTGGGCTCCCCACTCAGCAGGGAGACTGCTTGTCCCTCTCCCTCTACCCCTCCCTTGGCTTATGTTCTCTCTCTCTCTCAAATAAATAAAAATCTTAAAAAAAAAATATCATAACATTGATGTTTGGAAAGCTTCTTGAAGTCATAATCATACTGCCTGGCCTAGGTCGAGCACTTAGCGTATGTTTATTAAATGAAAACGATGCTTCAATTAATGAAGGAATGATGATGAGATGACATGGTACCATATCACTTCCTGGAAACAAGGAAGGCAGTTCTCCTAACTCCACTGTTGCTAGCTCTATGGAACTTTTACTACCCATGTCCTTTTACTACCCATGTCCTCAGCAGCAAATAGAGAACATGAGTTCTTTGCCACAGATGGACTAGAGAGCCCTAGCCTGTCTCTTGGACCCTCCCTTGCTTCATCTGAGGCTCCTCATTGCCAGAGTCAAGTTGTGATCAGGCAGGGAGATCAGTAGGGTGTGCTACTGTGGTGGTGGTGGGGTGGGGGGGGATTAGACAGGGGCCTTAGCACCACAGACAAAGAAAGAGTTCTATTGACTTCTGTAGCCAGTAACTGAATTCTGCTGTGAGAGTATCTCTTTTACTTTCTTACTTGGAGTCAAACATTTGTCCTTTTACAAATTCTTCCCTTTTTGATATGACTGACTGCAGTGGGACTGAGGTCTCAAGCATTGAATGAGCAGAAGATCAAGGGATATTATGCATGTACGTGGTCTCTAAGATAGGTTTAAACATCACCTCCTATGGAATGAGTCCTTTGAAGGGTTTGTGATGCCAGAACCTATGTAACGTACCTTGCTGTCTTAGTACATACCATGTAAGATGCATCACATTGTGTTGTTCCCAGAGGAGCACCCCACTACATTATAATACTTTATTATAGGTGGGGATCCATCGAGAATGAATTTTCATGAAGCCCATAATACTATAAAAGACATGTTCTAACACTGTCGGCCTCTTTGGGGGATGTTAGTCTCTTACCCCAACACAAGTATGAGAAAGAATTGCCCACTATTTGACACTAGTCTATGTAGCTGGTGTGTGAGGCTTCAGGTAAGATATTCTAGGAGGAGGTCACATGCTGCAGCACCAGCCATTGCAAATGTGATTAAAGCTTCCAAGTGTCTCACTAGGGAAGATACTATCTCAAATGGGCATCCGCAGCAGGCTGCAAGGAACAACCATTGGGGAAACACACAAGGGCAGCAAGAAGTTCCTCAGGATTCTGGGAGCCCTGACTGCACACAGATACCATCTGGAGAGGAAGTGAGGATATGGGCACAGGGAGAATTCACTTCTGGATAGTACAACTGCAGGAGAAGGATTCTATGAACAAATTAAACAGCATCTCTTTAACTCTTGCCTCCTTATTTGGTCCATCCCTTACCTAAACCTTCACTGTGTGCTCTTGATTACATCTAAAAATACACTTGATTTCTAGAATGAGGAAGTAGAAGATGATTATGTATCTATATTATACAACATATAAAACACATAGATCCAAACAGCTCCTTGAAAGGTTTGTCTCACTTCACGACCAATTGCCTCTTTATTAACTTCTCTTCTACCAAGTTTCTTTACACCTTCCTCTCGTCACTCTACAATAGACTTTCTCTTACTGTTCCAGCATCTCCAAAACGTTCCACTACCCATTTGCCAAACCAACTGTTCCCATCTTCCTCACTATTATTTAACTGCTAGGGAATAGTTACGATGAAGAAAATTAGATAAGGTGCCGGCCATATGGTTTTCATTTTCCTAACAAATCTTCCCTGGGATTTTGTTTATAAAAGACTAACCACATTGTCTGTAGTCTGATCTTTTTTTTTTTTTCTCTTCATTTCACATTCCTTCAATTTCTCTGTTTCTTGACTAAAAGGAGAGGATTGCAATCACCAAGGGAAATAAGTCTGATGATTGGAGTTGGACACCAGAGGGGATATAATAGTTTGCTAGGGCTACTGTAACAAAGTCCCACAAACTGGGTAGCTTAAACAACAGAACTTTATGGTGTCATAGTTCTGGAGGGCTAGAAATCCCAGATCGAGATATTGGCAGGATTGGCCGCTTCTAAGGGCTGTGAGGAATCTGTTTCATGTCTTTCTCCTAGCTTCTGGTGCTTTGTTGGCAATCTTTGGGGTTCCTTTGGCTTTTAGAAACATCACCTCAACCTCTGCTTTCAACCTCAGATGGCATTCTGTATGTGTCTATCTCTAAATTTCCTCTTTTTATAAGGACACAATTATATAGAGCCCATCTGAATGGCCTCATTTTGACTGGATTACCTCTGTCAAACCGTGTCACTAAATAAGGTTATGTTCTAAGGTACTTCACATTTTGGGGGGACTGCAAGTCCACCCTTAATAGGGGATTACTTGTTCTGTGCTGTGTCTGGCTGGATTGGGCTATGTCTTGCTCTCTCAACAGCAGGCTTGACCAGACAATGGCAGTTACTCCCAGTTTCATTCTGCCTTTTGACCACATGACATTGGTCTCACTTGGCAGCATGCTTCAGAGGAAATAGTCTTCCTGGCACGGGTGAAAATAGTGACTTGGTTTTAAAGAACCTGCCCATCATCCCCATGGGAGAGCAAAAATTCATTCATACTCTGCACTTCCTTGTTCCTATCCCTCCTTATCCCTCCCCCCCACTCCCTACTCCTTCTTCCAAGCTGTAACCCCATCTGACATTTTCTTCTGACCCTCCTCAGAAGTCACTCCGGCTTATGACCCTTCCTGCTACCCTGCAGAGAGCCAAAGCAGCAGCTTAGCTGGGTCTCTTTCTGCAATAGCAGAACTGCTGAGCCTTCCTGCTGGGAAGCCTTTGTCCCTGTCAGTCATTACCACGAAGAAAGACCTTCTCTGACCCAGAGATCAGCAATAGGCTTATCTGTGAGTAAAGAGTTCAGTGGGCTGAGCTGAAAATGCCACCCCTGGGGGTCAGTGGACCGTATGCCCTTTAAATGAAAATATCTCAAAGAATCCATGTAGCCATCCAGAAAATCCTCCAAGTTTTAGTTCATTTTCCGCAAGCTCCCACGATATTTCCTGTTGACCTCCTTCTTCCTACTGAAGTCAGCGTACTCCTTGACTTGTCTCTCAGGCCTAGGGGAACGAAGCTGTGAAGCAGAGTAGGGGTTCAGATAGTGCTGTTTTTGTTTTCCCAATAGAAAAGCTAGCGCTTTGCTACAACTAAACCATTGGCCATCTTTGTGTTCTTCTGCTGCTTTGACATCAGCCAAAATAAAAGGTACTGTTGCCTCAGGGAAACTTGTCAGCTGAGGTGCAGAGACTGGGAAAGCTTATTGAAAATCATCTCCCATACGTCTGGGTATTAGACCTTTCAGAAAGGTGATCAGGAGGGGACACAGAGAGACTAGGGAGAGATGGAAGAGAGAAAGCACCTTTTGTGTGAGAAGGTTTTGGCACAGGACTTAACCAGGGTGTGGAAGAAAGGGTGACCGTTTTGGAGTAGAAACGCTGCTCAAAAACTCTGTCACTTAAACTCTGTGAACCTCACTGTTTACAATTAAACTTGCCAAATCAGGAAAATAGGCCTGCCTCATGGGTGGATACTGAGATAATGCGGAATTGCAATGCTTTTGCCTCAACAGGTTATTTGGTGGCAAATTCTTCTGCCCATTTCAATAGAAATATCTCATTGTAGTTCAGACTCCAAAGCAAGAAAGGGAGGGATGGGAAAGCAAGAGAAGGAAAGCAGCGTGGACACTGAAGCATGCCTCCATACGGGCCTCGCACAAGTGCCCGTCTTCCTCTGACGCACCAGGCTGGCCAGAGCCCGGCTTCAACAACACGCAGCTCTCCGTCACACGTTGCTCTAGCCTCATGCTCCCCGTCCAGACTCGGTGTCTCCTAGAAGTGCGTTTCTGTGCACAGAAACACATCCAACTGCACGCACATGAATATGGACTGATAGGGAGACTTCATTATTGTTCTGGTGTGGGAGTGGAGGGATAAAATGACTTCGATGACCCCAGCCCGCTCTCATGTCTCCTTCTCTCCCAGTGCTGTTCTCTTTCCGTAGTATACTCTTGCTGTTCCCTGTGCTGTCCTCTCTCCTCACATGAGTGGAAGGCAGGGAACGTGTCTTTTATTTCTCCAATGGACTGAAGCGCCATGAGGCTGAGCAGATAGTAGATATTTAATAAATGCTTTACTAACTGGATTTCCACTCGGGTGAAACAGTCAACTTGTATTTGACCAACTCCACTGAACACAACTAGAATAGCTGGATTTCTGAAAAGATTGTCTGTTGGAAGTCGTCAGAGTTACCACTGCAGGCACCAGTTAGGGCCAGGGTCCTGGGGAGAAAGGAAATGCACTGAGGAGAGAGCCAGCATGGGGCTCCTTGTCCCCTTCAGGCACTTGCTGAATCATAGGAGGAATGGGGCTGAGAGCTGAGGGTACAATCAAAGAGGGAGGGAAAGCTAATTAGTTCTATCTCAATAAAGCCGGGAAGAACCGCTCCCCCGCAATGTTTTTAGAATTTTAAGAAAAAAATTTTTAAAGGGGTTGGCTAAGAGACAGAGAAGCTGAGCAGTCTCACAAGGTTGAGGAAATAGGAACTGGA
Organism: Lontra canadensis; assembly: GCF_010015895.1. Taxonomy (NCBI): domain Eukaryota; kingdom Metazoa; phylum Chordata; class Mammalia; order Carnivora; family Mustelidae; genus Lontra; species Lontra canadensis. Next base: position 11,763,315 of record NW_022631005.1, read on the forward strand.
GCTGTGGGCTCATCAAGGGAAAGGGGCCTGGGTAAATAGTTCAGGCTCACAGTTGTGATCGCTGAAGGGCTGCCCCGGGAGGAAGGAAGAATGAGAAATCGCTCTGTTGTCAGCAAGACTGCAGCCCAGTTCAGTTCAGATCAATGCGAGTCTGGAGTAAGGTGAACAGCCCTATTCTAACTGCCTTCCGGAAGCGAGTAAATCTGCTCTGGTGGAAGATAACATCATCTAGAAATGCTACATGTTCTCATACAGTAGTTCAATGATATTTACCTTTATATACCTTCTGTGTACTTCCCTTTCTGATCCTCCTGGTGAGGCATGGAAAAGGTATGAGAAGGAAGAAACCTTGGCCTCTAGGTCTGTTTCCTTATTTATGGGGTGAGACAGGTTTATTCAGCTTTGAAGTTCTCTGTGTGTATGTGTGGAGCTGGCCGCGGCCTCACCCTGCTCATGCTGGGGCTGCCTCCTGTTTGAATTCCTTCTTATTCACCCGGCTGCTGAGGGAGGATTCCTGCTTGGGTCATGGGGCTGACCGAACAGGGGCTACCCAACATGTATACACCCAGAGCCACATGGACTCACGGCCCAGGGAAGACAGACACTGCACGCCATGCAGGGCCACGCATGGGCTGCCCTCGGGAACAGAGCGCAAAACCAGGGCTGTGGGGATCAGTCTCTGTGGTATCAAGAGGGAGGAATGACCCTGGTTCGCAGGGGAAGATGCGATTGGCTTGTTTGAATGTTCTGTGGGCTGGTAGGGAACTGGAACCCACTTCTCAGGGATAAGCAGGAGCTGTACCTGGTCCCTTCGATAATGAGGGTTGTTTGCCAAGAGAATCCTACCTGTGGGAGCAGCGTGGGCAGGGGAACTTGCAGTTAAGCCTTTGAGGCTCTTGATGTTACCAGTTGTCAAGGCAGCACATTATACTGAGTCTTCATTTTAGACCTTACAGCGCACCTCCCAAGGAGAAGGCCCTATGCCCACACCCCATGCCTGGCTTCCACTACTCTCCTCCACTGGCTGGACTTGTCACTTCTCCTTACATCTCAGACTCTTTTCTTTCATGCTATGGTCTCCCCAGACTTTGGGTCCTTGTCACCTCCCATCTGTTTTGATAACGTCATGTATTAGATTGCTCTGCCTCTGTTTTTCCTCTGGCTGAATCTATTCTTGTCACAGCTGACACATTAATCTTCACAAAATAGTACGTTCACCACATTGGTTCCCAGTAGCTCCTCACAGCCCTTTGATCCCTCCCTACTGAAGCTGTGATTTGGCTTCCCCACGCTGTGTGAGAACACGAGTGGCGAGCACGATGGCCAGCCCGCTGAGCTAACTGCGATCCACTGTGTGTGGGGACCCAGTTCTTGGACTTCTGTGCCAACTCATCTTGGTTGTAAGAGTATGCTTTTTACTTATCAGAGTCAAAGGAGTTATTTTCTTTAATTGTATTTTTTGGAGGAGGAGAGTGCTTTTCATTTTTCATTTGAGTAAACTCAAGCCCTAACATGGACCTTGAACCCACGACCCTGAGATCAAGAGTTGCATGTTCAACTTACTGAGCCAGCCAGGTGCCCCAAAAGGAGCTACTTTCATTTTGAATGATTAAAAAAAAAATGGCTATAACTTTTTAAAATTTTACCTGAGTTGATTCTTTGCAAGGAAAGATTGGGGAGGCTAGGCCCACCCTAAAGTCTTTCATTTTCCCTGCTTACTCTGTGGGTGCACTGCCTCTCACAGGGTCCACACAGGATCCTCTCCACATAAATCCATCCCTCATTCACCTGGCTGCCTTTTTTTAAATAGAATTTTTTTTTCTAAAGTAATTTTAGGTTCACAGAAAAATCAAACAGAAAGTTCGGAGAGTTCCCGTATCTGCCCTTCCTCCACACATGCACACCCTCCCCTACTCTGTTCCTCCTGGCGCACGATGGCACATTTGTTACAACAGATGAGCCCACAGCGAGACAGCATTATCACCCAGAGTCCACAGTTTACACAGGGGTTGTGCTTGGTGTTGTAGGTTCTATGGATTAGACAAAAATGCGTAATGACGTCTATCCACCAGCCTAGTATCACACAAAATAGTTTCACTGCCCTTAAAAAATCCTCTGTGCTCTCCCTATCTACTCCTCCCTCCCCACTAACCCTTGACAACCACAGATCTTTTTACTGTCTGCGTAATTTGGCCTTTTCCAGAATGTCAGATAGCTGGAATCCTACAGCATGTAGCCTTTTTGGTATGGCTTCTTTACTGCATTTAAGTTTCTTCCATGTCTTTTTATGGCTTGATAGCTTTTTTTTTTTTTTTTTTTTTTTTAGTGCTAAATAATAGTCCATTGTCTATCATTTACTCACAGCTTATTTATCCACTCACCTACTAAAGGACATCTTAGTTACCTCAAAGTTTGGGCAATTAAAATTAAAACTGCATCTAGCACACTTTCTGCCTTGTAAACAAACCTACCTAGGGTGTCCAGGCCAAACAGGATTGAGACGGGAATCCCAAGGAAGAGCAGCTTCATTATGTACTGCTGTATGGGGTTGTGTTCCAATAAGATACCTCCTGCTAACTACACCCATGCACAGGGCTGCATTACGAAATTCATGTCTGGGCATTTTTCAGAGATACCGTATTTCCCCAACAGAAATTATTCTATTATCCTCCACAGGCATTTATAGAGTGGTACGTATACTCAATGTTTGGGGTAAGGCGGGGTGGAGATAATGAAATGACTTGGATGACTGCATGCCCTTAGGATGGCTTGCAAGTAGTGTAGAGAGCCCATGATGACTGTAACGTTCACAGAAGTAAACATTATAGGGCAGGCACTAGGTGCTGAGATCTCTAGTTGGTATTTCATTTAATCCACACAGTGACCCAGCAAGGACATTTTATACAACAGGGAGTTGAGGTTTAAGCAGATGAAAAGAAAGCTCCCCCCCTGCCCCAAGCTGAACTGCGGAAACTTGAAGAGCATTTAAGACAACGTGGATCTGCCCCTGTCTGTTTGTTGATGTCCAAAGGAAGCTACTCCTTGGACCCTGAGGTCCAAGATTGTGTTTTCTATTACTTTCCTTCTAAGCCAAAGGCAGATTCAAGGGTGTATTGGAAAAATTCCTTCCTTGGATTCCACACACACACACACACACACACATCAAAATCACAAAAAGCACAATAAGCCTCTTACTTAGCTAGGAAACTTGATGTCTTCCTGACAAACTGTTGGGTGTCCCTGAATTGGAGCAAGATGGAGACATCTAGCCAAAAATGACTACCTACCTCAGTAGGCGAAGGAAAGAAGGGAAGTCATTATGAGCCTTTGGGGTAGTAGACTCTGCAGTTTGGGGCCAATACCAGACCCAAAACATTTCTATGACAAGGCATTCAAGAGATATGCTGATTTTTTTTTTTTTAAAAGGTGGGTAGGGAAATTCAGGAAAAGAACAACCACCACAACAAAATGATGCAGCACTAAAGCAAATCAAGAAGAAGAAATTAATAAAAATATAAAGAGAAATTAATGAACTGAAAACAGTAAAGCTAATATGAATAAATGCAAAAGCTGATTATTTAACTACAATAAAAAATATAATAGATAATCTCTACTTCTATTCCACAGGGCTGGGCTAGCTACTGCCACTGCTGAATGGCCAACTACCCTAAAAGGAACAACACTGAGTTCCTAATAAAGCACCATCCCTCGATGGAGTCCAACCAACCAACTGGTGGTAAGCTGGTTGCATTGGAGTCCTCCCACCCTGCAAGTGTCAGTGATTCCTCTTGACGAGAATGGTCACATATTACAGATTTCGATTTGCCATCACAGCATCACTATCCTTCTACTGTCCTTTCAATGTTTTATCCACATACAGAATCCTGCACAGTATCACAGAGGATCAAAGGACTCCCTTTATAGCCAGGGAGGCGTGCTGTGGGCACATTATGGAATCCACTGATCCTATTACCCACTACTCCATCCAAAAGTTGTTAACCTAATTGAATAAAGGGATGACTTAATGCTGAGGTGCGTTAGAAATACCGTCTTCTAGGATACAGTATATACCTTAAGATAATGACCTAGTTTTGAAGGATTGTGTCCCTGCCATAGGTAGAATCCATAGGTCCAGGAGTCAAGGGGCAGGGGGAGGGGTGGGAGAAGAGGGCTGTGCTCCCACCACTCCCAGTGATCCACTTGGGAATTTTATGCTTATAGCTCCCACAGCCCTCTGTCTGCATGTTTAGAGGTCCTGGCTCCCAGACGGAGAAACGCTTCCATTAGGAGCACAAAAAAGTCCCACTCAGCTTTAAGCTAATGCAGCAGCTTGTTTACTTTGGGTTCCTTGAGCAGATAGACCAGACAGCTTTTCCCCAAGGGGACAGGAGGGATTATGTTTGGCACCCAGGTAACCCACTGGGAGTCTGTCGATACTTCTCTGATCGATTATGATGGTAAATCAACAAGACAGCCACTCTGGCCAAAGGAGGGCCTGGCAACCAGGGGCCCAGAAAGCTTAGGGTTGAGGATCCTTTCTCCCCCAAAAGGACAGCCAGCTAGACTGGGGGAGGTGCTAGTGGGAGCTGAAAAGATTGAGAGTAGACAGTCGACAATGAGAACTAGTTATATCAAGGTCAGTTGTAGCAGTGGGGGTATAATTTGTGCCACTAACTTTAAGTTTCCCCAGAGAACTGAGGGATCTTGGGGAACAAGTTGCCAATGCGATGCGTTTCTTATACTGAAGAGTAGATCTTAATGCACAGGGGAGGGACTGTAGCACACCACCTAGGATCCCGACGCATGGCTGAGGCACTCACGCCAGCAGCTGCTCTGGGAGGGTCGTTTGCTGGAGGCTTGGCTCTCCCTTGAGTGAGAGCTCCCCAGGAACTGCCTTTGGTTGAAGGGACCCCTCTCATCCACAGTTATGCCCCTCGCTGGTCAGCCAGGATCTAACTGACATGAGCGTACAGGAGCCTGTCCCTGGCCTCAATTTGAGACATCTCTGGAGGGCCACCCCAGCTTCAGAGCTGAGGCCTTTGTGGGGACTGCGTCACGATGCAACTTCTCTCTTTGTCACCCTGTTTCCTCCATTCCCTGCAGTATTGCTCCTGAGAGCACATTCCAACAATCTACCTGCACACAAATCTCCACCTCGAGTCTGTTTCCCAGGAAACCCAACTCGCAATACAGGTGATTGGGCGTTTTAGAAGCTGATTCCACCTGCTCATTACGGATACCCACGAAAGGGATGCTGAGGGTGCGGAGTGCAGTAAGGTGACAGAGAAATCTCAGAGATACCCCCTTGCATCCTCAGCTACTAGATGGCTCTTTACGGCAACAGCAGTGGCAGGAGTGAAGCCAGGAATTCCACAGGCTCAGACATTTCCCTCTCCTCTCGGGGTTCTCACAGAACCTGAAGCCAGAAGACCGGCTCATTGCTCTTTTGCGCTTGTTATTCTGCCGTTCATGGCATCCTTGAGAGGCCTTCTCTTAAGCAACCAGCAAAAGAGCGAGCTACTGCCAGAAATGAAAATAAAATTGTTCCTTCCATTCTGTTCTTAAATGTCTCCTAGAAGAGAAACTAAGGGATACTTCCTAAACAGGATGTGGCTTAACATCTCTCTTTCAAAATACATTTTTAGCAGCCTACACTGAAAGGTAGTTTCATCCAAAAAGCAGCTTTATCAACCTCAAAACCGTTTCTTCACACTTCGATTCTCTTCAACTTTTAAAAATGTGTCCTTAAAGGCGATGAGTCATCAAAAAGACATTTCGAGCAGACCAGGAACAAAGTTAGAGAGACAATGAATGATTCAGAAGATAGTCCTTGTGGTTTGGGGGCCTAGCACAAAGTGAGAATTCGGCTCTCTCTGCGTTAACCAGGTTTTCCCTGGTCCCAGATGTGGAAGTCTCCTTCTAGGCAGTGTTGGAGCAGGCGCAAATGGCAAGCTGAAGGGTGAAACAATAGGAAATGAGGGGTTGCTGCTGTTGTTTCCCTGCCGGCATACAATCCTACAAAGGGGACACACAGGTTCAAAAACAGCCGGCTGCCAGCATGTTCACCCCCTTCCCTGTTCCAGTGCCTTCTCTGATGCTCACCCTCCAGGCCCAAGGAATTACGGACAGGAGACTGTCCCTGGGTTTGAATTATCATTCCCTCCTCTCAGGCAGAAAGTAAGGTGTTGTGAATGCCAACTGGTAAGTGGAAGGGATGACTGGAGGTATTTACTTGGGCCTCTCCCCGATCCCTGTCACACAGGGAAGGACGGATTTGGAAGAGGGATGCTATCTGAGAAAGTTCTGGTCATGAAAGGGCCAGTTTACCCCAAGATGCATCGATGCAGCATTTCATTGGCTGCAGTCAATTTCCTAACGAGCTGGCTCTCCTCTTCTCTCTCACAAAGACTGAGCTACCGGGTGCACTTGTCCTCCAGCAGACGACTCTACATCTCAAGGCTGGAGTATGTTGTTACAGGAACAAGGACCGGTAGAACAGAGCCATGTTCCACCCCCCCATCCCGCCAGCCCCCTGCCTCTTGCTCTCCCTCTCTGGACTCCCCAGCCTTGGCCCTCCTTTTTGTCTCCCTGGTATCGTTCTCTTTCAGCCCAAAAGCTAGGGCAGGGATGTTTCCAGGGAGCTCAGGAGCCTTCCTTTATCACGCTGGCCCCATGGAAGAGTCCCTTTGTACCTATTAGCACAACAAAGCTAGGATGTGGTGATGCTGAGAAACCCCTCCGCACACAGCACCCGGGACCACGCGAACAGGCAGTGTATTCACAGATGCCCACGGTGTTTCCACCAGCTCTCTGGGCTGGGCCACAGTGGCCCAATAGGTGACATTTGCTACTGCAGTCCAGAAAGCTTTTATTTTACATTCATTTAGAAACTGTTTTAATCCCAAGGGTGACCGCAGTCTAATACCATGCCCACCCCTGGTCTCAGGAAGGCTTCTGGTTCAAAAGAAAAACAAAGAGGACTGTGATCTACCATGGGCACAGATATTTTTCTTTCTTGAACATTTTTTTTTTCTGTGCTTTTACCTCATTTGCTATGTCCTTCCAACAGAAGCCTTTCTACCATCTGTGGGTCCTGCAATCTCTTTCAGTCCTGTGGCTTCAGTCAGCTGGCCTACAAAAGAGACGAAACAAGACCATGGCTAGGGTGGAATGACTTGGCAAAGATCACTGTAATGAGGCTGTTTCTAGAAAAATCTCTCCACTTTGACAAACTTCTCTCTGCTACTTCGAAGAGGTAGATGGCTGAGAAGGCACAGTTCTAAGGTCCTGCCACTGAGGTCTGGCACATGCAATGATAAAAGTGTGTCCAGAGACAGAATAGAGGAAGAACTGCATTCTCCCTTTTTACATTTTCTTTCTTCTTTTTGTTTTCCTTTGAAGGAGAGGTGGTCAGGAAGCCCCACAGAGTAGACAGCTGTGTGGGATATTAAAATACAACCTCCCCAAACCGTTACAGCACTCACTGGTAAGAATATGACAGTAGGGGCCCTGGCGTCACACACCGACATCCAGTTCTGCGTCTGCTGCTTGCTAGCTGTGGGGCCTTGGGTAAGCACTTACCGCTCTTGTCGGGGTTACCTCATCTGTAAAACTGGGGGAAACGAACATTCCTGACTCACAGGTTTATTGTGGGATTGGGTGAGTTAACACATGGGAAGCTCCCGGCACAGTCGCTGGCAAGTAGTAAGTGCTCAACAAACATTTGCTTGTAGACAATTTTAGTGTATCTGCCTTTATCCTTCCTATGACAAGAGTCTTTACATCTGGCCAGGCAGATATAGAAGTAGAGAAAAAACAAACCCCAAGAGATGGGGAGGGAAGAGGAGAGGGAAAAACATGGCGCTGGAGAAGGGTGCGAAGGGGAGGAGAAGAAAGTATATCCTGGGAGTGGATGGCTGCGTCCCCCACACGCCTCTGTGGCCCAAGTGAGAGGCTTCTCCCCTGGAGAAGGAGTGAATTATATATACCGAAGAAGATGCACTGCCCAAGCTCTCACAAGAACCAAAAGAAGATTTCTGAGGAAACAGAAGCTGTGAGACCACAACTGTGGGAAATACACACCCCACAATTTCACGTCAGCCCAGGAGAATGCAGCAGGTGCCCAGGGAAGTCTGTCCACTTAACATTTGTTTTCACATGTGTTGTTAAGTGATATACAAAATTTTCTTTAAATTTCGTGTTGTAATTTTGACACAATGATCCAGTAATTCAAATATTCAGGAATGCTGGAGCAAAGAGCAGAAAGCACTGCCATTTGACTACATTCCATGCCATTGATGACCTGGTGGGAAGCGTATGTTTACAAGATGCCTTGAGGGGCGTCTGACTCTTGGTTTCAGCTAGAGTCATGATCTCAGGGTCCCGAGATCGAGCCCTACGTCAGCTCCACACTGAGCTTAGAGTCTGCTTGAGATTCTTTCTTCGTCTTCCTCTGCCCCTCCCCCTGACCAAGCTCTCTCAATAGATAAATAAATAAAATCTTGGGGCGCCTGGATGGCTCAGTGGGTTAAAGCCTCTGCCTTGGGCTCGGGTCATGATCCCAGAGTCCTGGGATTGAGCCCTGCATCGGGCTCTCTGCTCGGCAGGGAGCCTGCTTCCCCCTCTCTCTCTCTCTCTCTCTCTGCCTGCATCTCTGCCTGCTTGTGATCTCTGTCAATTAAATAAATAAAATAAAAAAAAAATAAAATCTTAAAAAAAAGATTCCTTGATGTGGGTACCACCAAGGGATGAAGAGTGTGCAGGTGGATAAGCAGGAAAGGGACAGGCATACCAAACAGGGAGGAAGAACGTGTCTAAATGTCCAAATATGAAGAACAGCTTGGAATGTGCCCGCATTAAAGTATTACCTGAGGGTAAAGTGCAAGGACAGGGAGATGAGGCTGAGAACTGGGGCAAGGCAGGGCATTGTAGGACTTGCCTAGGCACTTGGACTTGATCTTTCTGAGCTGTCAGAAATCACTGAATGATGTTGAGCCTGGGAATATCAGCTTAGAACACAGTGAAGCATGGTTTCGAAGGGGCTGTGACTGGACAGAGGAAGGATGTGAAGGGATCCCCGCAACAGTTCAAGTGGGACTGGCGAAGGTCTGAGCTGCAGCGGGATACCAGGGCATGGGGAGTTTACCCTCTGGAAGTGCAATCAGTAGAACTTGGAGAAATTACCACCAAGAGGATGGGTGAGTCCCTGGGTTCTGGTTTGGGTGGCTGAGGGGATGACGAAGGGGGAGAGACAGTACATGCAAGCGTGGAAGGAAACATCCTGTGTGGACACAGCGTGGAGAGGAGGGACCGAGCGGGGAGGGAAATGTGGGTAAATGTGAGTAGGAGCAGAACTGCTGAAGTGGATAAGACATTCCGCCCATTTGCTGTTTTTTTTTTTGTTTGTTTTTGTTTTTTGACAGAGATCACAGGTAGGCAGAGAGGCAGGCAGAGAGAGAGGAAGGAAAGCAGGCTCCTCGCTGAGCGGAGAGCCCGATGCGGGGCTCGATCCCAGTACCCTGGGATCATGACCTGAGCTGAAAGCAGAGGCTTAACCCACTGAGCCACCCAGGGGCCCCCGCCATTTGCTGTTTTATATTATCTTTGCCACCTCTCCTCTTCTTAGGGAGGGAATATTTAAAGACACTCCAAGAGCGGAGCAACTGACACTTACTAAGTGCTTGCTTTGTGACTTCTTTGGGTGTTAGGTACTTTGCCTGTATCACTCCACTGATCCTCAAAACAATCTTATAAAATGAATATTATCATTTCTAGTTTACCGATGAACAAATTGAGATTCAAAGGGATTAAGGAAGGCATTAAAAGCCTCACAGTTAGTAAGTGATAGAGCTGATACCGCTCTATAAGAATAAAAATAATTTCAGGAAAGAAGTAAAAGAGTTTTCTGAGTTCATATTTCTGGCGGCGGGGGGAGAGAGGCTGATGAAAAATTTAGATGAACAAATGCACTTCGGCAATTTTATTAGCCCCTTACATTAATATGTTCATGCTTTCAAAACCTGATCTCAGATTTCTCTTAAACTGTCTACATGTAGCAGCCCAGGCAGATGCGAGCACCTCTGGGAATCAATGAGACAAGTATGTAGTGAGCTAGTCTTTATGTCAGTCAATCTGTGGGCATTGCAAGTCACCGTTTACAGGGTGTTTGCTGGAACTTCTCTCATGGTCCTGCTCACAAAGGGTTTAGCATCTTGCAAAGAGTTGCTACAGGGGGCTGTAGGGAGCACACGCTAAGTGCTAAATGGAGAACCATTTGTTTTCCAAGGACATTGCCTAGATCCTAGTGCCTCTTGAACAATGGTTCTCAAAGAGTGGAATGATTCTGCCCCCAGGGGGTCATTTGGTAATATCTAGAGACTTTTGGATTCTTCCAACTCTGGGAGTGGTGGTGCTGCTGATCTCTAGTGGGCAGAGGACAGGGAAGCTTCTCCACATTCCACAAGGCACAGGACGGCCCCTGTGACAAAGAATTATCCAGCTTGGCGTGGCCGTAGGGCCAAGGCTGAGAAAAGCAGCTCCAAGGTAATACAATGACTAGATTTGAATTGCATTTTTAAAATTACACTTTAGTTTTAAAGAGTAGTAAAACAATAGATATGCTGAAAATTATTAGATGCTAAATTTTAGCACATTGTGCTTACTAAAGGATTAACATATGCGGCCAAATTAAAATGCTTTTGTGGAGGCTTGAGCTAAATCTTCTTGGCATGGAGATTTTGAAGAAAAAGTTAACAGCATTACCTGGTATGAGGAGTATCCTACAGTTTCCACATAAGTACTTCTTTTATTTTAAATGTAACCATTTCTAATTCTGTGTCTGTATCAGAGTTTTCTCAACAAAATACAGAAATAAATTTGGAAGCTGAGGCTGACACAAGACAAGCTGTCATCCTCAACCCTCCATTTCATATTTCTGTATTTATCAAACAGCCCAAGTGACTGACTTTGAAAGTAAAGTTTAAGTTTGAACTTGTAACTTGGAATTAACGAAGTACTGAGCTCATTTGGGGGGTGGAAAAAAGGCCTGTGTACTACAAAGAAACTTGGGAAGCACTGGCCAGCCCCTCAGAGCACTTTCCTCTGCCCAGCAGCAGCAGCAGGCACACCGACGGGTAGGGTAAAATGCAGAATCTCGGGCCCCACACCAAACCCTCTCAATCAGAATCAGCATTTTCAACAAGATTCTACACACATCAGAGTTTGACAAGCGCTGGTCTTTAGGACTCCACAGAAAAGGAACTGAGCAGGGCTTACGGTAGAAACAGACTGCAGACAAGGTGGGATTTCAGCAGGGCATGACTCCAATTATGGAGACGGGAATGTGGGGAGGGCATTCCAGGTGGGGGGAGGGGCAGGATGAGGGGCCCAGGAAGAGACCACCCTGGCCAGACTGAGGGTTCTGCAAACAGAACACTGAGGAACAGTTTGAAGAATTTGGGGGCAGAGGGGAATGTGAGGCTGGGGAAGACAGGCAGCCAGCCAGCATCCCGGCTCAGAGCTGCGTCTTCACAGGCTGATTCCTTACCTCATTGACAGAACAGCTCTGGGTGAATTCTGGGACAGGATCTCCAACCATTTCACTACCATGAATCAATTAAACCTTCAATAGCCCCAAGAAGTTGGGGCTCATTATCTCCATTTTTTGGATGGGGAGCCAACCACTTCCGAAGCTGTAATTACTGAAGGTCAGAGGGCACCTGAGGCAGGAAGTCTGGTCTGTAACAGCACATTCTTGGCCCTCCCAGGTTCTCCCTCTCGAGGAGCACGGAGGAGGGGCCGCCCGCAGATGCTGGGAGCCCTTCCAGAGCTTAAGGGGCTTCAAGGAGCCCTGGCAAGGAGCAAAGGGGCTATTAGTGTCTCCACTCAAGCCAGCTCTGGGGAAAGAACAAGACTAATCTCGGGTCAGGAAGGGGGAGGCTGCTGGGAGGGTTTGCTGGAAAGACGCTTGGACAGGGCAGCCTGGGGGAGTGAAGGGCCTGCTGGTGAGGGTGGAAGAGAGGAGGCCACAGGGGAGAGGCCTGCTGGCGGAGGCCTCTAGCGGGGCTATTCCTGAGAGGAGCTGGAACCGTAAGAGCCCTCCAAGCTAGTAGCAAGGGAACTGCAGCGGCGTTCAGAATCCCTTATTTTTCTTAATACAAATAGGCTTCACTGAAGCCTTGTGTGTCAGCTGAACCCTTTACAGGACCACATGTAAATCCTGGGAAACAGAGGGAGCAGCTTGGCTGGTGGCCTGGAGTGTTGATTCTGACTGGGACCTCCTGACCGGCCCTGATTTTGCTAGGAGTCGGTCACAGGGTCAGCTTTCTCTTGACCTCATGAGAGACCCGGTGAGTTTTCTAAGCCACAAAAACAGACTCGAAACTCCTAGAGAGACAAGCGCCCGAGGTAAGGAGAAAACGTGTCAGGGCAAGCTAGCCCATCCCTGAGGGCTCCCTCAGCCTCCCTGTCCTGAGGATGCGGAGGCTGGGACGCCCCGCCCTGCACCCTGCTCGGGGCCGTTTGTTGACTTCCAGCGGGGGCCCCTTAACTCTGCCTTGAGTCTGATTCATCAGCTCCTGGAGGCTGAGTGTGTGGAGGCCCTGCCTTCCCTTGATGCTGCCCTTTGATTCCTGGTTAATGACTCCCAGCTGTGCCGTCCTGAGCTTGTTCAGACCTTCTGGGAAGAAACCACTCTGAAACCTGAGCTCTTCACTAGGTGACTGAGGACAGGTTTGGGGACAGAGCAAATGCTGCTGGTCCCTGGTCACGCTGCCCCATGGCCTGAGTCATCGCCACAAATTGTGGGGAGACCGAGGATGGGATTACTTGTGAGGATCATGCAGAGGTCATTCCCACCTCTTGGCCACTCAGGCTGAAGAGGCGGGCCTCGGGGAAAGATCTTCGAGACTGGTCTCAGCCTCAAGACCCTAGGACTTCACCAGAACGGGGAGACATGGATTTCTTGCCCCTCCCCCAAATCCCTGAAACGGACTCCTCTGGGATATTAAGAAATGGTTCCTGATGGCTGTAAAAATCCAGAGAGGGGGTAATCTTAAACCAAGAGCGCCTTACTAAAAGGAGCCTGTCTGGAACCTTCTGCAAGGTACATCTAGCAGAGAAGATGGCAAGCGAGAGAAGAGTCTGAAGATAAATGATCAGGCCCCAAGTTCATTATGTGTTCAGTTAAGGGGTGACTTGGGGTGCTCCTCAATCGGGAGGCAGTGCGGGCACATGAGGATCTCCAGGGGAGCACTTCAGGCATAAACGGGACAGAAGAGAGAAAGGAAGATAATAAAACCCAAAGCTGAGTAGTGAGCCCAGTCCCAGGCCAGGTCCCGGCTCCTGGTACCTGGGACAGGAAGGCAGGTCTGGGGGCTCGGCTGGATCTGAGCTGCTGGGGCAGGTGCTCGATGGGGCATCCAGACACTGTCACTGCTGATAGCTTAGAGAGCCAGGGGCCAGGGCGGCTGAGTGGCCTGGTGACTGCCAGACCTGAAGCCCTAGGCAAGTGTAGGATGGCCGGATACCCTTCATATATAATCACATACACACATATATGTTAAACAGCTACTAAAATATCACATTATGCTTTAAGAATATTTATATGGGGAAATTCTCATGAGGCATTTGTAAGTGAAAAGAAGCTATCCTACAAATAGTACATACAGATTCCATTTCTTTGCTGAATACACACACAGACACACACGTACACACTGGAATTCTGCCTACACGTCCACGCCGGTTATCTCTGTGTAGTACCATTGTGAGGAGCGTTGATTTTCTTCATGTTTTTCCATATCCCAAATTTTCTATAAGCAGCATGCCTTGCTTTTGTCAACAGAGAGGACAATGACTGTTTACTTCCACGAGAGCACTGGTTCTGTTTCAACAGGCAGGTCTACGTAAAGTGTCAGAGCCAGGGGGCGTCAACATGTCGAGGGCTCAGTGGATGCTGTTATTTACCTAAAAGCACCATTTCTCCTTCATTCCTAACTCCGGCCAAACCAGAGGGCAACCCAGGAGCTTCTCGGGCAGCTCCTTACTCCTGCGAGAGAGTCACGGGAAGAGATGGTCCTTCTGTCCCCCTCCTCCCTCTGGGCTTGGGCCTGTCTGGGCACAATGCTGACAAGTGCTGCTGCTGTCAGCGAGTGAGCCAGCGACTCTGCAGGAAAGTGGTCCTGCTCTGGCTTTCCTGTCGTGTGAAATACCATTTTTCTGTATGGCGTGTTGTGATTTTGGACTCTGGTGTTAGTAGCTGGAAGCCTACTAAATAATAGAGAATTAGATTGGTCATATATGGCCTTCAGCAGGCTTGGTCTAATGGTTTAAGTGTCCCAACACCTGGTCAATGTATTCCTTCCAAAAAAAAACCTTTCAGAAGTTGAAAACTCTTGATTAAAAAAAAATCATGCTATATACAATATACTTACACTTGGCTGGCAAATAGTAGGAAAGGAAAATAGGTAGAGGTTTATAACCACATTAAACAGAGACAGGGGCTGAAACAATCATAAGGTCAAACAAAAACAAATGTGTGTAACACAACAGGACAGTGAATTCAGCAAATAACTGTGGAACCAGCCATATGCCCTGCACTTAGCTCGGGGGTATCAAATGGGAATGAGACACTGGTCATTTTCCTTGAATATAGTTCATAGATTTAAAAAAAACACATTTTTTCTAGGTTATATTTTATCCAAATCATGGAAAAATAAATGCAGAACTATCCCTCTAGCAATACTTGTACTGCTCACCTTCTCTACCTCTTTTGATTATATACTCAAAAGAAAGGACTGTTACAGTCAAAATGAATGCAATTTGGAGGCAGAAAAATAGGAAGGAATTTGCTTCAGAAGGATCACATACATCAAGTATGAGAACAACAATGATCTTTACCCCAAAATGTGAAAAACTGTGTTCTGCTGATAAAGTATTACTTGGAATGGTGACAGATACCTCCCAGGGCCCAGTTTAGAGATTGCTGCTTGTGGCTTGAGGGAGCAATGATGGCGTGTTGGGCCAAACCACCACACTTCACAGAGCATCACAGGGAGCCATGGGGCCATGTGTCCATCAGTCAACGCCCCTGCCCCCTCATTCCAGGCCCAGAAAATAGACGTCCCTCAGTAAGCCTCGAGGGTTCCTCAATCAAAAACCACTCCCACTGGGGCGCCTGGGTGGCTCAGTGGGTTAGAGCCTCTGCCTTCGGCTCGGGTCATGGTCCCAGGGTCTTGGGATCGAGCCCCGCATCGGGCTCTCTGCTCCGTGGGAGCCTGCTTCCTCCTCTCTCTCTGCCTGCCTCTCTGCCTACTTGTGATCTCTTTCTGTCAAATAAGTAATAAATAAAATGTTTAAAAAAAAAAACCAAAAAACAAAAACACTCCCACAAGTGTGACAGTTCAACAGAGAACCTTTCCTTTAAATCAAGTAGGATGGTTCCAGAAACCCTCTTCAAGATTCTAGTACTCTTAGGAGGGGTATTCAAATTAATTCACAACACTGACTGATTTTTCAACAGCGCTCTGAGAGAATGGCACCCAGAGGGTGAAGAAGAGTGAGATTAAAGGACTGTGGTTTGGGAAGTCTGGTACAGGTAAGACGTGCAGACTGGGGATCCCTGGCAGGCAGGAGGCTGAGTGAGGGGCCTGGAGATGAACCACCTGCTTGTCCCTCTCTCCAGGGTCCTACTTCTCATCTCTACTTAGCCTTCCTCTTTTGAGGAATGCTTAAATAGAAGCCAAACTCAACCAATAAGCTTTCTCGAGTTTTGTTCTTTGAAGCCCTGGTTCTGTGAAATACCCTCAGAAAATGCTGTGTGCTAAAAGCCCTTGGAGAGTTACAGACAGCTCAGAATTTTGATGTCTCTGCCTCTGGTTCCTGTAGTGAGGAATCCTAATCTGTGAATATGTAATCCAGCATCTTCCAAACTTTCTTTTTGATCAGTGCATGTGAATTACCATGACGTAGTAACATATTCTGAGAAATGCTTCTCTGACGCTCAAAGGCAGTGTTTGTCACCTGAGTTTTCAGATAATCTAACCTTTTACTTCCTTTTGCCATTTCCCTAGCTCATTGCATGTGAGCAGGAAGGAGAAGAGGACAAATGCACACTGACCCTCTGCTATTCCTTGTTGGCTTTCCTTGTAAATGATTTGGTTGGAATAGATTTAAACAGTTCCCTACTATAAAGTTAGCATATTAGCTACAGATTAGCTACAGCAATGATCTAAACTCTCAGTTCTTCATTAACCTGGAAGAATTGAAAGTTGGCTTTTGCCGAGTCGTGATCAGGAAAACTTGGTTTCTTTAAAAGCAGTACCCTCCTTTAGTAAGCATTTTTTTCATTATTCTGTAATCTTTGGAATGAGCCCAAACACCTCTCCTCCCCAAGGAGAGCTAGTTCAGGAAAACTACTACTATTCCTGGACTGAAAATATTTCAAATAGAATCATTACAGATATGACTAGGTATTCAGGATGCGGCCTGGAAGCCCTCAACCAAACTACCAAGTATTTGGAACCACAAGAGACAGACCCCAGGGCTCACTCTAAGACTTTGCTCCTCAAAATGATCTCTCTGAACCAAATGTTGAGAATCTGTTAAGAATCTGGAGTCCCTCCCCAGCCACAGAAGCAAATTATATGTTTGAACAGATCCCCAAGTGATCCCCACTGATCACCTGTCCATCAGAGTCTAAGGAGTATCAGGACTCATCCATTTATTTCTCATTTGCTCATTCATTCAACAAATACTGAGTACCCCACTATACAACAGCCTCTCTCTAGGTATTGAGGATGCAGCGGTTTAAAAAAAAAAAAAAGCCAAGAAGTTCCTAGTTCTCATGCAGTTTACATTCTGAGGGAGACACAGACATAGACAAGTTTAAAACTTGTCAGAGTTTTAAGAAGGGTTTCAGGAAGCAGTAAAGGCTTGAAGAAATAAGCCCCATAGGTTAGAAATGGAGTAGGAGTTGGGGGTGAGATGAGTCAGGGAGGGTCAGGGTGGGTCTGTCTGAAAGGAGACCTGCACCGTGAGAGGGAGGGGACTCACCACGGTCTGGCGCAGGAACATTCCAGGCAGATGGCAAGCGGGAGCAAAGGCCACTGGGAGAGTCGGAGCTTGGGAACAGAAAGAAAAAAGGTCAGTGTGGCTAGAGCTTAGTCCGTTTGGAAACTCAGAGGTCAGAGAGGTGCACCAGTGGTTCTCAAACTTGGCGTGCGTCTGAATCACCTGGTGGAAGGCTTGTTGGATCTGGCTTACTGGGTCCCACCCCTGCAGTTTCTGACTCAGCAACTCTGGGGAAGGGCCTAAGAATTCACATTTCTAACAAGTTCCAGGTGATCCTGATGCTGCTGGTCCAGGGACCACACTTTCAGAACCACTGGGATGTAGAGCCTTGTGGGGCCTGTAAGGAGCTCAGTTATATTCTAAGTATGATGGAATGCCACTGGAGGATTCTAAGCAAGGGAGTGATAAAATCTGGTGTTCATTTTCCCCCATCACCAGTAGAAGGCGAGCAGATCTTGCCTGTTATCCATTATCATCTGGACTTGTATCCCTTTCCTGCTTAGCTCATCACCTGATTTGGATTTTTTAAGAAGTTTTTATTTATTTATTTGTCAGAGAGAGAGAAAACAAGCAGGGGGAACAGCGGGCACAGGGAGAAGCAGGCTCACTGCTGAGCAGGGAGCCCGATGTGGGGCTCCATCCCAGGACCCTAAGATCATGAGCTGAGCCGAAGGCAGATGCTTAACTGAATGAGCCACCCGGGTGCCCCTTAAGTTTTTATTTAAATTTCAGTGAGTTAATGTACAGTGTAATATTAGTTTCAGGTGTACAATATTGTCATCACCTGACTTGATCCAATTTCCCACCCTTCCACTCCATGTCCTCCCAAACATTTCCGAGGAGTCTTTTAGAACCTCCTCCCCACCCCCTCATTTCCTGATCTACACAATTCCTCCACATCCTCAGCCTGTAACTGCCTTCCCTGCCACTCCTTGCCTTGGTCAGAGCCAGACTGGTCCCAAAGACCCTGTATTCCTTCAGTTCTTTCTGGCAGAGGCTGTTTGATCTTTTAGAGTGCACAGACTTCAAGGATAGGAGGTAGAGTTGGTGCCTGCTTATTTTCCATTGTTGTTCTCAGACATAACTCTTATTCTCTCTTACAAAGCCCTTGTCTGTTAGAAGGTCCCCCTGCCTGACTCTACCACTAGATCACACGTCCTCGTTCACTGAGGGCTACAGTCCCTGCTTCTCTACACAGCTCCCTTTCGTCAATCTCAGTGACGTTAACCACACTGATGCTCATTCCAGCAGCCTGGCTTCTAAGTTCCCTTGACCTTTTTAATCTCTGATGGCCTTTTCTTCCTCTATTCCATCTCAAGGTTATTGTCTGAACCTTGTCACCACCAGAAACTGTCAGTCCTCTGCAAGCCCACACGCCCACTGTCTTCCTCAGCTTCTTCTCCTTCAATGTACTTGTTCAATTCACTGCAACAGTTCTTCAGCTCTGTCAAGATCTCCTTTCCATTGGTTCCAACACTTTTTCCTCTCCATCAGCCGCCTCTTGTGTTCAATCTTCTCTTCTAGCATAAGGTCCTTCCTCTTAGCTGATGAATCCTTCTCATATTTCATTAAGAAAATAGAAGCTATCTCATGTTAACTCCCTCATTTCCCCATTTTCCCTGAAATTGTCACAAGTACACTTGTTCGCCTCTTGACTTTCCCTCTAGTCAGATATGTCTGTCCCATTCGAGGGCCACCAGTCCACTGGTGCTCAGCGTGGCCTCCCCTCATTCATGCAGTCACTCTCCACATGCCTCCCCCTTCTGTTGAATCATCCCACTGGTGTATACACATGCTTTGGCATCTCCCATCTGTTTCTTCTGTGGTTTACATCTGTAATTCTAAATAATAAAAATATTTTTAGCTTCTTCAATTTTAGACGTTCTCAACTGTTTTCCTGCACCCCCCCTTGTACACATTTCCCCTCCTCCCACCTCTCCAATGTAGTTATGTCACCATTTTTAGCTAAGTCAATGTTTAGTATTTGCATTACTGTCACTTAAGTACTCACAGCTGAACCATTACAAGATGTTATTCTTATACGGGTCGACTTCATTTTTCTTGGGTTTACTAATTACTTCATTTTTTCATTGCTTAGTTTTTAAAATGTCTATTGCTAAATTTTTTTATTAAACTTTCCAATCAAATTATAAAATCCCTCTCATGAGTCACAGATAACCAATCAAGATGGCTTCTTCACTCTTGAGGCTGGACCCTTGGTTGTTAGGGCTAAAGTAGGCAAAGCTGGGACTGTTGACCTGTGGGCTTACATGTGGTCTCTTCAGCGTGGTGGTTATACAGTAGCTGGACTTCTCACATCATAGCTCAGGACTTTGGGAGTGAGTGTTCTGGCAAACAGGGTGGAAGCCATATGGCCGTTTAGGACCTTGGTTGGGAAGTCACATTGTATCACCATATTGTATCAGTTTATGTCATCAAAGGTTCACCCAGAGTCAAAGGGAGGGGGTATAAACCTCACCTCTCAATAGGAAGAATGGCCAAGAATATATTGGGCTATACTTTAAAACCGCCACAGAGACACATACACTTATACTTGCATTTGAGTAGCATGTCTCTGGAAGGAATCACAAGAAATGGGTAAAGGGAGAAACTAACCAGGGAAAGAAGCAGGAAGGAAACTAACTTTGTCTTATAAGTCCATTGTTGTTCTCAGACAAAATTCTTTTGAATTTTGTGTCACGTGCCTGAACTATTTTTTCAAAAAATTAAATATTGTTCATGATGTCACAGCTTTGCCTAGAGCCATACCTGTCTCTAAAGATCTGTCAGTTTCTAGGGTGCTCTATACCAGCGCTGTTCAGTAGAACTTTCTGTGATGGAAATATTCTATGTTCACACTGTCCAATATAGTAGTCAGTAGCCACATGTGGCTATTAAAATTAAAATTAAACTAAATTAAAATTTAATTCCTTATGCATACTAGCCACATTTCAAGTCCTAACCACATATGGCTAGTGGTTCCATATTGCATAGTCCAGCTCAAGAAAATGGGAGGAGTCTGCACAATTGGGTGAGGGTAGAGAGCACGAGATTCCTTGGGTCAGTGCTCTCACTTTCATACGTGTACTTCCTAAAACAACTTTAAGAATATTTATAATAATAATCCCTTGCAACAATTAAAGTTGACATCTATATGCTTAACCCTTAGTTTAAAAGTTTATTTTTGTTAGGAGTTACAAAAGATTCAACATTTTCTAAGATGAGAACTAACTATAATTAGAATAAATATTTCATAAAATGGTTTGATAAGATAGGTTTAATTACGAATAATGCAGACTGATTCTGAGAGAAATCGTGTAAAAAATTTAAAACCACTAACCTATCTGCTTTAGTTGTGCTAAATTTAGAGTATCTCAATGTGGGCCATGCTTCACCCTTAACGGAAATACATGCCAGACAGGGAAAGACAGGAAACCCTAAGAGGCGAAGATGCCTTGATGAATCATTAAAGAGTCTCTCCAGAAAGCAATGTATCAATCTTCCCTTTCTTTGGCTCGAGGAGGTTTTTATACCCCAGAGCAAAGCTCCGACGTGAGATTATCAGGAGTGAGGGAGACATGGGAACTTCCGTGAGACAATTTTAGAAATCTGTGCTTGGAAGTCAAGATTCTGGAAATAAAACCTCTTTAGATCCTTCGTGAACATATACCCCCTTGAAAGTAGACCCTCGGATGTACTTGAACCCTGGCTCGCAGACAGCTGCCACAGGGAGACAGAAGCTGGGCTTGGCACCAGGTTGCCTGCTGCCACTGTGAAAGTTTCATCGAAACCCACCAAGGAGTAAAGATGAAGGCAGGTCCCTGGTGCTCCTGCAGCTGACATGGGAGGGCCCTGTGGCTGCACTGCTACAGCCTCCATCCAGCCTGTTCTCCAAGGCTTGTCTGTCACCAAGGTGGAATGATTGCCTGGGTTTCTTCCATAGGAGCTCCCTTTTCTCGTCTGGAATCGTTAAGCCTGTTCTGAGCGGAAAGGGCCTAACGCAGGGCTTCCCAGACTTGGGGAGAACGGGCAAGGCCAGACTTAGTTTCTTTCTACCAGTCAGTTCTGCCCCCACTCCTCTCTCTTCACCATGGCTCGTCTTCCCTCTGCCTCTAATTACTGCAGATTAGAATATAGACTGGAGATGAATTTGGAAAATCACAGTTCACTAGAATAGAGGAAACAGGAACGGGGGGCCGACGTGGACAGTAGTCTAACTGAGGGCCGATGAGACCATCCTTCTCACAGTGCTGTTTATCGGACCTGGGGGTTGCTCATAAGATGAAAACCTCATGGAGTCAAAATTGCTCTAAAAAGTCTCTGAAATCAGCATCTGAATACAGCTCACACGGCAGAGGTATTTATGTGCTGTGCTGGAGACAAAGACATCATCTCTCAAAATGTCCAGTACAGAAACCACTTTTCTCCCTCTGGCTGAGGAAGGATAAATCAGTGTTTTACTAGAGGCGCAGCCGGCTTACACCTAAGAATTACACTGTGTGAAACATATATTTCCTTAAACCCAGGAATCACACCTAGTACGTGGGGAGCTGACACGGTGAGAGGCTGGAGGGGGCCGAGACCCTGAGGGCAGAGCAGAGCTCTATTCTCATGCCTCCCTCACACGGGGGCAGATGGGCATTGAAGGAGCTCAAGGGCAGAAGCACTGAGTGCACTTGTATGGCCATGTCAAAACCTTCCCCCGCCCCCTTTCCTGGCCCAGCAACCTGTAGTTCTGCAATTTTGTAAGTCTGCCTCTGTCTACGGTAGGTCTCTACTGTCGTCCCTCGCTCTGGCGTTATTTGGGGTCATCTTAGGAAGGTAGCAGGTGCTTCTGCGTTTCTGCTCCATTCCAGGCCCTGTGCTGAGCCGCCTGTGCCCAGCCTTCTTCTCAAGCTCAGCCCACCTCCCACTCAGAGAAGACCCTCCTCTATCCACCTGCAGAGCCATAAAAGCTATGGATGACGAGGAAGACAGACACGTGTAGCCCGTTTCCTAACACATGAGGGCTGGGAGACTCCTGCAAGCAGCAGGATTGTCAGTGATTAAACCCCTAATGCTCCAGCGAGAGAAATGGAGCCTGCCTTGGTGGGGTGGTGGTGCAGGGGCTCCCAGACACACAGCCACTGAACAAGCTGAGTTGAAAACAAAGACAGATAAGTAAAGTCTGGAAAAATGAAGACCTTTCGTTTGCCAGCAGGGGAGCCATCTTGATGATCTTTAGCGGAAGAAATCTAAGCCGACGGTGTGTTTCCTCTAATTTTCTGCTTTGGGGGAACGGGTAAAACATCAATTAAGAGCTTCTACTGCATGACCTGTAAGTATCATTATAAAGAAAAGCTACTGCCTACTGTGAACATGTTTGGTTCAGGAGCTTGTAGACTTTTCTCTGTTTATTCCATCACGTTAGTGTTTGTCGTGGAGGCTGGTCTCCTTTTGGAAATTGATTCCATAGTAACGCTGTCACGAGAAAATGCACATGCTGTTTTCTCTTGCCCGAGCACATCCCCGTCATGACACTTACAACGTCCATTTCCCGAAGACCGCGCAGGAGGCTGTGCTGAGGCAAGCCCTCAGCAAGGCCCCCGTTGGTGAGGTACCTACATAGCCGTCTCACCCAGCAGATGCCAGGGTGGAAACAAGGACAAAGCAGTCAGAGAGCAAGTGACGTGAGCTCCTCAGGGGACCCGTATTTCTGGTCCAACACTACCGATGACTGCTTCCTCGTATTTATAATAACTCGACGGATACTCTATTTCCTCTGTCACTGTATTTTATTTGAAGTACGTATTACCAAACTATCAGGATACTATGTATCTGAGTAGAAGAAATGCTGGTATTTCTCTCTGTAACTGGGAGTCCTGTCCTTCTCTCAGCATCAGGGCACATGGGTTCCTGCGTCAGAAGGCCCCAGCACCATCCATATTGGTGTGTCTGCCCTGGAATGATGAGGGGCTTGTACACTATCTGCTCACAAGCAGTCAGGACCTGACTATCTTTTAAACCTGTCCTCAGGCCCCAACTCAAGTTTTGCCCACACCGTGTCCTTGTGAGTGCCCTTCGGCTCCTCTTCTTCCTCCAAGGCCTAGTTCTAAGCAAGGGCAGTCTTAGCTCTGACACCCACCAACTGTTCTCTCCCTTGACCAATGCTGACACCTTCTTTCTCTGAGCTCTGGTAACCCTTCCCAGCTGTCCAATTCCACACCACCTACTTCTGCCTTGGAGCTAATGCATTCCTATGGACAAGTCTTACCTTCCTCACCAGGCAGGTTTTCACCTTCTTCAGAGCACAGACTTTGGCTTATTTCTCTTGGTATCTCCCCATCCTGCTTACCAGCATGGCCGGCCCTGAGCCTCGCAAAAGTAAGGACTCCGGTTGCTGGCGGAGCGGTGTTGCCTGTGCACCTTTAGGGGCCAGAGTGTGAGAGGCACACTTCGGCCTCCAAGCACGCAACCTGTGTCTCCACAGCTCCTCCAGCCTCCAGCCTCCCTGTTCCATTCTGGAACCAAACAGATCCTCTGGTCGTGCAGGCCAAGGTGACACTTGGGGTCCCCGTGCTGGAGCGCTGAATGGCAACCACCTGCACAAGTAAAGCAAGAATAAGGAGAGAGGAGGTTGTGGGAAGGAGGGGGCATCTGAGCCCAGAAAGACACACAGGCGGTGAGAGGCATAGGAAGGGAGGGCAGGAAGAACATTCTGAAGGACAGGAAACCACAGACGCAACGTAAGAAATCTCATCTTTGCAAGTAGTTATTCCGGAGTTCATTAAGCAACTTCCTTCACAAAGCTGGAAGGGTAGTGTGCGTTCTGTCCAGTGAGCTGATAACCTTGCTTCATCTTTGTTTAAAAGGTGGAAGAGTACAGGGGAGAAGCCCAGGGTCATGGCGCTTTGAGCCAGTGGACCTGAGACCAGACTGACAGACACCCTGGCGAGGGGGGGCTGGCAGAAGTGCCTGGAAGAGCAGAGCTGCTTCTGGCAGGGGCTGAGCCCAGGGCCTCGAAGGAGGGACTGCCCACCCCTCCCCCCAGGTCCTCCCAGTTCTCTCCACACGGGAAGAACACCACTCCTAGCCCCCAGCTAGACTCCCCAGTACCACCTGGTCTATCTCTGCTCTGAGGGCACTTGGCTGTAGTTCTGTCTGAGAACGAATGGGTTGGGATGGGAGGAACAGATTTCTCTGTGTAGTGTCAGAGGCAACCATGGATCACCTCCTTCCAGACATGGGCTGTACAAAGCACAGATATTTGTGGAACACTGATCTATTTCTCAGGATCACCCCTCAGGTTTAGAAAGGAGGTGGCGGTTCCCCCACCTCCAGCCACCCAGCATCCTGGGCTAACATACCAGACTTCCACGCCCTCATGAACCTCTTGTGGCCCCTGCAGTGTCCCTCCAAATGTCCCTCCTATCTTGCATTCGATTTTCTTTCCTAATGGTTGGCAAATATTTAATTTGATAAGGCAATGTTATAAAAGCCCAACACAGTAATGGATTAATGGATTATTATTATCAACAGACTCTCGTAGTCAGAGATTCTGCTTGTCCAGAGCAGGAAGTGACTCTAGGCACTTAAGTAGATGTCACTTACAGAAAGGACAGGCAGAGCATGGGCAGACGGAACGGATTAGGCTGCTGTGGAAAGCGTGGCTAAGCAGAGGTGACTCTTGGAAAGACCCTTGGAAAGAGGTCTTCCTTGTTATCACCCTGGGGGCTCTGGATGCTTGGCACTGTTCCCCTGGACTTGACTTGGCTGTACTACCTGTGGATAATCTCCAACTGGCCTGGGCCTCAGGTCCTGGGCTGTAGCATTTGGTTGGAGGACCTTCCTAAGTCTCTCCAGCTTTCTGGAGGTAGGGAAAGACCATCGATAAATTCAGTAATTCAGTTTCTGTAATAGAAAGTAGGGCCCTTTTTCCTATTTGAGGGTTCTTCCAGGATAGGAAGAGTGTTCTATGTGGGCAGTTCAAAAGAACCACTGTCCACTAAAATGATATAGTGACTAGTTAGAAGGGCCCCCCAAGACAACAATTGAATCCAGAAGAGTGCCTCTCCTGGAGGTTTCAGGCATTACCACAGTGGATGGGGAGACTTGCCTGAGTCATGGACGGAAGCCCTAGGAGTCAGGCAAAGTTCATTTCCTCTATTATAGATCCAGGTGCCGGTGATGCACTGGACTCATTAAGTGTCTTGCACACAGCTGATGCTTAACCAATATTTGTTAAATGAATGAATGAATTGTTGGGTTTCCTAGCACGTAATCACCTGCCTCAAATACATCAAGAAATGAAGCAGGATAGAGTTATCTATCAATAAAATAAAATCTCAGGGCCCTGGAGTAAGTTATTTCATCGTTCCCATACCTCACCCTCCTTATCTTGCAAGTTCAGAAGGTCGGCTGATCTCTAAGAATTTACTTTGGAACAAACTGCAAAAAGATTTTTTGTCTCCTGTAAGACAGTTAGAAATGTAAACACTGAGCCAATAATTTGATGATGTTAAGGACTGACTGTTAATTAATCATTGTTTAAGGAGAGAAATGATGATATGGTTTGGTTTTTAAAAGTGCCCTTCAACATGGATGGCCTGAGAGGGCATTATACTCAGTGAAATAAGCCAGAGGAAGACAAGTCCCATATAATTTCCCATACACGTGGATTCTAAAAGACAACAGCAACAAAAATGAACAAACAATAACAACAACAACAACAAAGCAGAGAAACAGACTCATAAATAAATGTAGAAAGCAAACTGGTGGTTACCCAAGGAAAGGCGTTGGGGAGATGGGTGAATTGGGTGAAAAGGATTAAGAGGTACTACCTTCCTGTTATAAAATAAATAAATCACAGGGATGAAAAGTACAGCATAGGGAATATAGTCAATAATAACATATTACACTTATTGTGGTGAGCATTTTATAATGTATATAGTTGTTAAAAACAAAACAAAATAAAATGAAAGTGTTCTTGTCTTTTAAAGATACATGCTGGAATAATTTTGGATGAAATGATACAATGTCCGGAATTTGCTTCACAATGAATTGGAGCAGGAAAGCTGGTGAGAAAGAGATGAAAAAGGCCCTGATTTAATCATTGTCAAGGCTTAACAATGTGTACTTGGGGGCTGGTTGCACTCTTTTGTCTGCTTTTTATATGTTTGAAAATTTCCACATTGAAATGTTTTTTCATTCAACCCACAATTCTCTTTTCCTGCAGCTCCTGTGTTGCCCATCCCAACCAGAACTCGTGGTGGGCCCTGGTAGTTGCTTTCCCAACATCTCTGGCTCCTTGGCTCTTTCCTAAAATAATCTTCAATTCTGTCCATGTGTCCGTTCTTCCACACAGGCCCTCTGACTCAAGGCAAGAGGATCCCATCCCCACCTCTAGCCCTAATTAGTCTCAACAGATCATGGCAAGCCTGCCAAGTGAAATAAGCCACACAGAGGAACTTGTCTGACAACCTTCTCACTAGTAAGTGCTTCTACAAGGACAAGGGATGAAGGAGAGCTTTGCCAGGACTCCCAAGGACTCCCTACTCCTCGTAGACCACGGGAAGCACTTTTCTCCTGCTGGAAGGAAGCAGATGTCCCCAAATGCCCAGCAGCCATGCTGCATCCCAGAGAAAATCAGGCCCAGGAAGAAACCAACATGCTGAACAACAGAGCAGAGAAGTGAAAAAAGCCCAAGTCCCTCATAAGCTTCCTGAATACTGCTGGATCAAATAAGCCTGAAGTCCACCCTCTCTCTGGGCTCCTCATTACATGATACAATAAATGTTCTTATTCTTTTTTTTAATTTTTACAACCAAGAGTATTTATAACCGAGAGAATCATAACATATCCAATGCTCAGGGAATACGCATTTTGACAATGATGAAATGAGGACTGAGCTAAAGGGAGGGATCCCCTATACCCTGTGGTCACCACCATTGTTTAGGATGCAGGAAGCAGTCAGGGAAGGAGAAAATATAAGGGCAGTGGTTGGGGGGGGTTGTCTTTCAGAATGTGGAGACATTGTCATGCTCTGTACATTTTCAGCCCAGATAGACTGTTCCTCCTAATGTCAGGCCATCGTGCTTTGAATAATAGTCACCTAAAGCTACACACATAAGATTAAGGTCACTTTTAGGAAAGTTATGCCCAGTCCATGTTGCTATGGATTGCCTTTGGAATATGATGGTACCCATCCTTGACAGAATTTTTATCACAGAAATTATACAAATCTACTTTTACTGTCATGGGTGCTGAGAAGAGCTGTTAGCAGAAGCAGGTGGCAGGAGAGGTGTGCAGCCTGTGGAGGGCTCTGCCTTTCTCCCCACATCAGAGATAGAATTGCAGGACTTCTCATCCAAGTGTTCTCTCTTCCTTCTCAAGCAGATTGAAACCCAGGGGATGATGCCCTTGAATGGAGCCTGGGGTCATTCATAAACCAGAGAGCGTCTCCTCAGTTTCCAGTGGGAGCTGGTGTTGAAGATTTTCACCTTGTTACTCCTTGCTCTGTCTCCTGTCGCTTCATCCTCCCCTTTCCATCTTCTCTGCCACAGCCCCAGTGCAAGTCACTACGATCTCTCACCTGACCACCAAATACAGTGGCACAACAGTCACCCTGAGTGGATTCCTTCCTCTAACTCCATTCTTCCCACAATAGCCAGAGTGATCCTTTAAAAATGCAAATCATGTGGTGTCTTTTGCTTTCCTAGATCCTGTCAATCCCATTCCACTGCCAGCCATGGTTTCCACGCCTCTGTCTACCTCCCCGAGGCTCTCTCCCTTCGCTCCACTGCAGAATCCTGGACATTCTTTCACCTCAGGCTTTCCATATAGGTTGATCCTCTGGGTTGGAGCTTGTCTGTACTTCATCCTTCCCCCTCATTTGCACATAGGCAATCCCTTTAGGTCTTATCTTAGTGTCACTTTCTTGGGGAGAAGGTTTCTTTCTCTCTTACCCCCAGCCAAGTTACATCCTCTATACTCACGCCCACAGCACCTTGATCTTCTCCTTCACAGTAGTCAATATAATTGGAAATTTTGCTTAACATCTCTCTTCCCCATTAGATTTAAAGCTTAAAGAGGGTAGAGATTTTGTCCACATTGGTCCACACTCCATCCCAAGGACCTATCACAGTATCTGGCACATAAGCAACGATTAGTAAATAAGTATCAGTTGACCATCTATCAGGTGTAGCCACTCCTGGGGCCTCCCAAGAGTATGATCCCAGTGACCCCTCCAGACCCTGTCTGAGCTCTTGCATTCATGGAACTTCACACCTACCCAGCTCCTGCTCTAGAGCATAGAGAGGGACAAGTGTAGACTGATTAGAATCCAGTTTGGAACCTGAAAGCAATGTTGTTGCTTTATGGAGAAAATGGCTTATTAGAATGCAGGACATTCCCCTCCCAAGCACACTTGTTTCTTACTGTTTGCTCTAAAATGTTTTATGTGACTCAGAAATACAGATTAAAGACTTGAAACAGAAAGCGAAGCCTGAGAGGAAGAAAAGTCAGAGCCATTTCCTGTTCATGGGCAGTATACACCAGAGGGGAGAGTGTTCTTTTCCTCCTCCTGCCTTGGCAATAAGTAGAAGCCTTGAGTCCCCACATCAGTACTCTCCCCTGGACCGCAGGCAGGGGGCTGGTGGGAGAAGCCACAGGAATGATATCCAGGGGGTGGGGACCACATGAAGTGCCATGGCTGGGAACTGCTGGTTTCTCTCCCTGGGACACTCGACTAGCTCAACTTCCTGAAAGGAGATGTGACAAGGGTGGGAGGAGTGCACTCTTCTTCCTCCATGTGAGGCTATCAGGCTTCCCTTTTTTGGGATTACAAAAGCCTCATCCCTACTCTGGGCAGGAAAACACCCCATTTTCTTCAGAGTCAGCCACAGCCACTAGAAATTCATTGCCAAGTGTCCCTCTGGAAAAATCTGGAGTCATTTTATCCTAGAGTCAGATGTGGAATGGTTGAGACTGTTGTGTCACGAAGGGAGTTTAGTCAAGAGTCAAGGGAATCCAGTGGCAGGTTCCTGGACCTGGTCAGGTGGCCAAGGCATCATGGCTTCCTATAGGTGGGCTTGGCCTCAGAGACTCTGGAAACCTCCCATACTGGAGATGGGGAAGGCCAGAAGGTGGGAAACATGGGGATGGTTTTCAAAAGGTGCAGGGGTGGTGAGATGCAGCAGGCCTAGGCCTGAATTCAGGCCATGCAATTGAAAGCTCTACACCTCTCGGAGGCTCAGTGTCCTGTGATAGTGTAGGTACTGCTGGGAACCTGAAGAGAAATGCATGTGGATGCCCTAGCACACAGAAGGCTCTAGATTTGAGAGGCAACTTGTATAATTATTACACAGGGGCTGAGCTCAAGAACATAACCTCCATTCCCTCCACCTCTCCATGGCTCCTTCAGAATGGTTTTCCCAACACATGAGTTGACTCTGCCTGTCCTCAGTGAGGGAGCTTTCTGGGCCTCCCTGGTGTTCACATCAGAATTCTCAAACTTTTCTGCTGAAATGTTCCTAACAAGAGGGAATGCTTGCTTCAGATCAGCACAGGTGAAATTTCTTTTAAGACCCTCATTCCATCTTAAAAATTAATGTGAATTAGGGGCAACTGGCTGTAGGTAGAGCATGAGACTCTTGATCTCAGGGTTGTGAGTTCAAGCCCCACATTGGGTGTGGAGATTACTAAAAATCTTTTTTTAAAAAGTCATGTAAATTTATATATCTTAATCTGTAATATGGTCATGCTTGTTTAATATAAATATATTATTTTCTTTAGCTATTCAAATAAAATGGACAGTTCTAAGAAGTTGCTGGGAGAAAGGGAATGGACAATGGGGAAAAGTCAGAGGACTTGGCCCCTCACATCTGAACCCTTGTTTCATTCTCCCCATAATTTTATGGGATAGAAAATTTAAAAAAATTATTCATTTATTTAAGAGAGAGAGAGAGAGAACATGAGTGGGGGAGGAGCAGATGGGGAGGGCTAAGGAGGGGGAAAGGATCTCAGGCAGACTCTGTGCTCAGTGCAGAGCCAACACGGGGCTCAATCCCATGACCCTAAGATCATGACCTTAGCTGAAAGCAAGACAGCTGAAACCAGTCAGACCCTTAACAGACTGAGCCACCCAGGTACCCTGAGGTAGAGACATTTAAAAAAGAACTAAAACATTACAGCCAGTACAAAGCAGAATGTGAGCAGTCCCCACAAAGTAACACCCTAAAAGGAACCCTCTTGAACAGTATCTGTGGCATCTCTCTTTCCACTGGCCTAGCATCATTGGATGTCCCTACCCCTGGAGTCCGTGAGGTGTGTCTCAATTGCACAGTTACTCACAGACACTGTCCCTACCTTACAACAGGAGCAACAGCTTCCTGCCCAGAATCCATTCTGTTAACTCAATGTAAGCTTTGGCCTCAAGTCAGCTCTGTTAGAAACCAAGAAAAGTGAGAGGAGGGAACTAACTTCCTCAGGCTCTTGCCTGATCTTTATTTTAGAAGTAGCTGAACCTGATGTGAATGTACTGTCTGGTGGGTCGTGAGCTTGTAGCCAGCTACTCAGGGGTCGGTGTGCATAAAGAGAGGAAATGATGTGGACTTCAGTTCAGAGTCTGGTGGGGGAGAGGGTGGAGCTGGATGTCGTGCTGTCTGGAACCCCTGCCCTGTAGAAGAGGGGCTGGGATTGGAAAGAAGCTATGGGCAGGTCAAAGACCTATTTGCAATGGGGGCTTCTGAGACCCAGGTCCTGAGGACAAATACAGCACAGGTTTGGGATGAAGGTCTATCTCCCTATGTCTACATTGCATCCAGGGATTCAAGAAGGAAGGCACTGCTCCCAGAGATCCTGCCCAAAATGGCCACGAGTGGCTTCATGGGCAGCAGTCAACAGTGAGGGGCCAGGCTGGAGGGCTTGAGAGCAGAGACTGTTCTTTCACACAGAGTTGTCTCCATCAATACCCAGCAGGAGCCTTCCAGGGAATGCCAGAGCCCAGGCAATGGGCCAGTATAACTGAATGTTAATGCTTATGTGGCCTAATAAGTATTCACATCCAGGGAAGGCTTGAGGAAATTCAGTTTAGAGAAAAATTCTGTCGACCAAGCATTTAATCATGGGATCTTGTTTGCCTATATATGTTCTGAAAACAAAACCAAAAAAGGAACAAATAAACTTATACATGGAGTGAATTTGCCCCTTCAAAGTAGTACTTCAGGAGGTTATGCACACATTCTAAGAGGCTCATGATGTTTGCAGTAATGATCTTTGGGAAGTGACTTTAGAGCCACCCTACGAGTCAGACCTCAGAGTCAGCTAGTTTGATCACTTAACTTATTCTTCAGACTTGTCTTCAAATGATTTTTGATTCCAAAGGTAAAATTGTTTATCAAATGATTATGCTTTTTTACCAAGTCTGTTTCTCGGTAGACTGTAAATTTCTTGAACCAATGGAACATGTCTGGTTCATCTCTGGCTACACAAGACCTGACCAAGCCCTTGAGAAATGCTTGATCAATATTTAGGTCTGTGCTTGTTCCCTCCACTCCATAGGCCTATTTCTGCCTGTGTTGTGTCTTGGACACATTGCAGACATCAAAACGTTTGAGTTCAGGTACCTTTTTGGTATTAAATAGTTAACGTTTATTCCAGAAAAGGAAGGGTTGTTCTAAATCTGCACCCACCAAAATCCACAGTAGAAATGCCTTCTGGAATGAGCATCAACACTTCAGCTTTTTCTGTTGGTTGACGTCACAGAGAACAGTCTGTCAACATTTTTCCCTATGTTGCTTTTCTTTTGGGGGGGATAGAATAAAGATGAAAAATCACAGCTCTGGGAGCACACAGAACAGAGAGCGGGCACTCGAGGGATTGATTATGTATTCACTTATTTATTATAATTTTAAAAAAATGAAAATGGCCCAGCTGCTTCAGCTTACACAAGCTGGGCTGAAATATTTCACTCGATAGTATTCTCATCTGGTGGTTATAATACTGGGTGATTTAATGCAAAGGTTTTTTAACCCTGAAAGGAGAAAATAAAAATTAAATAAAAAATAATGTGAGTGCTTTGAACTGAGATTCAAACATTCAAGTATTTTCAAGAAATGACCACTGCCTTGTCCTCCCTTCCCTGTGAGTTGATCCACAGTAGCCACACTCTTCAGGGGTACATGTGGAAACCAGCTCACCTGGGAGAATTTTCCATTTGCTCACATGTGTCTCTCATGTGACCTGGAGGGCCCAGGCCCAGACATGTTCACTTGTACCTTGTAAAATGCTCCCAGGTGATTCTGATGCAGACCTGTGGTTGAGACTATGTGATCTACAGCCATCTGACTACTGCTGCCCGGTTTTTTCTCTCCTGTGGTCACCGTTATGGCTGATAAATTATGTTTTGGTCAAATGATGGACCAGCTCAACTCTGTCTCAGATGGAAGGGGGAACTTACTGGCTCATGTAACTGCAAAGTCCAGGAATGGATTTGGCACAAGATGTTGCTTGATTCAGGTACCCAAATGGTGTCAAGATCAGGCTCCTCTCATCTCTTGTCTTGGCCCCTTCTCATTGATGCTTTTCTCAGACAAGCTCTTTTGTGAAGGCAAGATAAGATGGCTGCCAGCAGCTCTGGCCTTATAACCTCCAAGTCTGTTGGAAAGTTAGCCTCTATTTATCAACTGTTGGAATGAAATTCTGTAATCTGACTCCCCCTTGGTCTACCTGGGGTCCCAAGTGTCTGCCTTTTCTGTACCAGGAAGGCTTCATTTGTAGAATATAGAAGCTAGTCTAGATATTTAAAGCAGAGAGGGATTTAAATCTAGTACTGAATGCTTGCAAAATTGTTAGATGGGTTGAAGGAGATTTATTTATTTATTTATTGGTAGCACTAGGGTTTAATTAAGCTCCACTTTAGTATGGGCTCTAGGTG
Organism: Lontra canadensis; assembly: GCF_010015895.1. NCBI lineage: Eukaryota > Metazoa > Chordata > Mammalia > Carnivora > Mustelidae > Lontra > Lontra canadensis. The sequence continues at coordinate 11,796,295 of NW_022631005.1, forward strand.
TTACCCATGGCACTCTTAATGTATAAAGCCTAGATGTTCTGCCAGTTTTTCCTGAGCAGTGATACCAGGAAACTGGCAGCCAAGTGGATGTTGTACACAAACTTATCATTGGTCATCTTCTCATGGCCATCAGCCACTGGCAGATACAGCACCTTCTTCACTGGAATTTGATTACAGACTTCACTTCATATACTCTGGTTGCCAAGTTCTCATTGTGGGTCAGCAATGAGGGGAACTTGCCAGTGTATTCAGGCCTGGACCCAGGATTTATAGGATCTGCTTCATCAGAGATTCTGAAGCCAAAGAGGCATCATACTTCTTGGCCAACTTCTTGACTAATTGCTTATTCTTATTGAGTTTCTTCAGTGTCTCAGTGTCCATTTGGGGAATAGCCACAGGCTTGACCTCATTATAGTGCTGCTGGTCCCCCAAAGCACAAATGGAGAACTTGGGGCAGGGAGTGGACTTAAGTCTGATGGTGTCTGAGAAGGGTTTGTCCTTCTGATGGTCATAGTTCTTCAAGCTGACCCATCTTCAAGCTCCACTGTCTAAAGGAGGAAGTTTTAGATTGAAGCTTTAGAAATGACTCCCAGAATACAGTGAAATGAACTTGCTAGGGAGAGCTGTGACTCTTGAAACACTCAGGAAGGAAGCGGAATCAGGAGGCCACCATGAGAACAGTTGAATTCAAGATCACATGTCATATTTGTGATTTGGGGATCAGGAGGCCAGGAAGCTGGTGACATTGCCTCCAAACTGCTTCTGAAATCCAAGACACAATGGACCAGAGGTCAAACCACTGTACATGGGAAGTGTCTACGAGCATGTGTGCCTACAGAAAATGTGAATGTCATAGGAAAACTATCTCTTCTGCATTCCTGCCTTCCAAATCTAGTTTGAATGAAAAATTTTGGAAAATAATTTGCATTCATATAATTGCCTGTACAAAAGTCTAGAAAGGTGTTTTTTTTTTAACCACTGCAATATGGACAGCACAGTGGGGGGCAGTTGGAAAGGATTCTGAGGGCAAGTCCACCACAGGAGGCGGCTGGGAGAGTGCAAGGCTCTCCTAGGCAAGGAGCCACACCCCCAGCTCTGGGACTGTCCAGGGTCAAGTACACCTGTAGCCCAGGGAGTAATCAGGATCAAGTTTGTTGTCCCGAGGAAATTTAGGCTACAGGTTATAATTTAGGTTATAATGTGCTGTTACTAGGAGAGGTAAAAGATGCTCGGTGACAAAACCCAAAGATGTCCCCTACAAGTATATGCTTTATCATTATAAGTACCTTCACCTACACTGCTCCATTTGATTCTCACAAAAGCCCCATAACAGGAGGAAGGTGGCTGGGGGGTTGGGGTGAGGGGTCCACCTTACAAAGGAGAAGATCAGACTTAGAGGTTAAGAGTCTGCCTAAGCTAATCCCTTAACAGCTGGTGAGAGGCAGTGTTTACATTCAGACCCAGTCTCCTGACTCTTTGGATCCCATTTCCTTGGGCTAGAGCATAATGTGGAAGAAAATCCTTTCTGAAACAATGGTTCCAACTCCCCAGTCTTCATGTATAGAGCCTTGTGTCAGGGCCCTTGAGGGAAAGCATTCCTCTGCTTTCAAGCAGCTATGGCCCGATTGGAGCACAGGGTCCTGGAAGACTCTGGTACAGGAGAAGAGGTGGGAAACTTGCACAAGTGCTTGGATGCCTGGCACCTCCCTTCATTTGGTCTTTATCTGAAGAATGAAACAGGGAGTTTCACGTTTGTTTGTTTAATGCTAGGTGTTCCAAGATGCCACAGTATCATTTAAAATACCTGAATTTAGGACATAGATGGGTGCACATTTCTCCCAAACAGCAATATTTTTAGCATTAGCCATTCCCACGTAAATGCAAAACCTTCTTTTATAATAGATCAAAGCAAATCCCTCCTCCTAGCCTTCCCTGTGGACTGCAAAATGACTGGGTTTGCATAAACCAGATTAGAGCCATGCAGAGCTGCTACCAGCGTTACAAATGCCTCCTGGTGTCAGCACCCAGGAAAATCCCTGCTGTCCTATCAGCAAGAGCTTCCTCTCCAGGAGTCCCAGAGACTTAGGCCACCACAGCAACAGAGATCTCCAGACTGGACTGCACTGCCTCCTAGAGGCACCACATTTCAAAGAAGGGGACTTACCTTGAGGCCAATGGGTTAATAAGAATCTAGGGGCAAGAAGAGCAAGCACCAGGGCCTACCCCCCAGTAGTTCTACCTCGTGGTCAGACTCTGTGGGGCCTGCGCAGCTGCTGCCCGCAGACAGCTCCACCCCACTGGGCAATGCAGCCCAAACTGTTTGTGATCAAGGAAGTTCTTCCTTTTCACATATGTGGTTGGGTCATCACACTCCTAGAGTCCTCACCATCTGTCTTAGCTCAGGCTGCTGTAACAAGTTTCCATAGACTGGGTGGTTGAAATAACAAATACTTAACTTCTCACAGTTCTGGAAGCTGGAAGTCCAAGATCATGACGCTGGTAGTTTCTGTACTGGTGAGAGCCCTCTTCCTGGCTTGCAGATGGCCTTCTTCTCATGTCCTCACATGGTGGAGAGCAGAAAGGGAGAGCAAGCTCTTGTGTCTTTTTTTTAATAAAAACACTAATCCCATTCACAAGGGCTCTACCCTCGCCTCTTAAAGGCCCAACTTCCTAATACCATCACACTGGCGTTTGGGATTTCAACTTATGAATTTGAGGGGAACACCGATGTTCAGTCCATAGCATCTTCTTGTTATAGAGAAGGCTATGGGTAGCAGCTGGTACTCCTGGAGTCCTGGCCCAAAGTGGACAAGTTGGGTCAGTCTTCCCATCGTTCACACCAGGTCTTGTTGAAACCTTTATGACATTTTATACAGTGAGCTGGTTAGTTCGGTATTCCTCTCATTGTTTCGTTTTTAACAAAGTTAAGGAAACACTTCTGTGATGGGCTGAAAAATGATGTCCTCTTCCAAAATACATATGTTAAGGTCCTAAGCCCCAGTACCATAAATGTGACTATATTTGGAGATTAGGTCTTGAAAGAGGTAATGAAGTTAAAATGAGGACATTAGGATGGGTCCTAATCCTGTATGACTGCTGTCCTTAAAAGATTAGGACACAGACATGTACTGAGGGAAGACCAGGAGAGGACAGAGGGAGAAGACTGCTACTTGCGAGTCAAGGAGAGAGGCCTCCCAAGAAAACAGTCTTTCCTACACCTTGATCCTGGACTTCTAGCCCCCACCATGACACAATCCATTTCTGTTGTTTAAGCCACCTAGTCTGTGGTACTTTGTTAGAGCCGCCCTAGCAGACTAATACATCTTCCTTCCAGACCAACAGCTAGTTTGGGCTTCTGGCTTTTCTCTGGCCCCTCTTCTTGACAGCCCTGCTGATAATCTGTCCTCTGGATGCAGAGATGGCAATGAGGCCATCACCAGGAGGTGTGTGCTTGGAGTCCTTTCCCAAGTATGGCCGTGGAATCATCCACTCATGCTCTCTTTCTCTGGACTCTGTCGAGGGCAGAGGAAACAACAAAGGTTTGCCAGACGCTTCTGGCCAGGGAACATTTCATGGAGGGGAACTTCCAGGGGGAAAGGGCCCACATGTATTTAATGTACTTTCTTGGTCCCCACATTTGTCATTCTAGGCAACAGATGCACCAAATATTTACACCTCCATTTCCTCTCAGCATTGGTGGTATAATCCAGTGGGACCATGCCTTTCTAAATTTATTTCCAACTACATTGGCACAACACACAGACATATGGATTGCCCGGATTGGCTTATGTTTTCTAGACAGGTTTAGTGCCTTGTCTCATGCAGGCATGATGGGCTCATACATGAGAACTGATCAGATGCTATCAATGATGGCAGTTGACACACTGTCTTGCTTTCAGCCCTTTACAGTATAGCTTGTGTTCTTGCTACCATATGTTTAATAAGCACCATGAACTCATAGTTAGGAGAATAAGGATTAACCACATCACTAATGGTACACAGGGCAGGTTGCCTCTCCCCCACAAAAGTCTCATAGGACCTAGTGTTTTAGCCATCCCTGTCATTCCATCTGTACTCAAAACAATTGCATTTCTATCTCCCATCTCCTTAGCAATTGCCCCTTTGTGGACAGGCTCTTGTTGGGACTACTAGCAACCTCCCCACTGTACCCACCAGCACAAGTCCTGACACGCATAGGGGCTAAATTGCTATTTTCTATAGGAATAAATTATGCTTATGATTTAGATTAATTTTCACTTATAGTCACTTTAATTTCAAAGTAGTTCTCCTTTTTCATCCTCTCTGTACCCATTGTAATAGTTAAGGAATAAGAGATATGTACCTGATGTGATTAGCAAAGCCTTAGGCCAGGGTGCACAGAAAATATTAGAACTCCAACTCCTCTGTATTTTTAATTTTATAATTTAGTGTACGTTTCACCTACACTATTAATATGGTAGAGTGTATAATGTAGGACATGGATTCACAAACACACATTGCAGGTGTCTGCTAAAGGAGTTGGCATTTTCAGGAATGTTTGGAAACTGAGCCAAGACTGAGAACCAGCCATTCCTGCCTCTCTGAACCTCATTTCCTTCCTTGTGAAATGGGACGTAGGACAGGGCCTGTACTTGTGACCAGGGCACCCTCCCGGATCTGCCAATCATGCTGCACAGACTTTTCTAGGGGCAGATTGCCCTGGGGTAAGAGAAGTTCCTTCCTCTTTGGACATTTTGGACTCCAGCACGATGATGCATATGAGACATTAGTCCTGCTCCTGGCCCACAGAAACCATGTGTGCTGTCTGCCTGAAAGAGAATTATTTCTGAGAGAACCTCCAGAGCCTGCCGTATAGTCACCACTAAATGAATGTCGGTTGAATGAACATGTGAGATGCTCTGAAGACCAAGTCCCTGCCCTGGTGCTCGAAGGGTGCATGTCCTCCGTACCCTACTGCCTGGCAGTGGAATCAGGGGCGAGCAGGGTCGCGCAGTCTCTAATTGGTGCATGTCTTCTGCTGCCTTTAGGGTCTGGGAAGGGCATGGGAGATTGAGTCTTTGACTTCATGCAAAGATGCAGAGAGAATTCTCCATTCTTCTTTTGCCTGATGAGTTGCTGATTTAGGGCATCCGCCTGGGATGTCTAAGGGTGGCAGCGTTCTGCTGTAAGCCTGGCTGGCAGCAGGACCCCAGCTCCCTCCATCCCAGCCCCCAGTCCCGGTAGACAGAACCAGGGGATGAGAGTACTCCTGGGCTCTGCGGTCTGGAGGAAACAGGGCCTGCTGTTTGGTGCTCAGAGGGCCCTCAGGGCAGTGCTTATTAGACGCCCCCATTCCAGCTGGAGCTTGCTGGAAGGAGAGCCCTGTTCTGAGAGCAGCAGCAACTACAGAAACCTGGCTTGTAGTGACATCCAGAGGTCATGGAGAGAGGCAGCTGATTGGCAAGGGAATGCATGAGGGTGGCAATAGTTTCATCTTAATTTGGGTGCATCTACAGCTGCATTTTCAGCTTGATATCAACAAGAGCCTGGAGGCACCAACTTCTCCATGGGTACGTTCTCAGAGTGCAGAGAAATCCAGCTCGTGCTGCCAAAGAGAGGGGCCCCAAGGAGAAGGAGATCTGGAACTACATAGCAGAGAGAGACACACAGACATACACACAGAACCAGAAAGTCTAGAGAGCTTCCTGCAGCTTTCAGATGCCAAATTGCATCAGAAATCACTTGGGCTGGGCAGAAATCACTTGTTACAGAGCCAGGTTTTGAAGCCCTGCCTCAAGGATTATAGCCCTGGGGTGGGTCTAGGAGATTGGCAAATGAGCTCCTCAGGTGATGCTAATGGGGTGATCTGTGAACCACAATCTGGGAAAAGCTGTTTTAATACCCAGAATCACAGTGATGAGAGTTGCAAAGCCTGAGAACTAAATAATTTTGGAGCCTGGGTCACTTTAGGGGGAGGTAGGTTTGTCTCCACCCAATTGTTCTAGAACATTGGGTGGGGAAGTATGGTTAAGGAAACAGGGTGCTAGGAATGAATGAAGGTGGGGATCCCAGTTTAACAAGAGAGGCAGATGATGTAAAGACTGGCCTTCCTGATCCTTCCCGGTGCACTGCCTTTCTCCCTCTTCCTCTGGACCCTGGACCAAAGTTGGGGGCAGCAGGGCAAGGACCAATCTGACTCCTGATAGAGACCAGGCTGGCCAGCCTCAGTGGGTTCCCATGGTGGTGCTTCCTGCTGCCTTTCCTGGACCTGCCAGACCCCTCCAGCACCCCCACACCTTCTCACCTTTTCCCCCACCCCAGTCTACGTGGGCCTGCCCTATCTTCCATCTTCTTCCTCAGGAGAGGCCTCGGTGAGAGTGTTTGGCCTTGCTCTCCTCTTGAGGACAAAGGCAGGTGGCCATCACTGGCTCCTTCTGTACTAACTACCTTAGGAGATGATAGTAAATCATTCTCAAACTCTGCTTTGTAAAGCCCCACCTTGGTGGGCAAGATTCTAAAACTCGCTCCTCCCCTTCGGATCCCAGCAGGGCAGCTTGCAGGTACCTCCTTGGTTCCTGCTGGCCGGTAGAGCTTCCTTTGAGGACAGGCTTCTTGTGGTTTGAAGAAAAAAAATTTTAGCCACAAATCTAGTGTACCTGACTCATTTTTCAGATAAGGAGGGCTAGGAAGTGAATGCTCACCTTCCTGGTTTTCAGTTTCGATTTGGGCATTGGGTATTTTCTTAAATAGGATCGCATTTTTTTAAAATCCAAATTCCAAAATGCAACTAAAAGAATAACGGTGAAACGAATGTTTTCGGAGAGCTGAATTCAGGTCAGTGACATACGTGATGACCAGCAAACAAACAGGCAAGCAGCCGGAATCGCAGAAGGCACGTGTCTAAGCTGCTTCTCTTTGCTGTCCTTACTCAAGTGTACGCAGCTGGGAACACCAGGCTGGAAGCCAGTTTGCAAAGCGACCCAGGAGGCCCCGATTTCTCGTACTAAACATTTGCATATCCAGAGTCTACGTGTAGCCTCTAAACACCACTCTGCCAGGTGTCCCCTGGCCACTCACCAGTCCCTCCGGCGTTGGACTGTGCGAGGCAGGACAGAGAAGAGAGAGAAACAGGAGGACACACAGATGGGCTTTGCTTCTGGCGCCAACCTCCTCAGCCCGTTGCTTGCTGGGCTGGCTAGCCCCTTGTCTCAGTCTGCTCAGGCGGCCATAACAAAGCACCACAAGCTGGGGGCCTTAACTAACACAGATTAATTTTTTCCCAGTTCTGGAGGCTGTAAGTCCATGATCAAGGTGCTGGCTGGTTTGGTTTCACCTGAGGCCTTTCTTCTGGGCTTACAGATGGTCACAGTCTCACTGTGTCCTTACATGGCCTTTGGCCTGCGTGTGTGCTCCAGCCCTTCTCATCCTATGGACACCAGTATTGGATTAGGGCCCCACCCTTATGACCTCATGAAAGGTGCTATGCACCCATCACACTGGGCATTAGAGCTTCAATATATGAATTCTGGGGGATGTGATCAGTCCTAACCGTCCCTCCTAAAGCAGAATGCTCCTAAGGCAAGAATGCTCGGGCAGAGGCTTACCCTCTCTCCCATCTTGTCATGTGTCACCTGAATCAGACAGGGACACTCAGTAGCTCTTCCAACAGCCAGCTGGGGGCTGGAAACACATGCCCCATAGAGAGCTGTTTCTTTCTACTTTGCTGTTGGAGATCTGAAATCATCAAAATTCAATGTGGTGCTAGGAAATGTGCCCGTGTCTGAGGTGACCCATGTGAGACCTCCTTGCCCTTTGGAGATTCAGATTAAATGTGGCTCAAACTCTACTTGTACGGCCTCCCTACAATTTCCTTGCCTCATTTTCTTCAGCTTTTCTCTGACTCCTCACTAAGTTCCTCGGGCTTCTTGGCATCAGACTAGATGCAGGAGTCTGTCCCTTTACAGTTCCCACACACATCCAGACTCATGCAGCATTTTCCATGGTCACTTACCTCCCTGATTCCAGGCAGGGACAGAGTGAGATTATACCAGTAGGGAACAACCTTCTGCAGTCCTCCACTGGCTCCTCTCAGTGCCCCACCTATCCCAAAGTCCAGGCTCCTCTGCCCTATTTGGCCCCTGAGAAGTGGGGCTCAGTTCTGGTACCGAGGGGATGCTATGATGTACTGCTCAGATCCTTCCTTTCAAGCCCTAATCACACATTCCCCCATCCACATGGGGCACTGCTTCCTAAAATGAGCTCTGAGCTGAGCTTCTCATTGGAAATAGCCCTTGACTCAAGGGAGCTGCCTTACCTAACAAGGCATCCTTGTTAGGCCTGATGACATCCCAGTGGGGTAGGGTACAAAGGCACAGCCCCATGATTCCATTTGGGACAGTTCTGAAGAGCTCAAGTTCCCTATGGAATTGGCTGTTGCCTTTGCTGCAATTTTTCCCTCTCTGTCAGCAGCCCTCAGTCCTCACACGTGTTGCACCTAAGCGGACTCCCGGACTCCCGGATAAACTTCCTGTACTCACACCTTCATATCAGAGGATGTCTCTGGAAAACCTAACTCAAGATACCAGGTCTGGCTGCCACAATGGGCAGCCCCACTGCGATGATCTGCACCTTCCTGATCTCCACAAAGACCTGATAAATCGAATTCTCTACATTAAAAAAAAAAAAATCATCATTTCCTCCTTATTGACAGAGAAACCAAAGCCCAGAATGGAGGAGACATGTGAGCCCAACCTCACCCTTTGTGTTAGGGGCAGAGCCACCCAGAAAGGTACAGCCTGAATTATGTGTCAGTCTTGTTTGGTTGGTTAGCTGGCTGCCATATGGCACTGTGAGTGCCTGGATGGTCAAATTAAGCCATATGGTCCTGGCTATGGGAGACGAAAAGTCTCTCCCTTGCCCTAATCCCATCCCTCTGTGCTTCCTTGTAGGTCTGCTACATTGACACTCCTTTTTTCTCTTTAATGTCCCTAGGCTCTCTCTTGGAAAGCCCAGATCTCTCCATCTGGTTTGGTTTGGGTTATTTTGATTGCCAGGAGCTGAAACCCATTCTGGATGGCTTGGATGGTCTCAGGAAATCCAAAAAAATGGAAGTGTCTGAGCTTAGGAAGAGTTGGCTCCCAGAGGCTGCAGGGAGTGCATTTCATTTCCCTTTCAAGGGGGCAGTAATGAATGGTAGCTACAAGGAGGGAGTCAGCAGTCAGCCTACTTAGCTTTATATCGTAGCTTTCCTGTAAGTCATTTGGGGCACCACCTCCTGTGTCTTGGGTTCCACGTCTGTACAATGAGGATAATCATAGCACCCATCTCCTGGGATTGTTATGAGAAATAAATGAGGTAGTATCAAAATAAGGGACTTAGGATAGTGCTTGGCATATATGAAGAACCATAGTGTACTTACTGGTATCTCTTACTCATGGCTTCTCCACTTTTCTCCCTGTATCTGTTGTTCTCTTATTCTTTCTTTTCCAGCCACTTCCTATGGGTCCTATGACTTAGGTATGTACACTACCTGATAATAGCCACTGTATTCTCCTCTACTTGATTTTCAGCTCAAGGAGCCATTCCAAGAAGTTTCTTTCATCTGTACCTCTTAGTTTGGGGCTCCTATGAGAAGGAATGTGACTGTCCCCAGTCATCCTTTGAGGCTGTTTATTCAAATGATATGTCATTGGCAACTTAGATTGGCTCTGCTCATATCAGGTGTTCACCTTGGTCTAATCATCTGAGGCTAGGAGCATGGGGCTAACCATTTTCCTCTCCCTCAGCAGGCCCATCGGGCAGGTACAGGTTCTATGGGAAGGGTGTGAAGGAAGGGCGGAACCCCCCAAATATGCTTGCTGCGTTTACTCTGTGAAACTCCTGCAATCTTTGACTTTCCCAATGATGCGGTTCCTCTCACAACACATGTGGAAAGAGTAAACCTTCATGATGGCTTTGCTTCCTCTCCACCTCCTTAACCCCTTGCCTCTGACAGTCCCCTCACCCGCTCACCCCAAAGTAATTCCCTGAAGACTCTACTCAACTCTTTTTCTCCTTGCTGGATCTGCATTCCTAAGCCTCCTGATCATCTCTCCTTTGTGAAATTCTCCCTTCTTATTTTTCATGCTGTTAACCAGCCTTATGGTCCTTCTGCCTCACTCATCAGCTTAGCCACTTCTGCTACTTTAACAGATCCTTGGGCATCTAATCTTCTGTCTTGGATTATAAGCTTCTAGAAGGCAGACACAGTGTCTGGTACAACTCCATATTCCACAGAGGCTTCTACACAGTAAGCATGTAGCTTACATTGTGAGTGTCTTAGTCAGCTTTTGCGAGGATATGCTGTAGGGACAACCCCCAAATCCCAGCTTGAATCAACAAAGGTTTGTCTCTTGCTCATGTTTCATGACTCTTTCAGGTCAGCTCCAGCTTGGCTGAGCTCTGTGCACCTCCATTCTTCACGTCTCAATCACTGTGGGATTGAGAGTAAAGGAATATTCCTTATCTAGAATATACATTTGTGGATACAGAAAACTGCAAGAAACATGACAGAAACACACGATGACTCTTGAGACTCCTTGGAACAGGCTCTGTCACTTCTACTTACAATCCATTGGCTAAAACTAGTCCATAGTCAAGTCTGATTGTCAGCAGGGTGGAGAAGTAGGAAGACACCAAAATGTATGTAACAATGAAGTCCTTTTGTAGAAAGTGGGTTGTGAATAATTGGAGAAATGATACAGCATTCTATAAAGCGATGTAACAGGGCTGTTTAAGGGAACCTTGACAAGGAGAGACTTAAAGATATTTCAAGGGAAACGTCATAGTGTCCACATTTCTACACAATGAGGGATCCATTTTAAGTTATGACTTAATTAGAATATAACCAATTCCTGGGGTGCCCGGGTGGCTCAGTCATTGAATGTCTGCTTTTGGCTCAAGTTGTGATCCCAGGGTCCTGGGATGGAGCCCCACATCAGGTTCCCTGCTCAGTGGGAGGCCTGCTTCTCTCTCTTCCACTCCCCCTGCTTGTGTTCCCTCTCTCACTGTCTTTCTCTGTCAAATAAATAAATAAAATCTTAAAAAAAAAAAAGAATATATCCAATTCCTTCCATGAGAATGGGCATAAACCTTTGCTCCTTCTGGTGCTGTGAATGTTTATCTATCTCCATAGGGAAAACACAATAACCATCAGAGAATGCAAGTATTAGTGACAGGAAGCTACAGAACTCACAATACCAGGGCCAGATTTTTCAGAGCTTGATGGAAGAAATGGAAGCATTTTGGAGGAAACAATTGACACTTAGTGTTCACTGACTCTGTTTTATGCCAAGGCTGAGACTTACCACCAAGAATCTGTGGCAAGAGGCAGCAGATGACTGTGGACAACAACAACACAGGAAACACAAAACTGGCTTAGATCACACCTGAGCTATGCCTTCAGTTAGGCAGATTAAGAGTTTTTATCACTTTCCTAAGGAAAGGGAACCTGAGACAATCCTTAAAGTTCTTTGGTTTGGTTAAGCATAAGTAATAAAATTTATTTGGTTCTCACCACAGAGTGTTGGGTTAGTCTTAATGAGTACTTGGAATTGTTTTCATCGACTTATGGCAGAATTTTTAGGTATCTGGCCCAAGTGAGACCTACCTTCCTAGTAGATTCCTCATAACCAGAGTGGGCAAAACAAGGAGAACAGACCCTCAATCCAGGATTTCGTTTTACTGAGGTTTGTTCGTATCTGGGTATGACAAGTGCTGTAGGCACTCGGTAAGCATATGCTCAGTGAGGAAATTCATTCTTCCTGGAACAGATTGGGCTTGATGCCAATTACTGGGAAGAATGAAGAGGCCACTAGTGGGACTGAAACTAGTTAATGAATTCCATCACTCTGTCAAGGACATGAACTACTTGTTATAGGGCACAATTAAAAAACCCAGAGGTAAGTGCCTTCCTTTATTAACATGGGCTAATTCTGAGCAATCCATGATACAAATCTCAGCCTCTAAACTTCTAAAACAATAAATCCAACTACATCAAACTCATTGTGATTTTTTGCAATTTCACTGAATATTTTCAGAGACCCGGGGGTGGGGGGGGTGTTTAAATATGTCTCTTCCCCTAAAATCTCCTGATTCTTTTGTGGGAAGTAGGGAGGGTTGGAAGGTCACCTGATTTCTTCACTCTTCTTCCACAACTGTCAATACCTCTCCATTCAAGAAGCTCCCTCCTGCCCAGCAATATGGCTAGGGAGGCTTCCCTTTACTCCAAAAAGGGGTTATCACAGCATCTTTCCCTCAAATCGAACCTCCTCCCTCCAAAAACCTTCACATAACAGCTATCAAGAGGATATTTTCTCCGTATCATTAGGAGCTGTATAGTATATTTTTGTGTGTGAGGTTGAGTACAGTTATAACTCATTTATTAACTTTGAGATATTTATTTCATGTACCTGAAACTCGTCTTCTATAGGTAAAATAGAGACTGAGGAAAGGTTGACACTTTGGCTTAACGAACAATCCTGTCCTGGGATTGCCACTTTCTACCTGAGTACCATGGACAAATTACCTAGGATCTTCAAGATTTAGATTCCAGAATGATGAAATGGGGACATATGAGTACCCATCCCACAGAAGTGGAGATGGATTGTCATGTAACTCACATCATGGAGAGTGCTTTGCGTTCTTCCTGGCACATGACAAGTGCTCCAAAAACATTAGGAATTATTTTTATCTTAGCAATACTTACAGCAAGGAGAATATGTTCCAATCACATAATTTGTTCCAAACTTATGTAGTGGTTTTAAATGTGTCTGCCAATTTTTGTCACTCTATCAAGAAAGGCAGTCGAATTTCCCTTTTCAAGAATATGGGCTGGCTTAAGGGACTTGTTTCTAACCAGTTAAATTAGGCAGAAGCAACGACACATGACTTTGGAGGCTTGGTTAGAAAAGGCAATACAACTTCCACCTGGCTCTTTCTATTGTGTCTTGAGACATTTGCTCTTGGAAGCCAGACACAATGCTGTTAGGAAGCCCAGACCACACAGAGAATTCACGTGTAAATGTTCTGGCCAACAGCCCCAGTGGAGGTTTCAGCTGACGGCCAGCGTCAATCAGCCACTGAACATGTGGAGGAGAAGCCTTCATCCTGACTCCTCAGGCACTGTTTGACTACAACCAAGATATCAATTTATAGCCATCTAGCTGAGGTCAGGGTAGGCACACACAGGTGATGTGTACATAGTGGTAGTGAGTCTTGACAGGTGATGCCATTTATGTTCTTTGTTCTTATCTCCCAGCTTGAAAACTGTATGAGTTTCATAGATGTAGAACAACATATGAGTTACGTGTCATCCTCTAAGTGGCATCGTTTTTAGGCATGTTGACAAGTACATCACCATTTTTTTCCTGGGAATGACAGAACGCAACACTGGAATACTCCACCCTCAACTTACCTTTCATCCTTGCCACAATTATCAGGCTGTCATGTCATTTCTTTGAACTCATGGGGATGTGTTAATCTTGGCCATGGAAATTACAGACACTGAGGATGGGGTGGTAAGGGCTATGGTGCCCATCAAAGCTCATCCTATGTAGCTTGATATTCTGGTCCTGGAGAAAGCATTATCTTCTTGCCTCAGGAGTTGTGCCTCATACAATCTTTTGGAGTGAAAAAAGAGAAGGGCAAAATCTAGTCTGAGGGAGCTAATACCCTACTGTGAGGTATAAGGACAACATGTACACATCAGTTGGATTGTTCCTTGCAACCCCATCTGTTTGATTTAATTCTGGCCAACAAAAAGGACAGTGTGACATGCAGGGCTGTGTTGGGGGTCAAGTAGTATGGAGAAAGTGCTTCAAAATAAAAAATTAAAAAGTGAAATTAAAATTAAAAAAAGAGAAAGAAAGTACTTTAAGAAATTGTCTCCTCATTGTCGGTCCATGGGTGGGTAGATCTGACAAAGATTAACACAGACAGCCCTAGCCTTTGTAAATACGAATTCGCTAGAACATTCCAATTACCAGCCCTCTTTCATAGAGTCTTGGAACATTAATCTGAGAAGAACTTTATTATTCTCCTTAAAATTATTAAACCCAGTGAATTGTGTGACTTGCCCAAGGTCACATGGGCAAACAGGAACAGAGCTGAGAGCACAGTACAAGCTTTTGATTCTGACCTTATGGCTTTGGGTTCTAAAAGTAACCCTTTTAAGTTGCTGACCTTAACCAGGACATTCCCCATGCCTTAATTCGGAGGGTCAATGATAACTTGACTGAGCATCTCAGAGAGCAGCTGGGTTTATACCTTGAGGTCAGTGGAGAAAACTTGAGCTGTTGGTATTTTTCCAGGAGGATAGGAAAAATTATCTGACCTATTCTGTGGTCAGAGTGACCTCTCTGAACAACATGATATGGTGGCATAGAATACTACGGCCATCTTAACACTCATTACACTTTAATAATTTTTTGGTGTCTGTCTTTGACCCTCGGCATACACTTTATGAGGGAGGAACATGGTAGTCACACTGACTCTGGTATCTTAGAAGAGTGCTAGCATATGCTAAATGCACAATAAATAAAAATATTTGTTCATATGTGTACAGATAAATGGTTGTTGCTAATCTGATATAAAATGTTTCAAGTAGCTTTTCCGGTACTGTTGGCCTAGATCTGCCAGCGTCCCATTTCCACCATGAGCTGGCTTCTGCTTACTTTCTGGGCTTATTGTCTCCCTCTCTTCTTCCTGGAAATTAAGTCAAGACTTACTGAGTGCATTACAGCTCCCAGAAAATCATGTTGTTCCCTACCCCTTTCCATCTTTCACCCAACTCCTGGTCTTCCCTTCATTCCCTCTCTCTTGATGTCCTTCACTCCTGCTGGCAATGCCTGAATTTCTACTCTTCCATACGTCACTTAATCTGATTCCCCAAAATTTAAATCTCCCAGTATTCCAAAGCTCTTCATAATTCACACCTTGCAGTGGGTTTTGTCAGGTATGGCAATAATTGTTTACATGCCTTCCTCATTCACTGGCATAGGAGCCCTTGAGGGAGGGGGGCTTTTTAACTTTATCTCAGAGGTAAGATGTTCTAAAAATATTTGTGGAATGGACTAACAAAATTACATCTCTTGGAAATTTTGGCATTATCTGGGAGTATGGAAATTTATCCATATTTTTAGAAGTCATCGTTGTCCACTTGGTTCATTCTTTAGGCTTATAAAGCCTCTAGGGCTCTGAGTTCAGATGAGAAATCCACCAGGAGCCAATTTCCCTCTGAGCTGGGTTCCTTAAGAGAAAGTTCCACAGGATAGTCAGCTCCAAAACTTGTAGGAAAATTTTGTCTTTATGCCTTGAAAAGACCTTAACACATGGATCTGAATACTTTATGGCTTCATTTATACAATGTTTTGTTATTCTCAAAATAGCATAGGTGATAACCCTGTGGGGCAGATGGTGTGATACCAGCTCCCCAGGAGACAGATGAGAAAACTGAGGTCGAAAGATGTTAAGGCACTTGCCCAACCAAGGTCACAGAGCAGAGCTGAGACTAGAACCCAGTTGAGCTCCTTTTCCACAATGTCATAACCTTATGAGTGAGCTGCCTAGAACTACACAGCTTGGCTACTTGTTGAGAAAGCCCCAGAATGTTTCCGAGACTGGGACTGCATGGAGTACATGTGCACATGCATAGTGAGGGTGCCTGACCCAGATCTGTGAGCACGGCTGTGCCCTCTCACCCTGCCAGGAGTGGCACAGGCAGCACTGGGCCTCCAGTCAGGCCCTTGCACACTGGGTCAGCAACTCTCCTGAGCAGGTGACAGAATTGGGCAGTGACATTGTCTCACATCCCAAAAGACATATTTAATAGACACTTTGAACTTACAGAAAGATTGAGGTTATTCATGTAACCTAACATAAACCTGGATTCCACGTTAGTTATCAGATACCCAGGAAGGCTTTCTTTCCTTTTCCAGTAAAGTAGAATTGAGCATAGAAAGTTAAGTAAGAGAAACTGGGTCCCCCTCCAGGAGCTTCTTGTGATGGTTCAGTTCCATCACTGCCTTTTGTTCACTGAAGCAACATATTTTGACCTCCCAGTATTTTGTCACTTAGGGTAATCTCGGAAGGTGGATGGTCACACCCCAGGCACCATGTAGGAAAATTCACTAGAGGGAGAGAGGGAGAAAGAAAGATTTCTATTTCTGTTCAGTTCATCTCAGTCTTTCTTAATTTCTATTTTGTGTGTTTTTGTAACACACATAGATAGTTAATTCAGTAGTACACACAGAACACACAGACACACACACACATTTGTTTATAGTATGTCCTCAAAGTTTGGAAATCACTGCTTCACAACAAGGAAATCTATTCTTTGAGGAAGGAACCACACCTTTCTGGTATTTAGTTCTCCACTCAGAAAGCTAGGAGCTCCTCGTGATGGCAGTCATCATGGCCTGATCTCTTCTGGCTGACCTGGTTGCCTTGTGAAGCACAGAGCACAATGTACACACTTTCTCTCCTCCCAGGATGCCCCTCCTGCTCTGTGATCGCTTCGGAAGAGCTGGAAAGCAAAGAGAAAGGGGAGGGAAGGTTCTCCCTTGCCATTGGTGGCTCTTGCTCAGACCGACAGCTTACCCAGAGCGAGGCCAGTGCATTTCTCTACTCCAGTTTTTGCATGCTTTCTTTTCTAGCCCCTGTGAATGTTTGCTTCCCATTCTTTGCCATATAAACCAGAACAGTGAGACTCAGCCTGACACCGCAGGGTCCTGAAGCTCCATGCTTGTTTTGAAATTTGAAGGAGCTTATTGATTCTAGATAATCTGTATTTGATTGGAAAAGAGGGACAGAGCCTGTAAAAGGTCACAGAAGATTTCCTAAGGATATCTTCTCTCATCACGAAAGCTATTTAAGATTAACTTGGCAGGGAAAACCTGTGTTCTGGGGGGATTCAGTCACAGTCCAGGGACCAAAGCTCCTGGCAACTACTCCCCCTGGGCCCTTTCCCACATGCATTTTTCTGCAGCAGCCCAGGATGCTGAACAGACCGGAAACCCCAAAGTGGCCCTGCCCCTGGGACCTAAGCATTTAGCCAAATCTACTCCATCCATGTTTAACAAATTCTACCCCTTCTTTTAGCAAGATATGACTAAGAATTCATAGACTGAAAAGTCGAGGTACAATATTTAGACCTAAACTTTCCATTTAAAAATAAATAATAATTCCTAATAACACTTGAAAATACTACCACTTCAGATGATTTGTTCTTTCCTTTCCCCCTTTGAAAGCACGCCCCATTGTATTATTTCTTTTCATTTTCTTGTTAGCCCTCCGAGTACTGCTAACTCTAGGGTATTATGAACACCTTCTTCCCACCCTCTATATTCTCTAATCTTTTAGGAACTCCCTGAGCCTTGCTTGGTTCAAAGTCTTACTCCTCTCAAGAGCACCCACATTTAAATCAGGGAAGAAAAATAAGTGATTAAATGTGAATAGCCGAACCCTCGTAAGTGATCACCCCACAGAAGACTGGATCTTTCTTTGAGACAAGTAAGGGCTTGGCCATTCCCATCTGTGGATGAAGGAAATGAGTGAAGCTCAACCCTTATTATTAGCAGTAACGGTAATGACAATATCGCGACTTGCCTTGTATTTACTCGTTGCCTGACACCTTTCTAAGAGCTTCACAGAGATTGGTTTATTTCAGCCTCAAATACACTGATGATTCTATGATCCCTCAGTTTTCAGATGATGAAACTAAAGCTCGCCAGGAGGGTAATTTGCCTGAGGTCACACAGCTCCTGAATAACTGGTTTCACATCCTAGGAGTCTGGCCCCAGGATCTTTGTAGCGATTTGTTGTAAATCATGGAGTCAGTGCTAAGAATTGGGACCCCAAATTTCAGTCTCTTAAGTGAAACATGCCCTTCTCTGTACTAAGCTCTGCCTTCCCTGATTTGATGGATTTTAAGTCGTTTAAACTTTTCATATCCTGAGCTACTTATAGGAGGAGCTGGTCCTGACTTCACTCTGAGGCTAAGGGTTAGAAGTTCTGTTTCTGCTCCGAATGCCACTGTCAATGCAGTTCAGTTCTCAGAGACATCATTTTCCAGACCAGTTTATTAGAAAAACACTTTGTAAGTCCATGTCTGCATATGGCATTCTGGACAGTCGAATCCATCTAAGAAAAACCGTGGGCAGAAGATCCAGAAGCTCCGTGCTGGACGGGAAGAGCCAGAAAAGACCCCCACGACACAGTCTGGTTTGGACAGAGCTGCCTCGGACAAGTAAATACCACTCTCCTACCTTTAAGGACTTCCTGGAGAGACACGGCAACTCTAGATACAATTCCTCCTCATGTGTGACCCTTTTCCCTGGCAGGAAGTTCCCTTTTCTGATCTAGATCTTTCCTGGAGCAGCTTAACAACGACCATTTTCTGAGGGCCTGCTCTGGGCCAGGCACTAAGACCTTTGTCTGCATTATCTCGTTCCGGCCTCAAACCCATGAGGGGGTGCTACTATCATCTTTTGTAGATGAAACTAAGCAGAAGTAGTTTAAATAACTTACCCAAAGTTCAATGAGTTAGTAGCGCAGACTAGATATGACTGTAGATGATTCCTCTCCGGGAGCCAGTTTGTAGAGGTTACAATGGGCTGCCTCTCTATCAAGGGTCCATCTCCTGTGTACAAGACCCCGTGCTTGAGGGAACAGCTATTTGCTGGGCCCTGGATCATAGGATTGAATGCCTGCTATTGCACGGCCTCTGTTGTGTGATTTTCTTTTTTTAACTGATAATTAGTTTTAAAAAGCCCTTATGTTCCATGGTCATTGAATGTAGGAGGTGGTTAATGTGGTTGGGGATACTTTCAAGGATATGTGCATAATAATGGGCTGGAATGGATGATGAAAGACCATTGTGGTCCCCCTTGCTGTGAGACAGAGGTCCCCTTAGCCAGATGGCCTTGTCCTGGCCCCCAACTCCCTGTAGTCTGCTTTCTGGTGCTTTTTCAACCCTCAGTGCTTCCTGGCACCCCTGTCATCCCCTGGGCTCCCGGGCAGCTTCCTGTTTCCTGGTGGAGGTGCGGAGAAGGCAGCTGGCGTGCCAAAAATCTATACCTGACCTATACTTACCTGTGCACTCTGGCTAGCAGGCCTGCCTTTCTAACACTGTCACACTTTATAACACTTTAGTGCTTGGGGATTATAAACTTCCCCAGCCCCGGAGCATCAAAGGAGAGACATTACCTGTCTGCCAATACAGCACGACTTTGTGAGAAGGGAACAGGGACCCGATGCTGTTGGCAATAACTGTGAGCATGCTGAACAGCACTGGTTTAGGATTATTAAAGTGAATTTACACACATAGATTTATATACGTACCTCAGGACTGTGATGAACTTGCTCAACAAATGCAGTATCAAGAATTATGGTGGGCCCAGAATGTTTTTTAATTTTTGAGGATGTAGGTGCTTTTTAAAAATGCTGCACTCGAAGTGAGATCTATGCTGCTCCGTGTTGTCTCACTCCAAAAGCCCGTTCTTCCCACGGCAGTCAGAATAGTCTTTCTGGAACACAGACCCGCTCCTATCACACCTCATCCCGAAACCCTGCGGTCGTTCCCCATCCCCGCTGTGCTGCCGAAGCAGGGTCTGGACGAGGCACCCCCAGACGGCCCCTTTCTTCTTGCCCACTGCCTCCCACCTGCTGCTCCTCGGCTGTTCTTCTCTCAGGCTCCTGCCAGCCGCCGGCCTTACACACGCCATTCTCTCTGCCCCAACACACTCCCTTACACTTTTCCAGGTCATACTCTTCTCCTTTGCCTGAATCTTATTCATCTTTTCTGGGTCCTCACTGAGCTAGGTCAGAGGCCTGCCATGTGCTTCCCAGCCCAGCCCTGATCACCCTTTACGGTACTTACATGTGCCACTGGCCAGCTCCGTGGACTGCTCTGTCCGTGCAGAAAATGGGGTCTGTCTTATTCACCACTGTATCCCTACAGCTGCGCACTGGGTGTGGCATAGAGAGGAATTCAAGAACATTTATTATATGAATGAATAGAGAAGGATATCTCCAAGATCGACCGAACTGTTTCCACCAGAACTTACAGGAGGATCAAGCAAGAACTGCTACCTGAACCAGCTGTTGTAGAGACCTATTAAAATATATACATAGCATGGTACTCTGCAGCCAAAGTCCTCATTTTGACCCAAGGCAGGCAACTCTACTATTGTTGAGAAAACTTTCGTCACAGAAGCCCCTTACACACATCTGAAGGGGGCCATTAGTCTTCTTGTAAACCAAACAAGGATATTTAGATAACTTTCCTAAGCCCTACATGGGATTTCCCAAAACATGACTGTCTTGGGTCTCATGATCAAAAGTGTCAAATGTGCTCAGAATGAAACTGAAGCTAACAGATTCTCTTCCTTAATGATGGACTGAGAAGCACTACGTTGGATTGGATTTTGTTTTGGATTTTGATCTAGGAATCAGTTTCCTGTTGATTACAGCATGCAAAACATGCCAGTATTTCACACAGGCATATGTTTCCTAACTGATTCCATTAAGGCAGTGGTTTTCAAGTCTCACTTTGTCCCCTCCCCCCCATCCTAATCCCTGTCCCTCTCCCCTCCCCCTGCCCAGGAGACATTAGGCAATGTCTAGCATCATTTTTGATTGTCACAATTTGGAAGGGATGCTACTAGTATGTGATGGGTAGAGACAAGGGAGGCTGCCAAAGACCCTAGAATGCACAGGACAACCCCCACAACAGGGAATGATCTCACCTAAAATGTCAATAGTGCTAGATTGAGGAGCCCTGCATTGAGATCATTCTGTAGACACCTTGGTGCACAAGAACTAGGCCCTGTTTATCTGTGTAGTGCTTTCCAAGATATGTGGAAACAAAGCAGAAAAAAACAAAAAGTGGTGAAAAGGGGGTGACTGGGTGGCTTAGTCATTAGGCATCTGCCTTCGGCTAAGGTCATGATCCCAGGGTCCTGGGATCAACCCCCGCATCGGACTCCTTGCTCTGAGGGGAGCCTGCTTCTCCCTCTACCACTTCCCCTGCTTGTGTTCCCCTCTCTCGCTGTGTCTCTCTCTGTCAAATAAATAAATAAAATATTGTAAAAATAAAATAAAAATAAAAAGAAGTATGAAGGCTGTGTTTCCGCCCCCCCCCCCCAGCCTATGATTTAGAAATTAAGATGCACAGCCTTTTTCTAAAGTAGAATAATTCCATTTGGGAGGTTTACTGGATAGACTCCAGTCCTGAACCAAAGAATCTCCTACAGAAATACAATAAGTGGCATTTAGTATGGAATTGAACGGACCCTTGAGTGTGAAAAGTTTTGGGTGAATTCAAAACCATATTTGTTTTTCATATTGAACACGTTCAGGTCATTTTTTGTTTCCTAAGAAGATAACCATTTGGACAAAAATATCCACTTGAAAGGCAGGTGAAATGTAAGTTGCTACTCTTCTACACAGACAATCCAGTGTATTTATACTTAATCCATAAAGGCATGATGTTACAAAACACATTTGTATATTATGAAGCCATCTGGCATCAAATTTTCCAATTTATAGACAACTTTGTATTTACATAACAAATTATTAAATCAACCATTTTTCCGGTTTATAAAAGGTCGCTCAAGTACACACACAGTGTGTATAAAAGCAGATAAGGCTGATAATACATATTTACAGTAGATACAAATTAATCTTTCATATTTGAAGATAATGCTTTTTATATATTTTTTCTGTATCAGACTTCCCACTGTTAGCAGGATTTCCCATGCTTGAGTTGTTTATTGCTTTTTGGCTCACTGATTTATTATTCACTTCTGGGTTGTTTACACGTATGAATTACTAATGTTCTTATCTCTTTGGCTAATGCAAATGTGATAGAGTGAATGAAAGAAAAAGATAAATTAATTCAACATTACAGTTCTGGCTGGTTGATATTATTTTTTCATAGCCCCCAAATGAATCAAGTAATGCACAACTCATTTTATATGCTACATTGAAAAGTCTTGAGACTCGTGTTACACCATTTGGGCATAAATGGGCAAAGTAAACAAGGTATCAGATTTTCAGTAAGGTCTAGAATCTTGGCTTTCTTGTCAGAAAGAGCAATGTCACCAGCATCTTAAGCATCTTAGATTTTTAAAATCTCAGTGCAAAACCACTTGTGACTTACAAGGACACGTTGCAAACTGCAGAGAAAATTACCAAAGTTAACTACAATGTGTTATCATGGTCTGAAATGAAAAAGGAATCACCTCCTGGGATATGTCAATTGGGAATCTTCGTAAAACTTACAGAAAGCAAAATATCAGCCCTCTGCTGTTCCCACAATTTTGCAGGGTTATGTTAAAAAAAAAAAAAGGATTGTGTTTATTTGAAAAATAGACACAGCAAATAACTCAAAGTCAGGGTCCAAATACAAGACTAAAAGTGGCCCATGATCTCACAAGGAATGAATATTCTTAAAGCATTTACATTCACAATGAGACTGAAAACTACAAACCAAAAATATTCCTTTAAATAAATAAAAACCCTGATAGCTTTTAATGCTATAAATGAAACAAGAGCCACTCAGTTAATTTTCATTCATTTGAAATAATCTTTAAAAACTCTAAAAGGTGTAGTTCATTCTCCTTGTGCTTCCTAAGACTGTTAAGGGACACAACATAAAATTAGATTTTCTTTTCCAAGAGGGATATTATGTTTTCTAAAAGAGCAAAAATTTTTCATTACATTGTCAGATTTGTTGGGAAAAAAAAAAGAGTTTGTTTATTTTAGGGAATAAAAAAAATGTAATACTGTAAAAGGGCTAGCCTTCATTTTTAAAAAATGAATTGGCTTCAATACAAAGAGAAAGAAATGGCTCTGTGGGCAAAATTCAAGTATGAGTGACCAATTTTTTAATTGTAAAGTAGGTGCAACATTTAAAAAAATGTTACAGCACTGCATGACCTGTAATGCTAACAATATTTACATTAACTGCTTACACAAAACCATAGAACTGTAAAAGAGAGGGGGGAAAAAAAAACATGTGGACTAAAACAACAATACCTAGATCCACGTCAAAGCCATAAGCAACCAGTGAAATCATGGGCACAAACATACTTTACATGGCTTACGGATGTAAAGTACACATTGGTGGGGAAGCACACACCTAATTAGCTTCAACTATCTAAAAGAAGACTAGGTGGACACAGACTCAGTCTAAGGACAAACAGCAAGGGCTAAAAAAACTTCTACATATCAACACGCACACACAGACACACACACATATGTAGACACTGCAACATACAAACACGCATATGCGTCTACCTGGGACTAAAAACAACCTGTAGATGAAACAGTAGAAAAGCAGGTGGTGGGCGGGGGGGAACGTTTCTGGTTTAAACATATCAAACACACAAGATGTATCGACTAACCTACACAAAAGATGACTCGGGGTGAGTGCATGAACGGCTGGCAGGCAATCCCAAGGTTACATGAAAGACACAATGAACCTACCCCCAGAAGGAAGGGTTCCCGCCTCCAGGCCGAGAAGCCTGGGGTAGCCAGTTGCATTCCATCAGGCTTGGGGGTAGGGGTGTGGGTAGGAGTGGAAGGACAGTGAGACACAGGAGACCGGGGGAAGATCTAGAGCTGTTACTATCAACAGTGAGCCCAGGTGGAGTGCTCTGTGCTGTGGCCCCAAGAAACCAGCTGGAAGAATGACCTTGGTCTCCTTTTTCCTGAGTTACTGGAACTCTGCTACATTGTGGGACTGAGTATGGGGGGTGGATGAGAGAGGAGGGATAACAGAGGTGGTGGGCATTTGGGGATCCAGAGCCTGCTATTGAAAGGCTCCCAGTGACTGGAGCTTTAAGCGGTTGAGTGAGCCCTAGGCTAGGGGACAAGGTAGCAAGTGCCCTTGAGGGGGTTGAAAGCTTTGGGGGGGGGGGGCTGGTGATTCTAAGAATAAAGGGATAATGGATCCCCTTCTTTTGACAATCCATCAGTGGAAGTCAGGCTGGAGGTTGGAAACTTCACTCAAGTGCATGGGAGATAGGGTTAGACCACCACCACAAAAATTGTGAAAAAAAGACGGAAAATTATGTTGTGCTACATTTCTTATTAATAACCTTGTACTTTACAATGGCTCACAGTTTTAGGTTTGTATACTTGTAATGTAGTATTTTCTCTCTACATTTGTTTCACATTTTTTTCTTACTTAATATAATATAAATAATTTGGTTAATAGATTTAACCTGCACATTTCAGCCACATTAATATATATAAGAATCTGTTAATGGTATAAATAATTCTTTAAATAAAATAAATCTGATATGTTACATAATACTGATAAAAAATTACCATTGCTAATAATTTTGTAAGCCACCTTCACTTCCGGTGTGAGTAATATGATGAATGGCTATGAAACCTGCTTTGATGATTCCTATGTCTTCTTGCCACTACAGAAAAACTGAATTATAATCAACCTTACCTCTGATAATGGTTTCGAAGTGGGGCTTTTGCCTCCATGTATGGAAACAGAGAGTTTTACATTGTCAGGTACGGTCTGCAAACAAATCCCACTCTGCGCGTCAATGGTGGTGCAGCATAAGCTAGCTAGATCAGTAGGTGGCTATCAAACGTTAGCTACAGAAATGACTGAGTAAAATATTCCATCTAAGATTTTTTTTATAAAACCTATTCTACTTTAAAACTTAGGTAAAAAAAATATGCAACAAATGGTTGCAGTTTCTGAATTCTTAATTTAGACCTGTGAGCCCTCATCCCTTTAGAAATCGGCAAGGTTTTGATTTCCTAGGCACCCAAAATCGAGTCCAGTGCTGCCAGGCAAGGTTCATTCCAAACAGACAATATAAATGGACACTCGGTGGTGTGCAGTGTATGTCATCATTCAGCTAATACATCATCATGCCTTTTCTTTGCTGTTAAATACAAAAACAGCATCTGTTACATTATCATAGAAAAGCATTTAGGTTGTATTTTTATTTATCACTTTACACTGGTAGTCTCTGGTAGGTGTACTCCATAGAAACCAAAGAATTTTGTACACTATTTCTTTGTACAATAAAAGATAGAGTGTGCATTAGGTACGCTTGTACATGACAATATTGTACAATATTTACACTTCTGATATCACCGTGAAATTCTGTATTTTCTATATACAACACTGAAAAGTCTTCCGAAACATTTGGACATTTCTTATAATCACAATTTTAGTATTATAGAAAAAGTTTCTCAGTAATCTCTTGACCGTTTCTCACTCTCATCAGTCAGGGATTTTGATTGGTTTTCCAGCCTTCATTATCCTTCCTGTTCAAAAAAATACTGTGTCACTGCTTCTTTTAGCACCCTGGGGTGGTGGTAGCGATCTGCTGTGGTATAAATACTGATATAACAGTGGCCATATCAATACCTATCTATAGATAGATTTATCTGTGCACGTTCCTTTACTCAACACTGCGCATTGGTGGAGTAGTCCCTGTTATCTGGAGATCTTCCTCCTCTTGGGTTTGGGGGGTCTCATTTGTCTGTCTCCCTGTGGGATTTGGTGAACCTGGAAATAAAGAGGTGGAAAAAAACAACAACAGAGGTTGAAAGTACAAACACCGTATGATTTCTGACAAAGAAATGGGGGAGGAAAGAGAGTCCACCTTTCCTTCTCAATCACTGATATCATGAGGCATTTACATTTTCTGTCAAGACCCCAGATCTCAGTGTGTCCCCAGTCACTACAGAGAAGGAGGAATCCTAGGAGCTGATCAGCAGAACAACACTGCGGGAACCTGATAAACAGTGGGACTCCAAGGAGGAACCGGAGAAAATCAAGTGTAGGAAATGCAGTGTGCCATTGCTACCCCTGCTGCCCATTTAAGACCGAAATAAAGCCTTTCCTGTTAGCGATCCCTAGATCACCAATTTCAGTAAAGTCTAGAAAAGTGGAAAAATACATACCAAACATGTTTTCTTCTTTCCTTCGTCACCCGACTTATTTTACAACTACTAAGAAGGGTCAAAGATGGTAAGAACACGTGCATAGCTCAGCCCAAGGAAGTTTATTCGTGAGAAGACTTGGAGTGAAAAAGAGAATACCACTACCATCTGTTGGCGGATCTGAGCTTGTATAGTCTCGGAGGAGCGAGTAGTACAAGTCATCTTTATATGCTAATGCAGAAACTGTAGTGAGTAGGGCCGTGTATCAGGTCGATCTGATACACGGCCCTACTCACTACAGTAGGAACATGGCAGGGCATGATTGCCAGATATCAGAGAGCAGGTATGGTTCTGAGGGGCAGAGGACAGGTGCCAGGGAAGTGATCTGGTGCCCCACATTGTATGTGGCTACTGATAGGAGAGGGCAAGGTCAAGACCCAGGTAATGCAGGCTAGTCCTGAGGCAGTGGTATAGCTAATGCTTAACAACCAGCTCCCTGTGGAAGGACACAAGCCTATTGTAGCATTTGCCAATTTCCATGGTGTAAAAACTTCCACCACAGCCAATTTCAAAGCTACCATCATAATGTCGCAGAACTCATAGTTAGGAGACATGCCCAATCAGTTCTCAAGGTCCACTACAAGTTGGCTTAATTGTACATTTTAAAAATAATGTTTAGGTAACAGCAAAGGCCAATGCTATTCAAAGTCAAATGCAAAAAGCTTTGAAATAATTAAATTTTGAAAAGTAACGTTTATAAGTTTCTCAAACTGTCTCTTCCTCCTAACTGTCCATATACATCTCTTAAAACCACTAGTTTCTGGTGAAGAGCCATAACTGAAAACTTGTTAAAATTGAGGAAAGAAGACTTTATCTAAGACTGCAAACAAGTCTTCGTAATCTGTGGACCAAATATGTCCTGTAAAGATATTTTGTTTAGCTGTATGATGCTTTAATGTTTAAAAAATCATTGTCAATGGTAAAAAAAAGGGGGGGGTGGATTTTACTTCCAGACTTTTAGCGTCTTACGAAAAATTGGAAGAGCTTGCAACTCTGGCGTAATTTCTCATACAGTTGAGATCTGCTGGAGTGTGGGAGAAGGAGCTCCTCCGGGAGAGAGCATGGACTCTAGGTTGCCACAATTTCCACCAGTCCTGACTGCCTATTGGCCACAAAGGCCAAATGTCCCGCAGCAAAGACCAGCAAGGTGCTCACCAAACCCATTTTCTCTTCTTCCTGAACAGGCACACCGTCTATTACATTTCCTAGTCCATTTGAGTTAAGAAAGCCATGTGATGGGGTCAGACCAGAGGAAAATCAGCTGGAGTGCAGCCCTTTGCTTATATTCTTCTCCCACCTGCTGGGTGGATGCAAGTGACATGAAGGAGCACTCTGAGGCTTTAAGGAGTGGTGGACACTAGATGGAGAAAGAACCCGAGTCTCTGAATGACTGTGTGCAGGAAGCCCTTCCCCAGCTAGCACCAGACTGAAGTGAGCAATGCCTTTACATGTTGTGCCTCTAAGGCAGCCTACCCTGACCTCTTGGTTGGCACTTCTCAGTCCCCTTGACTTGCTGTTTTTCTCACACCTGACCCACTTTACTTACTCATAGTATTTGCCTGGTCTTAGAAGGCGTTTAAATGTATAATTTCTGCTTTGGAACTTTCCTAAATTCTATCAGGACATTTAATATCTTAGGTTCTTAATTCATCCATCGGGAAAAGGAGTGGTTGGATCACAGAATCTCTATAGCCCATGCCAGCGCCAACATTCTGTGAATCTATAACCTATATCTGCCAATCAGTAGCCACTGAATGGGTTGTTAGGATCCAGATAAACTTGTTAACACAAAGTGTTGAATAGAAAAAAGGAAATTAGCTTTCATTGCTGAATAGCCTTAGATAATTTACATTTTTTAAAGAAATTACCAAAATTATACTTTGAGTGTTTACACGAGCCAATACATGAATTAGAGGACAATGATTAAACTTCTCACATTCAATACTATTGTATGAACAGTTCAGTAAAAATGTGTCTCAAAAACGAGAGGTTACAGTGTTCAATAATTTAACAATGGGATTTTGTGCCAAGTATTTTCCTTCTTAGGTAACAGTGGAAAGGAAATGAGAGTTCTGTTTACTCTTGATCTTGACCCGATTGTTCAATTCCCCTTTTTTTTTTGTTTTATGGAAAAAGCAAAATTTGCATTATTGACTATTTAGGCAGCACTAGTGGCCACTGTTATTCAGAGTCAAATGCAGAAACCGGTGGTTTGAACTCAAATATTTTGCTGCTCACATTTTGGGAAGTATGTTACGTGTGAAAAACAAAAGTTATCTCAGAAAAAAGACATAGTTAATACTACGAGGTTATTTTTGTCTTAAATTACTTTAAATTTTCTCTGACATCAGTCTTTTCTTGAGCTTAGTAATTTAGTATTGATATGTGACTTGCTTGTCAATATTTAAGAGACTTTACCAAAAAGTGCAATACAATTTATTTTCAAAGAAACACAGTATAATGGAAAAATAAATTAACTTACTGTCCCAGACATTTTGTCCAGTTCACTCATGGCCTCATGGATAGCAGCTTCTAAATGGTTATTTAGCTTTCCACCTCTGGAATTAATGAAAATAACACACCAGATTAATAAATAACACATCAGTCTCAATTTAATCCCCTACTCAGAAAACAGAAGTACCAATTCCACCAGAGAAAGTCAATTTATATTTACATTTGAAAAAAGTCAGATGACAAACGCTCCAGGATTCTCACCACTGAATACTAATAATAAAGTCACTGAACAACAAAAAAATGGAACACATGAGAGGGGACCACGGATTCTTTCCCCACCACACGCTTCTTTCCCCGTCTGATGTTTTTGCAAGAAAACTGGGCCATGGGTCATCTTCCCCACAGATGCAGCTTGTCCTCCAGGATCCCAGCCTGCCCTGCATTGCCTCTTGTTCTGGCTTGGCTTTCAGGCAGCCGGGCCGTGCCGCCGCGAAGGGTGGAGGGACTGAACTGCAGACTCTGGCCACTAGGGAGCTCCCTCTGCCCTCTCTCGCGCGTCCTAGCTTCCAGAGTTGAGCAAGTGAAGGCTGAATCTGGTGTGCCTGAGTACGCACGTTGCCTGCTCTGGGTGGGCAACAGCTTCGCTTGTCATGCCCAAGGCTCCCTCCATGCCCGGGCCCACCGCATTTTCCCCCAAACTAAAATAACTTAAGTATTTGAACAGATAAAGAATGACTCTCTCAGAGTATCTATCACTCGTCTGAATTTTTTTTGCTACTCAGCATTACGCACGTGTGGTCCGAATAATAAAAAACAGTACATCTGCCACTATTGAAACCATAGGAAGTTGTTGAACTAACTACTTAAAATCAGGCAAATCCATATTATCTTATCTCCTTCTGTAGTTTTGCACCCTTCGTCTACCATAACTTATTTTTTCCTTTTTTATGTGTATAAATAATGACCCAGTTATTCTGAGTACTAAGGTGATTCATTTCATTCCCCTTGTCACGGCAATTACTAGAAAAGGTGCAGAGATAAACCTTTTCAGAACAGGCTGTCAGCATGGTTCTCCAAGAGTTAAGTCCCACCTTAGCACCTACACGGAGATTGGAAATTTGCAGTTGTGGAGGAATTTGGCTCATAGTCCCATTTAGTTTGGCTCACATCGTGTTTAAAAATATATTTGAACTTTAGTGGAATGCCTTTAGATGAGGCCTTTCGGTTTACCATAGCCCCCACCAGGTTTTACCCTCATACGCCGGACTGGACAATTCACACACTTAGTTTCTGTGTACACCCTGAGGAGTATACTGCCAGGAACATCATGCATGCTCCACATATTTACTAAAAATTTTGTCCAAAGCTAACATGATGTCTCGATATTTTGGGAAACATATATGAATTTAAGTCATTTTAACTGAAGAAAAAAAAAAAGGTTAATGGAATGCTTTTAACTAAATTATGTGGGAAATACAGCACCAACTCCTTCCTCTCACCTTTTGCTGGCCTGTAAGCCAGCTTCTAGCTTTTACATTCTTCCCACTTATTTTTAGAGATATAAGCAATGCAGAAAAGTGCACAGAATAAATTAACCCCTAACAAACCCACCTCCAAGAATAAACTGATAATAAATTACCTACCTCCTTTAAGTCTTTTTTACCAAAAAAAAAAAAAAAAAGCTGAAATTCCCATTTGTCATCAATTCCTAGTCCCATTCTCTCCTCCCCTCTTCCCCAAAGACAACTGTGTTGTGTATCTTTCTAGTAAGTTTTTATTTTATTTATTTATTATTTTTATTTATTTGAAATTGAGGGAGAACACAAGCGGAGGGGCAAGGTGAGAGGGAGAAGCAGACTCCCCACTGAGCAGGGAGCCTGACTCAGGGCTTGGTCCCTGGACCCTGAGATCATGACCTGAGCCAAAGGCAGACGCTTAACTGACTGAGACACCCAGATGACTCTGTTTTTATATTTTATATGTCCATGAATAGTACCTGGTATTGTCTTTTATGTGTGTGTGTTTTTAATATACACACAAAGATGTCTATCAGGTATGTTATGGTATACATACTAGTCTGCAACTTGGCTCTTTCTCCCTTATCACTGTCCAAGCACTGAGCACTGTCCAAATTGATATTATAATCTATTTGTACACTCTTTTATTTACCTACCCATTCCAGTTTTAAGGGACCATGAGCATCTGGTGCAGTCAGTCTGAGTTGCTTTCCCAGTGAAAATTTTGCTATGCCTGATTCTGAATTACTTGAAGCGGGGGTGGAGGGGTGCAGTCTGATCCCAGGACTCTGCAGGTCCTGTAAGCTTGGTTGGGGTTGGGTTGGGGCCCCATTTATGGGCTGTTTGGCAAAGGTCTTGACAGTATCACATGTTGCCTAGTTGCCTAACAATATTAAACCTTGAGTGATATGTTAAATAGATTTAACTTAACTATTTCTTTTGCTTTTAAAAGTATGAATATACATTTCAAAAGATATTTATGTTATGAATATTTATTATAATATCTTATGGACTTATAATAAACTACTTAAAGTACTCAATGTCTAAAATGAAAGTAAAACATTTCAATGAAAAACCATTAAAGAATTTTGGTTTTCTCACTTTTATCTTAATAGCAAAAATAGCTACTATTTATTGAAAATAGTCAATGTGCCAAGAACTGTGTTAAATCTTCATAAACATTATCTCAATCCTAACAGCAAGCCTATGAGGTAGGCATTATGACAACTGTTTATACGCAATACTTCATGACCTTTTAGGAGAACTGGTAAAACCAATTCTAATTTGGTAATGAAGAAGATGGATATTTAACTACAAATAATTTTTTAAAAATAATAAATTCAGAGAGCCATGAAAAAATTTTCCCTATGAAAAATTGCAATAATATCACCATTAAAGTATAAAAATAATTCAATATTATTTGCTGAATAAAAAGAATTTAGGACTTTGTGATCTCATTCTTCAACAAGGTGTTTAAACTGTTTGTAAACAGCTTATATTAATTTAAGCTAAATTAACAGTGTTTTTCCTTTAACAAACAAGTCGTAAATAGAGGGAGAAAGGACTACTTGTGGAAGAGAGAATAGATACAGAGAGGTGGGGCATGAAATTACTTGAATGCATCAGGATATTCAAGAGGTAAAAGGAGACGCTCCCAGGTGTTAAAGCTGCAGACTGATTTTTACACTAACTGGTCAGGTAAGGGAAGAATGAACTCGAAAAAGGAAGAAAAATTTCCATGAGTTCATGAAACGAATAATTAGTCAAAATTCAGTCTTGCAGTACCGAGGGCCTCCCTGTGGAGTCTCTTCCACTATTTTCGATTCCTTGCTGACATTTAATAATAAACATTTTTACTAATGGACACTCTAAAACCTACTTGATTAAGCAATAGATGTTCATATCATCACATTTCTAGTTATTAATGGAGATAATTGCACTTCTATTCTTCACTGTCTGTACTGTCACAGATTATCCTTACCTTCCCTAATTGAGAAAAAAGACAGGTACACATCTGTGAATGGTACAGGAAATGAAGGAAATGAGAAACTGCACGTTGCTCTAGGCTGTCAGTTTAGACTTTAAGCAACTCACTTCATGTAGAACAGAACCAATTTGCGTGACACCTAAATGTCAAGAATCTTAGATTCTGAAACCTAACCCACGGAGAAAGTATGAAGACTGAAGGAAATTTAACACACTGGGGTAAATGGGTGGCTCAGTTGGTTAAGTGTCCAGCCCTTGGTCTTGGCTAAGGTCGTGGTCTCAGGGCTGTAGGACCAAGCCACACTCTGGGCTCCACGCTCAGCAGGAAGTCTGCTTGGGATTTTCTCCCTCTCCTTCGGCCTCTCCCCTCCATGTGCTCGCAGATGTGTGCTCTTCCTCTCTCTCTCTCTCTAATAAATAAATAAATATTAAAAAAAAATTTTACATGCTAAGTATAATTTCTCGGTTTTAAATTCAAAGTATGATTTATTTTATCACTTTACCACTCTCTGGCTTAACAAAAATCAGATGATCAATTTTTAAGTTTATATGCACGTATAGATAGAAGATTTGATCCTCATTTCAGTGAAAATCGTAACAAATCTAAAAGCTATGGAATGTTTTCTTTAATGAAGTTATTTTCTCTTTTAAGTATAAAATGACCCCAAGTAACAACCTCAATACATATATGTTAGTATTTCTTTTGTGATTAGGCTGTAATAGGTTTATCAGTTTAAAAATATTTATTGTGCAGTTTGCAGAATATTGAAAATTAAAATGACTACATAAAATTCTAAGCATCTAAATAGGGTGGTAGAATGTTTCAATTGGCAAAAATATCTCATAATTGTGTTTTCTTCACCTGTATCTTTATAATAAAAATAGCTGTTTACTAACTACTTACCATGTGCCACATACTGTGCTGAGGCTTTTTTTTTTTTTTTAAGATTTTATTTATTTATTTGACAGACAGAGATCACAAGCAGGCAGAGAAGCAGGCAGAGAGAGAGGAGGAAGCAGGCTCCTGATGGGGGCTCGATCCCAGGACCCTGGGACCATGACCTGAGCCGAAGGCAGAGGCTTTAACCCCCTTAGCCACCCAGGTGCCCCTGTGTTGAGGCTCTTTTTAAATTACCTATATTATAACAATGCTAAGAGGTAGATATTAATATACCCATTTTAGGAATGAAGAATTTAGGCTCAGAGAGGTTAAGCAACATGCACAATGGCACACAGCTCTAAAGTGGGGGAAACAGGATTTGAACTCTGGCCCCAAACCAACCTCTTAACCATCTTATTCCAAATTCTGCCTTTCTTTTTCAGTTGCTTCTTCCCTCCTTTTCTTCTGTCTACAAGAGCAGTCAAATCTTTGTCATTTTCATGTTATTTTTCAGGAACTTTCATATTAAGGGTAGGAAGAAGCCTAATTAATTTATGTCAGCTCTCTTTATTCCATATTTATTTGCTCTTCAAACATGGCCACTTTGTTTTTACACCTTCCACTTCACTGGAAACTGTTTTCACTAAGGTTGCCAATAGGCTTTAAATCGCCCAGTCCAATGGAGATGTCTCAGTTCTTGTCTTAGGGGACTGCTGTTTATCATTTTATCATTCTAGAAGCTTTTGGTCTTTGGTTTCTAACATCCTATTCTATTGGCCTCCACCTTTGCCCCCATTCTCTTCCTTTTTGATTTTTCTCATCGTCTTCATTATCTCTAGCAAATGTTCAAATGCCCAAGCGGTTCAATCCCTGGCCCACTGTTCAAATGGGTCAAAGGATCTCTGTGTGATCACAGCCATTTTTACATAGTCAAATACTGCTTCTTCTCAGTGTCAGACAGTCCACAGGCACCCCATGTGACTTAACAGTTCCCCCCCACCCCGTATTCTCCACTTCAATCAGTGGTTTTACCACACACCAAGTCACCCTGGTAAAACCCTGAAATTTTCCTTGATTGTTTACCCTCCATATTCCAATCAATCACCACGACGTTCTGTGAATTTTACCTTCTAAATATTTCTACAGTACATTCCTCCTCCTCCATTCTCATCCCTCCCATTCTGGTTTGAGTCCTCATGTCCCTTGACTTCTGCCATGGCCTCCTAAACAATGTCCCTGTCTCCAACACAGTTCCCCTAAAATTTATCCTCCATACAGACATATCTAAAGTGAAAATCTAACCACCTGTCCCCTCAGGCACTTCCAATAAGATAAAGGAGCATCTGGGACCTCACTAAGCTCTTCATGACCTGATTGCTGCTTACACCTTGGCTGCATCTCTTAAAATTTCCTGTCTGAAGTTTTACAGTGCCCCAAATCGGACTGCTGATCGTGTCTAAACGCTATCCCACCCCATGCCATCTTGGTCCTTATTTCCTTCGCCTGGCTAATACCTATCCAGTGTGTATGGCTTAGCTCAGATATCTCCTCTAGAAAGTATTCCCGTACCCGAGTTTAATGCCACTTCTCTATGATGCCCAAGTGTACTATACATATTGCTGTCATCGCAATTTTAACATTTTGTTTCTGGATCTGTCTCCTTGGCTCAACAGTGAGCTCCAGGGACTCAGGACAGATTTTTGCTCAATTAGTCTCCTTAAACTGGGGAATAACTAAATGATTAAATGAATAAATGAATGAATGAATGAATGAATGGGTTCAACGGATCATTTGTCACTCATGTGACTTTCAACTAATTATTTAAGCTATTTGGGCCTGAGTGTCCTCATCCATACATGGGCTTACTAATTCTAGCTCATTTTGTGATTGGGAGAATAAAATAATGGATTTTAAATAGCATATGCAAAATGTAAAGTATGCTATTGGGCATTTGTAAGGCAAGTCAGTCTGCATAGGCAATAGCATGACAAATAAGGCTGTTTTTACTAAAATTTGCCTCCTAGTTCCTTCTTTTACATCTCCAACCCACATTCTGAGTTTATGGTTTCATGACAGTTCCTTTAGATCTACGCCACTTAGGACCCATGTAAATTCACCATAACTAGTAAACTAGCTTAGAAGAAAAATAATTTCAAATTGCTATTTATTACTTACTACCTTTCAGAAATTGATTAATACCAAATTTATGGGGGAAAATACAGCTCATTTCAAGGCAGCATATTTAAATATTTGGAAGTGTTAATTCATTTCTGTGTTATTAGTTATTTTGGATATTTTGCACATGATTCAGCTAAGTGGCATATCTCACTGGAAGAAAGATCTTTGGGATCTTTTACGTCAAATAAACAAGTACTGTTGAATATTCCATAGCAAGTGGTCCATTGCAAATTTGTGATGTAGGTAATTTGCAGTTTCCCTCCTTTCATCCAGAACTTGTATTAATTTTCTGGGCCTTATCCTACCACAAAGCTCTACATAGTCAGAGTAGAGGGGGCTGGCCTCACCATATTCTTTATCTTTTCTGTAGAGAATCCAGCAGTTCTCTAGGCCATCGCCACAATCAGTGCCAACTTGCTACCTTCGAAAGAAGTCCCCAGCATAGGGGCACAGGAGTTTACCTCTTGTGGTTGGCATCTTTTTGTGAGGCAGTTTATTGAGCTAAAGATCTCCCCAAGAGTTGTTGAGTTCTGAAAGATCACCTCTGTCCCACTAAGAAAGAGTGTTCTCTAATAGATACTACTGATACTATATATGCAAGATACACTACTAATACACTACTAATCATTCTCGTAATTCTTGGGTGTTTGATAATATGAACATTTTAGTAACTGAACAGGCATGTAAATTATATGTATTTTTGAATAACTTTCCATGTGCATATACAAAAGCACATTTGTAGTTCTCTAACTTAAAATGAAATAATAATTATGATATGCAAAACTACATTGTATTACAGTGGAAACTGTGTTTCAAACATTATCTACCTGTCCATACAATATTACCCAAAATATAAAGATCTAGAAATACTGGAATAATAGTGTCTCAAAGTACAACTTCTTCTTATAATTCCAAAGAAAACCTGTTATTACTGCCTTAAGAAAAAGGAATTACTTACCATCACTTTGACTAATAGTAAATCTGCCAAAATTATTTACCTGTGTACAGTTGGGGGTAACTCCCATTCCTACTCCCAAAGGGATAGACTTTAATGACATTTTTATTTTTCTCTTTTATTTATTTGTTTTTAAGTTTTATTTATTTATTTATTTATTTATTTATTTTAGTGATCTCTGTACCCGACAAGGGGCTTGAACTCATGACTCCAAAATCAAGAGTCCCACGTTCTTCTGACTGAGCCAGCCAGGTGCTCCTTGCTACACTTTTAGAAATTATTTAATTGCTATGAGAGTGTTTCTTTCCCAGGAAATGAGAGGGATGGAGGTGGAGGGAGTGAGGAAAGAGCTCATGAAGTGGGAAATCCCACACACAGTACAAATTGTTAAGAAAAGAAAATATTTTCTGTGATAGCTAATTTGACTTAACTATAATGATCTTCTTGGGTGATAACTACTAAAATGTCCTTGGTAAGCCCTAAGATGGACAAAATTAGTTGAGATTTTCTTTTGAACAAACACCAGGAAATTATATCCATGAAAAACAAAATGGTGGGAAAAAAAATTTCGTGCTTACTTTCTGTTCCTTTTCCGGGCTCGGCTGTAGGCTTCTAAACCTTCTGTTAGTGTCTTCAACTTCTCGGGCTCCACCTGAGTGAAGGCATGAAGACCAAACCATATTACCCAGACCTGCAATTGTTAACAGCATTTTTACTTTCCTGCTGGGGGATGGGAGGCTTAACTTTCACTGCCCTGTCAAATGTCCTGTCCTTGCTCAGGCAGAGGTTGACTGTGTGGCTCCAGGCTGTAACATCAATGGAAATGAAAGATAGTCTGACTTTTCTACTGTCAGCATTTTGAAAATAACATTTTAAGAACAAAATCTGGACTTTAAATAACCTTCAATTCACAAAATCATAAATCAGAGATCCCTGCTTTGCTTTCTCTACTGCCTGATACTCAGTAACTGCAAATTTGTACTGTGTCAGGGGAGGACAAGAGCAGTGGTTAGTGAAGGAGGTGGGCTTTGGAGCCAGTAGGTGGAAGTTTGAATCTGACCTGCTCACTTTCTAGCATGAATGAAACACTCAAATGTTCTGGGCCTCAGTTTCCTCCTCTTTAAAATGAGGGCAGTAATACCTACCTTCCGGCTAGAATTGCTGGGATAATCAAAATGCAGCAAATCAGGTTGAACACAGCTAAGCAGAGAGTCACTATTATTACCTAGTAGTATTAGGCTCTGCACAGGCCACAAAATGAGTGGGAAGTAGGCTACCATAGTCCTTCCAGTCAAGGGAAGAGGGTGTGGCTACAACTTAAGGGTGCATCCATTCCCTTCTCGCTTTAACACTGCCAAGAATCTTGCTGCTTCATCACCCTGTGGCCACCAAATGGTGATGGGGCACTGGTAGGGGTGGGGAGGTGCAGCCTTTGCCACTTTCCCCCAATAATCTCTCTCATGGTTCTTGAAGCCACCCCTCCAAGATAAACAATTAATAAATAGGAAAATTTGAATATGACTTGTGAGTAAAAACACCTTTAGAAGAACATTGCTAAAAAAAAAAAAAAGAAAGAAATTGCTATTTTTATTGATCTTAAAAAAAAAACCCAAATTAAGTAAAAACAGTGTTGCTTGCTGTGTAAACACAGCTTCAAGGCAGGTCTCCCAGCCATTGCTTAACCCAGTTTTTTTCCCCAACCTATGCTTCTTTTATATATAAATTTGAGAGGTTGCCCAAATCCCTCATGGTTAAGAAAATAAATACTA
This sequence comes from Lontra canadensis, assembly GCF_010015895.1. NCBI lineage: Eukaryota > Metazoa > Chordata > Mammalia > Carnivora > Mustelidae > Lontra > Lontra canadensis. The sequence continues at coordinate 11,834,035 of NW_022631005.1, forward strand.
AGAAGCAAAGAAATTATTCTTTTCTCTTGAAATCTCCCTAACTCATGAATATCATTTATAAATAATTTTTCTTTGACCCCTTCAAATTGAGTACCCAGTAGTGAGTAACAAAGTGTTTCCTTTATCAAGTTTGAAAACAGGCATTTCTAAATATTCAATGAGAAAAACAATAGAATAATGAAAACATATTCCTTTTCATGACTTTTGTATTTTGTCCTGAAGGATGCAAATATCTAATATACAGTTCACTGGGGATACCTAATTTCTCGTGTGCTAGAACAAGAGACAATTTTGTTCTAATAACACTTCATGGAAGTCATGAAGAAAAGCGTCTTGCTGAAATAATTGGAAAATCTTAAGTAAGATGAATATATCCATGTGTTGTTTAAAAAAAAAAAATGGTGCCCAGATACATTCTCACATTTCATGTTAGAAAAGAGGTTTCATCTTATATTCATTCACATGAAGAGAAAATGAAAGATATTTCACACATTATATTTATGTAATCTATGGCTAATTCCACTTATATTTAAATGATTCTCCCATCCTTGGCAGTAGGAAGGAAGCTCTCTTGTAACATAAACTTATAGGAGATACAAACTAGTGTAGTGAAAGGTCTCAGAAGGGATTGATATAAGCAACAGAAAGAGTCATAGTGAAACAAAGCAAGACCAATATAAAGACTTACCTCACTGGTCTTAATTCTTAAAAACTATGTTAGGTAAAACTATTTTTTTAATCTTCAATTTTTATTTTTAATTAAGGAATAAAGGGCAATAAAAACATTTCTTAAAAAAATTACTTGTGCATTTATTATGGAAAAAGCACTCTTTTATCCTTTAGTATGATAATAGTGCAAACTAGTATTATTTTTGTTATTTTACAGATGGGAGTCAGTGAATTTAAGTAACATGGCCAGCACTGAAACTCAAGTCTGACTCCAAAGTGCTCAACCTCTCCACCACACCAACTACAATATACATTGAAGTATATAATCATTTTACACACACACACACACACACACACACACACACACTAAAAAAAAATTAGGTCAAATTATTTTAAAACAAATTAGATATTTACAGAAATTTAGATAATATATGCCCAAAATTATCTTTAAAAATTTTTTATGCTTGGATAATTTTCTGCTGATTTTTCTGAACTAATTCTCTACTGCGATTTTTTTTTTCATTTAAATTGACTCTAAGTCTGTAAGGTACTCTATAATGAACTATATTATTTATAAAGGAGTCAATGACCTTGAAAAAGAAAGCAATGATGGTGCTTTCTGAAACTAAATACAGATAAGATACACATCACAGTTTATTTCTGATATGATAAGATCATACATATCCAGAGATAAATGTTTAGCTTGTTTTGTTTCAGAATTTTACTATGCTCCTGAATTGTGAAATATATGAAGAGCATATGTTTTTTATAGGGAATTATTCATACACTTACGCAATATTCAAGAAACTCTTTAAGGATACTCCTGCCCCCTAAGATGGTATTAGAGAAGAACAAAATAAATTCAATTTCTAGTCAAACAGAAATCATATTTAATGATTTAATGAATACTCCATCATAAATTACTTAGCTAACTTATAAATGAAGAAAGTACTGAGAAATCAAATACAGCAGTGTAACATTTAAGAGGATAAACACACAAATATTTCTATAAACCTTACACCGAAGGAGCAAGTAATTTAAAACACTTAATACTTTGATCTGTAATTATAACCTTATATTCCTGTACATTCAGAAGCCAGGACTTCCATAAATTACTTAACTCCTATCTTGGTGAGAAATCATGGGAGGACTTTATAATGTACCTTTTCTCATATAATGCTCGCTCTAATAATGATGATGCTAATAGTAATGACCAACATGGTCATGTGTCTCTGCACATATGTCATTTAAGGATTAGAAAAAATTGCCAGAATTTATATGTATTTGTAGTTCACATATTATCTCATGTACAAATATACACACATATTGAATATTTTTTTGACTTCTAAAACCCTCTTGCACTCATTCACATTCTTTAGGTACCACAATTCTTCAACACAAATAGTCCTATGGCCTGTTCAGTAGGGTTAGAAACATACCCAGAAACGTACCAATATGCTCCTATAGGGTGGAAGTTTAAGAATTTTCTGAAAAAGTCTGAATCTCTGGTTGCTTATTTTATTCACAAGGCACATATTAAAATTTGGTAATTTAGTTAAGTTCGATCTGGGGTCAACACAGTAGCATGTAGTCTATCTTAGAAGTAACTTAAATCTATGACAAAGGGAGACACAAAGCTTTCAGAGAACCAAGCCAACCCTCTGACAGTGAGGGAGAGTATGTATTAGGAGATCCTGGATCAAAGATCCTAGGTCACTTTTGAATAGAGTCCATTAAGTAAAGATGATGTAAAAGTTTCCTGCAGGCTTTAAACCTGATAACAGATTGAATTTCTGTGTGACTTACTTGACTGCTACTTGGTTGTGAGGCAAAGCTGTCACACAAAGGTCAAAGGACAGAGTACAAGTCACATCCCAGGTTTCATAAGAGAGGCAGGACAGCTGGCACGACAGCTGAACTCGAGCCGCCTTTTCTTTTTTACGTCTTTTTTCATGTCATCAGCTCCTGTTGTTGGGGAAATGGTACTGTGCAAAGAGTACTAAGCTTAGAGTTAGGAGACCAGGGATGGGGCCTGGCTTAACTGCTGTCACTGCTCACTGTGTCTTTAGGAACGCTACTTCGCTGAGCTTCAGCTCCCTCAGCTGTAAAATAGGGATGGTTGTGCACATCTTCACGGGTCCCTGAGAGAGTCTAGAAAGACAATGAAGTGCTTTCTAAACACCAAAGCACTCTTTACCAAAGGGTCATCAGTGGCATGTGAAACAAGGACATACCTCTAAACACTTTTAATATTTATATAGCCATACCAGTTTATATTAGAAAAACACAAAAAAATTATACCTATAATTTCGTATGTATTATATCTTAGAGTAAGACTGAAAGTTACTTGAAAGTGGCTCGAACAATGCCTAGTTCATAATATGAGTCCAAAAAGTCTTTGTTGATTAAATAAATAAGTAAATAAATAAGTAAATGAATCTTAATAAAATTTTAAACTAAGTAATAGTAAAGGGAACATGCAATGTTATTTTTGGGTTTATTTTTGTGGGGAGGGGCAGAGGGAGAGGGAGAAAGAGAATCTTAAGCAGACTTCATGCCCAGGGGGAACCCGACACAGGGCTCAATTTCACCACCCTGAGATCATGACCTGAGCTGAAATTAAGAGTTGGACCCTTAACTGGCTGAATTACCCAGGAGCCCCTAAAGGAACACTGCATACATTTTTCCTTTTTTTTTACAGAGAGGTGGGGGTGGAGGGGGGAGGCAGGGAGCAGGTAACTTTAGCTGAAGCCTGGGAAATACAGCCCTGAAGCAATAAGCAAATATGAAACATTTATTAGGTTCATTATTGTCAAACATTAATTAACATTAATTAAACAGTAAATATTTTAAAAAATCTTCCACCTGAAAAAGTCCTGCTAACTTAAGGGCAATATTGCAATATTTTTAAAATATTGATTTACCTGTGACAGTAAAGGATGAACCTAATTTTCTATCAGTAGTACTCATGGAAAAATTCCTAAAGTGGATCCCATTTTTTTTCAAATGAACTTACCAAATACACATTAATGATTTGTCTGTGGCATTATCTGAGGCTTTGTGTACGTGCGTGCTTGTGTGTGTGTGTGTGTGTGTGTGTGCGCGCTTCCTTTCCTCTTTACTTGGGAAGCAGGGTTTTAAGTAATAGGAAAGTAGACTACAGGACTAGAGTAAATCTCTTCTAAATGTACAACAGAGTTCATATAGATCCACCACCCATACATGCAATTAAATGTTTTGGGCAAGCTCCTATTTTTAAAGCAACACTGTTTAAATGTTCGTGTCGGAAGCATGTACCTGCCTCAGACCAAACTCCATTTGCTACTGTCCTTTTGAAAACTGTACCAACCAGCTCAAGAACTCCGTGTAGGTCTCCCTTGTCTGTAACTGGAGATAAGCCTCCTTTTCCTTTATCCTTGTTCAGGGGGAAAAGGTTACAATATCCCACAGTTCACTTCAGGGACATGCACCATCTTACCTAAGCTTTTACTCTGTTTGGTCGTTTTGCTAATATTCACATTTTTGGTCTTACCCAGTTCTTCATTGTTACTATCTTCCAAATTTTCATCAGGCACTGACTTCATCAGCCTGGCTTTTATCATGCACATTACTTCTCAATATCTTCCTCCCTTTTCAGGGCGATCCTGTTGCTACAGAGCATTGATCGCCCCTGCCATCCCACCAGCCACAAGGCAGCCCAGATACTGTGGTTGGTGATCAGGTGTAGAGACAAGGATTCATTCCCAACAGCAGTTAAGGAGATATATAAGGCAGGGGCAATACACAAAGCACACTTTCAATGGAGAATTATAGTACCAAAGAATACAAACAGCTAATGCTGATAATCAAGCACAGAAAGAATGTTCTTCAAAGTAGAATGTTTAAACATCAAAAGAGAGCTCAAACTTCAGTTATACATCCCTATCCGATGGTCAGCTGTCTTTGGTTATGTTTCACACTGTCAAAACGTGTGTGTGTGTGTGTGTGTGTGTGACACTCACCTGACATATAGAAAGTGGACTGTCCCAAAATAAGTTTGGTTATGAGTTTTAAAAATGATGAGTTTTGTCTCATATGAATGACTGACTATTCGGAGAAATATTTTTATCTCTACCTGCCAAATATAACTGCGTGAAGAAAGGCAAAGTGTTATTCTAAAGAGAGAGCACCCTGCCCATTCCTTTTAAAAACACGTCTTCAGGGGCGCCTGGGTGGCTCAGTGGGTTAAGCCTCTGCCTTCTGCTCAGATCATGATTCCAGGGACCTGGGATTGAGCCCCGTATCGGGCTCTCTGCTTGGAAGGGAGCCTGCTTCCTCCCTCTCTCTGACTGCCTCTCTTCCTACTTGTGATCTCTGTCTGTCAAATAAATAAATAAAATCTTAAAAAACAAACAAACACACATCTTCATTTATTCACATGGTGTTGCACTGAAATGTACAACTTTTCTGGGTAATCAGAGGTCTCTACCTGTCCAGCAACAACCAGCATTTCCCTGAAGAGAAACATTGTGGTGCCAGCCTAGATATAAGTCCTTTCCTAAATTTGGCTCAAGTTAGAATACACATTTTATATAAGAGCAATGAAATATGAAGACCTATGGGAAATGTTCAAAAAGATTAAAAATTATGTACTAAAAAAGAATTTTATTTTTTGATTATCACTTGAGTGTCAATACTCTTAGGCTAATTAATGTAAGATCAGAGAGGGCAGATGATAATTACAAAATATATTTTAGAAAACAGGGGCACTTTTCCTATTTTTAACTAATTACTGAAACAAGTACATAAAGATAACCATTTTCCTCCACAGTTGCAATGGCTTAAAATGTTTGCATGTTGGGGTGCCTGGGTGCCTAAGTCAGTTAAGCGGCCACTCTTGATTTCAGCTCAGGTGTCCTGTGATTGAGCTCCCCATCAGGCTCTGCACTCAGCAGGGAGTCTGTTGGAGACTCTCTCTTCCTCTGACCCTCCTTCCTGTGTGCGTGATCTCTCTCTAAAATAAATAATCTTTAAAAAAATGTTTGCACTTTATGGTGGATAGGTGTAATGCCAGCGGAAGCCATTTCCCTTTCCAAGAATTCCCTAATACTGTGCCAAGAACTGGCAGTGCATTTCTCTGGCTGCGATGATGTACTGGAACACAGCACTGAGGTCTTATTCTTGGCCACTGAACCTTAACTATAAAGGATTCATGGTTCAGAGAGAAACTTGCCTCATTTATTTAGAAAAAATATAAATATCTTTCAGACCATCCTTCATTACAAAGTGATAACCAAAGGAAGGAATGTGTTAGAGAGTAAGGAGATACTACTTTTGGAACAGTATAATACCAGACACATAATATTCTTTGGTGTTTCACATAGCTTCAATATTGGGACAGTAGTCTATAGGGGAGATTAGCCCAACTTTCCATGGACTGTTAAACAAATAAACATCTCTACTCATTAATATTGTTGTATGTGTGGGGGTGGGGGTGGGGTAGGAAAGTAAAGGAAGAAAGTCTGTGTTGGTATTTTTTAGAAACCTTGTTGGGAGAGGGAGTTTCAGGCTCACTGAACAAAGTGCTTGAAAACGCTTCCAAGTAGAACTCCTACTTGAAATGAACAGCTAATAATAAGTTATAATCAGATATGCCAATCTGTATGCAATGTGCTGAACTACATTAAAAAATGGTTATAAACTATTTCATTCATTAAATATATTCATTATAATCCTCTCACCCTCTACCTGTTTAGTAAATCCTTTAATCATGGGTAATGCCTAGGTAAACAATAACTAAACCTAAATCACCATGGTTCCGGAGTGGTGACACCCAAATTAATAAGGTTGTCTAACAAAAAGAACAGGGGCAAGGAGGTTAATTTTTACTGAGACTCTTTTGTGTGCTGGATAATCTATTTGTGGTATCTCATTTAACTCTTAAAACATCTTCTGAGTAGGAACTGATATTCCATTCCCACTTGAGAGGTGAAGAGATGGCAGCTCAGGGAGATTAATACACCTACCCAGCAGCATTTAGGGAACAGAGAGAGCTGGGATTAAGCTCATGTGAGAATGTCCAAAGTTCGTGCCTCTTTCTGCGTTCTCTCTAGTTCTCTGAAGACTATGTTCATATGGTGTTTGATGTTTTGAAATAAAACCTCTTAGGAAGCAATCACCAAAAGTGCAGGACAGTTCTAATGCATTATTAGTAATGCTGCTAGGCTTAATACCCCACCAAAGATGAACAATGCCTTCCTAAGATCATAACCTGACCAGGTCATTTACTATCATGACAGCCGGTTAAAGTATCAACTTAAGGACAACATGGACATCTCAGCCCCAGGCCGGTATCACTGTTCCAGTCACAGCACTGATCTGTAAGTCCAGAGGCCACCCATGCAACCTAAAAGCAAGAGAGGTGCCCAGCTTACTTTGAATCAGTAACCTGCAATCCTGTTAATTCATTACTTTTTAAAAAAATTTTGCCTGCTTCTGAGAAGAATTTGAAGTGGTTTGGTGAGAACAAAGGCTGCAATAGAAAATAAATGATAGGTTTGTGCAATGTGGGGGGTGGGGAGAGATAAGATAATAAATCTACTCTAACACTTGAGTTAACATAGATTTTATCTGGAGGGATCTGACAGAATCTTTGATTAATTTACTTTGTGGACATGGAAATAGTATGAAAAACTGAGAATCTAAGAAGGTTTTAAAATGATAATGTGTAAGAAAATTGTTTACTAAACCTTTTCTTCTGAGATACTACAAAGATAAACACTAGGGGGATGCGGTTCCATGTTCCACATTAGCAAGGTGGAATTAATTAGATTTTACTATAATAAACTCATTGATTATGAAATCTGTCTCTCTCTCGACTTTACTAAAATGTCATCCTTTGCCACAGTATATAGAAGAGACCCTAATGTACTGCTTACCTTTTTAAAAGCAGAAATCTGATTAGTAGTGCACAAGACTATATTTATGCAACATTGCTGAGGAGACTAAGGGATTCTATGTAAATAAAATTTACATCATGACCAGTTCGTTCACCAGACTGAGAGTATAAATTTTAAAAATGTTTTACTGGAAATCTTTTCAAATAGATCATGCTTTGTCTTACACAGATATTGAACAAAGTTTAATGTTTTCTTGCTGAACCAGGATTACCAAGACATCAAGCAAAGGCCATCTGGCTTGAAGTCAGACAGCCCTGTGTTTGAAATTTCACCTTTCCTGGTCTTATAAATTGAGAACACTGCTTGGCTTGCTGGGCATCATTAAATAAGGTATGAGGAAGCCCTTCCTTTGTTTTGTGAACTATAGAAGAAAAAAGAGTGCTTGTGAAATAGTACTTTGTTTCGTTTTTTTTAATGTGCAAAAGTGGGGGGGGGGTTCCTGAAAAGACCAGAGGTTTTTAAAAATGTTAAGTGCCCTAGAGCTTTTAAGGCTGTTATACCTTCCTTTTTAATGATAGATAAATATTTCATGTGTTACCATTAATATTTTATTATATGTTTTCAGTTTTGTACCTCCAAATGTGTGCTTTAAATTATTTTTTTTGAATTACTAAAAATATTCTTGGTGTATCATGATATCAAAGTTTTGATATTAAGGTTGTCAGGATGCAAAATTACAGTGTCAGATGGTGGGGGGTGAGGGGAGTATTTGAGGTGACAGAAACAATGTTATGTTCCCTGTTAAGAAATTCATTTACTGCCTCCAATAAGGAAGAAGAATCTGGATTTTAAAAAATGCTTATTAGTGTACAGTGAGTGAAAACCAGTTGATTATTTAAATGAAGCAAAATAAATGTTTCTTGGGTTCTCAGATAATGATTTTTTTTAAAAAGTGTATCTCCCTAAATATCGGTGAGTAACTCAATCCCAGGAGTTTGCAAACACAGACTAATCAGAAGATTAAGACCATTGTTTAATGTGAAATGTGTTAAAAGTACATGCCTTTATTCTCCTGAGGACATAAAAGATATTTAGACAAGGCATTTAGGACAGGAAGAATGCTTCCAGGAAAGGGAGGCCATAATCTTTTCTTTCCTTAAGCTTTTTGTAAAATGGCGCTTGGAAAGACTTGGTTTCATTTGCACAGAGATTGTGAAACAGTCAGTGTCTACCTCTTCTATTTGGAGCTGTCCATTTACATCATAAAAGTCCAGTTTTGCTGTTTCTAATTACTTTTTGAATAAACTGTCAAAAATATTTAGGTTTATCAACTTAAAGAATGTTTTGTCTGGTCTCAAAGAGATTAGAGAGTAAAATGTTTTGTGAGTAGGGGTATGGAATTCATTTTCTTATCAAACATAGAAACACTACGCCCAGAGCGTATCCTGACAAGTATATATTAGTCATCATAAGCAATGGGCTTAAGGACCTCCTGGTCATTTGGAAAAAGACAATCTTTTTATTGTGCTGACAAAAATGTTTTTGGTTTCCTGCCATTAAACCTAAGTGCCAGTGGAGGTTTGAACGGAGTTGAAATAGCTTTACATAATATACTCTTTAAGGGAATAATATATATTTATAAGAGTAATTTTTATTTCCTAAGGAGATGAAAAATTATGTTTCTTCATCATATGTGGGGAATGTGCATAAATATCTCCTCTTGGTCATATATAAATTTTTCTATCTGCTTTAAACATTCTATGTATTTCTTGCCTAGTAAGACAATTCTACCAATTGTTGGGGGGGACCCAGAAGACCCCTACTAATTTCTTCTAAATTGAATGGTGGTTTCATGCAGAAGTTTTCATTTAATTTGCATGATCAGATTGTGTTAAGTAGAACCAGACTGTGGGGTTAAACATTTCCATATGTTATAAAGGCCCAGAACATATCCTGAAAGGAGACAGCATTCTGAATATGGGGATGTTACCTGCTCTTCCAGAAACGGCTACAATTGCACCAGGTTTTACCCTCTCCTCAGCGCCATGTGTCCCATGCGAGCACATGGGGGAGATGTGGTCCCCCAGCACTTCCTGTTACCCTACCTCTGCCACACTCCTGGACTCCAAAGGCCACCAGATTTTTTCAGTCCTTACCACTTGCCTTCATCCTCTGTGTATGGAATGAAGAGTTAGGTACATGCAGGGAAGGAAGGCAGAATTAACAAAATTCTGGAAATCTGGTTCCTGGGTTAGAGGCCCTTGTGGGATCTACAAATGCTTCGCAACTCACCCCTTGATATGACATTTTGGTGACTATAACCATCCCCTCTTCATTTTATGCTCCAGAAGTTTGTGAGACCTCAATGAGTCATGAAGAATCCTAATTTCAAATCCAAAGAATCCAAAGTGATGACAACAAAAAATAACAATTGATATCTGAACAAAGGTTAGTATTTGACAATGGATAAAGATTGGTATACCTTCCCTTCCTCGGGGCTTTGTTGACATGAATTGTGAACGTCGTCTTCTCTTACTAATTTTCCAGGCCAAGAAGTAAGTCCTTTGATTTGGCCCCAGACCAAGTCGCCAACGTTGAACGTCCTTGGCCTATAATGTATCAACTCATTTGAAGAAGGGGAATCTGGATTCCTTAGGTCATCTTCACTACTAATGCTTTTAGCGTCTGAAGGGCTAGGCACACACCCATTAATGCTTTTGGCATTAAAGTCTCCATTGTAATGGATGTAGTCTTTGACTAGAGAACTTTCCAAACTATTTGAGGAGCTTGGAGACTGCTCCTCTAGGACCAGTTCTTGCCTTGTGGTGCTCAGCAGCTCACCAAAGCCCCGACTCTGTCGAGGTCTGTTCCCATTAATGTGTGCACATCTTTCCACAGTGTTCTCTAGTCTCTCCTTAAAACTCATCATAGTTCTTTTGTAATTATTATACCTGAAATTTTCCTCCAGAATTTTATCCCCTTGACAGTTTCTTGGTGGTAACAGTACCGGGTGCTGTTCCCCAGGCAGAAATGGCAGTGTAGAGACATTGTTGGACCTCTCATGACAAGGACTACTGTGGATATGGCCTGGATGATCTAAAAATTCCTCACACTTCCACCTGTTTTGCTCCCCTCCAGGGCTTTGCTCCCCATCCCACTGTTTTTTGGATGTGTGGCAACTTGCTGACTTGAAATATTCAAACCCATCTCCTTCATTTGAGTTTTTCCCATGGTCCAGATTCCTGGGCAGCCGAGCCCCTCTTGCATTCCTCAGCCTACCATCATGATCGACACTGCCCATGTTTCGTCCATGAATGACCGCACTGACAGCACTGGGGAGACTTAATGGGTCACCAATTGAGGCAGTGAAGGCACTCATGGCACTCAGAGCTGGAATGGGGCTGATCTGAGTTGTACTGTTGACTGCAGTGGTGATGACAACCTGCATCCCTTTGCTGGCTGCATCAACAACTGCTTTGTAAATGGCATCTACAGAAGCATCACCTTGGCCACTCACAACGAGGCCATCCTTCACCTGCTGACCAAGAGATGGGTCAATCCTCTGTTGCAGCTCACAAGATGTATCTTGGAAAGGTGGAAGTGTAGTGTTTGGATTCTCAGGAAGTGCCGTGAGCCCGGGCTGAGTACTTATTCTTTTGTTTAGGAGAGCTGCATCTTCCTGCATTCTCACCTTGAAGAAAGAGACAGGAAGCAGTGAGAGAGAGAAAAGTTTTTAAAGACCTCAACGAGAAAGACCATAAATGGCAAAACAATGAAAGGCAAACAAATGTAACAAGGAGAGAAATATAAAGAAAGGACAAGGCTCACGATGAAACAAAAGTCACTCTGCATGGAAAAGTTTGTGCCTTGATTATATCTGGGTAGGTTTCTTTGGTTGAAATCATTTCACGGGTTTTTTTTTTTTTTTTTTTTAAAGAATTCATCATCGGGGTGCTTGGGTGACTCAGACAGTTGAGCGTCAGACTCCTGGTTTCGGCTCAGGTGGTGATCTGGGGGTCTTGGGATCAAGCCCCTGGTCAGGGCTCGGCGCTTAGTGGGGAGTCTGCTTCTCTCCTTCTCCCTCTGCTGCTCCCTCTGCTCATGCACTCTCTCCTTTCTTTCTAAAATATATCTTTTTAAAAAATAAAAATAAAAGATGTATTTCTAAAATAGAGAAATAAATAATTAAATAAATAATAGAGAACTCATCATTACCAAACATTCTCTAGAAAAGTTAAAGTTGACGAGGTTGGACACAAACTGTTTTCGGGCAATGACTCCACATATTTAAGTGTCATTACAGGTTTTGCAACTTGGGAATCCAAGAGAGAACCTAGTGAGTCACCAGCACTGCTCAAATGACAAAGGGAACCAGATTCTGAAAAGGGGTTCTAACTCACTGATATTTCTACTGAAATATAACATAAGCTAAAAGAAAATTCTTTCTCTCTCTCTCTCTCTAGATACACACACACACACACACTCTTAACAATAAAATATTTCTGATACAAAACTATGTTTTTGAAGACTTTAGATAGAATAGTGATATCTACTCCTTAACCTTACCTAGCTACTGACTGGGGGACACCACCATGCTGTTAGCAGTGACAATGACTCTGTATAGAAGTGATTCTTAATTGGGAAGAGAGGAAGGGAGGGAATGCCCAGCAGGTAAGAATATCAATGCTCAGGACAGGAAGGATGAGTGCAGTTGGAAAAAGTCCCCCAAATTATTCTAATCACACCAAGCCCACCTAGAAATTGCTGCTCCAGACCTTGCTACTTTGGATTTTCCCCTCAACAATTTCTCCCTTCTTGTCTTCACATGCTTTCCCATTAAACCAGAACCAGTGATCCATCAGCCTATCAACGACTCTCTTGTTATTCTCCCCCTGTCTACACCTACCAGATAAAATCTCAATCTGGGATCAATTTAACTGCCTGCTTATCTATATCCACAGTGAGAAAGCTGAGTATCTGTCTAGGAATTTGGGGCTTTCAGCTATAACTGGGGACTTATTGTTTCCATCAATCTGACGACCCTCTAGTTGGGTAACATTCTCCTTCACAGCTCTTCGTATCTTGATCCACTTCTTCAAGCGGGCTGCTCCACCATCTCTGGCACTATTCTTAGTGTACAACCTTACTAACAGAGAAAATGGGAGTTGATAGGTTAAGAATTCTCATAGTTCTTATACTCTGCTACTCCCTACCCCCTCACAGCACATACTTGTCTGCAACTATACATGCCCCAAATCCTGCCCCGCTTCTCAGTGTAAGAGGGGTCTCTTCTGCTTTCTGAGGGTATCTTGGAAAGGTGGAAGTGTAGTGTTTGGATTTGAGCTCTGGATCCCAAGCACTCCTCAGGGATTTTGCCTCGTTTGTTATCCCTTCCCTACATTATGTTCAATCTTCTCCACTTTCTTGTTTTGTTTTGTTTTTTGGCTCTTTCCTCTAGCACACAACCATGTGCATAGCTTCCATGTTTTTTTAAATATTTTTTTTTTATTTATTTATTTGACAGACAGAGAGAGAGAGAGATCACAAGTGGGCAGAGAGGCAGGTAGAGAAAGAAGGGGAAGCAGGCTCCCTGCTGGGCAGAGAGCCCGATGTGGGGCTTGATCCCAGGACCCTGAGATCACGACCTGAGCCGAAGGCAGAGGCTTAAGCCACTGAGCCACCCAGGCGCCCCAGCTTCCATGTTTTTAAAAGTTTGCTTCAACCTACGTCTGCCTTGGGGCACCACCCTTTTACTCTTATGTTTCTCATCCTTAAGTGTTTGAAAGAGTAATCCACACTCTTTAATTCTTAACCTTTTCATCCTTCCATCCATTGCAATCTCTCCTGTGCTCTTACCACTCCACTAAAACTGAATTCTACCCATTACTGGTAATTATGTCCTAAATCTAGGGGATTCTCTTCAGGCTTTATCTACTTGCTTGAGATTCTCAGTGACATGGCTGGGCCCTTTCTCCTCCCTTCTAAATTAATTTAATACACAAGATATGTCTGAATATTTTCTCATTGTCAAAAAAGTAACCACTTTACCACTACTCCCCACCCACCCAAACCTGACTTTCCCATCCCACTCCAAGTCCATTTCCTTTCTCAGAAGAAATCATTGCTATAGTACATCCTTGCAGACACTTATGTTTAATACTTTAAGGTGTGTAGGTATATATCTGGTTTTCTTTCCTTCCTTCTTTCACATAAATGGTATAGTATTTTAGTACTATTCTATAATATTATAGTATTAAAGTTTTGCATTCTTGTGGATCTTTCCATATCAGTTATGTAAATCTACCTAAATATTTTAAACTACTAGAAAGACAGATATATTATACACATTTTTACATATACATATAAATATATAAATAGTATATTTAGCCATTTCCAGACTGATGGACAATTAAGAGGTTTCTAATTTTTGCCACCACAAATCAAGTTGTAATGAACATTCTAGCATGTGCCCTTTTGTTCACATTGGAAGATTTCTCTAAAATAGATACAAAGAGGTTGAATTTCTGTATCAAAGGATATGTATATTTAAAAACCTGATGAACTATCAAATTAACCTCCAAAAGAACTATATCAGCATACAATCAGACCAAAAATATATCTAAAAGAATCCGTTTCCCCACACCACTGTCAGCAAGGGATATCAATCAATCTGATGGACACATTAGTGTTGTAATTTGTATAACTCTGATTACTCTTTTCATATGTTCATTAATAATTTATTTTTCATTTTCTGTGAATTTTCTGTTCATATCTATTGCTCATTTTTCTAATCAATTATCTTTTTTCTTCCTGATTTGTAGGAGCTTTTTTCCTATAATGAATGTCAATTATTTGCTATTATTATGCAAGTATTTTCTGCCAGATGCCACTTGTCTTTAAGTTCATTTAGAATGCCCTTATCATACAGAGATTTTAAAGTTTTATATATTCAACGCTATCACTTCTTTTCTTTTGGACTTCTTGATTTTGTGTCTTACTGAAAGTGCCTTCTCTACCCCAAGATCATTTAAAAAATACTTCTATATTTTCTCTTTATATTTATTAAGTGTTACTCTTTCCATCTCCTTAATCTATCAGGAATGTATTCAGCTTGTAGAACTAAAAGGGAAGACTAAGTGGTTGAAGCCAGGGAGGGTGGTAAAGGCTGGGCCTGGTGAGTGAGGCTGAACCAGCAGGTGAAAAATACGGATTTCAATCATGAGAGCAATGGAAACCATGAAAGGGTTTAAGAGGATCCTATGATCAGTTTTTACTATCAGCTCTGAAAGGACCACCGAGATGCTTCAGACTAAATAAAATAACCTTCACGAAAAGACCGTAATGTTTAACAACATTCATTACCACAGTCAGTGGTGGTGAGAGAGCACATGACTTCCTTCTCCCATCTCTTCTCCCCCAACTAAGAGTTTCAACAGACCTAGATATTGTTTACTATTCGAGGAACCCAGGGAAGGAGAGTACCTGAAAGTTCTGAAACAGACAAGCCATGGGGTTACTGTTAGCCGTGCAAGGAATTGTGGGCTGTCCTTGAAATGCCTGCAGGTTCTGGTACCCCTGAAGAAGTTGCTGCTGCTGCTGCTGATTTGGAGGAAACATCTGATTGTTGTTTAACAGCGACTGCAGATGAGTCAGTTGATGGTTATTCAAAGAATTGTTTATTGAGGACATGTCACCTATAGTTTGAAAAACATAAAATGTAAGTCAATGTGACTCTTTGGAGATCCTATGCCTATCTTTGTACCTGAGGATTCCTGAAACAAAAACTGAAAACTAGACCTGACATGGTCATTCTTTTCTCTTTTTCTCCTCAATGTCTTACTAAGTGGTAAATAAAGAGGAGTTTTATTACTTAATTTTATCTTTCATAATTAGTTTTTTGATTTTATATTCTGGAGACACTACGTAGTCTTTGCTCTATCCGTTAGCCAATCTCCATATACTGAGCTTCAGAGTTGTAGAATTCCTTTAAATTATTTTTGTTGAGCACTTGAAACTAAAGGTTGAAATTAATCCTAAAATGTTTTAGTAATTATGTCTTTGAGCAAATTGTTAAAATGAATGGGTCTGAATAGGGCTTATTTACGAAATTTTGTTCTTAAGCCACAGTCATCAATAAATACCACCAAATAAAATCAGATTTGGCCTAGAAAAACACATTTTGTTTTTAAGTAAAATGTTGGTCACCTAAAATTAAAATTGTAAAGAAAGCTAACAATACAAAAGAATTCATTGTCATAATCATTAAAGTAAATGTTATACAATCAGATGGGATTAGTTAATAACTAAGTTTATATTCAGAATTCATGTTTAACTTGTTTGGAAATTACATTGAAATGATCTTGAAGACAATGTCATTGAAATTGTCTTGTAACTTGAAATATGCAAATCTGTAATGCTTTTTAAATGATTTAACTGTTGATTTCAATGGCAAATCAAACTAATAAACTATAGCAACTAGTAAACCATAAAATTAGTAAATTGGATTACAAAGGTGTCCATAAAATCTGAAGACACAATACTATTAGTTTTTATGTACTGAAGATGCCCTTTTGGCAGTATCATTTTGCCTGTTTCCAGACTTTTCAGACACCATCCCTACCCTTAATTTTAGAGTTACCTGCATGAGTCAGTTGGATATACTTGACATTATTTTCTAACCTTATTGTGATAGAATAATCTACACGAAGGATTTTGTTTTTAAGCCCCAACGTTCTAGACTCCTACTGTCTGAGGCCATCTAACAGCAGAGATTGAGGCTGTCTGTTTCCCTGAACTTGGGCAAAGTTTATCTTTGAATGTTTTTAATGCCTTGTTTCTTATTTTGCTGGATAAGCGTTTAGTTTTGTTATTTAGGGATCACCTGGAAAAAACACTTCCTCAAGCTGTTTCCATCCATAGTGCAGCTGCTCATACTAACCCTGTGATGCCACACCAAATAAAATTCAAATGAAAGTTATTTTTAAGATGGACCTGTGCTTTATTGTTTGAAAAATAAGACTCTACTTGGCTTAAGAGAATCATAGGTAGGTTAGGTTTAAGTGGCATCAGAATTAGAAGATCAGAGAAAGCAGATTAAAATGATATTTAGTACTGCTAGAATAGGGGAAAAGGAAAAAGTCATTTTCATGTTTGTATAACTATGGATGTGTGTGGGTGTTATTATATTTAGTTCCTTAAGCAAGCTGTGACATAACAAAAACATTTTTAAAAATAGTGTGACAAAATGGAGTTTTTAAAAAGGAGAAAATAGGATTAGAAAAACGTTTCTTTTTTAAAAATTTGTGAAAAAATTTAACTTACCAAGCAGACCTGTCCCCAGTAGAGGGTTAAGTAGCTGTGGCACCACAGAGTTACTGTTGAGTTTAGCTGGACCAGGTGTATTCCCAGCATTATTAGATATATTCAGCAATGTTTCTGCCATTGACACCACTGCTGTCCCACCAAGTGTTGAGACAGTCAGTGCTGCCACTGCTGATGATGTAGTGGTTGTGGTAGTGGTTGCCTGGGAGGAAGTTGCTATGGAAACCTCTGGATGATTAGCGGTGTTGGCCGATGCTGAGTTCAGGACACCTCCCAACAGCTGGGGATTCAAGGCCATTAATCCCGAGGCCCCAGTGACAGCTGGGAGGAACAGGGGGTTAAAAGTAGTGTCACTGCCTGCAAAGCTTGGTAAAGGGTTCCCCAGGGGGCTGGTTAAAAGGGTCTCAGCTCGGCTGTTCTCTGACTGATTGCTTGGCAAATGGTCTGGTGGGGCTGTCATCTGTGATAATGAGGGTAAAGGGGTATTTTGCTGTTGCAAAAGATCTGAGATGGTCATATTGAAAGATGGCAGGGGAAGCATGGCAGCTGCTTGGGCTTGGTTCTGAAGCAGGGCTGCTAAGAGCTGAAAGTGAACAGGCTGCAATACCTGCCCATCCATGTCACCGGAGAGAAAAGCTAAAGCAGTGTTTACATTCGGGTTGAGAAAACCTAAAGGGTGGAGGTTGATCTCAGACTTGCCTTCTCCTGCTGAAGGCTGGAGGATATTTAATAGATTCTGGTTTAGGAGATGCTGTTGATTCACTGGCAAAGAGATAGGTAGAGAACTGAGGAGGCTGGGGTTCAAGGGGTGTGGAAGATGGTTGTTTGAAGTGCTGTTGGATGGAAAATGAAGTGCGTGCTCCTGGCCAACATAAGGAAAATCACTCCCAATAGGCAGCTGACTCTGCAGTGGGTTTCCAGCTGCGGTGGTAACTATGACGCCATCTTGAAGAACAGATGTTGTCTTTGTAATGGCGGGGTGGTTGGTGCCAGCTATGGCTATGGAGGATGATGGTCCTGAACCGCCTAAAATGAAGAAGGAAAAAAACCAAACCACTTATTATTTATGGATGTTAAGGAAGATGATCCCATAAAAATACATTAAGATACATTTCAATTAATTTGTTACAGGTCACCTTTGAGGGGTTAAGTCAGATTAATTGTCATCAGAGATGAGTTGGAATCTGTTAATAAAACTTAAGTTTAACTTTATACTTCCTAATCTGCTTTGAAAATACATATATTGAAGAAGTTTAGAAATACTAAAAAATATAAAGAAACAGTTCTTTCTAACTAACAAATAGCTTGTTTTTCACAAGTTGAACTAAGTGAAGAAAGAGGAATCTGTCTTGTAGCTCACTCAATTGGCTAGATAAAGGTAACAAGGCTTTATTTTTCAAAATATATTTTTTATTTAAGAAAATGTTTTTGGTCTTTATAATACTACCACTTGCTTTTAGTGGAAAAAAAAAAGAATTAGAATATGCATGAGAGTACAAAGCAGAAAAGAAAACAATACCTATGGAGATAACTATTAATATGTTAGTGTATACCTCCTCAGGCTTTGCCCACCTGTATGTTTATACATATGCAAACATATATACACATATTATATATTTTAACAAAAATGGAATTATGCTGTTTTGTAGTTTTTTTCTTTTATCAATATGTCTTGAATATCTTTCCATGTTAACTTGTGTTAACTTCTAAGCCATTTTACTACTATCATGTATCAATATTTAATCAGTTCACAGTTGTGGTTATTTGATTGTTTATGATCGAATTATAATTACTATTGTAAGCAACACTCTGATAGACATTCTTATTAACTCATCTTTGCCAATATGCTCAATTATTTTCCAAGGATAAATTCTTTAAAACGGGATTCCAGGGATAAAAGGGCTTATGTATTTTTAAAGCTTTGGATACATATTGTCAAACTGCCCTACAGCAAAGTTGATCAATACACATTCCATTTACATTTTTGTAAACAGTGTATGGCAGTGCTCATTTCTCACCGACACTGTATTTTATCATTATTTTTTAATTTTTGTCACTCTGATAGCATAAAGATACTCTATATTTAGGATTCCTTAAATCAGACCAAATGCTATCATCCAAATAGCATTCTTAATCTTGAAAGTCTTATGCTAGTGATGAAAATTCAAGGAACTTAACATTTAAAAGTATAAACTTTCAGTTGTTTAGGATTATAATCGTTTTAGCTGTTCTCAATCCAAGCTGCACAACAGGATTACTACCTGGAGAACTTCAAACAAACAAACAAACAAACAAACATAATGCCTGGGCCCTATCCCAGAGCAGTTGAAAACATCTCCTGGGGGTGCAGCCTGAGCAGTAGTATTGTTTGCAACCACCCCTGGTGATCCAGATGCACAAGAGATGGGGTGGGAGTATCACATTCTGTTGAAAAGGAAACTTCATTTTTTTTCATAAAAGGCCTTTCCTTATAGAGATGCATTATGTAATATATGCATTCAGCAAATACTGTGACAGGCTTATGCATTTAATTTTATATTAAACATGTATATGATATCAAGAACAACATCAGTGTTATTGAAACTCTAAAGTAATTCAAATACTGTACTGTGGTGCTATGCCATAAGAAACTTTATATTTGAATATGTTACCATTGAGGCCTGTCCAAATACAAATATACAGAAATGTTTCCATAGTCCTAGTAGTACCACAAATATCATTTTATATTCTTGTTTTCTTCTAACAGAGTAACACCAAAATCTTTCCTTTTTGATATATAGACATTTGTATTAATCTTTTTAACCTTGTAGTATATGGATTGATCGTATTTATTGAACCATTCTTATAAAGTTTGGCATTTACACTTTCATGTTTTCATCATTATATATAACACAGGGATGAACATCTTGCTGCATACAATACTTTGCTATCTTCGAATTTTTCCTCAGGAAAAACTGGTATGATGGCATGATTGTTGTGAGAATCAAAAACAGGTAAATGAAAGGCTTGTAATGTGTAAAATTCTCTACAAATAAAAGGAGCTATCATTGTCAGTATTATTTTTTACATTAGTAGTTGTAGTTAGTAGTGGTGATGTAGTAATAGTAGTAAGTATACATCAGTATATCCAACACACCTACAATATCTCTATATTGCACAACTTTGCAATATTTCCCAGATGTCATTGTTTTTTTAAGTTCTCAGTGTTTCATTTAAAGAATGAGATTTTTAAAAAGAGACCTCAGTTTAAAAATATATAAATATTTATAAAATATTATCGTGAAACAATGACTATGTTCACAAAGAGTAGAGTAAGAACATTTTGAAAGTTGAAGTAGGCATGTGGTATACAATTCTTTAAATGTTAATTCAGATTTGTAATAAAACAATGAACACCTTAAACATTTCATTGCTTCCGAAAGCTTGCTATTTCCATGAATAGGCAGTTTGCTTTATTTGCATTTGGAAACCATCTTTTTAAACAAGCTAATAACAACTCTTATTTATTGGTAACCACTTTCTCTGGCCTTATTTCCTATCTGTTAACCAACAATGACATATTTAAATGTACAGATCACCATTCCTCTAACCACAGTCAGAGGACCATTTTTCAAAATACTCTAGCAAGGCTTTATAGATGTAGGGTTTCCTTAGAAGTTTCTATTATTAATATTTTTGTCTTTTTTGTAAGAGAGAAGCATCCATATTTAGGATGCAAGAAAGTAGACATATGGGGACATTATTCTAAAAGCTCTCCATCTAAATATTCTTGAGCAATGACCATAAAGAAATATGGTTACTCTGTGTGTATTTTTGTATTACAAACAAGAAGCTGGTGAGCACCACAAGCTTCTTAAGGGTAATATGAAAATCAAGGCCTATTTTATATTTTCTCTAATTTTCAACAATAAACACGAATGCTCTGCTGAATAAGGGATAGAAATGGTGTTACAAAACAACAACAACAAAAAGAGCATGCTGCCCTTTTCTTGCAGGAAGTAGAGTTTAGGAAATTGATAAACACACAAATCTGTCTTTCTTTTTCCTTTCTCAAATACACACGTATTGAAGGCTTATATGAATCAGGAGATTTTAAAGCTCTGTTTATATAGCTAATGAAACTATAATGCAAGATGCTAAGAGATTAACAGGTGTATAGCAAGAGGACAGTTGTAAAACTGAAGGTGTTAGGGTAAATTAAGCAAGTGGTAACATTTGATTGGGGATTTGAGGGTGGAAAAGGAGATAGAAAGGGCTTCCAAGTAGAAATTAGGTCATTAGAAAAAAAGACAAGGAGATAATAAATGCATGGAGACATGTATTCTGAAAACAAAGAAATGTGACTGAAAATATTATATGCTGCCTTTTCACATACTCCTACCCTCCTACCATGGTTAAAACTGCTGCCTTAAACAAGCAGCACAAAAATTTAAAATCATCTTTCTAAACCATTAAAGAAAAGGATCACTTCTTATTTCCAAGACCTAACACGGATCTCTACCACATAGTTGGCATTCCAAAATTGTTGGTTGAAAGAATCCATTAAGGTCATACAATCTACATTCAACTTTCAGAAATCTGTGTGTATAGCGTATATGTATGGGAAGTAAGGGAGGGCATACCACCCATTTGTGGAAAAAGTGAAAACTGACTTTCCAGTATTGGTCCAAAGCCCGGAGATAAGGGACAGGCAAGAAGATGCGTAGCATAGGACAAGTTTCTTTAGACTTCACGTGTTCCAGGAAGTTAAAATCCCCTTACTGAAGAAAAGGTCCATCCCCAAGTACACTGAGTTCTTCAAGTCACTCAGTCATGCTTAGGGTCATCCAAAGAGGACCTTGAATTTTTATATTTGGAGCAAAATTGGAGCTTACTTATTTCTGAACCACTTAATCTTGCATAGGCACTCTCTGGCAAAACTACTTCATAGCTCTGCATAAAAACCATATGGTCTCTTGAAGCATGTGGGGAAAAATGTTTTCTTAAAGCTGAGATTTTTTTCCTAGCCAAGATGTTTAGTGCTTAAACTAATGAAAGGGACAGCTAAGTTTTTTTGTTTTCTTTTCTTTTCTTTTCTTTTTTTTTTAAACAAACTATTCACTAAACATTTAGCAGTTAAACAACTAAAAGGCAGCTGGAGCCTGGAACAAGTTAGTAAGCTGGAGAAGTCTTTTAATTGGAAAAAATGATTATTTTACACCAGCCAGCAGCACCATGAACTGGCATAATTTCTCTTTCTCATTGTCTGTTGTTTTTAATGAAGTAGGAGATGAGATTGGAAAGCCACTCAAACAAACTTCCCTGGTGTGAGATCGCGTGCCTACACACCCAATTGGAGACTGAAATAAACCAGGACAATCAGGCAACGGCAGTGGTAGCTTGTCCAGTGGGGTAAATTTCTAGATATAAACGGTACTCTGTCCCCACATGTAATTTATGATGTGTGTGTGTGTGTGTGTGTGTGTGTGTGTGTGTGTATGTGTCTGTACATACCTAAATAGCACCAGTAAATTTTTTTCTTAGGATTTTGAAAAGGATATTTTCCTACAATTACTAGTTTCATTCTTAAGGTCTTTTCCTGCTTCATTAAAAAAAAATTTGCTTTTTAAAATAAAGGTAATATCTACCATTTTAGATTTATTTCTCTTCTTTGTTACTGATATTCTTTAAGAAAAGTCGTGTTTATATTATGCTGAACACTTCTGTGGTCAGCTCTGAAGTATTAATATTGTTGTACACATTTCTGGATGTGCAGAGATGGCAAGTGAACAAATATGGTTTTTTAAAAAATGTCATTATACCAGTTTGATCTATATTTCTAATTTAGAATAAATATTACTTTATGTTAGAAAACTTTTTTCTAAGTCAATATGCCCAAATTCTAAGTTAATATGCCCCAATACTAATTTTTATCCATAAAAAATTCAAGAACTAAGAAATGAGTCATATAAAAGATATGCTTTTACCATTTGACCTTTATCATTTGCTTTGCCAAGTGTACTTTAAATGCAAACAAAGTCAATGGTAATCCTTAATAAAAATGAATGCTTGTAGAAGGAAGAGAAAACATCATGCCCTAGTGAGTCTAATAAATATAATTCACTCTTCAATCCCATGGAAATAGTAAAATCTTCTCCTCTATACTTAAAGGATTGATTTAAAAAAATAAATAGAAAGATAACTTGTATGCGAAGTATAGATCTTCCAACAAGACATTATTTTAATGGCATGGTATCTGTATGTACAAAAATACATCGATTTCTATCCTCAGGTAAATTCCTAGCATTTCTTTACCAGAAGTAGGCAGGAAGACCTAGGGACTAGTGGCTATTTTTTTCCTAAAAGGAAGGGGGGAGGGACCCCAAACCAAAGCACTCAAAGAGAAGAGGGGGAGGGGATTGATAGCAGCATCTTAGAAAATGCTCTCCACCATCAACAGGGCAAACCCTCTGGGAAGGAGGAAAACCAGTGGAAGGGATGCAGCTTGAATATTGGAATATATCTGATTCATCATCAAGATCAGTCTTGTGCTGCTAATGGAGTCAGACAAAAAAAAAAAAGAGAGAGATGTGATTTTTTTTTTTTTTTTTTTTTTTTTTGGCTACTGATCATTTCTGTTTCCCTTCTTAACACATAGAATCACTCTGAAAACTGTTAGAATAAATGCAAAAATGCTTGAGATTTTCCATTGTTTATTCAACCCAGTTTTGGATTTTCTTACAAATGCTTCCTATAATGTTTTTAAACATATGTATTTAAGGAAACAAATATTGAGAAATAAGGTTAAATCCCTTGCTTGGTGGGATATCTGCTGTCTGAATATGGGGGTAGAGTCACAGGTAAAATGCTTCAATATTCCATTCGGAAGTTCTAGCTCCTTATTTTGTTTAACGAGCAGAGCAAACTGAGTTTCTGAGTTATAAATACAGTTAACTTTGTATTCTTCCATTGGATACTACTTTGTCTGTAGTGCTAAAACAGTGCTTAGCACATACTAGGTACTCAACAAATATTTGCTGAGTTAATTATCTCAGGAATATTTTAAGACAATTTAGACCTATTTGGGTTTGCAAAACCAATTTAGCATGCTCCAATGATTATATTTTGATAAATGAAATAAAAAAATAAAAGAATACATTGTATAACTAGGGTATTATTTTGTGCAAGCTGTTATGTATGAGTGCCGGGTCATGTTCCATTAGTGGGTGATAAAATCATTTCAGTGGGTCATGACTGTTTCAGAGAAAGAAAATAGAGTAAGATAGGATAAGACAGAATGGGATCAAAAAGATCAGAGTGCATCACATATGATAAGAGTTTTTTTAAGGAAACTTGTTTTGAATTAAAAACATGCATCTAGTGGATTATAATGCAAGTTAATTTCTCACTGTAGAAGGCAGTACCAAAAGATTGAAAAACATTGCTTTAGAACCAGACCTCTGGGTTGCTCAACTGTGGGGAAGATTCTATGGAGTTGTGGTCCAGGAAGCATATCTATCAGGCTATCTATTATGAGAGGTGTCCTGTGGAGTTGCGCAGCACAAGAGTCCTGCTCTAGGGCCTCCGTGATAAATATACTCCCTTATACCTGTACGCATGGGTCTTGGACAGATACTCTGAAATTTCCTGGAGCAGCTCTCCCCTAAGAGTACCTCAGCAACTCCTTCAGACTGCTGTTGCTTAGTTCCATTTTTAATCTGTAAGAAGGTGAGTTGTTGCTTTGAATTTTCAAGAAGTATAATTCTTACAAAATAATGTTTACTCTACTCTTTGCTTGACTGGCATTAATGTATTTGATATAAGTTCCTATAAAGGACGAGCTTTACGATTTTATTTATCCAGTACTCCCTGCCTGTAGAAATGAAATGTTTTGATGATACCACAGAAATATTTTTAAGCATAATTTTAATGAGTGAAATTCTTGTAGAGTTAACACTTACTGCCTAGAGTTTGGGTACTTTTAAAGCTGCGTCAATGATTTTGGACCACTTGATTTTAGTAAATAGTAGTTTAGGCATGTCCTAGAGAACTCAAGAATTTCTAGTGACTTCATTAAGTGAGTTCAGTGTATTGCAATGGAATAAAATTCTCCCAATGTGCACACTGGGGCAATTTATTTCTTGAAAGGTACAGAATAGATCATTGAATCAGCAAACATATCACACCACTCTGGGTTCTGTTTCCACCTTTGATTATACAGACTCTGTGTCTAAAGTCAAACATATTTCAACTCCTTTTGTTCACAAGGAAACATTAAACCTGGAATATGTAAACAAAACAAGGGGTGTAACCCTGATCATAGGAAACCTTCTTAAACAGCAAGACATTGTTGTAAAAATATCTTACAGCAAAGAAGACATGGCTCATATTGCAAAAACTTAACTGAAAGAACAGACATAGATTTTTATCACACAATCAAGAATTTAATAGAGTTTTGGTATTTGGTTAAAAAACAGAGCAGAAGGCAACTCTGAACCTAGAAGCCTTGTGCATCAGATGAGGGATAAAATCTAAGTATTTAAAAATGTGGGTGGAAATACTTTTAATAGCAATTATTATTTATTCAGTCACAACCTTAAAGGAGCCTTTGCCCTTCTCCCCTCTGCATTATTCCCTGTAAGACTAAGAAATTTCTTCTACACAAACTTCTCATATCCTGAGACGGCTAACTTATACAGTATAATCCATCCTTGAGCATTTTTAATCCCATAATCTTTTTGCACCTGTAGCTTCAAAAGTAGGGAATGACAATTTCCCTTTATTTATTTATTTATTTATTATTTATTAACTTATTTTTACTGGCATGTTCTGAGAATAAATACATAGAACAAAAAACCAAGCTCATTACTTTGCAGTCTTTTATCCAAAGTGTTCTTTTGTGGTCTCTATTTCATTTTCTTATACCTACCATATTAATAGCTGTACTGAATTTCAATCAAATGTATTCTGCGCTGAAAGAAAAACACTTTCTTTTCCAAAGTTTTAAAAAAATTTATAAATATCCATGAGCATATATTTATTCATAGGTTTATTTATATTCTTGTTAGTCAATATATCTCTTTAAGAGTTAAGGCAAATCAATGTTTGAATTATTTTCTCTTCTGGTACAAATTCATGCTCTGCCTCTTCAGAGGATTCTATTTTCATGTGGTTAGAAGAGTTGATTAAATATTTTTTATTAGAAAAAATAAGAGACTATAAAAGGGGTTTAAAGTGAAAAAGCTGTACTTCATGATTATCACCATAGAGAAGGTGAGGTTTAGTTATTAAGTTGGTGAGCAAAGTCGTCTAAATATTTTTTGGTTCTTCGAACATTGTGAAAAACCACAGGCCACATGGACACTGACAGAACTCGGTCCTCGTCAGAGGCCAGGGTTCCTGGCATGTGTGGTTTTGTTCTCTGGCCAGCAAGTGGGCAGCAGGCAGGAGGCACGGGCCTGGTAAAATTTGCCAGGCAAGGGCACTTGCTTCTGGATTCCTCCCTAAACCAAATCACCACAGGACACGTGCTGGAACCATTGAAATGGTAAAACTTGGCTCTCTTCATAAACGGAAAGTTGCTTTAAATGTACACTACTGATGGATTTCAGAACATACCTGCATTCAGCAGTTTGAATGTTTGGACTGAGACTCAGGAACTTTGGGGTTTGGTTGCCAGATCCATCAGAGCTTTGCTTTACAACTTGAGGAATGTCAGCAAGTATCCTATCGGTCATTTTCTAAATCTGTTACATGGAAATATTAAACTTTACTTGTAATTTGAGGTCCAAAAAGTTAATAGAAACCTGTAAATGTTACAATGCAAAGTGTTCAGAGAGCTTTCATGGGAAGGTAATTTCAAAACACCAAATAGAATTAATAAAGCCTTGTATAGTCTTAAATTTTAGAAAGATTTTCTAAGCATTTTATATTTTTTATCTGATTTTTTCTTTTTTTTACTACCTCTGCCTCCAATTCCCATATTTGAGATGTAATACATTTTTAAGTATGTCCCATGGAATTCACATATAGGCCTTAAAAAAAATCAGTGTTTGCATTGTTTATAATAGAAAAACTCTTTAGAAGAAGTTTCTGAAAATTAATTACCAATCAAATTAAGTGTTCTCAGAGCAGGTGGTTTCTTCTCTTAATTGAAGCCTTACTGTAACAATTTTGAGCTGTTTAGGAGAGTGGGAAAAGGCACTGGATTGAGCCGGTCGCTTGAGTTCTGTCCAGGCTCCGTCACCACAGAGAAGAGCAGGACCATGTTCTTGTGGGGCCCTTTCCCCCTCACTGTGTTATCATGCTTGGAAGGGCAGAACTAGTACCTGCATAGTTGCCTCCTTCAAAGATCTACTGACATATCACTCACTAGGAAACACATTCTGATCTGATTAAAAGAAGTGATAAAATCTATTAATAAAAAGGTCACCAAATGTGATTCACAAATGAGGGCGGTTCTCTTGATAAGTTTGGGTATTTCATCTGTGTTGATACAAATATCCCAATCTCATTATACACTATGATACCAGAGTCCAGAGAGAAGGCAAAAATAACTTTTGTCTAAAAGTGCATAAAAATTTACAAACGTGGCTTTTAATATACACTGATGTGCTTTAATTCCTGACCTGGTGGGTATTTTTAAAGATTCTCCCAGTGAAAACAGCATTTTTGACTACTCAATGTTTTAGATGAAGAACTTACACAGCTTGGAAGAAAATGGATTTTAGAATCAGATAAACCTGAGTTCAA
The DNA here is from genome assembly GCF_010015895.1 of Lontra canadensis. Taxonomy (NCBI): domain Eukaryota; kingdom Metazoa; phylum Chordata; class Mammalia; order Carnivora; family Mustelidae; genus Lontra; species Lontra canadensis. The sequence goes on from NW_022631005.1 coordinate 11,861,634, forward strand.
ATCTTAACTTAGTTACGCATAGTCTCGGACAGTTATTTACGTTCTCCGATCCTCAGCTGCTCATTTCTAAAATGGGGGCAATAATACCTTATACTTTGGGAAACTACACAAATCAGAAATAATATAGGTAAATAAGCTGGCACATACTAGGTACTTGATATCTATAAGCAACATTTTAAGAATAAAATGCATTTTTCTTCTGATGTCTTAATGGTATGCTAGGAATACCTAGCTGAACTTACAGAGATAGCTGTGACTGTCATCAGCTAGCTCACTCTGCATGCCTAGCCTTGGTACTTATTTGATGGATGAATAAGTGTCAGAGTAAATAAATATTTAGGCTAAGCAATTATAATGACAGTACATTTAGCTGACACAGTTTACTGTGTATCAAAAAGAAACATGGCATTAGAGACCTCTTAAATATTCAACTCATCAAAAGAGTTACATTAATTAGTAAATCTACCCATTTTCACAACCCACTGCACATCAGATCTACGTACATTAATTAGTATTTAATTTTATTAGGTTTAATATTTTAAAAATTCTTACTGACCTAGATTTTTATCAAGTAAATGCTTTCTGTTAGCTTACACATGATTGGTCACATCCATATCATTACTAGACATTTATTTTTGTCCCATTTATCTATTTCAATGCTAACACTTTTCTAATATTAATACATTTCAACCTGTGTGTTTGACACTCCCAGCGCTGGCAATCCAGATCTGATGCTTTACAGAGGTTCATGGAACAAGAAAATACATGTCCAAGACTACATAAAATAAGTCTATAAACTTAACATTCAGAAGAAACAAAAATATAAATAAGTGTTGGTCTTTTCCATTATGGATAAATTGAAATACATCATTAATAAAATATATACACTTTGCAATATGAACTCAGACCTGAAACAAAGTAAGTTGAGGTAAGGGGTATCAATTATGTAAAGATATATAATACAAGGAGACTAACAATGTCTCATCTAAACGACTGAAGGCATGCTTAATAAATACGGTGTATCTTAAAATAGTTATGGATTTTATGTGGCTTTAATCTTCTAAAAGCGTAAGATTAAATTTTCACTTGTGTGGAATTATTTAAAAAAGAACATGAGTCATTGAAAAGTTGGAAGCCCCTTTGGAACAAGGATCCTGTTAAACACATAGAAAATAGTTTCATGAGATTCTTTAGATTAAGAATATCAAGAAGGCACTAATCATTTCGATTATCTTCTCCACCATATATTGTTTTTCACACAAGAGGATCAACGAGCAGTTCTTCAGGAAACACTGACATCCAGACATAAAACATAACACAAGTTGTGGAGGATGGCAGGTTGAAGTAGTGACACCAGGAAGGAAAACACTGGATTTTACTATCAGCAACACAGGCTTGTGGGTTCTAATGCTTTTCCAGCATGATGGTATATTACAGTCTATACATATCTACAAAATAGCTTATTAGTAAAAGCCTCAGCAATTTCCTCATCTCCAGTAGCCATCTGGTCTGCAAAGCCCACTGTTTTCATATCTGAGTAATGCTGTCTCTATCATTATCTTTTGTTTCCTCCCTGTCATTTCCTATAAACCTCTCAAATCCTTAGTGTTGGGTTTTGGGTATTCTTTCTACTCTTTTCATGGTCAGATTTTCTGATGTCTCAATGAATTCACCTCTTTAGTGCTTCTTTACTGATTTTTATAACAATTTCTGATAACTCTATTGCACAAAACACAGTTCATTCTAATGTGTCTACTTTTAAATAAATTTGTCTCCTTCATTATAGCGGATGAAGAGATAGAATAAATTTGGGTTCAAAACCTTAATGTCAACAGTAAAAATAATGGTTAACTTCTACAAGAAAACTATAAAACAATTTCAAGATCAAAAATTCTGGAAATCAGGTTTTCAAGCCTTTTTTTTATTAGAAAACTTAAATTATTACCTTTTTTTAAAGGGAGGAGCCAATATCCACTTTTGAATTTTCTCAAACAAATAATAATAAAGGATAGCAAACTAGGATAAGAGAACACATTAGAAGGCAGCTTTCTACTTCATACAACTTCTAGTTACCTTTTCCTATCCATTCACCTCTTTCTGGTCAGCAGCAAGAACAAAAAAAATCCATTTATTTTTGCCTTTTTGGGTTTTCCAAGATGAGCGTCATTTACCTGAATACAAACAAAAGCTAGGGGAAACGACTTTTGTGTTGGCATAGACCAAGTAAGTACATGTCTCACGAACCAGGAAACCCTGCCTTCTATGGCTTCTTTTGTGGTTTAGAGTCCAATGGTTATAAAACCAACTGAAAGTCAAACAAAATTCAAAATGACACAGATCGACAACAAATAACGGAAACATATGGAATCCCCTTGCTTGTTCTTTTTTTCTAATAGACAAATCCCTAGCATTCTGTAAATAAAATTATAAATACTAAAGAAATGATGACAATTTCACAACAGGGAAAGGATCATTTCTTATCATAATAAATATTTTGGTACAAATTTTAAAAAAAGTAGAAAAGTTTAGTACCTTGGGGTACTTTTTTCTAATAAAACCATACCTGCTTCAGAACTTGTTTGATTATAGCTGCTAACAATGCTGTTTGGTATCACTGGAGTGGAGGACGTTGAAATTCTTGACTGAGGTGGATTGGGATGTAATGAATTTCCTAAAGCCATGCCCGACTGACTGAGCATCCCACAGTTCCCGCTAGCCTGAATCTGATTTATTAAACCTGCAAGATGGTGGTTTGGGACTGGACTGTTACTGTGAACAAAGTTAGTGTTTGCATTGTGGCAGTGCACGGCTTCCCCTCTCAAAGGTATGGTCTGTGTCAGTGAATTCTGAAGAGCACTGGAGTTCATATTGGGATCTGTAAAATGCAGCTGGTTAGCAGAGCAAGGCAAAGCAGTATTTGAGCCCCCACAACCCGGGGTACTATTGCTACTCAAGTGAGAGCTTTGACAACTCATAGACTGTAGTAACTGAGACATTGAACTGATGGGAAAGGAACCCTGACCCTGCTTTCTTAGCAAGTCGGGTCCAGGTTTAGGAACTGCAGAACTATCCATTTGAGACTGTCTGAGCAAACTCAACACTGTGGTAGGTGGCTGTTTTCTTTTCCGCAATGAGTCTTTTTGCTGAGACATCAGCTTATCTCTTAGTGCTGCTCGACCACTTTGCCCTTCTCCTGTCGGGAGAAGCATGTTGGCAGTAGGAGGGAACATGGTGTTTAAAGTGCTATGTCCTTCAGTGTTGCCACTGCCAGCAACAGCTCCAGAATTGCTACTGCTGCTACAGTTGTTACCAGCAAGTTTGTTTTGATTTGCTAGCTGTGCTTTGGCTGCTGCTGAGAGTAAACTACTTGCTGGAAAGGAGGCAGCATTGTGCTGGTTCAAGATCTGATTTAAAGGCATTCCCAGCAAACCAGGCTGACTCTTTACAGAACCACTTCCTGCAGATGCAGTAGGAAAAGCTGCACTGCTTGGGGTATTTAGTACATTACTCATTCCAGCAATTAATGGGTTAGGGATATCCTTGTACTGATGATGTCCATCGGACTTGGTAGAAGGGCTTGATGGCATTGATGGCCTTGGGGACCCTATCGTTGACCTTGGTGACCTGGGTGGAACCTTAATACCACTACAAGTGGCCTGGGGTCCTAGAGGTGGCATCATGAAATTTCCGTGATCTGATGATGTGGAAGATGAGCGTGATCTTTGGGGCGATGCCTCAATCCTTCCAATTCCAGTCCCCATCATGTGCACTGGGGATGTCACTGGAGAAGGGGACAGGGAGGTTGAAGCTGAATGCTGAACTCTTTGTATGTGACTCCCATGATTCATATGACCAGGTTTTACGGTTGGCAAAGGGAGATTACTTGGCAAAGGAACAACAGCAGGAGGCATGCTTACATTCATCACAGGTACCTGAGAGTGGACATTTGAATGGAAACTAGTTGGATTAATGATAACAGGGTTCTGATTCACTGGTTTACTAGGAATAGGGTCAAGAATGCCAAGTGGATCTTTCTCGGATGTTAATGGCTTTTTCTGAAGAGCACAAGAAGGTGGAGGAGGGGGAGGTGGGCCTTGGGGTGGTTTGTGGTGGAACATTGCTCGTGGTATTTCCATATTAGTTGAAAAATTACACATTGGTTTTTTCATTACTGGACTCTTTGTAGTCAAGGTTGGGGAAAGAGGTATATTAGTCCTTCCAGCCATTGCACAGGATGACTGTACAGGAGAACCATGTAGCATTACCGATGGTGGAGAAAGAGGAGTCCTACTCAAGTGAATAGGACTAGAATTGGGAGCTCCATGAAAACCAGGATTACTTCTTGTGAAAACATCTGGGCTTCCTAGTGGGTCAGTCCTTGGAGAGATTGAGCCATCTCCATATATCTGGGAACCTGACGATGCTGGGCTGGGTAGGCCTCCATGGCTGCCACGGAATGGAGATTTCTGTCCGTGTTCACTGCTGCCCAATCTCTGCCGGGGGTAGACAGGGTGGAGTTCTTGTTGCTGGCTTCCAGGCAATTCTTGTACATATAGCCTTCCCATGGCATTTGATGATCCAATCATTAACTTGAAAGGATTCTTACATTCAGGCATTACAGAATTTGTAATTCCTTCATGCGACTTATTTCTTACTGATCTTGGAGTTGCTGCCCGTGAAGGTACTACTGGAGTTGCATCTGATGTGAAAGACAAACAAAAATTCTGTTAGTGGTCTCAGTTCTTTTATGTTGGCATGGGTGGAGGGAAGGAAAGGAGGAACTGAGGAAGGGAAGGCATCTGGAATAGAAATTTGCAAACAGAAGCTGTGACTCTATGCAATTAAAAAAAAAAGTTCTGGGCTCTACAGTAAACTTCGATGGAAAAAACACACATTATTCTCTCTCAGTTGACCAAAAGTTCTCAATAACTGGTCATTATGTTTGTTTACTTTTTATCAGTTAAGAAAGGATGGGGATTTGAATCAGTATATACTCATATTATCCATTCTAATATTTATAATGTGAAAAATCAAGATTGACAGCCCCTATGGAAATGGTGATGTTACTATCTTGTCGGATTTGAATTTTTTAAGAACATGGTTACAATAGAAAATTATAATCTGGGGTGCCTGAGTGGCTCAGTCATTAAGTGACTGCCTTTGGCTCAGGTCATGGTTCCAGGGTCCTGGGATCGAGTCCTGCATCAGGCTCCCCGCTCAGTGGGGAGTCTGCTTCTCCCTCTCTCACTCATCATGCTTATGTTCCCTCTCTCACTATCTCTCTCTCTGTGTCAAATAAATACAAAAAAAAAAAAAAGAAAGAAAAAGAAAATTATAATCTGTATGGCATATTTTCTTGTAATTTAAATACACTGCTTTTTTTTTTTTTAAAGATTTTATTCATTTTTTTGACAGACAGAGATCACAAGTAGGCAGAGAGGCAGGCAGAGAGAGAGAGGGAAGCAGGCTCCCTGCTGAGCAGAGAGCCCGATGCGGGACTCGATCCCAGGACCCTGAGACCATGACCTGAGCCGAAAGCAGCGGCTTAACCCACTGAGCCACCCAGGCGCACCTAAATACACTGCTTTTTAAAAATATTTAAATTCGATTAGCCAACATACAGTCCACTGGTTTTTGGTGTAGTATTTAGTGATTCATTAGTTGTGTATTGCATTGCTATTTTCACCAGAAAATTTGTTACCTTATGCATCTTTCTGTTACCTTACTAAAACTTGCTCAGGACAGCAAAGAAAACTCTTCCTTATCTCAACATTCTCACTGTGAGAGCAAAAGAGCCTTAACTTTCGTGAATTAAGTGAATGGGATTTTGAATCTTTTAAAATGGGAATGATAACAAACAACAGCTAAGTGCAGTGATAGTGCAATCATGTTTAGCTTCTTCGAGTCTGTAGCAATATTGTAACAAAATTGTAACAAATCTAGAATATTGCAATTCCTTTGCCCTTGATAAGCCATTATTGTAAAAACAGCCTTAGGTAACAACCAACTTAGGTAAAAGACTGTGATTCTTTTATTAGGACAGAATTCCTATGCAAAATTTACTCAGAATGCTAAAATCTTCACTACTGGGTTCCAACTGAGTATTCTCTTTTTATAGCAAGCATTGCTCCCTCCCTGGCTTCTTGGAATCCCTTCAGTTCTTTTGGAGATTGGACAGAATATAGGCAACAAAAGCAAGTCTGCTCATCATACAGAATTTTCATTCTATCATGTCAGAATTCTAGGTTTAAGTTTTTTAGCCCCTGAGGATGTTTAACAATTTACAAAGTTGTGCCTTCTAAAACAGATGGCAAATAAAATCAGCTTCATATGCCAATTCCCATCAACTGGTGGTGGCTGCTTAGTGAGCTATGTCAAAAGGATGTTGCGCCCTGGCTGGGCTCTGTGAGAAAATGTCAGTGAGTCCATTAAGGCACAGGTGATGAAAGTGGTACTATTTATACTATATATTGGCTACCCCAATTCTGAGGCTAGCAATATATTAGCAAGTATACTTGGGTTCACTTGGAATCAGAGGTATATTTACTTAAATGGACAATCACAGACTTAAGATAAATATAGTTCTCCTACCTGCTAGACAGTATACAGGTAAAATTATATCATTACAATTTTTTAAAAGATTTTATTTATTTATTTATTTGACAGAGAGAGAGAGAGAGAGAGAGAGAAAGATCGAGATCACAGGTAGGCAGAGAGAGAGAGAGAGAGAGAGAGAGAGAGAAGCAGGCTCCCTGCTGAGCAAAGAGCTTGATCCCAGGACCCTGAGATCATGACCTGAGCTGAAGGTAGAGGCTTAACCCACTAAGCCACCCAGGTGCCCCTCATACAATTTCTAAGACAGTGGTTCTCAACCTGAGGTATACAGAAGTCTAGGTAGGTTGCATTAAAGAAATAAGAGAATGAAGTGAATATATATTCTTCTTGGAAAAGTAGGCTTTCTGTTTCTGGCATGGTAAAGATTATTTGATAGAGTGGTTTCTGCACATAATATATGAAAAGTTGAGAACCAATGATACAAGAGAATTGCAGAAGATAAACCCAACTGAACTTATTTTCTTGTTAAAGACAGAACTTTAAAGTTTATAGTTAAAGAAGTAATATATGGAAAATATTTGGGGCATTGCACCTAGCATCTAGTGAGAGCACAGTTGTCTATATTAACATCATTAGCATTATTATGTGATGAACTGTATCCTTATTAGTAACAGAACCACTGAGTTATGTCTTTTTTTGGTTATTTCTATAATTACGTACAGTTCAATGTTTAAAAATACAGACACTGGCATTCTTATATTCAACAGAATTTAGAAAACAGCTGTGGTTTAGAAAGGATTTCTCCCATACCTGGGGAAAAATAGTTATCATCTTTAAAATGATAGGAATACTGAATAAACAAACAAAAGTCATGCTGATGTTGTGTTATACTTAGCAACTGAAGTATTACAAGAGTTGGCAAACGGAAATGCTGGGCACTCATCAAGTGCTTTCAATAGAAGACCTTTCAAAATAAGAGACAGAAACTAAATATATCCTCATATATGTAAAATGAAGAGGAGTGAAAAGTACTACTTGAGTCTCCTTAACTTTTATTTAAATACCAACCCTATAATACAGTTGAATATTAGGAAATTAAAATAAATGCTATGTCTGAAGCTAGTAAAAGGATAGCGATTAATCCAATAAAGCATATGATTTTAAAAGGGGATGGAGATATACCTCTTATACCTATACTGGTTAAAGATTTACCTTTAATTTCAATAATGAAACTTGTATGTATAGGGTATGACAAAGGACCTAGATCAAGATTCTGCTAGGGTCATTAAAAAAGTGACAAGGGAGACTTTGTAGAAAGAGGTAAAATTGATATAATGTGATATAAGAATGGTAGCAGATATATGCAAGGTAATATGCAAAACGAAAACATAGTTTTATCAAGGTGGCAAGATAATGATAAATTTCAGATAATTTATTACTATTAAATATGTCTTTAAATTGTTGCAATATCTTTGAATTTTAAAAAATGTAGCTCATTAAAAGAAAAAGAAAAATTCCCTAAAAATTTTTTTTTTTTTACATACCTTAGTGGAGAAATTTTTCTGATCATTCCTGTTAAATTTCAAAGTTTGGAATGTTATTGAAGAAGAGTTCTCTGTTAATAACTGCCAAATTTGTCTCTTCTTGCTCTCTTCACATGAGTTCTAAGTGTGACTCTAATTACCTGTATGATGTCACAACTGCTCCTTTTTGTATCTAAAGTTGGTAGTAATTTAGCCTCAACTTACCTATGCAAATTTAATCTTTCACTCAATTCAGATTAGTTTCCACATCATCTCTTAATTATGCTATACTCATACTGAATAAGAATTTTCTTATTCCCCTCAGATGTCCAAATCTTACTATTTTCCGGGGCTGGTTCAAATCTGAGGTCTACCATAAAACCTCCTCTGATCATTACAAGTTATACTCATTATTCCTATTTTTCAGAACTCTGAGAACAGAATCGCTTATTCTTCATAAACAAATGCTTTGGTGCTCAGCCATATTTTATCTTGAATTATTACTCAACTGTTAAGTTGACTGTAATATTTTGGAGGGAGCTCACATCCTAATTCACACAAAAAGTTTCTGGGTCTCAAAGTATTTTTTACATCTTAAATGTAAAAAATTATATACATATTTTTTACAGATTACAGATTAGTTAAAAGGGAAAATTTACCACAAATTACAGATTAGTTATAAAGGGAAAAGTTACCTTAACAATGGAGAAATTGGATATACATAACTTTACCAAGCACTCAAGCTTAATGTCATCAACATGGGATAAATTGATATTCTGTATCTCCTAATGATATAACATCACCCATGCAATATTCCACTAAACTGTGTTTAACCTGAGTATAAATAAATATGAAGAAATAATCAGGCAAATCCAAACTGAGGAATATCTGTAAAGTTGAATTAGATTCTTCAAAAATAGATTTTAGAAGACTGGGGAATTGGTGCAGATTAAAGAAGTATAACAGTTTAGTGCAGTTGTATGATCTTTGATTGCACCCTGGGTTTAAGAATTGAAGAAATTATTAGGACAATTAGAATTTATTAGGACCACTGAGATAATTAGATATTATTAGGACAACTACTTTCTAATCATATCCACTGTATATTATTATTATTATTTTATTTTTAAAGACCTTATTTATTTGACAGAGACAGAGACAATGAGAAAGAGAACACAAGCAGGGGGAGTTGGAGAGGGAGAAGCAGACTTCCCACTGAGCAGAGAGCCCGATACAGGGCTAGATCTGAGGACCCTGGGATTATGACCTGAATTGAAGGCAGATGCTGAACAACTGAGCCACCCAGGCAACCCTATATACTGCTTTTTAGATAGTAAGTGCTAAATTTTGAATATGATAATTAGATTGTGATTTCTATAGGTGAACATCAATGTGTGCTGACGTATTTAGGGATGAACTGTCATAATATTTGCAACTTTTGCCACAAAATGTTAATTGTCAAAGCTAAATGAAGGGTACTTGGGTGCTCAGTGAACTGTTATGTAATTTTTCTGTAGCTTTGAAATTTTTAAAAAATAAAAGCGTGTGTAGTGTGTGTGTGTGCGTGTGTGTGTGTGGTGGAGGTATGAAAAGTTCTTGATCAGGTAATTTCTCTTAGTAGGTGTTCAAGAAATAGCTACTAAGTGTCTGAAAGAATAACACTGGGGGCACCTGCATGGCTCAGTCAGTTAAGCATCTGCCTTTAGCTCAGGTCATGACCCCAGGACTCTGGGAATGAGCCCTACTTGCTGCTCAGCAGGGAGTCTGCTTCTCCCTCAGTCCCCCTCCCCGCCCCCCCCATGCGTGTGCACACATAATCTCTCTTTCAAATAAATAAATAAAATCTTAAAAAAAAAAGAATAACGCTGTTAGCTCTGGACAATATTGCTGGTTCTGTTTGAGGACTTGATACCACACATCCAAACCAACTCTAGGAGAAATGTTACATTTGTTTCCTAAAAATCAATGATACTTTTTCATTTGTTAGCTCAGCTCTGTATACTTGCATAGCATTTGTATGTGTTAATTGGTGTTTATTCTGCTCAGTTAACTCAATGATTTAAATAGGAAACCTGGGGAGATAACTTCATAGGAATTTTTCAGACTAATTTGCTATTTGTCAAAAAATGATAAAACACACAACTTTAAAAGCATTCTGTGTGTTTTAAAAAGGGGACTCAGAAAATGTTTGGCTAAGTGATTTCCAGTGATTCCTCAGGAGAGAAGATGGGGAGAAAAATTTCTAAACCTTTCACCACATTACATACTTGTTCCTCCCCCAGGACTGGTGAGCACCAGAGAAGGATGTGGGGCTTCCATGCTTTTGTGAAGTGTGGCCACTGCAATGATTTTTCTTTTATGTATGCATAGCTTTGTGACATCTTCATCTGCTTTAACATCTTCTGCAGTTCTCTGTTTCACAGCAGCTCCAGGATCAAAATTAAACACCTGGAAAAAAAAATTCTCTGTTTAGAATATGTCTGTGAAAACATTAAATTAAAAAAAATTCTCTTGTTATAAGAAAAGTTTTGCATAGATTAAACCATAAATTTGAATAAAACCAACTCAAGTTTTTAAATTTAAGAAAACAACCTTATATATAGTATAATAAATACTTCTGATAAACTCTTGTATTTTACTGACAAAGTAAATAATGAAAATAAGACAATCAAATCAAGATAAATGTATGGAAAGTTATAATACCCGATAATGTTTGCAATTTTAGATACTTCCCAATGTTATAACAGTACAAAAACAGATTACGGTACATTTAAAAACCTCTAAGAACTGACATTTCTACATGCTTACTTTTTCTTTGGCTTTATTTTATTACTGTATTAATATTACTTTTTCATGGATTTAAAACATCTATTTCTCTATTTTTTTAAAAAAAATCTTATTACTTATTGTGTATATACTTATAGGCTGTTTCAAATGCTTTTTTGGGGGTGAATGTGGTGACACAAATAAAAGGAAAAGCTGTCCATTAAACTTTAGTTCTAAGATTAGCACATAATAGATATTCAGAACACAGTGACCTGTTTCTATGCTATTCTAAAATATTTTATTATTTAAAATAACTGTATTTTTTACCTTGCAAAGGACTAAAACAGTTTTACTTTTGGCTCAGAGGGTTCAGCCTTGTGATTTTAGATATATTTGTGGCAGATTTATCAACACCAGCGCAAAAAAATCATAACGTAGATTGAATAGTTATAGTAGGGGGAAAATGCACTATTAAACAATAAGCATGTGTATAGCTCAAATAAAAAGGTGCTAAAGAGATTCTGATGAAATACTTAATATGAATATAGGTTTGTCACTTTTGAACATGACCAGGACTTAAATATTTCCTACAATTTTAAGCATTCCAGAACATATGCAAGGCATCTAATTAGATAAAGACTTTAAAGTGCATATATGATTGGAGAAGTAATATAAAAATGAAATGCCACATGAGAAAAACAAATATATGAAACACCTAAAAAAATACAGCACTGCCAATAGATCTATTGTGAAATGGTTACCTTGGGAAGAATAAGAGGACATTCCAAGCCACACTTGCATGTTCCGTCAGTAAGCAGGTATGTTTTAACCTGCTCCAAGCAAGATAACAAAGACCCACTGGGACTGTAAAAATAGTTTAAAAAAACATCAGGAAATAATTCTGACTGCACATATCATATGAAAAAAGGCATAATTTATAGTCTTACTGTCCTTTACAAGATAACATTTTCCTACTAAGGAAAAAACATTTGCTTTGTCAATATTATGTTATCTACTAAATTATAGCCTTTAACACTATCATTCTTTCTTTTAACCAAACTATTTCTCAGAAAAATAGAGATTTTCATAGAAAATTAAGTAAAAGTATTTTGAAAACCAAGAGTGCACTAAGGATGAAAAAAAAAATGCTATTTTTAAAGAAGTACAGAAGCATGCAAGAAGGACCAAGAAAACTACATGAAAGTAACCATTATTTTAAACTAGAAAATCTACCTTTAAAGCTGATTGAGGAAAGACTGAAATTTAGGAACATGTTGGAAGTCAAACCAGAAAGTGACTAAATCTATAAAAGTTGGAGCTAATAAGTTTTTCCCTTCAGTTTTGGAGTCTAGAGCTATATTGCCCCAATGTAAAAACAGAGTTTCCTTTTTTCCCCAATCCATGTTTTTCTTTGAAGATAGACAAGTGTGGCCCAACTCAAATTGTACTGAAGAACTAAACCAGACTGTCAAGTAAAGAGGAGCCATGCAGGCCTTCTGGTTGGTAATTGGGGTAGTGCTCTCAATGTTAGTACTCTGTGGGTCAAAAAGTCAGTTTAATACATGAATACCGATCAAGTTTAAGTCTACAGATTAGATACTAATTCAGATGATAGGATAAGTCTTTGATTTTTATTTACAATGAAGGTCAGTTTAAAATGGGCTATTTGTACCTTAGGACTTATACTATTAATATGTTGATTTTATAACTTAAATGCATATTATGCTTGAAAATTATCATATATTTTTCATTCAAGAATATCTTTTATTTATGACTATTCCTTCACTTTAGCCTTCTGATTAAATTTATCCAGAAATGATACTCGTCATTTTATATACAAAGCATTACTCTACTGGGGACAGACTGCCTATACAAAAACAGAGGTAATAGTTTTAGATCTATAAATAAACCAGATTTAAAATGTAATTCATTTTTATGGACAATCATATAAGTGACTTACGAATATAGAAAATTTCAATTAAAATCTTCCACATTGTTGACTCATTCATTTGTTTAGACTAACAATTTTTTTCAGATGATATATAAAAAGTAATTCCCGTATTACAGACTTGAGTTCCACCCTAGCGGTAGGGGCAACCAGATGACTTTGAAGGTCTGGTAATTTTGATAAAACAAGATTACCAATTAGTTGTCATATGAAGAATTAATGAATTTTGTGAAAAGAAACTGCCTAGCATTTTACAGTTAAAGAAAGTGTACAGACTGAATCCTAGAGGAATTTAACTGTAAAATTAAACCCAAAGACAAAAATTCCTGAATTCCATTAGAGTACTCTACTCTAGACACTTTAAAAACATTTCCTCTCAATCAGTCAGTTGAGTTCTTTCCTTCAGCTGTAGCTCTTTAATTAACTTTTGGGAGTAATAATTAATGTAAAAAATAGTTACAAGTTTTAACGGCACAGATAAAGCTCAAAAGATTGGAGGTAGGTGGGAAATTTAATGTGCAGCCTCGGTGTTACCCTCAGGCAGGAGCAGCTGGAGACTAACCTAAAAATTACAAGCAAACTGCATGTTGAGAAGGGAGCTACAGAAGGAGGACTAGCCTCCTATATATGTTTAAGTAGTAATTTAACCAGTTATATATACAAACAAATAAAAACCATGCTGACTGAATTTATTTGATGGTACTTAACCTTATCTAGTGAAGTTTGTTTCTGAAATAATTCTTAGTGTATAGATCTGAATTGGGAGAACTCACAGTACCAGTTAATGAAGTCTACTTACACTTGGAAAATCATGAATGAACAAGATGAATGACAGATTCCTAAACCTAACTTGATTTAACTTAGCTCTCAGCAATCTGAAAAGCTGATGTATCTTCCATTGGGATGAAGATGAAGTAAAAAATTTAAATTATTAAAATTTTAGACTTATTTGCTCTAAGCTGAATATATATATATATATATGTATATATATATATATATATACATATATATATATATACATATACATATACATATATATATATATATATTTGCTCCTTATAGCCTAGAATAACCACAAATATGAACAGTAACATTGATATCTTGCTATATTACAACAAAATATATTATTATTATTTTTTTAAAGATTTTATTTATTTGTCAGAGAGAGGGAGAGAAAGCGAGCACAGGTAGGCAGGCAGAGGCAGAGGGAGAAGCAGGCTCCCTGCCGAGCAAGGAGCCCAATGTGGGACTCAATCCCAGGACACTGGGATCATGACCTGAGCCGAAGGCAGCTGCTTAACCAACTGAGCCACCCAGGCGTCCCTACAACAAAATATTTTTAGCAGTTTTAAACAACACTGGCAATAGGAACACTTTGAAAAACTTATGTGTCCTTGTCCATCTTATCTACTGTGGGATGAGCCCCACATTCCCTGCTTTCTTTTCCTTTCACTCCAATTAATATAGGGCACATCTTTACCATTTCAGGAATAAAATACTTACGTGCAAAACAATTTCAATAGGTAATTAAGTTTCCCCCAAGAAACAACTTACACAAAGCAAACAAACCTGAGAGAAAATCTGAACTGACTTTTGAGTTGTTAAGCTATGAAATCATTTGTATTTATACAATAGAAAAGATCTCATTTATATAAATACATCCTTGTTCAAATACAGAATTCCACTGAAGCTGGGATACAAATAACCACACTGAAAGAAATAGCATTAATGCCGTGTAATGGGGTTACATTACATTAATTAATGTAATGATGCAATGTGATATCCTTTAAAAAGTCCTAAGTCTGCTTCTGATAGTTTTTTTTATTACACCACAAAGAAAGATTTATATTATCATAACCTTTCATATACTTCCTGATAAACTACAAAATAAGTAACTTAGGTGGTATTTGTTTAATAATAAGACTAAAACTTGGTTAAGCATTCAAGATGATAGTGTAGGAAAATCCTGAGCTCAACTCTACCATAGACATAATAAACTTACAACTACATATGGAATAGTGCTCCTTAAAGACTTAGGAACTAGATGAACAGAGAGCTTCCACAATGTGGGTCAGCACCAAGGTGTGTGGAAGTGGCAGAGATACAGTCTCAACAAGGAAAAAAACCACACCCGAGGCATGAAGTTCCACAGTCAGGAAGAATCTAAAAGTTATGGAACTCTTCCCTAAAAAATAAGAGATTTAAGCTCCACATCAGACAACCCAACCCTTGGATATTGCACAGGAGGGACAAGTCCCCAAAATAGCTGGCTTTGAAAACCAACAGAAAATACGTCCAGAAAAACTACATGATTATAGGAAACAAACCAAACCAAACTGCTCTCAAAGGGCTCATGCATAGACTCACTTGACCCAGAAACTAGAGCAAAAACACTAGATTGAACAGTGCATAGGCCACAGTGAAGATACCTACTTACCAATCTTGGAGAGTCTGCTGGAGAAGCAGGAGGCAGCAGGGCCTCTCCCCAAGGACTAAGACATTGGGGACAGTCATTTCCGCCACCTCATTCTGCCACACTGATCCAGGCACTGGTGGGCACCATTGTGGAACCCTCCTACTAGATCATTAATGCAAAGGGGGTGTGCCTTGCTCTGAGCTCTACACAACCTTGCATCTCTGCCAGGCCTTGCAGCCTACAAGACCCTAATCTTGCCCACCAGCAAGCCTGCAGCAGTTACCCTCAGGCCACAATCCAGCCAGGGCAGGGGCCAGCCCTGCCCAGCAGTACATCCATAGCAATTGTGGCCCCAAGGCAACAGAATGGTACATAATGCCCACATGAGGGATACCCCTGTAGCAGCTGACTCTGGTGGTTAGGGAGGACTGTACTTCTAGGCCTCATAGGACATCTTATATAAGGCCACTTCTTCAAGACCAGGAGAGGTTGCTGAACTGCCTAATAAATAAAAACAATCACAGAGAAGTAGGCAAAATGAGGAGACAGAGGACTATGTTCAAAAAACCAAGATAAAATCTCATAAAAAGAACTAAACAAACAGGGATAAACAATCTATCTGATAAAGAGGTCAAAGTTATGGTCAAAAACATGGCTACTGAACTGTGAGAACAATGGATGAACAACACATTTAGAACTTCAATAAAGAGATAGAAAATAAAAGAAAGTACCAATCAGAGCTGAAGAATACCATAACAGAAATGAAAAATACACTAGGGGGAATAAACAACAGATTAGAAGATACAGAAAAATGGATCAGCAATCTGAAAGACAGAGTAATGGAAATAGCCTAAATTTAATGACAAAAGAGAAAAAATTAACAACTGAGGACAGTTCAAGAAACCCCTGAAACAACATCAAGCATACTAACATTCACATTATATTTAGGGGTTGCATAAGTAGAAGAAAGAGAGAAAGTGTTGGAAAACTTATTTAAAAAATGATAGTTGAAAATGTCCTGACCTGGGAAAGGAAAGAGACATCCAGGTTCAGGAAGCACAGAGAGTCCCAAAGAAGATAAACCTACAGGTCTACACCAAAACATATAATTAAATGTCAAAAATTAAAGATAAAGAGAGAATTCCACCCCCCCCCCCAAAAAAAAGAAAAGTAATTAGTTACATGTAAGGGAATTCCCATAAGACTATCAACTGATTTTTCAGCTGAAACTTTGCAGGCCAGAAGAGAGTGGCATGATAAATTCAAAGTGCTGAAGGGAAAAAGCTCACAACCAAGGATACTTTACCCAGCACAGTTATCAATCAGAATTGATAAACAGTTTCCCAGACAAGCAAAAGCTAAAGGAATTCATCATAAGTAAATGGGCTCTACAAGAAATATTAAAGGGACTACTTTAAGTAGAAAAGAAAAGGCCATGACTAGAAATAAGAAAATATATGAAAGAAAAAAATAATCTCGCTGCTATAGGCAAATATACAGGAAAGGTAGTGGATCAACCACTCATAATGCTAGTGTGAAGATTAGAAGACAAAAGTAGTAAAATCAATGATATCTGCAATAATTAAAGGATATATAAAATAAAAAGATGTAAAACATAACATCAAAAACATAAACATGGGTAGAGGGAGAGCAAAAATGTAGTTTTTTAGAATGCTTTCAAACTTAGGTGACCACCAACTTAAAACAGATTGCTGTATGTATAGGTTGTTATACATGAACCTCATGGTAACCCCAAACCAAAAATAGATACACAAATAGAAAAAATAGATACACAAAAAATAAAGGGAAAGGAATCCAAACATAAAACTAAAGAGCATCATCAAATCACAAAGGAAGAGAGCAAGAGAAGAAAGAACAGAGAAGAACTACAAAAACAAACAGAAAACAACAAAATGGCAATAAGTACACACATATCAATAATTACTTCAAGTATAAATGGACTAAATGTTCCAATCAAAAGATACAGTGTGGCCGAAGGGATTAAAAAAACAAAAACAGAAACAAGACCCATGTGTATGCTGCCTGTAAGTGACTTAACTTCAGATCTAAGGACACACACAGACTGAAACTGAAGAAATGAAAAAAGATATTCTATGCAAAGGGAAACAAAAACAAAGCTGGGGCAGCAATATTTACATCAATAATAGACTTTATAACAAAGACTGTAATAAGAGATAAAAAAAGGAAATTATAAAATGATAAAGGGATCAATTTAACAAGAAGATATAACATTTGCAAATATCTATGTACCCAGCAGAGCAGTACCTAAATATATAAAGCAAATATTAAGAGACACAAAAGGAGAAACTGACAGCAATACTATAACAGGAGGGGGTTTTAACACCCCACTTACATCAATGGATAGATCATTCAGACAGAAAATCAATAAGGAAACACTGGCCTTAAATGACCCACTAGACCAGACTGACTTATTAGATATATACAGAACATTCCATCTCAAGAGCACATGGAGCATGGTGTCAGGGTGCGGAATAAGTCTCAATAAATTTAAGAGATTGAAATCATGCAAACCATGTTTTCCAACCACAACAGTATAAAACAAATGTAAGATCAATTACTAGAAGACAAATTGAAGAAACACAAACACATGGAGACTAACCATCATGCTACTGAACAACCAGTGGCCAATGAATAAATTAAAGAAGAAAAAAAAATTTGAAACAAATTAACACAACATTCTAAAATCTATGAGACGCCACAAAAGCAGTGTTAAGAGGGACGTTTATAGTGATACAGGCCTGCTTCAAGAAACAAGAAAAATCTCAAATAAATAATTTAATCCTATGCCTAAAGGAACTAAATAAGAACAAATAAAACCCAAAGCTAGTAGAAAAAGGAAATAAACATTAGAGTGGAAATAAATGAAATATAGATTAAAAATAAAAAAAAAATAGAAAAGATTGATGAAACTAAGAGCTGGGTCTTTGAAAAGATAAATGAAATTGAAAACATTTAGCTAGACTCATCAAGAAAAAAAGAAAAGAGAGAGGACCCAAATGAACAAAATAACAAATGAAAAAGAAGAAAAGACCCTGAATAGCCAAATCCAATCTTGAGAAAGAAAAACAAAGCTGGAGGTAATCACAATCCCCATCTCAAACTATACTACAAAGCTGCTGTAATCAAAACAATATGGTACTAGCATAAAAACAGATACACAGGTCAATGGAACAGAATAGAGAGTACAGAAATAAACCCATGGTTATATGGTCAATTAATCTACAACAAAGGAGGCAAGAGTATACAATGGGGGAAAAGATAATCTCTTCAATAAGTGTTGCTAGGAAAATTAGACAGCTACATGCAAAACAATGAAACGGGACAACTTTCTTGCACCACACAGAAAAATAAGCTCAAAATTGAAGACCTGAATGTAAGATCTGAAACCATAAAACTCTTAAAAGAAAACGTAAGCACTAAGCTCTTCAACATCAATTTTAGCAATTTTTTTTTTCAGGATTTGTCACCTCAGACAAGGACAGCAAAAATAAAAATAAACAAATGGGACTATATCAACCTAAAAATCTTTTTACACACTGAAATAAACCACCAACAAACAAAAAGACAACTTACTGAATAAGAAAAGATACTCACAAAGGGTACATCCAATAAGGGGTTAACATCTAAAATACAGAAAGAACTCAAACAACTTAATACCCAAAAAACAAACAGTGAGATTAAAAAATGTACAGATGACCTGAATGAACATTTTTCCAAAGAAGACATAGAGATGGCGAACAGGCACATCAAAAAATGCATCAATATCAGGGAAATGCAAATCAAAGTCACAATGATATATCCCCTCATAGGTATCAAAATGGCTGTCATTAAAAAGATAAGAAATAACAAGTATTGGTCAGGACGTAGAGAAAAAGGAATCCTGTACATTGGTGGTATGAAAGTAAATTGGAGTGGCAAGTTTGGAAAACAGTATGGAGCTTCCTCAAAAAATTAAAAATAGAAATACCATATATCCAGTAATTCCACTTCTAGGTATTTAACCAAAGAAAATGAAAACACTGATTCAAAAAAACATTTGTACTTCTATGTTTATCACAGCATTATTTACAATAGCCAAGATATGGAAACACCCTAGATGTTAATAGATAGAAGAATGCACAAAGGGCATATGGTACACACACACAGACACACACACAAACACACCCACTGGAATATTACTCAGTGAAAAAAAAAGTATGAGATCTTGCCATGTGTGACAACACGGATGAATGGAGTGGGTAGTACGCTAAGCAAAATATGTCAGACAGAGAAAGACAAATACTGTATGACTTTACTTATATGTGGAATCAAAAGAACCAAAATAAACGAATAAACAAAACAAAATAGAAACAGGCTCATAGATATAGAAAACAAACTGGTGGTTGATAAAGGGGAGATGGGTTGAAGGACGGACAAAATACATAAAGGGGATAAAGAGGTACAAT
Source organism: Lontra canadensis (assembly GCF_010015895.1). Lineage (NCBI taxonomy): Eukaryota > Metazoa > Chordata > Mammalia > Carnivora > Mustelidae > Lontra > Lontra canadensis. Next base: position 11,881,329 of record NW_022631005.1, read on the forward strand.
CTTTCAGTTATAAAATAAGAAAGACAGAGGAACGTAATGGACAGCATAGGGAGTAGTCAGTAATTATGTAATAATTTGTATGATTATAGATGATAACCAAACTTACTGAGGTGACCATTTCATAATCATACAAATATTGAATCACTATGTTGTACTAATAAAACTAATACAGTGTTATAGGCCAGTTTAAAAAAACCCTGAAACTTCTTGTCAACAGTTCAGTTATTCCATTCGACTCATTGTACACTAGATATATGTCACCAAAATTAAAAAGAGCAGGCATTTGCATTTTATTTGTATGATTTTTACTTGTGAGATGAAGAGCCATCTCCATCATGACTTTCTTTTTTACTATTATATACAATAGAATAGATTAAAAACTGCACAGAAAAAAATAGGGAAATTATTTTTAATTAATATCAGGAATTAAGAAGACTCATAACATACTGCCTATAGATAAAAACACTCAACCTTACATCAGAAAAGCCAGCTGAAGCACTAGAAGGACAGGAAAATATTGTCAAGACCTATCGGGTCTATGTCTAGTATTTTACATTCTCCTGTGAATGTGGTAATGATGCTTATATGTTTCTTTTAGAAATCTTCATATTTTTCTTTATCCTTGTGACAGAGATAAGCAGAATGACACCTTATATAAACACAAGTAATGCATAAAAATTTTCTCTTGTAACCTAAGGCAATTTACAATGCAAAAATAAAACACTCAAATATTTCTAGCACAAAGGTCATTTATTCAAATTTATGTGAGGTGCTGTCAGTGATGGTATGTTGTTTCCTCAAAGGAACAGACACTACTTCCCTAATTTTGGGACTGCACACTTGGAGTGACACAGGTAATAAGGCAGCTCACCTGACATAAAGCACTCCATTTTGATCCACACGACGCTGCCAACCCACAGGAACTTGTATAGCTGGAAGACCTCCATCTTTGTCCCCTCCGTCACAGTCCTTGCCTCCATTCATTTTCTGTGTCTGCTTGGGACTCTCCAAAGATATCAGCAATAAGATGATATCCTTATATTACAGGGCATGATGGCCTTCAAAAATGGCCAATGCAGCACAGTTTTTCCCAGACTGTACAAAATGCATTGGGAAGCTTCTGCTCAGTTTGGAACCAAGTCCTTGAAATCTGCCATTGTGGAAAAAATCAGTTTTCCATTATAATCTACATTAAATAAACAATATTTAATTCCTAAGGATGGTCTACATGGGTAAAAATGAGTGCTTCTGACTAAGGAAAATCATATTCACCAATGCTGGTACCTGCCTGAATTAGGGGAGGGGAGGAGTGTAAAGTTTTTAGTTCAACATTTTGTCTTGAACCTTGATGTCAGACTAAAATAACCTCTATAGTCTAGAGACGGGTCTCATTTTTACAGTGTGAGTCGGTTAATATTTCCAGGTACTACCCGCCTTTAGAGGCCACATTCTTTAAATTTTCTCTTCATCTTCCAATCAGAATCCAAGATGTCGTATGTTGGTTCATCTGATGTTTTCATGTCTTCAAAATTCCAATAACGTAGCCTGAAACATATGTAAATGTGTAAACTTTATATTTAATATTGAAAACTGAGAAGCTGCACACGTTTAAAAATAGAATAAATTCCTAAGTGCACCAAACCACTTTGATGTTCTCTGCCGCCAAAATCACATGTCAAATTTGTCTTGCTTTCTTCTTCCAACTTGATCCCCTTACTCTAGTTAACCAATTTGCTTGCTCTTCGCCACATGTAACTTTCTAATTACTAGAGATAGATATATGATCATGGCATTTCGCGCACACACACACACACACACACGCACACACCCAACCTCCTTCTTACAATAACAATATATCTATCGCTTCTTATTATCACCTCTTATGTTCTTACAATTGGAAAGTTTCATATTAATACAATTACATTTTATCACTCTTTAATTGTATATGCCCTTAAAATTTACTTTTCTCTCCAAATCATCATATTGGCCTCAAGAAGAACAGGTTTTTTTTTTTTTTTAAATTAAAAGAAAATATACAGCACATTTTCAAGTACAAGAGATTCCTCCCACTGTTCTGGAATATAAGAGTGGGAGTTGCTTTATAGTTAAGATTTACAAATTCCTGTCTATTATGGGGTACTCTCTTAATTCCTTTATTAAGTCATAAGGTGCTGCTTGGGGAAAATACACTGGCTTGAGACAACAGCAAATCAGTGCTATTGTGGAAAGCTTGAAAGAAAGAATGAAATTATTAAGTAAAATAAAGATGGCAAATAAGAATTTTAAAAGATTTAGTACTTAATCCTAATGGAGAATATGATGTAACAGTTGCCAGCATTATTTCTGGAGGTATACAAGCCTTTCTATAATCAATTTAATATATAGTGGGTAACTACATTGTGGGACTCATGAACCTATACTAAAGGATGAATTAAAAAAAATCATTTTTTTGTTGTGTTTTATGAGTGGGACATATGGCTTGGGATAAAAATGTCCAGTGATAGCATCATCTACAGATTCAAAAAATGTTGTACTCAAACAACTTAACTGAAGGTGAAGATGAATACACTCTTAAAAACTGTGTCAAAGGACGTAAGAATCAATGAAAATATTAAAATTGCTTAAAAATTTTCAATAAAAGGTTTTCTATTTTAGGTGTTTAAAATCTATATGTATAACTTAACAAATTAAACTGTGTAAATAGACACATAACTAGTTTATCTACATCCCTAAAAGCCTACAATTTAAGTTAGCCACAAACATTTTTGGGTCTGTCTTTATTGAGAAAACAGGAGAATTCCTTACACTAAAAGGCTTCATGTATTCAGGCATATGCTCTATTTGTAGCCTGGGCTCAGCGACAGAGCAAAGGTATTGTAATTTAGCATATACTCATTTAGCTGAAAGTCATAAACCATGTGCATGGGTGTTGTAAACATCAACAAGCTATGGGAAAAGTAGCAAAAAATTATTGGGAAAAATGTGGGGTATAAAGAAAAGTGCCCACTAGTATCATTCCCAGTGGTGTCTCAAGCTGTTAACATTGCTGGGGCCACTCCACTGTGTCTATGCTTCTCACAGAAATGACCCACTTGTCTCCCATTCCTTGTACCTTTAACCCCTGCTGATGATGTTATGTGTTTATTCAAGTTTCATTTGATAGTCAGCAGCTACTAGCTACAGGGTATTATGCTCTGGCTGGAGTACAAAGATGGGAGGCTCCTCTTTATCCATAGCCCAGGGTAATGTTTGCCAGTAAGGAGCTGTTCAGTGTGGAAGAATATAAAGAAAAGAGGGAGGAAGGATAAGAAAGATTGGAGAGAACAAGGAAGGGTCAGTCCTACCCAGTGGAGTTCCCAGCGCTACTTGAAAGGTGGGAAAGAGACATGAATTTTGGGCCATCCTGGACTCCCAGTTTTGTCAAATAGTAACAGACCCTGATTATTGAACCTGTTTTTTTTTTTTTTTTTAACAGTCCTTTTCATGCTTATTTTATTACCTTGCTTTCCCAATAAAAAGTAGAAAAAGTTGGTGATCATTAGATTGGATAGGCTCTCATTCTCCCTATTTTTGAGCTTTCTGATCATTTGAGGCCTATTTTCTTTTTTCTTTCCTCCCCCCCCCCTTTCCTTCCTTCCTTCTTTTTTCTTTCTTTCTTTCCTTTTTTGTTTGTTTGTTTGTTTGTTTGTCTGCTCTTGCATGTGATGCCAACTTCCCTGAGGCAGGCTAGCTCTCTCCATTAATTTGTGGACCTGCCAGAGAGTAACATTGGATTGATTCCTGCCAAATGTCTCTCTCATATTTCAGCAATGAAAAATACAAATATTTGATGGCTGGGTTTTGCTTAGACCAGCAGTTCTCAAAGCATGGTCCTGGGACAAACATCATTATTGTCAGTAATGCCCAGGAACTTGTCAGAAATACAAATGCACAGGCCCGGCCCCAGACTTAATGAACTGGAAACTCTGGGGGCCACTCTGTTCTTTAAGAAGCCTCTGGGTGATTCTGATGCATGCTCAAGTTTGAGATCAACTGGCTAATGCCCCTGCCTCCTTCCCAGGACACGGCCATCTAATATCTCCATATTATGCAGGCAGCCAGTCCTCTATTCCCTTTTGGCCCCAAGGGAGGTCATCCTTTTTTGCTGATACTTGGGCCTTCTAGAAGCAGCTCAGTTGCAAGAGCCTTAGGGACTCTTCACAGAGCAGAGGTCCAGAAACTACACAGTTATCATTTATTTATCTATAAGTGGCCCTGATTTTCTCAACATTCATTTTGTGAATTTGGAAAATTCAGAGATGTTTGAAGGTGAAAATGAAAATTGAACTGTAATCTCACTGTTGAATAACAACCACTGCAAACCTGAATGTACTTTAATCATTGTTTTTAGAAAGTTTCAAAAGCACAATTTAAAAAAGAATTTATAATAACAAACAATAAACCACCACTCCAAATTCACAATGAAAGCATTTGTCAGTTCTGCTTATTTTTAAAAACAAAGTACTATTACAGATAGAGTTAAATACTATCTCCCTCTCCCATCCCATCTTTTTTTAGCCCTATTTCCTTCTCTTCTATCTTAAGGCAACCACCATCATGATTTCAGTCCTCTTTCTTCCAGGTATGCTTTTATTCCCTATTTATATTTTCAATATAAACAATTTTTGTTGTTGTTATATGTGTTTTAAAATTTTATATAAACACTATTACACATACATATCATTCTGCAACTTGCTTTTTAAAATTCAACATTGTTTGAGAGCTATCTCAGTTGAGATACACAGATCTATCTCTGTTGCAGATATATAGATCCAATTTGTTAATTTTTAACATCTGAATGGTATTGTATCATATGATTATACAACTATTCATCTACTGGCATATTTATCATATTAATGTTAGGTTGTAGAGTCTGTACATTCTCAACTTTTCAGATACTGCCAAATTGTTCTCCAAAGTTGCACTGATTCCAAGTTTTTTCCATGTTATAAATGCATCTTTTCCTTTAAATATTGAATCATTACCACTTTATTTTCATCCTGACCATTTGACTATGGCATTAAATACTTTTTCAAAATATGACTTTCAATTACTGGATAGAATTTTAGGGGATATATCTATATCTATAATTTATTTACTTCCCTTTTGTGAACACAGATTTTCTGCTGAATTTTCACAACTACAAATAAATCTGAGATAACTATATCTTGTACATAAATCAATAGCCATTTTGTTAATTTACTGAGAATTATTTGGTAAAACAGAGTTGCATAATTTTAAGACCCTTGAAATATTTCTTAAAGTGACAAAAGGGTAGTTTTGGGAAAGCACTTCAGGCCATGGTTCTCAAACTTTTGAAACCCATGTATATCCTCTTCTGCTATTTATGAAAATCTTCTCTTTGCCTCTAAGATTCTGATAAGTTTATCACTTACATAAACTCATCATTCAAGATTTAGTCAAGCTTTATTTTTATAGTTTATATTATAAAAACAGTAGTTTTTCCTCTTTTTCTTAATTTAGCATAAAAAACTACATATCTACAACATTTTTCCTTCATCTTCCCTGGAAATTCCATTATTACCTTGTTTATATGGCTTGGTTTAAGCCTAACAGACATAGGTTAAAACAAAAAAGAGTGGTATGAAAGTTACCTCCATCTCACTAACACTCAGAATCAGGAATAGATCTTACACTTAGGACAGAATTTAAGTTTTTTTTCACAGTTTTGGCAGCAACAATAATATAATTCAAAAAGTGGTGTGTGTGTGTATGTGTATGTTCTGAGGAGATGTACCACAATTCTACCAACATTTTCATTTTCCTACTTCCTTTCAATATGTAAATTAGTCTGAGAATTGGCTTTTGGTGAATTGAGTTTAGTGGCTTGATTTACTTCTTTGCATTGGCTTCTTCTGACCATTTGGAATTCAAATTAGATGTCACGTCCTGGAAGACACTACACTATAAACCACAGGTAATCTCTCAGACTTTAAGTCACTGATACCTCCTGTCATCCATCTGTTTGTTATCATTTATTTGTTTGTTCACTGGCTATCTCTTCCCAGCGGAATGTAAACTCCCTCAGAGCATGGACGAGTCTCTCTAGGTCCTTCCTGTATTCCGAGTTCCTGGTAGTGCCTGGCCTGGAGTAGGCGCTTAAGTGCTTCCTGAAGACTATGCATATTCTAATGAATCAACATAGTTTTATATTCTGATTTTTGCCATGAAGGCTTATAAAGACTTTTTAGCAATATATGCATCTAAAATGGAAGAGAGGTTTTTAAAAGAAGCCAATAGAAGCCAATGAGTATTAAAGTTGACAAAATATACAAAAGATGTTTTGCTCTAGATCTGTCCCTGAGGATCTCATAATCTCTGAGTGATGATTTCTGTGTAGAAAGTACGATAGGGCTTCTAAGAAAATTAACAGACTGACTTTGTGCTTTATTTGTAAAGTGTGTCAGTTTTATTTATGAAGTAGTTTATATATACATTTAATTGGATTAATAAAGAAACCATTAAATGAATCCAACAATATAAAAATTAAACTTATATTTCAATAGGATGCTAATTAATGCAATAGACCTTTTTCTTCATTTGCTTTGCTGACATTCTTGTCAACCTAAGAATACACTCACTACTTAATGCAGTATTAAATGTATATTTTAAAAGTATTCTTGAAACATCATGAAGACTATCAGATTATGACATCATGAAAACTGATAAGCAGCTATTCTTCATAAATCTTTTCAAATAACATCAAACATTATAATTTCTTCTGAATTATGTCACATAAACTTGACTAAAGGTAAAATAATAAGTTGATTTTTGAGTCATATAATATCATGAGTAAATTCTATTAAAACATTTAAAATGACATCACACATTGATCTTGTACCCAGTGGAATTCCTTGGATGTGTAGTAGGATAGAACGAATACCAGATGAACTGCTGATTTATCAAGGTAAGATTATGTAAATCAGGTAAAATACCAATATTTCATACTTTATATAATTCTAAGCCATCATTTATACTTTTTATGCTATGGTTATCATCTTAGTCCTTGAAATATTTAAAGTTAATTAAGAAGTCTATTCGATTCCAACATTTGCAAGTGAATGCCTCATGTTCTCCAGCTGGGAACAAATCTCACATAAAACCTACCTCTATACTTAAATTTAAAATAACTATGTACACACCACAACAGATACGATTGGATTAAAAAAAAAACATCAGCATTAGCATTTTGGAGAGTAATGTCTGAGTGGCTACAACATTATTATCATTTGATTGGGTAATAAATGGATATACTCATAATCTTTCCATCATTATTAGTTAAATTATGCTGTTAGAGCAACCCTCAATCACATTTCTCCTTTCCAATTATCTTTCACCCTCCTATCAATTATTCAAACAGCTCCTTCACAGTACTTAGCCAGCCCTCCCATCCAACCTCCCCATCTGTTTCACCTTTCACCTATTTATTCAAGCTATATGCATTTTTATTTATGAGCACACTTATCTTGCAGTTACATCTTTTTTCATTTTTTAAAAAACTTCCCCTTAGATTATCCCTATATTCATTCTGGTTCTTATTGTCATTTGGTTCTTATCTTCACTGTATAGCCACTTCTTCTAAAACATACTTCTCATATGCATCCAATGTAAGGCTCTATCAGGTTCTACTATCAGGCTCTACTTACCCCAAACTACCCTCAGCACATTTACATTTGTTTCATATAGTTGTGTTAGGGTACCATAAGCACATCTTTCCTGCCCTGATTACCGAAGCTCTCCAGTTCCCAATGTCTTTGCCCTGTTAGGGCAGAAAAGTGTAAACGTTCACAACCTATACATGAGGGATCGTATTTACATAGGAAGGTTACATTTTTTCACAAACTCGGAAGGTATGGGAATAGGTTCCTCAGAAGGAGGCCAGTTCTTAAAGTCAAGGTAACAGGCATCTTGGCCTATGCCCATCTATGATTAGGGGAATTATTTATATCCATTTCTAGCTGCCAATGTTAAGCAACTTATACATTCTAGTCACACAGAAGCCCTCAGAGAGCAAAATGTTGAGTATAGTAGACTGCAATTGGCCTGAAATACTTTGTAGCTCCTTTTATCAGGAAGTAGGATTTATTACTCTGCACTTTGAGTCTAGTCTGGCCTTGCAACTTGCTCTGACCAGTGGAATGTGATAGATGCAGTACTGTTCAAGTGCTGAGTCTAAACCTTGCATCTTCCACCCTTGCTTCTTGGAATGTCACTGTCCCAAGAACAACCTGAACCAGGCCGCTTAAGAATGGGAGTCCTGGTGAGGAGAGACAAGCCCAGCTAGTCCAGTCAAAACAGCTAAGGGCTAAGACATGGGAGTCCAGTCAACACCATGTGGACCAGGGATGAGCTGGCCCAGGTGAACCCAACCTACACTGCCAACCCACAAAATCATGACTATTTTTTCAGATAGCCAAAAATTATACAGAAAACAACCCGTAAGCCTAAAAATAGGGTTTTATGTAAATTAATTACTGTATTGAGCAGCTATGTAGCTCTACCCTTTATTAGCTTGTGACCTTGGGCAAGTTTTAAAATTTCTTTCCTTTATAAAACAGAGATTATAGCCCTATAGAATTGTTCTGTGGATACAAATTAAAAGTCTTAAACCAGGGGCGCCTGGGTGGCTCAGTGGGTTAAACCCTCTGCCTTCAGCTCAGATCATGATCCCAGGGTCCTGGGATGGAGCCCTGCATCGGGCTCTCTGCTCAGCGGGGAGTCTGCCTCCCGCCCCCCACTCTCTGCCTGCCTCTTTGCCTACTTGTGATTTCTGTCTGTCAAATAAATAAATGAAATCTTAAAAAAAAAAAAAAGTCTTAAACCAGTGGCCAGCACACAGTGAGTAGCTAAATTATTATTTATGCATAGCTATTAAAATCATGTTATGGAAAACTTAATAGCACTGTAAAAGATCCATGATATTGTCAGGTGATAAAAACATACTACATATCTTCATTTACAAAAATGCTGCTACATATGTAGATGTGGAGTAGAACAGCACTGCCTTCTCACTGGTTGTCTCTAGCTAGCAGGAATATGAGTGATTTTTATTTTCTTCATTGCTTTTCTGTATTTTCAGAATTTTCCATAGCAAAAATGTATTGACTTTTCAATCAGAAAAAATATTATTTCCAAAAAAATAAATACTATATCCATAGATCAGCCAATTAATGTTTTCCTAATCTTTAAAAGCATTAGGGAAACTTTTTTTGGGAAAAGTCACAAGCTTTGTGCCTAGTATTATGCTATTATTTTTCTTTCTGTTTTAGCCAAGTAGAGAAAAATATACAAAATCCTACATTAACCTGGATGTTTTAATACTAGAAAAAAAAATTAAGATTATCCCTTTGATTGGTTCTAAAATGCTTCAGAGTATCACTCTTAATTTTCTGCTTGGAATATATCTCCCATCCCTACATTCTTGCTCATTAAAGCAACTTCTATTTCTCTTGGTTTAAGTGTCACTTCCTCAGAGAGGCCTTCCCAGATTTCTCCAACCATTAGTTGGTTTTCCAAGTCTAAACTGGGTACCCCTTACAATTCCTCCTTATAATGTCCAGAATTTCACATATATTACTACACATAACTAAGCTTTATTTTTACCCTTGCCATTCTGCATGAGTGCAAAGAAAGAGCAATTGGGAGAAGTTAAAGCTTCCCCTTTTGCCTTTAAAAATATTTAAGGGCACCTGGGTAGCTCAGTTCTTGATTTTGGCTCAGCTCATGATCTCAGGGTTGTGAGATCGAGCCTGGCATTGGGTTCTGCACTGGGTGTGGAACTTTCTTAAGTCTTCTCTCTCCCTTTCCCTCTGCCCCCCATGCTCATGCAGTCTCTCTCTCTCTAAAATAAATAAATAAATAAAGATAAAAATATTTAAGGAAGTGGAAAGTGAGGGTCGGTATACATATGTAAAAAATTCTTACTATACATTCTTTTATTTATTTATTTGAGAGAGAGGGAGACAGAGAGTGTGCAAGTAGGGGGAGGGGCTAATGGATGGGGAAAGGCAGAGAATCTCAAGAAGAGATTGTGCAGATGCCAAAGTTGGGCTCATCTCATGAACCTGAGATCAGGACCTGAGCCAAAACCAAGTGTTGGAGCCTTAACTGGATGAGCCACCCACGTGCCCCCATTTTACTTTCTTAAAAGCTATAAAGTATACAATTACCAGCTCCCAAATATGTATTCTGTAAAAAAAGAAAAAGAGGACTGTTTAAAGTATAATAAGAAGTTATACCAGCACATCTATAAATTAACTGATAAACTCACTACACTGCTGAGGGAAAAATTATTTATGATTTCTTTCTGCATATTAGCCACCAGCAGAGTTTGCTACTTTCGTTTTTCTGTACTATAGTGAGGTTTCTCTTAGCGAATACTTAGAAAAAATACTTGTCTGCATTTACATAATCTATTGTAGAGTAGACTAGAGGGTATTATGCCAAGTGAAGTTAGTCAGATAACAAAAGACAAATACTACCGGATTTCACTTACTTACGGAATCTAAAAAAACAAATGAACAAACAAAATGAAACAAAAACAGACTCGTAGATACAGGAAACAAACCTTTTGTTACCAGAAGGGAGAGGGCTTGGAGGGTAGGCAAAATAATGAAGAAGATTAAGAGGTAAAGTCTTCCAGTTATAAAATAAATAAGTCATGAGTATGTAATGTACAGCATAGGGAATACAGTCAGTAATGTTGCAATAACTTCGTATAGGGACAGGTGGTAACTAGATTTATCATAGGGATCATTTTGTAAGGTAGGAAAATATTTAATCACTATGATGTACACCTGAAAGTAATAGGATATTGTATATCAGTCATACTTCAATTTAAAATTAATTAAATCTGTGGTAATAAAAAGAATGAGACAATTATGAATTATGCCCCTTTGGGGTTGTATAACATATTTAAACAACTCATATTTATATACTTTTTTATATACAAGTGTTTAGCACTCTTCAATTCATCTGGCAATAGATACCCAGTTACTACTTGGAGTAATCAGTTCTGTAGAGAGGTAATGGTGCCCCCTAGTAACCTTGAAAATCAGTTTACTCAAGGCGGAAATAAGAAGACTCCTCAGCCATTGTAGAAACCCACCCAAAGATACTGTCTCTAAATATGTACCAATATCTAGGAATGCTCAGGTCCAATCAATGCTTCCAACAAGTATAATTAAATGTAAAAGATAACTATAGTCTAGTTGTTCAATAAGGTCTTTCAAGAAGGAAGAGGAGGAATATTATATCTGTGTGGATTCTAAAAACAGGAGTCGAAGCATATAATCCCTTGGTCCCATGAAATAAGTGAACTTTTACTGTGTTTATGTAGCTCACACATCAGGAACAAAATGAATGAGTAGTAATACCTGTAGATGTTTTGTGGTGTCAAATGAAAAGTGTCTCAAGGAAACTCCACTTAGCATTGGACTGCTAACTGGAATCCTGAGGGAGGCAGAGGAAATGTAGCAGCCAAAGAAAACTTATGCACAAGTATTCAGGTTGCAGAGGAAGGCAGTTTCAGTATCATAAAACCAGGTATAGAGTGTCTTAGAGAACATGCTGAAGAAAAGCAAAACCTGTAGAAAATGAAGTCTCTAATTTAACAAACAGTTAAACAAAATACAAGACCAAGTTACAAACAAGAGGACTCTGGGCCAAATCCCACTTGCAGAAGTGTTTGGCATGTACACAGTTTGAGAATAATAGTAAAATTAGTTGACTATATTTAAATTAAAGGATTTCATATGAAAATTTGCATTTCCTGCTTTACCTGAGAAACTGGCAATGTGGTAATACTAGGTCAACATTCCTGCCTTTCAACAATTATCTGGAACGGAGCAGCGGCTGCTCCTTCAGAAAGGACTTGGCTCTCCAGTTCAGTGCAGTAGGTTCCTGCTTCATTCCCATCAGCCTGGCCTCTGTAGGCACTTGGGTTTCCAATCTCTGGAATAGAAAGGACCTTGAGATAAGGCTTGAAGGACTCACTGTAGCCTCTGACAAGAAGTATAGCTTTTTTTTTTTTTTTTTTAAAAACAACCACTTAACCTACACTTCATAGTTTCTTCACAGTGGTGGAGAATGAACTCTCAGTGGATCATCACGCATTAGTATGTGAAGGAGAGCTGGTAAGGCAGCTAAAACCATGAGCAAACAGTTAATTTTCTTGATAAAATTGAGATGACTGAAACCATGGTGATTTTTGAGTTGGAGGAGGTAGAGGTTACACAGAATTCTCACCCAACTTCAATCTTCTATCACCCCTTCTTTCACAGCCCCATCATCAGTAACACCACATTAGCATTATCTCAAGAACTCATCTTGGGATCAAAGAATTATGGAAGCAAATTGTACATTACCATTACTGAGTTGTAAAATGCCACCCCTCGACTTTTAACATCGTTTCCTTTCAGCAAATAGGAAAAAAAATCGTAAGACTTTCAAAAGTGTACTTGAGACCTTATCACCCCTTACTGTATTTTCTCCTAGCCATCAAGGAGACATTGACAAGGTTCTTTCTCAGTCAGGGTAAAATAATCCTTGGGACAGTGTAGCTCATTTTGTTCTCTTTCCATAGCTAATGAACAACCTTCTGATTTTTGTTGGATTTCATAGGTGCTTTGATATCATCAAGTTCATAATTTGGATATTTGGTACAAGTATTTCAGTCAATGAGAGCAAATAAACAGATAAATGGCTTACGTTTGGCTTATAAATTAATTTCTTATAAATACAGGTGACCTGTATCAGACCCTAAAGTCCCATCACCCATGAGAGCAATGGCAAATAATTTTTTTCTTGATTTTCTTTATTTTTTAGAGTAATCTCTATGTCCAACATGAGATCAAGAGTCGTGTATCTATTGACTGAGCCAGCCATGCACCCTCAACTTTTTCTTCTAATTGGAAGAGTAAGGACCACATGCTGGACCATAATTATGACACAGGATGCTCCTCCATCTTTGTGTATTTCCTGAGAGCCAGCCTACTTGTTCTTTTTTTGCTTTTGGTTTTAGGCCAAAGCAGGACAGGGGAATGTGAATAGGACGTGGTGTACATATGCTTGCACATTGCTGTTCCTCAGAAAGCCGCCAGGAGGGACAAAGCAGCAGCTAAGGAATATGGAACCAAGATTAAATAACTATGTCCCTATAATCCTGATATATTAAAGGCACTCCAGACAATAGGTTGAGTGTTTTCACTATTTACTAGGCATCAACTACAAGTGAAGCACAGTAATGGATACCAAGGAACTGAACATAAAGAGCATACATGACTGGGAGGTGGAGGGCAGGGAGTAACGCAATTAGGGAAACAGGTAATTACAATACTGAATGACACTGGCTACAATAGGGCTAAATGTGGAGTGCTAAAGGAGCACAAAGAGCAAGCTAATCTAGTTTTCAGGGATCAGAGAGAGGGAGACACAGGATACATTTAAAGATGCACTGAAGTTAGACAAAGAAAGGTTAGTAGGAGACTTCAAACTTCATCTCATCCATGCAAATGATCTTAGTTCCAAAAGAGTCATATTGAAGATTTTATGTTTCTGTCTGATAACAATTCCAATATTGGATATATATTTTTAAGCTGGTGAGCAAGCATAAAGGTCTCATTTTGTCAGGCCTTTTAACCTTGAGATGGGCTAAGTAATGAAGCATTAATGAATACTTTGTGCAGGAAGGTCTGGATGCCTGCTTCATGCCTGAAACAGAAAACAGTGACCTGACATCCAGATAAGCAGATACTGTTTTCTAGAAGAAATACTATCAAAGTACAACAATTCACTTCAATAGAAAGTATTTTTAGATGTGAATGTATTGGAAATAGAAGCTAAAAGGAGCAAGATAAGCATGAGGGAGTTTTAGCCTGTAGATAAAGTAGTTCAAAACCATTTGGAAGTATATCCTTCAATAAAAGAAGTTGATAAGTGATGAACATAAGGTGACTACTATTCTAAAGCTATTCAAGACAGATGTATGAACAATATTAGCTGACTTCCTACCATCTTCTGGGAACAGCACTGAACATTTTACACATAAATATATTAACTTGTTTAATCCTTATCACAACCCTATAAATAAATATTATTATTTTTTCTTTTCTAGAATTAAGGATATGGAGGCAAGAGAAATTAAATTACTTTGTCTTTTCCTCTCTGGTAATTTATATCGCCCTTTCCTATTTTATTGTTTTTCTCCTTAGTGTTTACCCCATTTAATATTTACCCTATTGTTATTTCCTCTACATTTTTAACATTTACCCTCTTGTGATTTCCTCTGACAAGAGCATAAGCTCTGTGAACACATGACCATATAAATCATCACAACAGAAAAAATTCCTTATAATTTTTTGCTTTAGGTTCAAGACTCCTTGAAAGCTGGCTGTCTTACAACTTTTAAAAAAATTTCTCATAGCACAAAGTATAGAACCTTACACATGCTGGAGTCAAAAATATTTTTTGAGTGAATGATGAGCATAATTAATCAGCAAGCATGTACTGAGTCCTTGTCATGCTTAGCACTGCACGTGTCACTGTCAGATTGCAAAGTACAGAATACCATCGATGTTCTCAAAGAACTTAACACCTAGGAACAGAAACAGGTAGATGCATGAGGAATACCCAGGTGCAAAATAAGGTCTCACATTTCATTATTTCCATTCTTCAACCTAATAATATCTGAAAATGCTTATTGACCACTCCTTCCAAGACACCCTAGTAGTTTGCTGCATTAAACTTTCACGGAAATGCCAGGACTGTTCACAGTTTCATGCCTATGCACGTGTTGTTCCCTGGACTTAAGATTTCTTTCTGTATTCTTTTTTTTTTTTCTTTTTAAGATTTTATTTATTTCAGAGAGAGAGAGAGAGAGAGAGAGGGAGAGAGACAGCACAAGTAGGCAGAGGGAGAGGGAGCAGAGCAGGGAGTCTGAAGTGGGGCTTCATCCCAGAACCCTGAGATCTGACCTGAGCCAAAGGCAGGCAGATGCTCAACCAACTGAGCCATCAGAGTGCCCCTTCCTTCTGCATTCTTAAAGCAACCTTTTGCTCTTTAAACTCTAGGGTTAACTCCTCCATAAAGTCCCATCTAGACTCCTGCTCAGAGTTACTTAGTCATTCCTCTCTCATTCTACAGTGCTATTTGCATGCCGACCACAATGTTTTATGCACACACATTCTTTGTTTCATATAGCTTTGTTTTTGAGGTTGCCAAACACATTACCAGGTACATGGTATGCAAACAATGTGCTTTGAGTTGAATTATTTGTTTTTCTCACCTTTCAAAATGCTAAAGAACTTTTTTACTCCCTTAAATATAATAATAACATAGTAAAGTTCTTGTAAGTAATATGTTAAAACCACCCAGTAATATACATAGGTGGCTAATTGTATGTGTGTATTCAACCAAAATCAAATGGAGGCTGAATAGAATCTACTTTTCTCTTATCCTATTTTCAGTATAATTTCTAAATTTGGGGACTGTCTGCAGTGCCTACAAGAGTGCTTGGCACACAGAGAATAACTTTTTGAGTTAATGAAATGAATGCTTGCATACAAACTAAATGCCATGGCATAAACTAAATGTACTATAGGAACTCAGAGATGAGGTAACAATAGAACAGTGAGCTAATGGTTAGGAAATGTGGAATCTGAAATTTTCTAGCTCTATATAATATTTTTATTAACATATAATATATTATTTGTTTCAGGGGTACAGGTCTGTGAATCATCAGTCTTACATAATTCACAGCACTCACCATAGCACATACCCTCCCCAATGTCCATAACCCAGCCATGCTATCCTTCCCATCCCTCTAGCAACCCTCAGTTTGTTTCCTGAGATTAAGAGTCTCTTATGGTTTGTCTCCCTCCTTGATCCCATTGTGTTTCATTTTTCCCTCCATTCCCCCCCATGAACCCCCGCCCTGCTTCTCAAATTCCTCATATCAGAGAGATCATAAAATAATTGTCTTCCTCTGATTGACTTATTTCACTTAGCCTAATACCCTCTAGTTCCATCCATGTTGTTGCAAATGGTAAGATTTCATGGTTATTTTTTTTAAATTTATTTTTAAATTTTATTTTTTATAAACATATAATATATTTTCCCCCCAGGGGTACAGGTCTGTGAATCGCCAGGTTTACACACTTCACAGCACTCACCATAGCACATACCCTCCCCAATGTCCATAACCCCACCCCCCCAACCCCACTCCCCCCAGCAACCCTCAGTTTGTTTTGTGAGATTAAGAGTCACTTATGGTTTATCTCCCTCCCAATCCCATCTAGCTTCATTTACTCTTCTCCTGCCCCCTTAACCCCCCATGTTGCATCTCCTCTCCCTCATATCAGGGAGATCATATGATAGTTGTCTTTCTCCGACTGACTTATTTCGCTAAGCATGATACCCTCTAGTTCCATCCACGTCGTCGCAAATGGCAAGATTTCATTTCTTTTGATGGCTGCATAGTATTCCATTGTGTATATATACCACCTCTTCTTTATCCATTCGTCTGTTGATGGACATCTAGGTTCTTTCCATAGTTTGGCTATTGTAGACATTGCTGCTATAAACATTCGGGTGCACGTGCCCCTTCGGATCACTACGTTTGTATCTTTAGGGTAAATACCCAGCAGTGCAATTGCTGGGTCATAGAGTAGTTCTATTCTCAACATTCTGAGGAACCTCATGCTGTTTTCCAGAGTGGTTGCACCAGCTTGCATTCCCACCAACAGTGTAGGAGGTTTCCCCTTTCTCCACATCCTCACCAGCATCTGTCATTTCCTGACGTGTTAATTTTAGCCATTCTGACTGGTGTGAGGCGGTATCTCATTGTGGTTTTGATTTGTATTTCCAAGATGCCGAGGGATGTGGAGCACTTTTTCATGTGTCTGTTGGCCATCTGGATGTCTTCTTTGCAGAAATGTCTGTTCATGTCTTCTGCCCATTTCTTGATGGGATTCTTTGTTCTTTGGGTGTTGAGTTTGCTAAGTTTTTTATAGATTCTGGACACTAGCCCTTTATCTGATATGTCGTTTGCAAATATCTTCTCCCATTCTGTCAGTTGTCTTTTGGTTTTGTTAACAGTTTCCTTTGCTGTGCAAAAGCTTTTGATCTTGATAAAATCCCAATAGTTCATTTTTTCCCTTGCTTCCCTTGCCTTTGGCGATGTTCCTAGGAAGATGTTGCTGCGGCTGAGGTCGAAGAGGTTGCTGCCTGTGTTCTCCTCAAGGATTTTGATGGATTCCTTTCTCACATTGAGGTCCTTCATCCATTTTGAGTCTATTTTCATGTGTGGTGTAAGGAAATGGTCCAATTTCATTTTTCTGCATGTGGCTGTCCAATTTTCCCAACACCATTTGTTGAAGAGGCTGTCTTTTTTCCATTGGACCTTCTTTCCTGCTTTGTTGAAGATGAGTTGACCATAGAGTTGAGGGTCTATTTCTGGGCTCTCTATTCTGTTCCATTGATCTATGTGTCTGCTTTTGTGCCAGTACCATGCTGTCTTGATGATGACAGCTTTGTAATAGAGCTTGAAGTCCGGAATTGTGATGCCACCGACTTTGGCTTTCTTTTTCAATATTCCTTTGGCTATTCGAGGTCTTTTCTGGTTCCATATAAATTTTAGGATTATTTGTTCCATTTCTTTGAAAAAAATGGATGGTACTTTGATAGGAATTGCATTAGATGTGTAGATTGCTTTAGGTAGTAGCATAGACATTTTCACTATATTTATTCTTCCAATCCAGGAGCATGGAACATTTTTCCATTTCTTTGTGTCTTCCTCAATTTCTTTCATGAGTACTTTATAGTTTTCTGTGTATAGATTCTTAGTCTCTTTGGTTAGGTTTATTCCTAGGTATCTTATAGTTTTGGGTGCAATTGTAAATGGGATGGACTCCTTAATTTCTCTTTCTTCTGTCTTGTTGTTGGTGTAGAGAAATGCGACTGATTTCTGTGCATTGATTTTATATCCTGACACTTTACTGAATTCCTGTACAAGCTGTAGCAGTTTTGGAGTGGAGTCTTTCAGGTTTTCCACATATAGTATCATATCATCTGCGAAGAGTGATAGTTTGACTTCTTCTTTGCCAATTTGGATGCCTTTAATTTCTTTTTGTTGTCTGATTGCTGAGGCTAGGACTTCTAGTACTATGTTAAATAGCAGTGGTGATAACGGACATCCCTGCCGTGTTCCTGACCTTAGAGGAAAGCTTTCAGTTTTTCTCCATTGAGAATGATATTTGCGATGGGTTTTTCATAGATGGCTTTGATAATATTGAGGTATGTGCCCTCTATCCCTACACTTTGGAGAGTTTTGATCAGGAAGGGATGCTGTACTTTGTCAAATGCTTTTTCAGCATCTATTGAGAGTATCATATGGTTCTTGTTCTTTCTTTTATTAATGTGTTGTATCACATTGATTGATTTGCGGATGTTGAACCAACCTTGCAGCCCTGGAATAAATCCCACTTGGTCGTGGTGAATAATCCTTTTAATGTACTGTTGAATCCTATTGGCTAGTATTTTGGTGAGAATTTTTGCATCTGTGTTCATCAAGATGATGAACTACAATCTGTAGTTCTCTTTTTTGATGGGATCCTTGTCTGGTTTTGGGATCAAGGTGATGCTGGCCTCATAAAATGAGTTTGGAAGTTTTCCTTCCATTTCTATTTTTTGGAACAGTTTCAGGAGAATAGGAATTAGTTCTCCTTTAAATGTTTGGTAGAATTCCCCCAGGAAGCCATCTGGCCCTGGGCTTTTGTTTGTTTGGAGATTTTTGATGACTGTTTCAATCTCCTTACTGGTTATGGGTCTGTTCAGGCTTTCTATTTCTTCCTGGTTCAGTTGTGGTAGTTTATATGTCTCTAGGAATGCACCCATTTCTTCCAGATTGTCAAATTTGTTGGCATAGAATTGCTCATAATATGTTCTTATAATTGTCTGTATTTCTTTGGTGTTAGTTGTGATCTCTCCTCTTTCATTCATGATTTTATTTATTTGGGTCCTTTCTCTTTCTTTTTGATAAGTCTGGCCAGGGGTTTATCAATCTTATTAATTCTTTCAAAGAACCAGTTCCTAGTTTCGTTGATTTGTTCTATTGTTTTTTTGGTTTCTATTTCATTGATATCTGCTCTAATCTTTATGATTTCTCTTCTCCTGCTGGGTTTAGGGTTTCTTTCTTGTTCTTTCTCCAGCTCCTTTAGGTGTAGGGTTAGGTTGTGTACCTGAGACCTTTCTTGTTCTTGAGAAAGGCTTGTACCGCTATATATTTTCCTCTCAGGACTGCCCTTGTTGTGTCCCACAGATTTTGAACTGCTGTATTTTCATTATCATTTGTTTCCATGAATTTTTTCAATTCTTCTTTAATTTCCTGGTTGACCCATTCATTCTTTAGAAGGATGCTGTTTAGTCTCTCATGGTGTTTTTTGATAGCTGCATAGTATTACATCATATGTGTGTGTGTGTGCGCGCATGTGTGTGAGCGTGTGTGTGTGTATACAACATCTTTATCCTTTCATTTGTTGATGGACATCTAGGTTCTTTCCATAGTTTGGCTATTGTGGATATTGCTGCTATAAACATCTGGGTGCACATGTCCCTTCACATCACTACATTTGTATCTTTAGGGTAAGTACCCAGTAGTGCAATTGTTGGGTTGTAGGGGTAGCTCTATTTTCAACTTTTTGAGGAACCTCCATATTGTTTTCCAGAGTGGCTGCACTGGTTTCTAGCTCTATATAACTTAACCTTAATTTTTCAATTTGTAAAATTAATGACTTGGACTAGATCAGTATTTTTCTTTTTCTTTTTTTTTTTAAAGATTTTATTTATTTATTTTACAGAGATCACAAGTAGTCAGTGAGGCAGACAGAGGTGGGGGGGAAGCAGGCTCCTTGCTGAGCAGAGAGCCCGATGAGGGGCTCAATCCCAGGACCCTGAGATCATGACCTGAGCCGAAGGCACAGGCTTAACCACTGAGCCACCCAGGTGCCCCAGATCAGTATTTTTCAAATTATTTTAGGTGTAGGTCTCTTTTATCTAATGAAATCTAAATGGAATCTGTAATATATAAAACAGAAAAAATAGACTTACTGGTAATAATTATTCATTGTGTAAGACCAAATCATAACACTACTTATTAAAATCCATCAATAAAAATAAGGCACTATTTTGAGTAGTAAAAAGTATGAAGTCAAGACATATGGGTGAGAGTTGCAATTTTAAATAATCTTCAAAAGCGTCATTTATGTATTTGTTTTGGCTTTCTAATATGGAAACAATTCTGGTTACCACAGAAAAGCTATTGCCAAAGGCAACTTTTTTTTTTTTTTTTAAATAGTGAATTTGGCTTTAGCAATATAAAGATCTCTGCAATTAAAATGGTTCTAGAAGCTGGTGAGAGTCAAGATGGTGGAGGAGTAGCGGACTGAGAAGACATCTGGTCGCAGCAGTTCAGCTAGTTATCAAACAATTCCGAACACCTACAAACCCAACAGAGATTGAAGAGAAGAAGAGCAGCAATTCTAGAAACAGAATATTGACCACTTTCTGAAAGGCAGGACGTGCAGAGAAGTGAATCCAAAGCAATGGGAATATAGACCGCGGGGGGAGGGGTCGGCTTCCAGCAAGCGGTGGAGCAACAGACTACAAAATCGGAACTTTAATGTCTGCTCCACTGAGCGATATCACTCCGGAGGCTAAGCGGGGGTGGAACCCTCATGGGGACAGTATAGTCTCAGGTCCCGCATGGTCACAGAAGGATCGGGGGTGTCTGAGTGTGGCAGAGATCGCAGGTATCAGAGTGGGGAAGCCAACTACAGAGACTGAGCCGAGGAGTGAACTCTCAGCTTGGGGTTACTTTGAACTGTGATCCACGGCAGAGTCAGACCACTGCTCTTTGAGCAGGGACCCCACAAGTGGCAGATCTGGGGAGACCCCCCTTTCTCCACTGGAAGAGCAGTGCGGCAGGAAATCTGCTGGGTTTGGAGACTTCAAAAGCAGCTGTGTGCCAGAGGCAGAAACGCTCAGTCATAGGCTGGGTGAGCTTGGAGCACGGCCAGAGACCAGGGAGATGGGAGTGACTGACCGCTTTTCTCCGAGGTCGCACAGAGGAGTGGGGCCCCAAGCTCTCGGCTCCTCAGGGCCAGAAAGTGGGAGGCTGCCATTTTCATTTCCATCCTCCATAGCTCTATGGAAAGCATTCAGGGAACAAAAGCTCCTGAGAGTGAACCCATGCAGATTACTTAGCCTGGCCCCTGGCAAGAGTGGCACAATTCTGCCTCGGGCAAAGACATTTGAAAATCACTACACTAGGTCCCTCTTCCAGAAGATCAGCAAGAATATTCAGCCAAGACCAAGTTCACTGATCAAGGAGAACAGCAGAATTCCAGAGGAGGGGAAAGCAAAGCATGGAATTCATGGCTTTCTCCCCATGATTCTTTAGTCTTGCAAGGTTAATTAAATTTCTTTAATTTTATTTTTTTCTTATTCTAGTTTTTTAAGCTTTTCCTCATTCCTCTTTTAATGTTTTTTTTTTTAAACTAGTTTATCTTAACAATACCTTCCTAAAAAAAATCTTTTAAACCTTCATTAGTATAGTCATATTTTATCCTTCATTGTATCAAACTTAATTTTTTTATACATATAGGGTTTTTTCTTCTAAAAAATTTTGGGATACAATTTCTTCTAATAGAGCAAAATATACCCTAAATCAAGCACAGGGCTTTGTTCCAGTCTCCAGCCTGAGCAAATTCTCTCCACTTTCTTTTTCTTTCATTTTCCAACCTACTTATCTTATCAATTCCTTTTTTAGAAATTTAAAAAAATTCTCATCTTTATAGTTATATTTCATCTCTTCATTGTGTTTACCCTTATTTTTGTATATACCCTTATTTTTGTATATATATAAGTTTTTCTTTCTTTAAAATTTTGGGAGGTAGTTTCTTGTAAGAGACCAAAATACACCCAAAATCAAGTGGGTGGGTGGGTGGCTCTGTTCTATTCACCAGTCTAATATGTGTGTGTATGTGTGTGTGTGTTATTTTAAATTGGTTTTAATTTTTTTTAACCCCCTTTCTTCTCCCCCCAGTTTGGGGATCTCTTGTGATTTGGTTAGCATACATTTTTCTGGGGTCTTTGCTAGCCTTATAGTATTTTATTCTTTCATTCATATATTCTTATCTGGGTAAAATGACAGGGCACTCAAACTCACCCCCCCCCCCAAAAAAAAAAAAGAACAAGAGTCAGTACTGAAGGCTAGGGACCTAATCAATATGGACATTGGTAGTGTGTCTGATCTAGAGTTCAGAATGACGATTCTCAAGGTGCTAGCTGGGCTCGAAAAATGCATGGAAGATATTAGAGAAACCCTGTGTGGAAAAATAAAATCCCTTTCTGGAGAAATAAAAGGACTAAAATCTAACCAAGATGAAATCAAAAGAGGTATTAATGAGGTGCAATCAAGAATGGAGGCTCTTACTGCAAAGATAAATGAAGCAGAAGAGAGAATTAGTGATATAGAAGACCAAATGATGGAGAATAAAGCAGCTGAGCAAAAGAGAGACAAACAACTACTGGACCATGAGGGAAGAATTCGAGAGATAAGTGATACCAGAAAATGAAATAATATTAGAATAATTGCGATTCCAGAAGAAGAATGGGGGGAGGTAGAAGGTATATTGGAGTTGAATTACAGTAGAGAATTTCCCTAATATGGCAAAGGGAACAAGCATCAAAGTCCAGGAGGCACAGAGAACCACCTCAAAATCAATAAAAATAGGTTCACACCCTATCATCTAATAGTAAAACTTACCAGTCTTAGTGACAAAGAGAAAATCCTGAAGCAGCTCGGGACTAGAAGTCCATAACATACAATGGTAAAATTATTAGATCGACAGCAGACTTATCCACAGAGACCTGGCAAGCCAGAAAGAACTGGCATGATATATTAATAGGACTAAGTGATTAAAATATGCAGGCAAGAATACTATATCCAGCTAGGCTATCATTGAAAATAGAAGGAGAGATAAAAAGCTTCCAGGACAAACAAAAACTAAAAGAATTCATAAACACCAAACCAGCTCCACAGGAAATATTGAAAGTGGTCCTCTAAACAAAGAGAGAGCCTAAAAGTAGCAGACCAGAAAGGAACAGAGACAATATACAGTAACAGTCACCTTACAGGCAATACAATGGCACTAAATTCATATCTTTCAATAGTTACCCTGAATGTAAATGGGCTAAATGCCTCAATCAAAAGACACAGGGTATCAGAATGGATAAAAAACCAAAACCCATCAATATGCTATCTACAAGAAACTCATTTTAGACCCAAAGACACCTCCAGATGTAAAGTGAGGGGGTGGAAAACAACTTACCATGCTAATGGACATCAGAAGAAGAAAGCTGGGGTGGCAATCCTTATATCAGATCAACTAGATTTTAAGCCAAAGATTATAATAAGAGATGAGGAAGGACACTATATCATACTCAAAGGGTCTGTCCAACAAGAAGATCTAATAATTTTAAATATCTATGCCCCTAAAATGGGAGCAGTCAACTATATAAACCAATTAATAACAAAATCAAGGAAACACGTTGACACTAATAGAATAATAGTAGGGCAATTTAATACGCCCCTCACTGAAATGGACAGATCATCTAAGCAAAAGATCAACAAGGAAATAAAGGCCTTAAATGACACACTGGACCAGATGGACATCAGAGATATACTGAGAACATTCCATCCCAAAACAGCAGAACACACATTCTTCTCTAGTGCATGTGGAACATTCTCCAGAATAGATCACATCCTGGGTAACAAATCAGGTCTCAACTGGTACCAAAAGATTGGGATCATTCCCTGCATATTTTCAGACCACAATGCTCTGAAGCTAGAACTCAATCACAAGAGGAAAACTGGAAAGAACTCAAATACATGGAGGCTAAAGGGCATCCTACTAAAGAATGAATGGTTCAACCAGGACATTAATGAAGAATTGAAAAAATTCATGGAAACAAATGAAAATGAAAACACAACTGTTCAAAATCTGTGGGACACAGCAAAGGCAGTCCTGAGAGGAAAGTATATAGCGATATAAGCCTTTCTCAAGAAACAAGAAAGGTCTGAAGTACACAACCTCACCCTACACCTAAAGGAGCCGGAGAAAGAACAGCAAAGAAAGCCTAAACCCAGCAGGAGAAGAGAAATAATAAAGATCAAGCAGAAATCAATGAAACAGAAACAAAAACCAAAACAACAACAAAAACACAACCAGTAGAACAAATCAATGAAACTAGAAGCTGGTTCATTGAAAGAATTAATAAGATTGATAAACCCCTGGCCAGATTTACCAAAAAGAAAAGAGAAAGGACCCAAATTAATAAAATCATGAATGAAAGAGGGAAGATCACAACCAAAAGCAAAGAAATACAATTATAAGAACATATCATGAGGAACTATAAGCCAGCAAATTTGACAATCTGGAAGAAATGGATGCATTCCTAGAGATGTATAAACTACCAAAACTGAACCAAGGAAAAACAGAAAACCTGAACAGACCTATAACAAGTAAGGAGATTCAAGGAGTCATCAAAAATCTCTCAACGAACAAGAGCCCAGGGCCAAACAGCTTCCCAGGGGAATACTACCAAACATTTAAAGAGAATTAATACATATTCTTCTGAAACTGTTCCAAAAAATAGAAAAGGAAGGAAAACTTCCAAACTCATTTTATGAAGCCAGCATCACCTTGATCCCAAAACCAGACAAAGACACCATCAAAAAAGAATTACAGACCAATATCCTTGATGAACACAGATGCGAAAATTCTCACCAAAATACTAGCCAATAGGATTCAACAGTACATTAAAAGGATTATTCACCACGACCAAGTCGGATTTATTCCAGGGCTGCAAGGTTGGTTCAACAACTGCAAATCCATTAATCTGATAGAATACATTAATAAAAGAAAGAACAAGAACCATATGATACTCTCAATAGATGCTGAAAAGGCATTTGACAAAGTACAGCATCCTTTCTTGATCAAAACTCTTCAAAGTGTAGGGATAGAGCACATACCTCAATATCATCAAAGCCATCTATGAAAAACCCACTTCAAATATCATTCTCAATGGAGAAAAACTGAGAGCTTTTCCACGAAGGTCAGGAACACGACAGGGATGTCCATTATCACCACTACTATTCAACATAATACCAGAAATCCTTGCCTCAGCAATCAGACAACAAAAAGAAATTAAAGGCATCCAAATCGGCAAAGAAGTCAAACGATCACACAGATGATATGATACTATATGTGGAAAACCCAAAAGACTCCACTCCAAATCTGCTAGAACTTGTACAGGAAGTCAGTAAAGTATCAGGATATAAAATCAATGAAAATAAGTCAGTTGCATTTGTATACACCAACAACAAGAGAGAAGAAAGAGAAATTAAGGAGTCGATCCCATTTACAATTGCGCCCAAAAGCATAAGATACCTAGGAATAAACCTAACCAAAGAGGCAAAGAATCTGTACTCAGAAAACTATAAAGTACTCATGAAAGAACCTGAGGAAGACACAAAGAAATGGAAAAATGTTCCATGCTTATGGATTGGAAGAACAAATATTGTGAAAATGTTTTTGCTACCTAAAGCAATCTGCATGTTTACTGCAATCCCTATCAAAACACCATCAATTTTTTTCAAAGAAATGGAACAAATAATCCTAAAATTTATATGGAACCAGAAAAGACCCTGAATAGCCAGAGGAATGTTGAAAAAGAAAGCCAACATTGGTGGAATCACAATTCCCGATTTCAAGCTCTATTACAAAGCTGTCCTCATCAAGGCAGTATGGTATTGGCATAAAGACAGACACATAGATCAATGGAACAGAATAGAGAGCCCAGAAATAGACCCTCAGCTCTATGGTCAACTGATCTTTGACAAAGCAGGAAAGAATATCCAATGGAAAATAGACAGTATCTTCAACAAATAGTGTTTGGAATTTGGACAGCCACATGCAGAAAAATGAAACTGGACCATTTCCTTACACCACACACGAAAACAGACTCAAAATGGGTGAAAGACCTCAATAGAAGACAGGAATCCATCAAAATCCTTGAGGACAACACAGACAGCAACCTCTTCGACCTCAGCCGCAGCAACTTCTTCCTAGAAACATCGCCAAAGGCAAGGGAAGCAAGGGAAAAAATGAACCATTGGGACTTCATCAAGATCAAAAGCTTTTGCATGGCAAAGGAAACAGTCAACAAAACCAAAAAACAACCGACAGAATGGGAGATGATATTCACAAATGCCATATCAGATAAAGGGCTAATATCCAAAATCTATAAAGAACTTAGCAAACTCAACACCCAAAGAACAAAGAATCCAATCAAGAAATGGGCAGAGGACATGAACAGACATTTCTGCAAAGAAGACATCCAGATGGCCAACAGACATGAAAAAGTGCTCCACATCCCTCGGCATCATGGAAATACAAATCAAAACCACAATGAGATACCGCCTCACACCAGTCAGAATGGCTAAAATTAACAAGTCAGGAAATGACAGATGCCGGTGAGGATGCCGAGAAAGGGGAACCCTCCTAAACTGTTGGTGGGAATGCAAGCTGATGCAGCCATTTTGGAAAACAGCATGGAGGTTCCTCAAAATGTTGAAAATAGAGCTATCCTATGACCCAGCAATCACATTAGTGGGTATTTACCCTAAAGATACAAATCCAGTGATCCGAAGGGGCACGTGTACCAAATGTTTATAGCAGCAACATCCACAATGTCCACAATAGCCAAACTATGGAAAGAACCTAGATGTCCATGAACAGATGAATGGATAAAGAAGATGTGGTATATCTATATACAATGGAATACCATGCAGCCATCAAAAGAAATGAAATCTTGCCATTTGCAATGACGTGGATGGAACTAGAGGGTATTATGGTGAGTGAAATAAGTCAATCAGAGAAAGACAATTATCATATGCTCTCCCTGATATGAGGAAACTGAGAGGCAAAGTTGGGGGTTTGGAGGGTAGGGTAGGGAAAAATGAAACAAGATGGGATTGGAGGGAGACAAACCATACGAGACTCTTAATCTCACAAAACAAACTGAGGGTTGCTGTGGAGAGGGGGATATAGAGAGGGTGGTTGGATTATGGACATTGGGAAGGTATGTGCTATGGTGAGTGCTGTGAAGTGTGTAAGCCTGATGATTCACAGACCCATACCTCTGGGGCAAATAATACATTATATGTTAATGAAAAAAAAATAACATGGTCTAGAAGCTTGAAGGAAGGAATAGTAAATAAAATCTTGTTTCCAAGACTTCTGAATGAGTGTGTCTAATCATTACTCATGTTTGTGGGCATAAGTGTGAATTATGGGCAAGAAACACTCAAAACTAAAATTAAGCAAGGAAACTTCCTTTAATACAATATTATCATGTTAATTTGCCATTGCAAAACAGTTATGGAGTGATACATGTCTGTATTTATTCAATGAGGCATACATGCTGCAGCAATGCTCTTGCTTATATAACCTGATTTGGATATATCATAATGAACTCAAGATTTTAAAAAGCCCAGCTAAAAAGCTTAAAAATATAAATGCATACTCATAAGAAGTTCAAATATGTGTATGAATACTGGTAGCAAAGCTTTAGTCAGCAGTCCATAAAAATATAAACTAGTAGAGTGGTTTACTTTTGTTTCATGATGTGTTTATATGTTTTTTTCATGATGTGTTTACAACTTGGTATAACACACTTTGAAAGCACATGTTACTTTTATTATAGTGTTAATATATTTTTAAAATTCAAATTTGTGTCCAACATTTAGAAGACCTTGAATAATCTCTTCTGAGCTGGATGTTCTTCTGATCATTCAATTCTATCATTTCTACCTTAGCTAGAAAAGCGAGGGAGACTTCATAAAGATGACTTCAATTTTTTCAACTCAATCTCATATATGTTTACTGAGATAAGATACTCATAGAACAGGAAAAAGCCTGATTAGATTGAAGTGAATTGTGTTAGAAAGTATCATGAATGTAGCTTTAAAAAATACGCCCATCTTCTTTTTATAGGGTGAATCTCTATGTACATAAGCTCAAAAAAGTTTTGGTATCGTAAATCCATGACATTCTAACATAAGCATTCCTGGTCTATAGGTATCTTAACTTATAAATGCAATCTCATTCCTATGTAGTCATTTGCTGATAATGACATCTGTCAGATGGAGAATAACTTGTCAGTGATTTTGCCACTATTTACTTGAGGAACATATTCTAATTTGAACTACAGAAGAAACTCTCATAACTGACCTTCACTTAAAAAAATCAATTAATCAAAATAGCATTTCTATTTGAAAACAGACAAATGTTTATCTCTGCTCTTAACATTTGAGTTGTATGCTTTCCAATATTAGTTGTGTTGTTTCCAAAGCTGTCTAAGTCAATAACACTTGCTGGTGTAACTTAGGAATTTATTAAAATATGTTGTAAACTAATGAAATGTAAGTATAAAAAGAGAATGACTGTTTCTGTGAAAATTAAGTTGAAAGCATAATGTTTAATACAGCCTCCTAAAAATGAGGTCAGATAGAATGGGAGAGTGGAGAATCTTGGGGGGGGGGGACCCTAAAAATCTTGAATAATTCTGTAGTCAGATTACCTTCCAAGTGTCTTTGCATTCTTGTTCCTCTCCAAAGTTAAAAAAACAGAAACAAAACCAAACCACATTAGTATAAAGACACTGCTGTACTCCAACAAGTAAACTCATAGGAAAGCTTTTGATCTAAAAAGATTACTGACTACTCTTAACTACAGAGAACCAACTGATGGTTACCAGAGGGGAGGTTAGGGGAGGGGACAGGCTAAACAGGTGATAGGGATTAATGGCTGCACTTGTTCTGGTGAGTACCACATGTTGTATATATATGTTGAATCATCAAACTGTAAACCTGAAGCTAATATTACACTCCATATTAACTAACTAGAATTTAAATAAAAAAGTAAAAAAATAAAGATTATTGATTGAATGTATATTTATAGACAACAGATTGTTTAATTGTAAGCATTTTTATTTATTTTTCTTTTTTATTGTTTTAGATTTTATTTATTTATTTGAAAGAGAGAGAGAATGAGAGAGAGAGAGAAGGGGGGGGTCAGAGGGAGAAGCACACTCCCCACTGAGCAGGGAGACCAACTCGGGACTCAATCCCAGGACTCCAGGATCATGACCTGAGCCGAAGGCAGTCGCTTAACCAACTGAGCTACCCAGGCACCCCGACTGTAAGTTTTTTTTTTTTTTTTTTTAGATTTCTATTTATTTATTTGACAGACAGAGATCACAAGCAGGCAGAGAGGCAGGCAGAGATAGAGGAGGAAGCAGGCTCCCCGCGGAGCAGAGAGCCTTATGCGGGGCTCGATCCCAGAACCCTGGGATCATGACCTGAGCTGAAGGCAGAGGCTTTAACCCACTGAGCCACCCAGGCGCCCCACCCGACTGTAAGTATTTTTTAATCATTCTCTGCTTTAACACATCTTTTCAATTAATAAATCAACTACAGGTTCAGATTGTGATGGGTAAGAGTTCTTCTCTATTACTATTACAAAAGCAGTATTTGTGACAGAGTATAAATTCATGTTGAAATGATGAAGTTGTTTGGGATTGAAGGTCTATTTTCTTTTGACTCTCATTATTTTAGACACATACTGATAAAGAAGTTATTATATAATTATTTAATGAAGGCTTTTTAGTGAGAAATAAACTTTGGAAACAGATATACCCAACAATATCTTAAAATAATCAACACCAAAAAAATGACAGAATTACAATCAGAAAGTAATCCATCCATAGTCAACATACATTTCTCAGAAACTGATAAATCAAATAGGCAAGAAATTAATAAAGATTAAATGATTAGAACTACATAAAATGCTCAATCTAATGTAAATATACAGAGGATTATACAAATCAGTAAGAATTATAAATGAACATTTTAAAAAAGAGCACATGAGAAAAATTAGCACAACATGGTGGTTGAGAACATGGATTCTGGACCCAGACTGGTGGAATTAAAATTTTAGCTCTATTACTTGTGTAGACTTAGAGTATGTTACGTTTCTGCCCCTCAGTTTCCCCATCTGCAAAATGAAGATAATAATCTTATCTATGACATAGTGTTGAGCAAATTAAATAAATAAAGACTTGTTAAGTACTTAGTGCCTGGCCCATAGAAGCATTATGTAAATATTTGGTAAATAAATAAAAGTAACTGGCCTTAAAGACAATCTCAAAGATTCCAAATAACTGAAATCACATAGAATGTATCATCTAATTAATTTTCATAAATATAGAACATCTTAAGAAAATAGTATCCCCAAATACCCTGTGTTTGCAAATTTGAAAAACAGTGACAGGGAGCCTTGAAAATCACTATGAGGTCAGTGATCATAAATTTATAGCATAACCCAAAATGTGACCTTATTTGTTAGAACATGCCTTATTAGACAAGATAGCAGTATGAATAAAGTAAAAACACTAAATCAAACTAAAATATAAATGCATTAAGACAATATAAAGGAATATGTTTATTTGTGTTATACTTATGAAGGCCTTCTAAAGGAGACGAAAAGCAAATGCCAAAATGAAAAAGACGGATCAATTTAACTACATCAAAATTTAAAACTTCCATTCAGCAAAAGAATCACCAAAAAAACCTTAAAAAATAATTGATAGGCTGGAAAAAACATTTACAACATATTTAACAGTGAGGTGTTAATATCTGGAATGTAGAAAGAACTTCTAAAATCAGTAATAAAGAGATTAAAAAGCCCAAAAGAAAAATGGACAGTAAATACAGATATGCTGAGACAAGGCAAAGCAAAAGGCCAAAATTTAAGAAAGGATGCTCAGTCTTAGTAGTAACCAGAAAATGCAAAATAAAGCAATAAGGAAGTCTGACTTTTCACTCATAAGACACGTAAACATTTTTAAAAGATGGTAATATCAAGTTTGGTTGAGTATGGAAAAACTAGTGTCATAAACTACTGGTAGAAGGATAAACTGTTAACTCCTTTTAGGAGGGCAATGTATCAGTATCAATACAAATTTAAAATATGCATATCCTTTGAAACAGCAATCCTTCTTCATCATGTATGGAAAAATAATCAAATATGTGCACAAAGAATTAAGTAAAATGATAGGGGTGCCTGGGTGGCTCAGTGGGTTAAAGCCTCTACCTTGGGCTCGGGTCGTGATCCCCGGGTCCTGGGATCGAGCCCCACATCGGGCTCTCTGCTCAGTGGAAAGCCTGCTTCCCTTCCTCTCTCTGCCTGCCTCTCTGCCTACTTGTGATCTCTGTCAAATAAATAAATAAATAAAATTTAAAAAAAATTAAGTAAAATGATATTCACAGTAGCACTAATCATTAGAATGAAAAACACAAAACCTGAATGCCTATTAATTAGGGAATACATAAATAATATAACATTTATAATATGGAAGATAATATAACACTTGAAAGAGGTAGTTCTATAAGTGACATGGAAAGATTTCCAAGACATACTGTCAAGTGAAGAAAAGCAAGTTGAAGAACATATTCTAAGTGTAAAAACATTTAAGTGACATTTAAAGATCACACATAACGTTGTAGTACTTTTAGTATCTGTAGATGGTGAAATTGGGTTCCCTTTTATATAAAATACCATGAATTTCCAACCTTTCCTTCCTTGGGTGGTCTTAGTAAAAATCTTTGTATCTTTGTATCTTAATATTCAGAGACTAAAATTACATGTTAATTCAAACAAACATGTACTGAGTACCCACTATATAAGTGCTCAAAAACAAATAATACATAGTATAATTCCTCCAAACCTTTTTGGAAATCACTTGGAAGCCTCACTTAAGTGGCATGAAGCAATCAAGTACTTAGAAGAGAATTAATGTTTATTTTTGGCAATGGACACAAAGTTCTACTTTCAAGAACTGACTCAGGCATAAATTTTAACACATAACAGAGGTGTACAGGTCCAATTACTCATAAAATACTGATTTTCTATGTTCATTACCACGGACTTTAATATTTTATAGCAAAGGCCTAGAATGCTAAACATAAGCTTTTATAGAAGCATTTGACTTTCTCTTTATTATATAAATTTCCTTAGCATTCTTCAGCTTATAATTAAAAGTTTTTCCTTGATGACTTAAAATGCTTAAAAGAATTTTTGGGGGACCAAGAATGAAAACAGGACAATGACCTTAATACTAACAATGAACACATCAATGTATTATATTTGAGTTTTAAGAATACTCAGCATGAGAGAAACTCCTGGGCATCAGGACCAGCTGGGACTCTAAAACACTAAAGTTGGCTTAGGAGGCTTTAGGAACATGAGGAGATAAGATGGTGCAAGCAGTTTCATCTCTGGGGAAATCAATCTAATGTTAATGAAAAAATTTCCATTTAACAGAGGCAAAGGAAGAATAAGAAGAACTTTTTTTTTTTTTTAGTTCTAACCATAGGTACTATTTGAAGACTTTATTCTTTATTGCAGCTTTTAGTTTTTAAACTTCCAATTTGAATATGTTTTAATATTTTTATTTTCATAGTTTTTAAGATGGATACTAATGACTCATTAACCAATCAGCTAATAAACAATGACTCAGATTAATCTATCAGCTAATAAATTAGTTTCTACTGATATACAAAGTATCTAAAAAAGGTTACATAGCTTTACAGAGCATATATTAATTTAGTTCATAGCTGAGCAGTATTACTAGTTATTGATTAATTATACTGGTCAGAAAGATATCTAAATTAGAATCAAAAAGCAGATGTCGATAAATAAATCATCTATTAAACATAGCAGGCAACTATAAAACATAGCTATGAATTTTTATACTAAAAACAAGAGGGACAAATAAAAGGAGTTGTCAAATTTGTAAGAAAATAATTCTGAAACCCTCAAGCAAACTTCAAATTTAGACTACCAGGTCATTTCCTACTAATAATGAACAATTAATAGATAAATCTGAAGACAGGACTGCAATGATAATTCCAATGCTTCAAGCATGAACATTTCAATAGACAACCACAGTAATAATTTTTATATTTTAATCATGAATACTTCAACAGATGAAAAAAAATGCCAGGATATTGTAATACAAGTGCTATGATTTATCTGTATTATAGGACTAATACTGAGTAATAAAGAGATAAAATTCTGTACTGTTCCATATTTTCAATCATGATTTCATATCAAACACTGCCAAATAGCTCACTACTACGTAAGTTTTATTTTTAATTTATTTTAACTTTTTTTAAACATTTTTAAAATTTTTAATTTCTTTCTTTAAGAGAGAGAGCACAAGCCAGGGGAGAGGCAGAGAGAGACAGAGAGAGAAGCAGGCTCCCCACTGAACAGGGAGTCTGATGCAGGGCTCAATCTCAGGACCCTGGGATCAGGGCCTGAGCCAAAGGCAGACACTTAATCAGACTGAGCCACCCAGGTGCCCTGAAATTTCTATTTTTTAAAGAAAATTCCTTAACTACTTCATACATATAAAGATTCATACAAATACATTTCAATATTTAATATATATAAAATATCAGAGAGCCACTGAAAATTTTCATTAATCTTACAAAATACAAAAGGTACCATAAAAAATTAAAAATAAAATTATATTTAGCAAAAATGCATGTTTTGAGATGATGTTGATGTTAATCTTTTTCTTTGTTCATCAACAGATGTACAAGGGTAATTGGGTCACAGTGAGTTAGTAACTCAGATAATGAGAATTTTACAATACCCATGACTTTTTTTCCCTCATTGGACTTTTTAATACTTTTGTATTAAAGAAAATCTTTGTTATAGAGTGAATTTTATTCTAAACTTTATGATTTGCTTTCTAATATGTTTTTTCATTCATTCACTCATCCAAAAACTCAACCAGGTATCAACTTAAATGAAATTATTTAAATCCTTCCTTAGGGCCTACTATGTATCAGACATACTTCTAGGCACTGGGGGCATTGCATTTGGGAGGCTTACATTATAGTGGTGGTGGCAGAACAAAAACCAATTAAGCAAATACATAAATAAAGTAACTGCAGGTCATGTTCAGTGCTATGAAAGAAATAAACAGGGGCCTAAGAGAAAACAAGGATGGGTGCGCTGGGGTGGAAGGAGAGCTCTCTTTCAGAGAGAAAGGGGAGTCTTCTCTGAGGAGGTGAAATTTGAGAGGCCTGAAGGATGAGAAAGAAACTGGCCATAAGAATTGGGGGTGAGGGACACAAGTATTCCAGGCAAAGGAAACAGCACGTGTAAAACTCCAGAGCTGGACATGAGCTGGGTATGTTCTAGAACTGAAGTTAAGATTGATGTTGCTGGAGTGTAATGAGAGAAAGGGGGAGAGGCATGAGATGAAGTTAGGGAAAGAGGTAAGGAAGGAACCATGTAGGTCCACCTTATTCATAATGATGTTTTGCATTTTATTTTATTTTAACTGCAATGGGAAAGCAACAGAAGAGTTTAAGTAGATGAGTGACAAGACCCTAATTACACTTGAGGAAGATATTTCTTTTTAGGTGTGTTAAGAATGGACTGGTAGAAGCAATCTGCTAGAAGTCTTTGTGATAAAAGCTGACAAAATTTTGGATATCTATTCACAATGGCCTCTTAAAACTACTTTTTTGTATTTAACTGAATAATAATAGGCACAATTGGGGTAATTGGAGAAATAGGTCATGTTATCTGGGGGATTGTAATAGTCTAGGAAGTGCACATTGGGAGTGGTTACATAGGTATTTTAGACTTTGGAAAACATTTTCAAAGTATTCAAAGAGGTAAAAGTGCATTGTAAGCATCTATTATAAGGAAGGCAAAAAAGGTTTTGAAGTTATTAAAAAAAAAAAAAAAAAAGAACATTCTGACCAAAACCATACAAACAGCCTAAGTCCAAAGATAAGAAACCAGAGAGAAATCTGTAGAAGCTCAAGAGGTTGTACAGGGAGCTTTCTATATTGCTTAGGTATAAAAAAGCTGTGTATAAAGGCAAAAGGAAAGGCACATAAACCTGATTCAGCCTTCAAGACCTTGGTATGATTTGACCTGTGTTTTCTTTTTCCTTTTTTTTTTAAATTTAATTTAATTTTTTTTCAGTGTTCCAAAATTCACTGTTTATGCACCACACCCAGTGCTCCATGCAATACTTGCCCTCCGTAATACCCACCACCTGGCTCACCAAACCCCCCAAACCCCTCCCCGCCAAAACCCTCCGTTTGTTACTCAGAGTCCACAGTCTCTCTTGGCCTCCGAATACCACATTTTGTGAGTGTCTTTCCCTGACCACATTTTATAAGCGTTTCGCCAGTCATGTCCTTTTTTCTGTTCCCTGAATATGTCAAACTTGTTTTTGACTTTGTGCTTTTGTAGTTGCTATTCTTTGTTCTAACTCTTCCATTATTTGAGCTCCAATATCACCTCAAAATGTCATCTTGTTTATCTTCTTCATAGCATATATTCCTAACTTAAATAAAATTACTGTTTATGTATTTACTGCCTTCCTCCCATCACTAGAATTTCAGCAAGAGAGCAAGGACTTTATTTATCCTTTTTATGGCATTATTCTCAGTGCTTAGCATAGAATCTGGCACATTATAGGTCTCTTATAAATATTTATTGAATGGAACGAAGGAAAAAAGGTAGAAAGAAGGGAAGGAAAAATGAAAAGGCATTTGAGAAAAATGTCAAAAAGCTTATCAAATCCAGAATGAAGTGGAGTTTAGAAAAATCCTAAAGATATAAAAGTTACTGAACAAGAAGATTAAGGGATAGTTGGGCAAATAACTGCAATAATAAAATGAAATTAAAAGAAAATTAAATTTCAATTTTGTTTCTGTTTTCTTTATCAAGGAGAATAAATCTTATGTCAAAATGAAAAAATATATCTGATGAAGAATAAATCATATAAGACTTTTGGCTTCCAGTCAAGATGGAATACTAGGGGTGAGATTTGCCCTCTTGTGTGAAAGAACACCCACCCAGGAAAAAAAAAAAACAAAAAACAAAAAACAGGCAAAATATATCAAACTTTTTTTTTTTTTTTAAAAAGACACTAGATACCAGACAATCAAAGGAGACAACCAGGAAACAAAGGAGGCCTAGAACTGCCTTAACTTACTGCCTTGAGTGAGCTTCCAGTCTATGCGCATAGAGGGTGAATGAACCTGGTTGGAGCTCAGCAGATTCTCCAAGCTAAGTAGACACAGCTACTTAGGGTCAGAAGAGACCAAGGCAGTGAGTGTGTTTTCAGCACAGAGTGCTTGAGAATAGCTGCAGAGAAAGAAATGCAGAGATCTACAGAGGGTCCCGCCCTTTAAGTATAGGACTTGACCTATACTTTATTATTTTTCAAAGTAAGCTCTACACTCAACATGGGGCTTGACCTCAGGACGCTGAGATTAAGAGTCACAATGATCCAGCTATGGGCCCCAGAGGGTTCCCTCAGAGTATTTAGCAGAGTACTAGGCAGTGACTACAATGAAGAAACTAACTGAGGCTGAGGAAAGTATTCCCTGAGAGGACAAAGCAAATGGCACTTGACACTCACACTGGGCTGGGAACTAGAACACTTCATAACTCAGGAGATACAGGATAAAACACTCAGAAGTATCTTGCTTAGTAGTGGGGAACAGGTAGACTTAGATGAAACACTTTTGGTTTTGCCTAATGAGTTTTAAAAGCAAGATCTGAAAGGATCAAATTATTATTTCCAAGAAATTTAACTGCAATCCAGAGCAGACCTGAAAAATAAATGCATATGAAAATAGCAAAGACCCAACAAAGAAAATTCACAATGTCTAGCATGAAATAAACATTATCACACATGGGGGCACGTGGGTGGCTTGGTTGGTTAAAGTCTGATTTTAGTTCAGGTCATGATCTCAGGGTCCTGGGATTGAGCCCCTTGTCAGGCTCCCTGTTCAGCTGGCAGTCTGTTTATTCCTCTCTCTCTCTCATTCTCTCTCTCTCTCAAATGAAGAAAGAAATAAATAATATCTTAAAAAATTATCACACATGGAAAACAGCAGAAAAATAAAACACATAGTGATATGAAATATCAGTCAGTCTTAGATGAACTTCCAGGGAATTATACTGAGTGAACAAAGCCAGTCCCCAAAGGTTATATATTATAGGAGACCATTTATTTAACATTTTTGAAATGACAAAATTATAAACAACTGAGCCACCCAGGTACCCCTGAAATGACAACATTTTAGAAAAGGAGAACAGATTAGTTTTTACAGGTGTAGGGATGGGGATAAGGTTGGGGCAAGATGGAAGTGGGTTTAGTTATAAAAGGACAAGAAGAGGGATTCTTGTGGTGATGGAAAGGTGCCTTGACTGTGGTAGTGGATGAAAGAACTTAAACATGGGATAGAATTATACAGATCTAAAAACACACAGGCACACAAATGAATACAAGTATAACTGGGGACAGCTGAACAAGATCAGTGCTTTGTATCAACACATTCTGGCTATGTTATTTTATTTTTTAGTTTTTTTTAAAAAAAGATTTTATTTATTTATTTATTTGACAGAGAGAGACACACACACAGTGAGAGAGGGACACAAGCAAAGGGAGTGGGAAAGGGAGAAGCAGGCTTCCTGCCAAGCAGGGAGCCCAATGCGGGGCTTGATCCCAGGACCCTGGGATCATGACCTGAGCCAAAGGCAGACGCTTAATGACTGAGTCACCAGGTGTCCCTATTTTACTAGTTTTACTAGGCGTTACCATCAGGGAAAAGGGGACAAAAGGCACAGTGGATTTCTCTGTATGACTCCTCACAATTGCATCTACAAATAATAAAAATTTCAATTAAAAATATCAATTAAACTGATCCAGATTGACAGATTTTAGAATTAACGGATAAGAACATTAACACAGTTATAAGTATATTCATATGTTCAAAAATATAAAGAGATATGCAAGACATTAAAAAAAAAAAAGGACCTGGGCACACCTGGGTGGCTCAGTTGGTTAAGCAACTGTCTTTGGCTCAGGTCATGATCCTGCAGTCTCTGAATCAAGTCCCACATTGGGCTCCCTGCTCAGTGGGGAGGCTGCTCTCCCTCTAACCTCTCCAATCTCACGTGCACTCTTTTTCTATCAAATAAATACATAAAAAATCTTTAAAAAAAGAAGACCCGAACTGAATTTCCAGAGATGAAAATGATAATTTATGAGATAAAAAATACATCAGATGGTATTAACAGCAAGTTAGACATTGCACATTAGTAAACTTGAAGACTAATAATAAAAACTATCAAAAATCAAACAAAAAGAAAAATCTGGAAAAAAGAGAGTATCAGTGATACGTGGGGCAATTCACATGGCCTACTATATATGCAAGTGGAATCCCTAAAGGAGGGAAGAGAGTGGGGGACAAAAAACATTTGGAGAAATAATTTTGATTAAAAAAAACAAACTATAAACTCAGAGATTTAAGAAGCAAAACAAATCCCAAGCACAAAAAGCATAAAGAAAATGACAGTAAGGTACATCATAAACAAACTGTTCAAAATCAGAGATAAAGAAGTCTTAAAAACATCCGGGGGGGGGGAATATTATGTACATAAGAACAAAGAGAAGGATGAATGTAGATTCTTCAATGAAAACAATGCATGTGAGAAGACTATGGACTCTCATCTTTAAAATACTAAAAAATCTCCTCAAACCTGTCAACCTAGAATTCTGTCTACAGCAAAAATATCTTTTAAAAATGAAGATAATATAAAGAATTTCAGATATACAAAAGCTGAAAGAATTTATCACTGGCAGACCACTAGCACAAGTACAGTAAAGAAGACCTTTCAGGAAGACGCAAAATAATGCCAGATTGAAATAAGGATCTGAGACAAAGTAATAAAGAGCTTCAGAAATACTAATTATATGACAAAACATAAATTTCTCTCCCTCTCTTTTTTACTTTAAGTGAGCTCCACACCTGGGGCAGAGCCCAAGGTGGGGCTTGAACTCACAACCCTGAGGTCAAGACATGAGCTAAGATCAGGAGTCAGATGCTCAACTGACTGAGCCACCCAGGTGCCCCTAAACATACAGTTTCTTACATCTTATAAATATATTTTTATATTTAAATTTTAAAAAGATAATTGACAATTTGAATTTTTTAAATGTACTATAAGGTTTATAACACATGAAAAAGTAAAATATACAATGACTATACCACAAAAGCCAAAAGAGGAGAAATGGAAGTATACTAATTATAAGGTTCAAATACTACAAATGAAATGATATAATATCACTTGAAGGTAGATGTTGAGAAGTTAAAGATGTATATACTACAAACCCAAAACAATCAATGAATAACAAAATGGAGAGTTGTATCTAAAGAGCCATTAAAGGAGATAAAAATGAAATCATAAAAAGTACTTAATCCAAAAAAGGACAGAAAGAGAGGGGAAAAAGAATAAAGAACAGATAGGACAAACATAAAATGGGAAAAATGGGGCAAATAGCAGAATGATAGATTTAAACCTAACTATATCAATAACCATATTAAATGTAAACTGAGCACTAAATTAAAAGGCAGAGATTGTCAGTTTGTAGGTCTACAATCAGACGGGAAAAAGGAAAAAAAGGCATCCAAATTGATGAGAAACAAGTAAAACTATGACTATTTCTAAATATACATAGAAAATCCTAAAGACACTACCAAAAAACTATTAGAAGTAATAAATGAACCAGTAAAATTGAAGAATACAAAATTAACATACAGAAACTGGTTGCATTTCTATACACTGATAACATAGTAGCAGAAAAACAAATTAAGAAAAAACAATCCATTTATAATTGCAACAAAAAGAACAAAATACCTAGGAATAAACTTTACCAAGAAAGTGAAAGACCTATACTCTGAAAACTATAAAACATGCACTAATGAAGTTGAAGAGGATACAAACAAATAGAAAGATAGTCCATGTTCATGGGTTGGAAGAATTAATTTTTTTTAAATGTTCAGTCTACTCAAAGCAATCTACATATTCAATGCAATCCCAATCGAAATACCAATAGCATTTTTCACAGAACTAGAACAAATAATACTAAATTTGTATGGAATAAAAAAAGACCTTGAATAACCAAAGCAATCTTGAAAAAGAACAAAACCAGAGGTATCACAATCCCAGATTTCAAGATATACCATAAAGCTATAATATCTGAAACAGTATGGTACTGGCAAAAAAACCAGATACATAGATTATGGAACAAAATAGAGACCAGAAATAAATTATTTTTTTGTTGTTGTTTTAAGGATTTTTTTGCTTATCTAAGAAGGAAAGAGAGTGGGCAGAGGGAGAGAATGTTCAAGAGACTCCCCATTGAGTGTGGAGCCCAACTTGGGCTCAGTCTTACAATCCAAGAAATCATGAACCTAGCCAAAACCAAGAGTTATGCACTTAACCAACTGAGCCATCCAGGTGCCCCATAAACTCATGTTTATGCAGTTAATTAATCTACAACAAATGAGGCAAGAATATACAATGGGGAGGGGTACCTGTGTGTGTGTGTGTGTGTGTGTGTGTGAAATATGGAACATATGGAATACATAGATATGTATACACAATGGAATATCTCTCAGCCATAAAAAGAAATGAGATCTTGCCATCTGCAACACAGATGGACCTAGAGGGTATTATGCTAAGTGAAGTAAGTCAGAGAAAGACAAATACCATATGATTTCACTTACATGGTGAATCTAAAAAATACACAAATAAACAGACAATAAAAGCATAAATACAGAGAACAAACTGGTGGTTACCAGAGGGGAGAAGTGTGGGCAGATGGGGTGAAGGGGAGTGGGAGGTACAGGCTTTTAGTTATGGAATGAATAAGTCAGTACGATTAAAGGTACAGCATAAAGAATATAGTCAATGGTACCGTAATAGCTACATTTGTGGTTAGCAAATCATTAGGTACAGGGTTGTTAATAACTATGTTGTACCCCCCCAAGACTAATGTAACATTGTGTGTCAACTATACTTCAAAAAGTAAGAAACAGATTGCAATAAATGTCCCAATAAAATAAAATGCAATAAAATACTGTGTATGTTAATTAAACAAACAAATAAATAATAAATTAAAAAGCAAAGCCCAAATGTACGCTGTCTATAAAAATCACAACTGGGGCGCCTGGGTGGCTCAGTGGGTTAAGCCGCTGCCTTCGGCTCAGGTCATGATCTTAGGGTCCTGGGATCGAGCCCCGCATCGGGCTCTCTGCTCGGCAGGGAGCCTGCTTCCCTTCCTCTCTCTTTGCCTGCCTCTCTGCCTACTTGTGATCTCTCTCTGTCAAATAAATAAATAAAATCTTTAAAAAAAAAATCACAACTTAAATATAATCACATAATAGGTAGAAAATAAAACTATGGACAAAAATAAATTCTGTTAAAACTAATACAAGAATGCTAGAAGGTGCACTTGTGATAGCCAAAACTAAAAAGAACCCAAATATCCATCATAGGTGGATAGATAAACTAATTTTGATATATGAAGAAACAGAATGTAACTCAGAAAAAAAATACTGACTTATGAAACAGCAAGAATAAATCTCAAAATAATTATCTTCAGTGAAAAAGGCGAAATGAAAAGAGAATGTATACTGTATTATTGCATTTATATACAGTTCTAGAAAACAAATTTACAGTGCAGCAATTCAGTGGTTACCTGGGGACATCAAGGAGAGTAGCAAGAAAAGGGAGGTAGGGATTAGAAATTAATATAAGGAGGGATACGTGGGCAGCTTTGTCCATTAAGTGTCAGACTCTTGATTTCTGCTTAAGCTTGATTTCATGATTTTAAGCCCAGAATCCTGGCTCTGTACTCAGTGGGGAGTCTGTTTGAGATTCTTTCTCCTCTCCCTCTGCCCCTCCCCCATTCATAGGCTTGCACTCTCTTTCTCTCTCTCAAAATAAATAAATCTTTTTAAAAAAAGATTTGATGAATATAAGGAAGCTTTTGGTGATTATAGATATGTTAATTTTCTTTATTGTGGTAATGGTTTCATTTTTGTTAAAACATCAAATTGTACCCCTTATATATGTGTTGTTTATTTTATGTCAACTACATTTCAATAAAACCATTAAATTAAATAAATCAAAGAGGCAACAACTCTTCTTTACAGAAGTATTCTAATCAATAAATGCAGAAAGAATAAGGGAGATAGAAAATTACTATTAGAACTACACTAGTAGTTGAGGCAGGTATGATCCATCAATAAATTCTAAAACAGTAGGCGAAGGTTTAAGAAGAAAGCAGAAAACTGCACGGTATCAAAGGATCTCTTTGCAAATATTTATTAATTTCAAAGGGGGAAAACAGCAACTTCACAGTGGAGAAACTTGACACACACATCCTAAACCAAGTGATCAACGTTAACATCATCAATAATAATATATATCAATATCATGTGTCACCTGCTACAATGTCCTGAGGAGGGTATGTCACTTCCAATATTTGTTCCTAATTTGAATAATCAGGACAAAATATCAGATAAACACAACTGAAGGACCCTCAACAGAACGCCTGACTAGTAATCAAAGTGTCAAGGTGATGAAAAGATAAGGAGATACTAAGGAACTCTTACAGAATGGAGGAGACTAAGAAGACATGAAAACTAAATATAATGTGGGATCCTGGACTTCATCTTGGGGGGAAAAAGTACATTAATGTAAAAATCAGAATAAAGTCAGAATAAAAGTCAGAATAAAATCAGAATAAAGTCTATGATTTGGTTAATAATATTGTAACAATATTAATTTCTTAGTTTTGATAATTGGCTGATGACTATGCAGGGTGTTAACATTAGGGGAGGGTAGGTAAAGGCTATATGGAAATGCTCTGTACTATGTTTGCAACTCTTCTACAAGTCTAAAATTATTGCAAAATAAAAAAAAATTTAAAGAATAAATCAAAAGCTTGGACAGGTGAAAAAGTAATAACAGATCTCTTACCTACTTAGACAGAGCCTTTATTTGTATCTTGACCTACATAACTGTCTGGGAAAAAAAAAAAAAAAAGAATGAGAGAAACCTGGAGTTGAAATGACTGGATTGATGGTAATTTTGAAGAACTACAGAGACTAGAAGAGATGCTAGAAGACTAGATAATGAAACAGTTTCTAGTTTTTTTAAAAAAGGAAAATAATGTGGAGATCTCAAATTATAAACAAGTCAGGCTTTAAATCATGCTTTTTAGCTTTGTAAGATTTTTAGAAGGAATTAATGAACAGATAGGTTTACATGTGCTTAGGAAAGAAGACAGTAATGACTAAGAGCTAGTTTGACTTCACCAGGAACAAATTATGTCAGACTAACTTTAATCAAATTATGTCAGACTAACCTTAATCTGAAAGGACTGCGTGCGTTGCAGAGATTTAAAAAAAATGCTCTACTCTGGACCTAGTAACTTTGATTTCAAGAGGGTATTTGGCAAAATCAGTAGAAATCTTGTGGACCAGTTGGTGAAATAAGAGCTAGATGATATTTTGTAAGTTGTATATATTCCTTATTCACTAAATTGACTATTTATAGGTTTATGACTCAATCTCTAGATTCAATATCCCATTAGAATTCTCTATTGGCAGATCAAAAGGCTTTCTCTGCAGTCCTACCAGGTAAACATTTCCCATTAACTAGGATGAAGATAAAATGAATTGGAAGAATGGTTGATGACTATAAAATAGAATTAGGATCCAAATATTCTTAAAGGAATTTTGAAAAAAA
The DNA here is from genome assembly GCF_010015895.1 of Lontra canadensis. Taxonomy (NCBI): domain Eukaryota; kingdom Metazoa; phylum Chordata; class Mammalia; order Carnivora; family Mustelidae; genus Lontra; species Lontra canadensis. The sequence goes on from NW_022631005.1 coordinate 11,925,224, forward strand.
ATCCTTAAAAAATAAGAGTAATTTGGAAGATAGAGGAGATATAATTTTTAGTATATGATATAAAAAAAAGAAATTTTTTGGCTAACTGCAAGTTCACCAAGTCTTTCTGTACAATGCAGTTGGTTAGAGGATTAACAGAATCATACTCACCAGAGAGTAATAGTCACCCTAAATCAGAATGTGAAATTCTTCTGATAAACTGGAAGCATTTTCATATTTTAATCATTAAACTTCTTTAATTCATAGAAAAAAGGGTAATAAGTAAATCTTTGTGAAACAAGACCTATGAAAACAATGAGCTAGAGAAAATATTAGGAAAAGACAAATCCTTATTAATCATTGGTAGATTGTGAAGTCATATTCCTGTTGTGTCTTAAGTGCTAGCCTTACTTTAACTAGAACTGGTTCTACCTTTATTTTATATATTAGGATTTCATAAAATCAATCTTTTAAAATATAAGGATTAGAATACAGAAGAATAGGGGCCACAGGATAGACATCCATGAATTAACTAGAGAATAATAAAGACAAATATATTCAAGAAGGCTATGTAATCAGCTTGCCAGGATTGGCAGTCTATGCTAAATAGTTTGCTTTAATATAAATCCTTTTCCATTTCATGCATTATTTCACAAAGAAACACCAAGGGCCTGAACTAGAATTCCGAGATTGACACTAGAGAGAAGGGATACAATTGGGTAATACTTGGGATCTGAAATAAGCAAGTCTTAGTAAATATATGGATGTATGGTGTCTGATAATGCTGTTAAAGAATGTAGGAAAGGGATGGCAAACATGTTTTAATTCACATGCTTTATCAGTCAGGGCCTGACAGAAAATAAAACAGTATACTCAAATTGGGTAATCTGTGGAAAACTCTACCTACAAAGATCTGGGAAAGATTTAGGGGAACTGACAAGGGATAGTGTATGATCTCAGGGCTAGCAATAGGAGACCTATTATCACTTCTAAGTCAGAAATGACCAGTTTCTGGAATTGAAGAGGTCGTTGATAGTTGTGTCTTTCACTAAAGAAATGCAGCCAACCTGTGGCAACCCCTGTAAGAATAAATATCCCTAAATCACTCTTGTCCCACTTTCTAATCTTCTGTGATTGAGAAAACCCAATCAGAAGACAGAGGACAAGAAATCTCTTGAAGTAGTCTTGCACAAAGGTGATAGCACAAAGAACAGGGTAGGGAATAAGCATATACCAATCCCTACTTGATTGATAGTTGTTGCCTGAAACGCCATGTAGAAAAGGATTCTGTGATATCATCCAACCTCATTAGGACACATAAGCATGAAAGGCATATGCCCATTATGAGAATGGGATGAAGCAGTGTTAGCATGTGTGCTCATGAGTCCTAATAAGCATGGAATGGAGGAATAGCAGCATGTGTGTCATGTGGTTTCCAACCCTGCACTATGAAGACTTTCACACTTCTAGTTTGCCTGAATGGTAAATGGCTATATCAACGATGAATTTAAAAAAATACAAGAGAACAAATTTGGGAGTGGGGATGATAAATTAAATTTAAGGTATGTTGACTTTGAAATGTATTGACTCTGAGGTGTCAAAGATCATCTGTAGATACACGAATCTGACATTCTAAGGGAAGTCTAGATTAGAAATAGGAGTTTTGGAATCAGCAGTTAATATGTGATAGTTGAAACCATAAAAGTGAAGAGAACACAGAGTAGATAAAGTAATAGTTATGTATGAAATCAGGGGAATATCAACATTTTAAGTAAGGGGCATAGAAAAAGCCCACAAAAAGAAAAAGAGCAAGTAAAGTCAAAAGGTTATAAGCAACACCAAGGAAGAGTAGATTCACAGAAACCAAGAAAGCAGAATATTTATAGAAGAAAATTGCCACAAATGTCAAATGTTGAAGAAAAGGCAGTGAAATATAGACTGAAAATTTCCACTAGATATGACGATTAGAACATAACTGGTGCCCATGGTTTAGAGTAGTTCCAGGAATATAATAAGAAAGGAAGCCCAATTTCAAAGGGATGAGAAGTTAATGAGAGATAAGAATGCGAATATAGCAAATAATAACCTTTTGAGTTCAATGGATGAGGTGAAAGGGAGAATGAGTTGATGATAGCTAGATTAAAACAGGATTAAAAGGATTTTTTTTTTTAGATTAACAAAGCAAATAAAATTAAAGTATGAGGAGAACGAACTGGGGTAAAACTGAATATATTAGAATGAGAGGACTATTAGAGATGCCTGGAGCCAGTCCTACCAATGCATCCCTGAGGGAAAATGTCCTGCCCACAGTCCCTGCCCATCATAACACAGGTAATATGGTATAGTTTCTCACCTCTCAGTACAGGTGAGTGACTGCTGGTAGGTACATTAGTTAGTCATCCATTGTAAAAAGATGAGTTGAGCCAATTCGAGTCTCTTTGATAGGAGTATGAACTAAGAAATATGTAAATAATTAGCTGATTAGCAGTATAAAGTCAGACGTAAGGGTGGTGATATAAAAAGAAAGGATACTGTACTCAACAGCAACAAGAACAAAAAAACCCACCCCAAAAAATCTAATTTAAAAATGGTCAGAGGACCTCAATAGACATATTTCCTAAGAAGATATATAGATAGCTAATAGACACATGAAAAGATGGTCAAATACTAATCACCAGAGAAATGCAAATCAAAACCACAATGAGATACCACCTTACACCTGTTAGAATGGCTAAAATCAAAAGGACAAGAAATAACAAATCTTGGTGAGGATGTGAAGAAAAAAGAACCTTTTTTAAAAAAATTTTTAATTTTTTCAGTGTAACAGTATTCATTATTTTTGCACCACACCCAGTGCTCCATGCAATCTGTGCCCTCTCCAATACCCACTACCTGGATCCCCCAACCTCCCACCTCCCGCCCCTTCAAAACCCTCAGACTGTTTTTCAGAGTCCATAGTCTCTCATGGTTCACCTCCCCTTCCAATTTCCCTCAACTCCCTTTTCCTAACTCCCCTTGTCCTCCATGCTATTTGTTATGCTCCACAAATAAGTGAAACCATATGATAATTGACTTTCTCTGCTTCACTTATTTCACTCAGCATAATCTCTTCCAGTCCTGTCCATGTTGCTACAAAAGTTGGGTATTCATCCTTTCTGATGGAGGCCTAATACTCCATAGTGTATATGGACCATATCTTCCTTATCCATTCGTCTGTTGAAGGGCATCTTGGTTCTTTCCACAGTTTGGCGACCATGGCCATTGCTGCTATAAACATTGGGGTACAGATGGCCCTTCTTTTCACTACATCTGTATCTTTGGTGTAAATACCCAGTAGTGCAATTGCAGGGTCATAGGGAAGCTCTATGTTTAGTTTCTTGAGGAATCTCCCCAGTGTTCTCCAAAGTGGCTGCACCAACTTGCATTCCCACCAACAGTGTAAGAGGGTTCCCCTTTCTCCACATCCTCTCCGACACATGTTGTTTCCTGTCTTGCTAATTTTGGCCATTCTAACTGGTGTAAGGTGGTATCTCAATGTGGTTTAAAAAGAACCTTTTGTGCACTGTTGATGGGGATGTAAGTTGATATAGCCAATGTGTCAAATGGCATGGACTTTTCTCAAAACATTAAAAATAGAAATACCATCTGATTGGGGCACCTGGGTGGCTCAGTGGATTGAGCCTCTGCCTTCGGCTTGGGTCGTAATCTCAGGATCCTGGGATTGAGCCCCACATCAGGCTCTGTGCTTGGTGGGGAGCCTGCTTCCCCCTCTCTCTCTGCCTGCCCCTCTGTCTACCTATGATCTCTCTCTCTCTCTGTCAAATTAATAAATAAAATCTTAAAAAAAAAAAAGAAATATCATATGATCCAAAAATTTCACTATTGGGTATTTATCCAAAGAAAATGAAAACACTAATTTGAAAAGTTATATGCACCCATATGTTTACTGCAGCATTATTTACAATAGCCAAGATATGAAAGCAACCTAAGTGTCTATCAGTAGATGAACAGAAAAGGAAAATGTGATGCACACACATGCACACACACAGAGTAGTATTACACAGCCATAAAAAGGGTAAGATTGTGCCATTTGAGACATGGATGAACCTAGAGGGTATTAAGCTAAGTAAAATAAGTCAGACAGAGAAAGACAAATACCATCTGATTCCATTCGTAAGTGGAATCTAAAAAAATTAATAGTCTAACAAAAAGCAGAATTAGACCTATAAATACAGAGAAAAAAACTGATGGTTGCCAGAGGGAAGGTGGTTGGGTAAAATGGGTGAAGGGGAGAGGGAGATACAGCCCTTCAGATGTGGAAGAATAAGTCACAAGGCTAAAAGGCACAGCATAGAATCATTGTCGATGATATTATAATAGCAATGTAACAACCAAGATGATAGCTACACTTGTGGAGAGTATAGCCTAATATATAAATGCATCAAATCATGAAGCTATACACCTGAAGTTAAAGTAACGTGTCAACTATACTAAAAAACAAACAAACAAACAAAAAAACCCAAACCCCAAAAAACAAAGGATAGTGTAGCAGTAATGAGCCATCTTAAAGCTAAAGTTAGAAAAAATAAAAGCCATGAATGGGTAAAGGAAGCATCTATAAGGTCTAGCTATAAGAGAAACAGAAGAGGACAGAGATGTGTGGAGAGAGGCAGAGTCTCCCTGAGAGGTCATGACTCTCTAAAGGAGATTCAGAGAAAAAGAGAATGTCCATGATATTTTTCAAGTTATGATTTGTTAGTGTCCTTATATTAACTCCTCTTTTCTCTTAACATGAATGGGTTTCTGCTCCTTACATCCTAAACTCCAAACCTAAGACAAGGACTAAAGGAAAGTCATGGAGGAGTCAAAATGCAAAAGGTTGTCTTGAACAAGAAGGGAAAATTCAATCCTCAGTGATCTTAAGAAAGAAAGTAAGAATATGTGTTAAGGCAGGAGTCAGAAGAAGTCCATAGCTCAAATACATTTCTCAAAAAATGAAAAATATTAAAATTAAATGAGTTGGAAAAGAACCACAAAGACTCATATTTAGGTCTTTAATCCATTTTGAAGTTATTTTTCTATATAATGTAAGAAAGTGGTCCAGTTTCATTCTTTTGCATGTAGCTAACCAGTTTTCCCAACATCATTCGTTGAAGAGACTGTCCTTTTCCCATTGGATAATCTTACCAGCTTTGTTGAAGATTAACTGACCATATAATTGTAGGTTTGTTTCTGGGTTTTCTATTTGTTCTAGTGATCTATGTGTCTATTTTTGTGCCAGTCCCATAATGTTTTCATTACTACAATGAAGGAAATAATCAACAAAGTTAAAAGGCAACCTACGGAATGGGAGAAGATATTTGCAAATGACGTATCAGATAAAGGGTTAGTATTTGAAATCTATAAAGAACTTCTACAACTCAACATCCAAAAACCAAATAATCCAATTGAAACATGGGCTGAAGATAGGAACAGACATTCCTCCAAAGAAAAAATACAGATGGCCAACAGATAGCTAAAAAGAAGCTCAACAGCATTCATCATCAGGTAAATGCAAATCCAAATCACAAGAAGATATTGCCTCACACTTGTTGTATGGCTAAAATCAAACACATAAGATACAGCAAGTGTTGGTGAATATGTGGAGACAAAGGAACCCTCTTATGCTGTTGGTGGGAATGCAAACTGATGCAAACACTGTAGAAAACAGCATAGAGGTTCCTCAAAAAGTTAAAAATACAACTATTGTACAGTCCAGTAGTCACACTACTAGGTATCTAACCCCAAAATACAAAAACACAAATTCAAAGGATACATGCACCTCTATGTTTATTGTAAAATAGCCAAATTATGGAGGCAACCAAATGTCCGTTGATAGATGAATGGATAAAGAAGCTGTGTTATATAGATATACATCAAGTGAAATATTATTCAGCTATAAAAAAGAATGAAATCTTACCATTTGCAATGATATGGATGGAGCTAGAGAGCATAATGCTAAGTATAATAAGGTAGTCAAAGAAACACAGTATCATGATTTCCCTCATCTGTAGAATTTAAGAAACAAAGCAAATGAGCAAAAAACAACAAACAAACAAATAATAAACAGGGAGGGAAACAAAGCAAGAAACAGACTCCTACCTATGGAGAACAAACTGGTGGTTGCCAGAGGGGAGGTGGGTGGAGGATGGGTAAAATAGGTGATGGCTATTAAGGAGTGTACTTGTGAAGAACACTGAGTAATGTATAAAATTGCTGAACCTCTTTATTATAAGCCTGAAACTAATATAACACTGTATGTTAAATATACTGAAATTAATAAAATAAAATAAAATAAAATAAGACATATTTGAGAATAGAGATGAAATGAATAAATTCCCAGGAAAATGTGAAACATCATAATTATTACAAAAAGAAATAAAGATCTCAAATAAGTAATAAAGAAATTGAAGGGGCATGTGGATGGCTCAGTTGGTTAAGCATCTGCCTTCAGCTCAGTGTCCTGGGATTGAGCCCTGCAGACTGCTTCTCCCTCTCCTGCTCCCCCTGCTTATGCTCTCTTTCTCTCCCATCAAATAAATAAATAAAATATATATATATAAAAGAAATTGAAATGGTAGTCAAAGACCACTTCTCTTTTTTAAGTTTTTTATTTATTTATGTTTTATTAAGTAAACATGACTCCCAACGTGGGTAGAGATAAAATATCATGACCCTGAGATGAAAAGTCACTGGCTCTACTGACAGCCAGCCATGTGCCCCAAAGACCACTTCTCTTAAGAGACCCCAAGACCAGGTTATGCTGGTAGGTTCTACCAAATTCTTAAGATGTATATAATTCCTATTTCATGTAAGTTGTTTCAGAAAATATGAAAAGAGCAAAAGGTACCCGTTATTTATAAAAACGAATATAACTCTGATCCTAATATAAGATAAAAATAATACTGCAAAAAACAATCTAGCCACATGGTGACCTTAGTAGGGCACAAAATAAGGATAGGACCTCATATGTTTGTTGATGCAAAAATGTATTCTCTATTTGCAAAATCTTAAATCGGATTTGTAAGATAAAGCAGTAAAATGTGTAAGTAATATATTAGACAGTAATGATAATACTGCCTGAATTTCCACCTTAAAGTTATAAGCATGACCTTTTCCTTCCAATTCAGAATTATAATATATTCTCAATGATTTTCAACAACTCCTCTTATTACTCCTAATCTGTCAACTTCCCTTCCTTGCCACTGTCCTGTGTCATTGCTACTAATCCCTTTGGTGTGTTAGGGTTCAATGTGAACATCATGAACATCTGCTCTGTCTGCAGTTTATTGGGGAGGAGGCTGGGCTTCCCTTCCAAAGTTGGTGAACTTCAGGTTAGAAGATCAGATTTCCCAAACCAGGATAAAAGTTGAGAAGAGAACAGGGTCCTGGACAAGAAGATGTCTGCTACCAGTGACCTCCTGCCACCCCACTCTGGCATGCCTTGTTAACTTGAGTTAGAATAACTTAGAAGTACTGGTTTATAAATCATAGGAATGAATGAAATTAGCAATAGTTTGATTTGGGGGGTGTACAATTTTTCCCATTATCGCTTCACCATCTATTTCCTGCTAATCCGTGAAGATGACATAAGGCTAGAGATGTCTTTGGAAAAAGAGATGTCAATCACAAACCATTTTGCTTTTCTGTTTTGTTATTTTAATTAGTAGTATTTTAATTAACCAGAAAAGTCTGGTTAATGTAGTTTGCTTTCCTCAATTCTGACTTTTGACTTGAAGTGATTTATTTTTTTACATTAGTATTGGAGGGGTTAAAGAGGAGATTTTGAAGCCTACTGAATATAGATTAGGTGAACATAAATTTAAAAGTTAGATAGGAATATTTCCCACAGGATTGTCAAACTTCTCAGTTCCCTAAAACATGCAGTAGCTTCTTTTCCCCTTTGTCCATAAACTCTCACAAGAGTGAGAACTGAATAGTTTGTTAGAAGGCCTTTATCTTTATGCTGCTTGGTCTCCATATAACTGAAAGGATATCAAAAGGTCTGCGGCTTATACTGTTTCTGGAACTAACGACATTCCAGTAATGCAAAACTAAAAGAAATATACCATAACTCCTAGTAGAGAATTACAGGGTATATGAGAGGTTGAAAGCCCTTTAATTTTTTTTTTCAAAGATTTATTTGTTTTTCAGGGGAGAGAGCGAGAGGGAGAGAGAGAGAGAGCCTGAGCAGGGGGAGGGACAGAGGGAGAGGGCGAGAGAATCTCTAGCAGACTCTCCACTGAGCACAGAGCCCAACAGGAGGCTTGATCCCACGACTCTGATACCAACACCTGAGCCCAAACCGAGAATTAGATGCTCAACCAACTGAGCTGCCCAGGGGCCCTGGCAGTGAATTTTTTTTTTTTAAACTTAGTTTTAAACTGCTTCAAATTTGCAATTACATTGAATGTAGAAATGAAAGTAAATCTTTCATTGTAAACATTATTCCATAAGTGAATACTAGATTAAAATATTTCTTTAAATACATCAAGAGATAATAATTCCTAAACTCATTGTAACAAGAAAGAGCGGGATAGATATTACAAATGCTGTATATATTCCTGGCCTGACACGGACAAACACAAGGCAGCCATCCTGTAAAGGATGAAGAGAAGTTCCTCAGGTGAACTATAGGACAGACCATTTAGCACCAAGTCAGAGCTCAGGCTAGTTCTTTTTGCTTTAAGCTGTTGTTTGATTTTTCTATTTAGAGCCACAATATAGATATAATACTTATTAAGGAGTAATTTGGAAAGACGCTCAATATTATTAATCTTCAGGGAGATCAAATTAAAAACACAATGAGATATCACCTCATACTTGTTCACATAGCTAGCTAAGAGACAAGATATAACAAGTGTTGACGATGATGTGGAGAAAAGACAACCCTCATGCACTGTTGGTGGGAATATAAATTATGGCGGCCATTATGGAAAACAGTATGGATGTTAATCAAAAAATTAAAAATAGAACTGCATATGATCCAGCATTTCCACTTCTCGGTACATATCCAAAGAAAACAAAGATAAAACATTAATTTGAAAGATATATGTACCCCCATGTTCAGTACAATAATATTTACAATGGCCAAGATATGGAAATTACCTGAGTCCATTGATGAATGAATGAATAAAGTAAGTGGGGGTATGTGCGTGTGTGTACCGTACATGCACACACACACACACACACACACACACATATATTTACACACACACACACACACACACATATTACTACTTATTCAGGAATAAAAGAGAAAAAAATCTTGCCATTTTCCACAACAGGGATGGACCTAGAAGGCATTATGGTAAGTGAAATCAGTCAGACAAAGACAGACAAATGCTTATGATTTTGCTTGTAAGTGGAATTAGAACAAAACAAAAACCAAGCTTATATATACAGAGAACAGACTGATGGTTGCCAGTAGAGGCATTGAGAAGAAGGCAAAATAGGTGAAGAGGTACATATAAAAGAACAAATAAGTCATGGAGATATCATGTACAGCATAATTGCATATTTAAAAGTTGCTAAGAGAGACCTTAAAAGGCTTCATCTCAAGGAAAAAAAATACTTTGTGACTATGTATGGTAATGAATGTTCACATGAATTAATGTAGTGATCATTTCACAATATATACAAATATCAGTCATTAAGGTAATAGCTGAAATTAATATAACATTATACGTGAATTATACCTCAATAAACAAAAAGTAGTAATTTGGAGGATGAGACACAACTGAAAAGGCAGGGAACAAAGCTCTTTTAGTACTCAGTCTATGGTGAACATCATTAGTTCCTGAACTGTAGAGTGCTTAAGAATTACCACTGTCATTTGTTAAAATGCACATGCCCAGGCCAGACTGATGGTATCCTGACTAAGAAGCTATAGCACAGCATTTAGGCATCTCTATTTTTAACAACACCACCAGGTAATTTTGATAGAATAGAAAGTCTAGCTACAGTATACTGAAAAAACACTGGTCTATAATATAAAAAAAGGAAAAACATATCTGGCAATTGTCTAGTTGATTTTGTTAATAAAAAACAATCAAACCCCATAACAAAGACTTGGAATTTGGATTTATGCTGTATTACTGTGTATTGTCTACACTGCTCTTATTACAGAAATAGCTATAGCAATAAAGAAATGCAATATCATGTCTTCCAGAAAGCCCATTCTAATATGAACTTTGTCTACATTATTAGAAAAATAGACATTTTCAATAAATAGCACCATTTTTATATTCAGAAAAAATGAAGTAATTTCTACTTTGTGAGAAAAAAAGCAAAACAGAAATTTATATAATGTAGTATGGCAGACTGAAGGAGGCTACAGAAAGAAGTATTACATGTTCCATTTGTTTTTTAATAATTCAAGTCTGAGAGAACAGAAAAAAATACATATAAAGGTCAACAGAAATATTATTGTATAGAATACATGTTGCAGATTTATATTCCTTGAGAAACAAATGCAAAACTTAAGACAAATGAATATTAACTGTTTTCAGAACAATGATTTGTAAATATTTGCTTTTATCTGACAACTTTATCAATATGTATTAGCTTTCAGACTATTAAGCTTTGACAAGATACAGACTAATCGAAGAACTATGACTATTGGAAAAATATCTGGAAGCTTCCGTTAATTCTTTCTTACATGCTTACTATAATCAGGCAGATGAACACATTAGATGGGAATGCTGCCTGCTGATAAGAAACTCGTTCTTTGTTTTAGGTAACGCCCAAAGTATATTACTTATGAAATATATGATGTCAAAAGAAAAGCATTCTAGAGTCAAAAATCACTTTCAGGCTGAAAAAAGAGATTTAAATAGTATAAATTATATTAAATCATCTGGGTATTTGCTAAAATTCAATACATAGAAATAAATCATTGAGTCATTCAGTCTGAGCAAAGCAAGATTATGTCAAAAATATAGCTGGGCTAAAAACTAAACCTGAACATTTTTGTTTGTTAGTGTGCTAAAATATAAATTCATGTGATACAACTATTTTTAGATACGATTTTTTTTTTTACCTAGTAAGTACTATTCTTTAATATCGTTCTCTGAAACTTATCTAAAAATTAATCAACATTTCTCTAAGCCCTTTATGGAAGATAAAAAACAACCTGAAACATACCTTGAGACTATCTAAGATTAAGTAAAATATTCAGAAACTTCAAAACATTTTCTTCTCTGGTCTCATCCATTATAAGGTTTATGAAAGAGTCCTGGGAGTTTCAATTTACTGATCTGAAATATAGACTTTACAGACTTATGCAGAGTGATTTATGAATATGCCAGTTAAGGGATATAACCATTCCTATCCTAATCAGGCTCTTTTATTTGCTTTTCTTAGAGAAACACTAAAAGGAATTCCCAGAGAGGTTAGTAAGATGAACTTCTGAAAACCAAAAAGGATAAGAGTGTGGGGTGCATGTTCTATTTAAATTAAAAATTACTGCCATGGACTGAGTTGAGTGCCCCTAAAATTCTGTCAAAGTCCTTAACCACCCCCCTCCCCCCCTCCCCCATGGTGACAGTATTGGAGGTAGGGCCTTTTAGGACGCAATTAAGTTTAAATGAAGTCATAAGGGTGGGGTCCTCGTCCAATTGACTAGTGTCCTTGTGAGAGTAGAAAGAAACATTAGGAGTAGGACAGCACAGAAAAGGCCATGTGAGGACATAGCAAGAAGACAGCTATCTGAGGTAAGCCAAAAAGAGAGACTCCAGGAAGAAGCAGACCTGTCAACACCTAGTCTTGGACTTTAGCTTCCAGAACTATGAGAAAATAAATATCTATTGCTTAAGTCATGCAGTCTGTGGCAGTTTGTATAGCAGCCTTATAAAACTAATATGTATGTAACATATATGTCATATATGTGAGTTATAAAGTATAATAATAAATGCCCACAAACACATACCTAACCTCTAATTTCAAACTCACTGCCCTAGAAAACATAAGCACTTTAAATTTTGTATTCATTATTCCTTTGCTTTTGAAAAACAAAGTTTTATCACATATTTAGCAATCTCAAAACAACATATTTTGTTCTGTTGGTCAAGTCGTCTACCCCTCTGCCAATACCACACTTTCTTCAATTCTCCACTTTACGACAAACCTTGTTATCTGACAGAACAAATTCATTTACCTTATTCTTTAGGAGTCTGTTGGCTATTTTAGGCTCTTTGCTTTCTCATGTAAAATTTAGACCCAAGTAGACTTCCTCAAAATCCCTATTAGGATTTTTCACTGGAATAAAATTGATCTATAAACCAATTTGGAAAAAAACTGAAATCTTGTCTATATTTAATAAAAAATATTAGTGCAACTCTCCATTTAGACTTAATGTTCCTCAATAAAGTTTCTAGTTATTTCATAAAGATCTTGCACACTTTTCTTTCTTTGTATTTTATGTCTTTGTGGATGCAGTAAATAGTATCTTTTCTAACTTTTTAAATGTTAGAAATGCAATTTATTATTGTATATTGATTTTATAGTCAGTTTCCTTGCTAAACTCTTATTATATTTCTATAACGAGTTTACCTGTAAATTATTTTGAGTTTTCTATTTAGATAGGATGTAATCTACAAATGAATATAGTTTAATTTCTTCCTTTCCCAATGGTTATACTTGATATTTCTTTTCTGTTCTTGTTGCGAGGACTCTGACCTCTACTATAATGTCAAATTGTCTTGTTTGAACTTTAAAGAAAATGCCTCTAAAAAATAAAATAAAGAAAGTGCCTCTAATATTTTATTGGTAAAAATGAAATTTGCGGCATATTCTTGATAGACACCTTTTATCAAGTTAGGGAATCTTCCCTTCCTTTCCAGTTTTGCTAAGAGGTTTTTTTCCTCCATGAATGAGTTAACTAAAATTAAAAAAAAAAAAATCTATCGATGCAACTAGGTATTTGTCAAAAGGATACAAGAAAGCTGAATCAAAGGGATACATGGATCCTGATGTTTATAGCAGTACTATCAACAACAGCCAAATTATGGAAAGAGCCCAAATATCCACTGACTGATGAATGGATAAGGAAGATGTATTGCCTGTGTGCATGTGTGTGTGCACACGCGTGCACCCACCCACCCACACACACACACACAATGTAATATTACTGTCATCGAAAAGAATGAAATCTTGCCATTGTCAACAACATGGTGAACTAAAGTGTATTATGCTAAATGAAATAAGTCATTTACTAATTAAGACAAATATGATTGTATTGATTTCACTCATATGTGGAATTTAAGAAACAAAACAGATGAACATAGGGGAAGGGAAGGAAAAATAAAATAAAATAAGATTAAAAACAGAGAGGGAGATAAACCATAAAAGACTCTTAGCAATAGACAACAAACTGAGGGTTGATGAGGGGGACATGGTGGGGATGGGATAAATGGGTGATGGGTATTAAGGAGGGCACTTGTGGTACACACAGGGTGTTATATGTAAGTGATGAATCACTAAATTCTACTGAAAACAATACTATAGTATATGTTAATTAACTTCAATTTAAATTAAAACAAAATCTATCGAGATGACCATGTTTTTCTCCTTTAATTTGCTATGCTAAATGACATGCATATATCCCACTCTTTTGCCATTAATGTTAAACCATACTTGCATTCTTTTGATGTCCTTCTTGATCATGATATTTTCTTTTTTGGGGAACATTGTTATATTCTGCTTGCTAAATTTTGTGTAGGATTTGATATTAACATTCATAAATAAGAGTTAATTGTACTTTTCCTTTCTCTTGTTTTTGTTTGGTTTTAATATTAAGGTTTTGATAAAGACACATATAACTGAGTTTGGGAATAATTTTTCCTTTTTCTCTTTTCCATTAAAATGCATAAATATGAAATATCAGAGGATATTTGAAAGGCAAAAGGTCAGTTGTAACCATGTGAGATGTGTGTGTGTGTGTGTGTGTGTGTGTGTATGTGTGCGCTTTAATGAGAAGGCTTTGACAAAATATTTAATTCTTTTTTTTTTTTTTTTAAAGATTTTATTTATTTATTTGACAGACAGAGATCACAAGTAGGCAGAGAGGCAGGCAGAGAGAGAGGAAGGGAAGCAGGCTCCCTGTTGAGCAGAGAGCCCGATGCGGGACTCGATCCCAGGACCCTGAGATCATGACCTGAGCCGAAGGCAGCGGCTTAACCCACTGAGCCACCCAGGCGCCCTTTTTTTTTTTTTTTTTTTTTTTTTTTTTTTTTTTTTTTTAAAGAAAAATATTTAATTCTTTAATGGCTACAGGAGTACGCTGGCATTCAATTTTTTCTTGAGTTGTTTCTGGTAAGGTATAATTCTTAGGAGTTTGTGCATTTCACCTAAGTTTTCACAATTTATTGGTATGTAGTGTCCACTGGATCCTCTTATCTTTTAAATATCTACTTGGTTTATAAGCAGAGTATTTTTACTCATAATATTGTTTACTTCTGATTTTTCTCCTTAATTTTTAACTGATTAAACTTCCAGAGGTTTATCTATTTTATAGATCTTTTTAAAAAAAGCAATTTCAGGCTTTGTTGATCCCACCTGCTAAATGTATATTTTTTGTTTCATTAATTTCTGCTCTTTGTTATCTTATTCTTAATTTTTTTCAAACGTGCTGTTCATTTTCTAACTCATTAAATTGGAAGCCTATGTCATGAAATTTCAGCCTCCCTCCATTTTTAATTTAAGCATTTAAGGTTATATATCCTATACATTTAATATGTTTAGCTAAAAGTACATTCTTTTTGGTTCATAAGTTACTCTTTTTAAAACAAATTTCCAAATTTATAATCATTTAAAAATTTATCTTTTTGCTAGTGACTTTTATGTCAGAAGATGTGGTCTGTAAGAGAATTCTTTGAAATTTATTGACCTTTTGTGCTAAAAATATAGTCAATTTTTATAAATGGTTAATCACTTAATGCATATTCTCTAACTGTTGGGTATACAGTTCTATGTAGACAAATATACATTAAAATTTATTAACATATTGATAAATTTCTCCCTTTAATTTTATTGAATTTTTATACATTTTGAGGCTAAGTTATCATGTGTATGCAGGCTTAATATTGTTATATTTTTCTAGTGAACTTATTATTATGTAGTAAGGTCTCCTTATCTCTAGTCATGCTTGTTAAATTAAAATTGATAGCTTTTGTTCATTTGGTGTTTGCCCAGCATAACTTTTTACTATTCTTTTATTTTCAACCTTTTCATGTCTTTATGTTTCTAGAGTATCACTAACTATAATTTTCATTGGCAATTATATATTCCACTTTGGTAAGTTCAATTCTGCCAGATTATTTTTTTAAACATTTCAAATTTGTTCTTATATATTTTACAACAGCTAATTGCAATACTTTCAGTCCTTGGGCTGGGGGGTGCGGCGGGAAGTCTGCATCTGAAATTTGTCTTTTCTGCTCTCACTCATGGTGGCTTATTTCCATATGTGTTTTTTAGTTTAGTTTTTACTTTTTTAGGTTAGCTAGATTTTAATTATGGACTCATTTTTGGTTGACAAAATTTGTAAACAAAACAAAATAAGAGGACAAAACCTCTCACTTTAAGTGAGAATTATTTCTTCCAGCTTCTCTGTCTTGCTATTAGCCTATAGTTTTCTTCTGGATTAAGTGTTGTTATTCTTATTTACCATTAAGAAAACCCCACCTGTCATATGTTTATTGCTTATATTTTAGTGTCAGTTCAAGTTTTTTCATCCTTAAGATTTTATTTCTACCTGTGGAACTGAGCAATGAGGTAACATTAAGTTTTACACAGAACTTGATTATTTTTGTATTAAGGGAGCTCTTCAGAGTAATCTGTTACACTGCTAAAAATAGATGTCTTCATACCGATTTTCTACTTATTCCACTTCTGTGGTATTTGAGTATTTTCAAATTGGTGTTATTTTTATAATAAAAGCTCTAGTTCCAAAAAACTTTAATATAGCAATGCAGTCTTTAGCAAAAATGTATTATATTATTTTTCCTATTAAATATTTCCTTTAATTTTAATAATAACGATAAGGTATTAGTATCATTTTCTTATGTTTACTATTTTGTATGTTATACCTCAATTCCTCTAAGTCCTTTACATTTGGTACAATAATATGTAAAATTTAAATCTTACAAATATCAAACATAGGAAGATGTAAGCCACAAAAAAATTTACCTTCCAAAGAGGACAATAGATAGCCAATAATTATATGATTGTAATTACCTAATCACAAATTTGCAAAAAGATTTTTCCGATATATATGAATTTCCTATATATGAAAATTTTCTATATATGAAAACTATTTCCTATATATGAAAAAATATATGTTATTAAAATACCAAATTCTAAGTGAATTTTAATTAGATTAATGACACTATGGAGATGCATTATAATAAAGCTAGCCAAAATTAATAAATAAAAATGTATTGATTAGAACTAGTGAGTTATTTCCAGAAAATATAGGATAAACATTTCTTTTTTAATAATAGAAAAAGCTTAAGTATTTCTGGTAAGGAAGAAAGTTCTAACACAGCTGAAGAGCTATTTATGATAAGTATAAAAACTGAAACGATGCTGATAAAAAGTTGAATTATTTATTCTACTTAAAAGCAATATGAAAAGAAATTTAATCATGCCCTCATACTTGCAAAGCTATAACTTACTAAGCTGTAAAAGAAATGCTTAATGTAAGGAAATTAGATGTTACTTTTCAATTTTGGAAAGGTATGCTCCTAAACTCTTTAAAAGAAGTTAGCAATTTTGGAGGTTAATTTGAAAAAGTAGCAATATGATTCAGGTCAACTTTGAAATTTATCAAGAAACCAAAGGTCATTAAACTGATTTTTTTACTATTTTATCTTTGCTTAGAATAATTAAGGATTAATATATAAACCATTTCACTCACATAAACTATCATATTTTTTAAGGAATGAAGATACATATATATATAAATTAATGAATACTGCAGAATGCATTAAAAGAAAAAGATAATTTATATGGCTTATCTGTAATTCTTTGAAATGCTCTGATTTTCAAAAGGAAATGCAGGAAGGTTTTTAAAAGAGGGTTTTCAGGCTCAATCCCAAATCCTGACTGCATAATTGATAATTTCTATATTGTGGGAACATCTTTTCACATAATTTAATGTAATAACAAATGGATACTTTAATTTCATTTATTCCCATGACAACCTCAAGAAATATGTACTCAATTCACCAAATTTCTGAAGCACAATGTTCAAATCCAAATTATGACCCAACTTTGCTTTTCCTCCCTTCTTTCCTTCCTATAGGTACCCACTATCAAGACTATCCTTGGAGAAGGGAAAGGATTCAGAATATTTATACTGATAGAAGGTAAAGAAAACAAAGCAAAAGGGAAGTACTAGAGGAAGCAAGTGAATTACTAGAGGCCTCCACAGGACAGTTTGTCAACCTTCTTTTTAGATTTATATAAATTCATATATTTTGAGAAAAGAATTTAGAGGAAGTAGTAAGAGATCTATAATTACAACATCAATGGTCAGACTCTAAGAAGCAAAGAAAAAGTAGTCAAAGATGGCATCTATTTATTTGCATAAACTGTTCATAAGCAAAGACATACTTGCATCTTAGCAGCTTCCAACTGTTAATGATTTAGTATCCTAGGGAACATCTGTCAATGTCCAAAGACAATTTGATTATCATTATGGGTGTGTGTGTGTATGTAAGTACACATACTTGCAAGCATGCTACTGGCATCTAGTGAGTAGAGGCCAGAGATGCTGCTAACCCTACAATGCAGAGGACAGCCCCCAAGAACAAAGGTTTGTCCATTCCAAAACATCAGTAGTGCTGAGGGTGAGAAACCCTGCCTTACCCTTGCAGATGTGTTCCTCTCTTTCATTTCAAGCACGAATGATGGTTAAAAGAGCTAACGGGTGGTAGAAGTGACTCACTAATAATTTAGGTGCTTATTGAAGGCAAAAATTGGGTAAATTTCCCAGAGAAAGACTACGACCTGTACTTGACCCTTAGAAATTTTAAATGATGCAATGAAGATTTAAGATGAAAATTAATCTAGTACACTGTTATCTGTGGGCATTGGTTACCTATGATTTTGAGTGCTTTCCTTATACAGGTAGACTTTGTCTTACTGTGTTTGTAGATACTGTGTTTTTTTTTTACAAATTGAAGGTCTGTGGCAACCCTACATTAAGCAAGTCTATTAGCACCATTTTTCCAACAGCATTGGTTGTTGTGTGTGTTCTGACTGTTCTAGTGATGGCTGTTTTCCTGTCTCTCCCTCTCTTCAGGCCTTCTTATTCTCTGAGATACAATAATATTAAAATTAGGCCAATTAATAACCCTAAAATGGCCTCTAAGTGTTCAAATAAAAAAAAAAGGAGTCAGTTGATGTGGCAAACTTCATTGGTGCCTTGTCTTAAGAAATTGCCACAGCCACCTCAACACCTCAGCAGCCACCACCCTGAACGGTAGTCATCAATATCAAGGCAAGACCTTCCACCTGCAAAAAGATTACAACTTGCTGAAAGCTCAGATGATGGATACCATTTTTTAGACCTAGAGTATTCTTAATTAAGGTATGTATATTGTTTTTTTTGGACAGAATGCTACTGCACATCTAATAAATCATAGCATAGTATAGACGCAACTTTTGCATGCATTGGGAAACAAAGAAATTTACTTGATTCAACTCACTGTACTATTTGTTTTATTGCAGTGGTCTGGAACTAAACCTGAAATATTTCTGAGGTATGCCTGTATTTTGTTAATTTTCTACAGTATGATTCCAGTTTTCTTTTCTTCTCTCTCTCTCTTCTTTTTAAAAAGATTGTACTTATTTATTTGAGAGGGAGAGAATGAGAGAGAGCGAGAGAGCAAGCGTAAGAGAGGGAAGTCAGAGGGAAAAGCAGACTCCTTGCCGAGCATGGACTCTGATGCGGGACTTGATCCTGAGACACCAGGATCATGACCTGAGCAAAGGCAGTCGTTTAACCAACTGAGCCACTCAGGTGTCTGACTCCAGTTTCCTCAAGGCAGAAATCTGAAAACTAGCATTCTTGGACTGTGTTACAACTGGGCAAGTAAATACCTTGGGTTCCAGCAACTGAATTCTTAGAGTATGATTTGTAACTGTAGGCAAGCAACCTGAGGATGCAACTCCTCTTGGAGAACTTGATTTGTTGGTGGAGGCATCAGGTTCTTTGGGGATGACAATGGCATTCAGACTGATGCATCTTAAGTGCTTGGTGCCAGTGGAAACAGTGTTTTGCTACAAGAGCTCTGGAATATGCTTGTACAATGTTACTGACTGGGTAACTTCAGAGCTGCTCTCTGGTCCTGCTGGAGTCTATTAGCTACCTAATTAAAAACGTTCAGCATGTCTTCTTTATTGTTAAACTGGCCAGAGAGGATTATATTATTTGTAATAAAGAATCTCGACTGAACAAAAATATATGATTTTAAAATATTTCTTCCCTAAACTCCTTAGCTGCTAATAAAGTTACTAAAGTATCAGCAGTAATCCCAAGACTTGCTATTAAACTCTGGTATTTTGGATCTGATGCTTACAGTATTCTCATTGGTAACATGTATAACACTTTGGAGAGGATGCTAAAATAAGAGAAAAGTCCAAGACTGTGGCATTCAAGATCAATATGTAACATATTTATATAGAGCAAGCATTTAAAAATGTTAGCTAAGAGGTTACCTTGAACTCAAGATAAATTCACTATATTGGAATAGTGATCAAATATTTAAAATAGTATTGTTTTCTAGTACATCTACATGAGAGCTCATCTTCTTCAGTATTCCAGCATCCTGAGAGAATATACTCTGTCTTCCATACCTCAACCTTAGGGCAAGAGAACAGAATGGTCACCTTCAGGCTCTCCTATTATAGGAAAACACTGAAATGAAAGGTCAGTAGGGGCTAGCCCTTCATTTTCTTCTCTTTAATATCACTTTAAATTTTAGGTTCCACTTAGAAAGTGTTCAATAGGCACTTTCTAACTAATTATAATTTATGGAGGTTAAAAAAAAACAAGACACCTTAAGACTCGTAAAAAGAAATACAGATCCTGGTATCATATTGCTTTGTATGGCTCTAAGGGTGTTTTAAATTATAAATGACAAGATGATTGAGGGTTATTAAATACCTACATATACATTCAGAATCGTTCTATCTGACTTTGTAATAAAAAATACATGAATACGTGCAGGTTCATGTGTGTAAATACATTCACATATATAAAGATCTTATTTCTCTTCAACAAGTAAACAGGCCTGTGTGCTATGTACTAAGTTTTGTAACATTCTGGTGTGGCAAACTGTTATCTAGTAAGGTTCTCCAACCCAATTAAATATTTCAGTATATTATGTCAGTAAGGTAATGAGCTAAGCCTAGATTCAACATTTAAAAGGAATTTGTGCACTGAAAAAGGAGAGTGTGGAGGAAAGCCAGAAAGTCAATAGCAATATTATGAATAATTCTAATTAGTAAGCACTAAAAAAAAGGAAAAAAGGATTGAGTTACCTGATGACTACAGAAAGTATTTTATTTGGTTCATGTTTTCATAGAGTATCTTCCAATAAATGTAACTGGTTTCAGAGTCTCTCAAAAAAAGTGACTTGCATTTAGATGGAAGCTTATCCATCTATGTTCAGCCAATATCAATATTTATATAATATCAATACTATTTGTTTGAGATTTTCAAATCTTAAAGGTTCTAACACACTTTGATCCAGAAAGTCTTATAGTTTATCAGTTATTAGAAAGATAATGGATGTACTGTATAATAAATGAAAGCAAAATGGCATTTATATAGCCTTTCCTTTTAATAACAAATACAGAAAGACATTTTCATATTTTTCCCCGTATCAGATGTAAGTCAACAAGAATCATTACTACATTAGATCATTATCTCATTATTCAACATGTATTTTCCACTGTAATGAAATAGTATCACTGAACAAGAGCTATTATAACTTGAATTGACTGAAATCTACCGAAGTAATGAGTAGAAATAAATAAGTAAACAAAAAATATTATCAAAGATACTATCTCGGGTGCCTGGGTGACTCAGTTGGTTGTGTCTGCTGTCTGCTCAGATCATGATGCTTAAGTCCCATGATCGAGTCCTGCATCGGTCTCCCTGCTCAGCAGGGGGTCTGCCTCTCCCTCTGACCTTCCCCCTCTCATGCTCGTTCTCTCTCATTCTCTCTCTCAAATAAATAAATAAAATCTTTAAAAAAAGATACTATCTCTTGAAAGATTTAGTTGAAAAATTGTTTCTACATAGACTAGATTGGGTATATGTCCTTTCCTTATGCTTCTACACATTTTTTAAAAAACACTTCTTTTTCCATGAAGATTTTAGTTGAAAAAAAAAAGATACTATCTTTCTGCTCCCTGAAAAATTTATATATATATTTCAAAAAGTATTTATTTATTCATTATTATTATTTACTTTTTAAGTAATCCAGTGTGGGGCTTGAACTCATGACCCCAAGATCAAGTGTTGCAGGCTCT
This sequence comes from Lontra canadensis, assembly GCF_010015895.1. Classification (NCBI taxonomy): domain Eukaryota; kingdom Metazoa; phylum Chordata; class Mammalia; order Carnivora; family Mustelidae; genus Lontra; species Lontra canadensis. Next base: position 11,946,785 of record NW_022631005.1, read on the forward strand.
ACTGACTAAGCAAGCTAGGTGCCCCTGCTCCCTCAAAAATTTGAATAGTTAATCCTATTAAAAAATTAGGTCTGCTTGCTTTCTTGTGATATCATAGAACTAATTTTCAGTGTTTATTAAAGTCTATTTTTTACCAAAGTTAAAATTTAATTTTGTATCCATATGAACACATAATTCTTTTAAAAATTAGGTAAGGATCATATACAGCTAATCTATGTGTTTATTCCAGTATGCAATGACAGAAGGTCTTCATTACACTAGAGAGAGCTACTCAGAACTGCTCAAAGGCTAAACTGCTGTTCCTCAGTTCTCCTGCTAGCAGAGTTGCTGGAAATCGGAGGCAGAATTGTAGGAAACAATGGCTGCCCCACCTCTCAACCTCAAATACAGGTGACTTCCCCCTAAGTCTTTTTTGTGTGATATTTAACCATCAAACTCCTCAAAATTCTGGAGCCCTCTATATTTTCTTTCATTACCTACTTCACTTGAGTTTATGTTCTCTTTGCTAATCTTTACTACCGTCTTACCTTTCATCTTAATTTCTGTGTTCCCATTTTTTCTTGTATTTAGAAATCTCTTTGTTCAAGGCTGCTTCTATAAATTCATAACTACTGCTTTTCAGAAACACTGTAAAATAATGCTTTTCCTATTGGTGATGGCTCAAGGTATAACAATGATTTACTGTCCTCCACACATAAGAATGAAGGCAGTGATCCAACTATATTAGTAGGCTGTGAGTTGGTATTGGCTTTTCAGTAGTAAAGGACAGATTTTTCATTAATGAACTCATAATGAGCCCGTATGAGTGGTAGGGCCTGAACTGGTGTATACCAGTTAACCAGAAGGAGCTTAACAATCAGAAGAAATAGGCAAATACTTTCTTAGGAAAAAAAGTCCACTAATTAGATATCTAACACAAATGACAAGATTTTATTTGTTCTAACATTTAGAATATCACAGGCATTCAATAAACTGCCAGTGTTAATGAGATTAATGTTTATCTTGAAATATACTGATTTGGATCACACAATTCAGCTCATATGTTTCTAATCCCATCTTTGGTAATCAAAATCACTGACTCCCAAAACTATCTAGTATAGGTTAGGAACTCTAATTACATATTGTGATAGCACACTGTACTACTTTTATCACATTTATTATACTGCACTGTCATGGTTTGGTTTGCTTGTTGTAAGCAATTTGAGAATGGGTATATATCTTCGATGCCTGCAACTTTAATCTAACCCTAGCATTTAACATGAATGTACATGATTTATGTTGAATGAATGAATGAATGAATGAACACAAGCCAAACCAGCTTTTTTAACAGGGCATTCAGTCACTAGTGAATTTAATACATTCTTCTTCTTCTTCTTCTTCTTTTTTTTTTTTTCCTTTAATAGGAAGGTCACTAGATGAATGGAAGTCTTAAAAGAGTCTTAAAAGTGGTATTTTGGGGAAAAATCATTGGAAAAAAATCACTTTTATAGTCCCAATTGAGCTTTTTCTTTGGATCCAAATCAGCTAGGAGATTAAAGAACCAAAAATGGCCTTCATGGAAGTATAAGAAGATGATAAAATCATCTAAAGTGATACAGACCTTACCTTGAGATTCCGTGTCTTTCTTTCCTACTCTAAATTATAAATTTCTTACTAAAAGATCAGATGGTTTAGAGAAGCTTTAGTAAAATTTTGAAAATCTTGTAGTTCTGGAATTAACCTAGTATTTATAGCCTAGCTTCCTAGAGCATTTTCCCCCTCCATCTGCTGGTTGTTGATATCGTATAACCTTATATTCAGATTACAGAAACACAGCAAGAATGCGTTTCTTTTTTTTTAATATATTGCAATAAAATTCTCACTTCAAATCTTGGTGTGAGACATTCACTAAAAAAATCTGAATGAAAAAAAAGTAGGTCAATATTGGTGCTGAATCCTTTCTTATGTAAATAAGAGCTCCAAGATTTAATTCTATAAAATAATTTTACATGATGCCACATGACCATTTTCTCAGATAAATTATACAGTCATTAAAAGGGCAAAAGTATTATTGACATGTTTTATATAATACATTTTGAATGTAGGCTATAAAGTTCTTGGTGGAATAAAAAAAAACAAAAATAACCTAGTTTATTTGCTGAAATGCTTATATATTGACCTTTCCTTAGAAAGCTATTACATTTTCCATAAGGAAACAATCCTTCATCCTTTTAATATTTGTAATGCTAAGAATAATAATATTCCTTCCTACACAGAAGCATCAAAACAATTTTAAAATCCTGCTTCAGGGGCACATGGCTGGCTCAGTTGGGAGAGCATGCATCTCTTGATCTTGTGGTTGTGAGTTTGGACCCATGTTGGGTGTACAGATTACTTAAATAAAAATCTAAAAATAAAAAACCCACTTCAAACATACCTATTCACACATACATAGTCCTTCTTAGTTTACCTCTCCAACTTACATTTTTGCTTTGGTTTAGACTCTTGCATTCAAAATTCAATCAGGTGATATCTGAATCTATAACAGTCTTTGCCTCTTGATAGTCTATCAAATGGTAAATAACTTCAAAAAGTTAAAATAAAGTACAATTTAGTCCTCTGGATTTTTCTTTGATTTGCCAGCTCTCAATGTCAAACAACTAAAAAGTGGTATTTGACTTCTGAACAAAAAAAATGCTGGTTTGTTTATAAAGACTATATATCTTACGAATATAAAGAAGGCAGAATTTGAGAAAGATAAGGGAAGCAAAATAATGTTTTATATGAATACATGTATAAATATATACAGAATATATGTGACATACATACTATAAATATATATACAGTGTGCAGTGAAAAAATTGTGATGTACTCAAAATATTAAAAATTTAGGTTATGTTAGTAATTATCCATCTTCAGAAATAAAATATACTATAGTAATTTATGACACAAAGCAGGTATCAAAAACTAGGCAATTTCTTAATAAAAGAGTCCTTTTAAAAACATGTTTCTCAATTTAATATATAATCTATCACTTCTATAGAGTGGTGACAATGATTTATTATAAACTGTAGAGGGCAAAAAAGGTTCCTGGACAAAGCTTTTGTTACATTTAAATTAGCCAGGTAAAGTGGGGCATGAAGAATAGTAAATGTGTGGCAGGTGGGAGGGAGGCTGGGAAGAGAATAGATGTAGGAGTTTTATGTGTCTCTTGAAATAGCTGTCTATTGTACATCCTCTAAGTGCACTCACTTAAAATATTAATGCTCTGAGTTCATAAGGTACATTTAACATAAAGAATTTAACATGCTCACAAATATACTATACCTTTTCTGGAAGGAGGGGATTATTAATCATATTAATTTTGCTGCATAATTTTATCAATTTGGACAAAGAGCAAGGGATACATTTCTAAGGTTTGGTCTTTTCCCTTTCATATTTGGAACAATTTGACCCATTATACTGAAGTAGGTTTTAACTCTCAGTGGGCATCCTCAAACTCAAAGAAAGTATTACAACTTGTTTTTCAGTATCAATCAAACTTAGAGAAATGTTATAAGAATAGGATGAGGAACTCTCCAGAAACTTCATCCAGATTCCTTGACTGTTTACAATTTGCCCCATTTGCTTTATCATCAAAGTATCTGATTTCTTCTTTTGAGAGCAAATTGGAACAATGTGCCAATTTACCTCTAAAAACATCAATAAGCATTTCCTTAGGACAAGCGATATTCTTTTACATAACAACACCACAATTTTTGAAATCAAGAAATTTAATATAGCCAATCCACAGTTCATAGTCAATTTTCAATAACTGTCTTATAATGCCCTTTAGAGCATTTTATACTTTTTTTTTTTATACTATGGGCCATGATCCAATCCATTATCACACATTACATGTAGCTGTTAAAATCTCTAGTTTCCTTAAAAATGGAATCTTTCTCTGCCCCTCTTTGTTTTTCCCGATCTTGACATTTTTCAAGAAAGCAGGCCAGTTATTTTGTTTAATGTTTCTCATTTTGAGTTTGTCTAATGTTTCTTCTTGATTAGCCTTGGGTTATACATCTTGGTGGGAATACTATAGAGGCAATTTTTTCCTTTTCAAGTGCATCATATCAGGAAGCACATAAAATATTAGTTCAATCCAATACTGGTGGTTTTGATTAGTTAATGTGATGTCCGCCAGTTTCCCCACTATCAAATTAACACATTTCCTTTATAATTAAAAAGAAATTTATGGGAAAATATTTTGAAATTATTTTATATAAAATTTTACCTGCCAATTTTAGCATCTCTTGATGCTTTTATAACTCCATTATCCCTTGTATCAGTTGGCATAAGGAAGAACTTTCTCTTTCCTTCCTTCCTTTTTTCCTTTCTTCCTTCCTTTCTTTCTCTCACTTTTATTAATATGGGCTGATGGATTCCTATTTTATTAAAGGTGTTACAATTCATTATTATCATTATTTATCTTGATGTTCAAATCGTCCCAGATTTGGCCAGTGAGAGTTTCTTCAAGCTGACTCCTCCTCCAAATATTTATGCACGTAATTTTCCTTAAAAAACTCCCACATTTCACTCTGTCCCTAAGGAAATAAAATATTCTTCCATCAGTTTTTTTTTTCATAGCAGAAAGTTACTATAATCTCAAATTAAAAATGTTCTAGAAGAACATGCTAAGGATATGATACTGATGATTACTAAATTAAGTGATAAAAATAACTGTGTTCCTATTTTGGAAAAGCTCTTCTTTTGCTGTTATTTCCTTAGAGTTGTAATGTATGAAATTTTTTTTTTTTGAAGATTTTATTTATTTATTTATTTGACAGACAAAGATCACAAGTAGGCAGAGAGGCAGGGAGAGAGATAGAGAGAGAGAGAGGGAAGCAGGCTCCCTGCTGAGCTGGATGCGGGGCTCGATCCCAGGACCCTGAGATCATGACCTGAGCTGAAGGCAGAGGCTTTAACCCACTGAGCCACCCAGGCACCCCAATGTATGAAATTTTTTAAAGGAAAAAGTAACATTTGCATGATTTTAGAGTATTTCATCTAGAAACCATAAAGCCCAACACTATGTAACAACTTCAAAAATCTTGAACACTCTATCCTAAATACTCTAAAACATACACATATTATTTTTAATTAAATTTTTATTTTTTTAATTTTTTATTTTTTTTAGTTTTTAAAATTTATTTTCAGCGTAACAGTATTCATTGTTTTTGCACCACACCCAGTGCTCCATGCAATCCGTGCCCTCTCCAATACCCACCACCTGGTTCCCCCAACCTCCCACCCCGTGCCCCTTCAAAACCCTCAGATTGTTTTTCAGAGTCCATAGTCTCTCATGGTTCACCTCCCCTTCCAATTTCCCTCAACTCCCTTCTCCTCTCTAACTCCCCTTGTCCTCCATGCTATTTGTTATGCTCCACAAATAAGTGAAACCATATGATAATTAAATTTTTAAAAAGACTTTATTTACTTATTTGACAGACAGAGATCACAAGGAGGCAGAGAGGCAGGCAGAGAGAGAGGAGGAAGGAGGCTCCCTGCTGAGCAGAGAGACCATGCAGGATTCCAGGACCCTGAGATCATGACCTGAGCTGAAGGCAGAGGCTTTAACCCACTGAGCTAATCAGGTGCCCCCATTTTTAATTAATTAAAAAGATCTAAATAAATGTGGAGTTGTTATAATGCTGGAAGCTAGGACATTTTTCAAACAACTCTGGTGGTCCTTCACAAGCACATAATTGGTTATAAATGTACATCTTCTTTTTCTTTCTTTCCTTTTTTTCCTTTTGTTTAAGATTTTATTTATTTATTTGACTAAGAGAGAGAGAGAGCAAGTGCCTGCGGGGAACACCAGCAGGGAAAGGGGCAGAGGGAAAAGGAGAAGCAGGCAGGGAGCTGAATGTGAGGGTTCAATCCCAGGTCCCTGGGACCATAACCTGAGCTGAAAGCAGATGCTTAATCATCTGAGCCACCCAAGCACCCTTCTTTTTCTTTTAAGGGTTAAAAATATAAACAGATTATTTATTTTTTTAATTTAATTTTATTTTTTCAGTGTTCCAGGATTCATTGTTTATACACCACACCCAATGCTCCATAATTTAAAATTAAAAATTTAAATTTAAAAATCATTGAATATAATGTCTCAGAATTACAAGGAAGCCTGAAATATATTCAGCCCTCTATTTCCCAAACCGTGCTCTTAATACACATTGTATAGAGATGGAGTGACACATAAACCTTTAACACTATATCCATTTTTTTGGAAATTCACAATACACATTAATACTGAGTATGAAAACTTGCTTAACTTTGTTTAATCCAGAATTTCCCAAATTTTGGCATGGAACTTCTTTTTAGAAGTTCACCCTTAATATCTAGCTGGGAAATAGTAACCTCCTTTTTCAGAAAAGAATGATCTTTTATAATGTCTCCTATATAGCAGATCTAGGACAGAAAATGCAAATCTCCTAGCCAATAGCAGTTTTGTTGTTGAAACATACTGCTTCCGGTATTAACATAAGACTGCTTCTAGATCTTTTTAGGTGGAATCCTTTATCAAGAATTAGTAGGAGCAGAATATACTTATTATAATTATAAAACATGCTTTGAAGCTCTTATTAATGTCTAGTCCCTGCTGTTCAAAATACAGGATCAGTGGTTCTGTGTCATGGAGTCTAGCTTCTATGACTTAACATACTGTGATCTTTAAAAATAAGTAGCTATGGTACTTTCCTATTTGCCTGACTATGTAAATAATATGAGCCCTCTTGTATGAAAGACTGGATCTCATGCAAGGGTGCAATAGCTATATTAGTAAATACTACAGAAATTCATTCATTCACTCAAGCATATATTCTATCTTTCAAAAAATGGTTTTGTAACCATTTGGCTTATTGAAACATTAACTAAACAGGACAGTTAGTTTCCCAAACTGACATCCTGAAGAGAACAGCTCCAAACAATGGGATTTGATATGAGGCAAAATAGTGCCAAAGTCACACAAGTTTGGGAAATATTGGATTTAAAGAATTTTTTTCCCTCCAGGACTACTCAGAAGGTTTTATATGATAAAGGGCATTGTGAATTTTCAAGAGAGAAAAATCTGAAAAATGTGTGTGTGTTGTGTGTGTGCACGATTTTAATCCCCCCCCCATTTACTTGATAACTGGTATTTTCTCCCTACCTTCATGATAAAGCTTTTAGAAGATTGTTGTATGAAATACCAGCTTGGGAAACACTGATTTGATTAAAAAGAAAAAAAAAATTCATCCAGGAACTGGAGACAAATCAGAGCTAGGTTTACTGTTTAGTTATAGTTTCTAGTCTTGATAAGTCTCTCATGTGAATCCCCCAAAAAAGGTATTAATATGCTCTGCCCACACTTTCTGTTCAGAGTCCTGTTTCTGGGCCACTCTCTTATATTTGCTTATTGTGTGTTTACTGCATCTCATTCTGCTCAGCTTCTGCCTCACTTATTCTTGTCTCTCCCTGTACTTTAGATTTGATTTTCACACTGGGTTTCCAGATTATGGCCTTAGACTCCTTAATATGGAATCTGGCCATCTGGCCATCTGCCCTGGTACTTTGTAGTTCTCCCTGGCTATATTTAAAAAAAAAAAAACCAAAACAACCTATGAAGTATTTTGGCAAGCAAATCTTTTTAACATCAAGATGACAAACAAAACTACATGGTTGATCCTTAGTGTATCTTTGCTTTAATTTTATTAGCTAAGAATTGTGACGCAATCTGTTATTTCTTCTACTTTATTATATTTTTGCAGTGAGGAAAGAGAAAACAAATGAGATTCTTACAGTATATATAGGACTCTACTTGAAAGTCAGTCAACTGTGTACATTTTTTAACTCATTCAGTGCTTTTCCTTTAAGGTTTTATTTTTTACACAGACGTATTAAAGGTTGAACTAGCTTTCTACATTGGGAGAATATGGCTTCCTGAATGTAAAAGCTGACTTTTGGAAGAGATGTTCTACACCAAATTGACAGATGATAAAATCAACTTCTCCTGATGAATATAATTTCATAAGGCAGACTCTAGATACTATTTTATTTTTTAAACAATTTAACAGAGCTCACCCAAAATTAGGAAATGAAAACTAATTGCACCATATTGGGCTTAGATTTCAAAATTAGCAGATTACTATACTAGGTAAATAATGGGGGGAATATCCATAATGAGTCATATCTAACATGATCTAACATTAAAATGAATAATGATTATTTGTGCATTTTTAACTGGAATATAAAGCATTATGTTTTATTATGTGAATCTCTTAACAATATTTTAATGCCAGCTTAAAAATGATTGTGCAGACTTTCAGATACCTTTTAAAATACCAGCAATATTAAGGAGTGTGCATCCTATAATTCTAGGATATGGAAACAATGTTTCTGATGTTTCACAGTAAATATCAGCAATGCAACACACTCTACCTTGATTTTCAATATCTAGGTCACATGGACCACTTTGAATAGGAAAAATATAAGCAGGAAGATTTCTGTAGAGCTACTAAGAAATCATAACAACATTCAAATTATGAAAAAAAGCATAAAATGGATTTTAAAATATTAATTCCCATATAAAATAGAAAATAGTGCCTTAAAATGAATTTCTGATCCATTATGTAAACTGAATAAAACCTTTGAGGAGTGTTATTTACTCAATAAAATATCTTTTGTTTTTACTGCTCCCTCAGGTGTGTGTGTGTGTGTGTGTGTGTGTGTCTCCACAATGAACAGTCAGGAACGGAGAAGAAGAAAATACTGAAAGTAAATTTATTCTTAATCAAAGAGCATACGCAATCTAGGAAAAAATCCTGCAGTAGTTAGCAGTAATCAGAAAGTATAGCTTCCATTTACAATAAAGGCAAATAAGTATGATAATGATATCTGAAATTACAATATTTATAGGAAAGAGACACAGAAGGTTGACAATATATTTCAATTATGAAAAATGCACCATGGCTTTATACTTTTTTTTACCCATAAACATATAGTTGCATATATTTAGAGCCTAGAATTGTCTTTACCTTAGTTTTTATTATTTTTCTTGAAATCTATTGAATTTATTAGGTTATAAATTTAAAATTTCCCCTTGTCCCTTCATTATTATGTGAAAAACAGGAAATAAATATTTCTCAGTAAAACGACTCTAATAATCTATAATAAAGCTCTGTTACATTTATAATATTTATACATATATAGTTTTTTCAAGAGAGAGAAATGAAAGCAACTTGACTGACTGCATTTTTCTTAATCTATTCGATAACACCAGAGGGAAATCACACATGCGTCAGCACAACAATTAAGATGGGAAACACTGAAAAACCATTTTTAAGTGACTAGGATATCTAGAGATAGAACTTTGATAAAGGGATTATTCATATTATAAAGACAGCTATAATTGATGTATATTATTTATCGACACTCAAGCTTGCAAGTATGTTTTAATCGAACACACAGAGGAGCTGCTGAAGACTGCATGGAGGGGGAAACAAACCATGAGAGACTGTGGACTCTGAGAAACAAACTGAGGGTTTTGGAGGCATGGTGGGGGGACGGGTGAGCCTGGTGGTGGGTATTAAGGTGGGCAGGTATTGCATGGAGCACTGGGTGTGGTACATAAGCAATGAATCTTGGAACACTGAAAAAATAAAATTAAAAAAAAAAGTGCATGGAAGAAAGCAGGAAAAACACTTTTACATATAGCATACCGTTTGTTGGCAGCAGTTCTCTTTAAGGCACCAAAATTTTCATACAGATACAGGTTAGGAGATTTTGATTAGAAAATTTACTCTAGTTATTATTATATGTATCTAGAAGATACAAAGAAATGGAAAGACCTTCTATGCTCACTGATCGAAAGAACCAATATTGTTAAAATTGTACAATGCCCAAAGCAATCTACAGATTTAGTGCCATTCCTATCAGAATACCGATAGCATCTTTCATACACCTAGAACAAACAATAGTGAAATTTATATGAAACCTCAAAAAAACCTGAATAGCCAAAGCATCCGTGAAGAAGAAAAGCAAAGCTGGAGGTATCACAATTCCAGATTTCATGTTATATTACAAAGCTCTAGTAATTAAAATATTATGGTGCAGGCACAAAAATAGACACATAAATCAATAGAACAGAATAGAAAATCCAGAAATAAACCCACAATTATATGGCCTGTTAATCTTCAACAAAGCAGGAAAGAATATCCAATGGGAAAAAGACGATTTCTTCAATAAATGTTGGGAAAACTGGGCAGCTACATGCAAAAGAATGAAACTGAACCACCTTTCTTATACCACACCCAGAAATGAACTCAAAACGGATTAAAGACTTAACTGTGAGACCTGAAACCATAACAATCCTAGAAGACAGTATGGGCAATAATATCTCTGACTTCAGCTGCAACATTTTTCTATATATATCTCCTGAGGCAAGGGAAATGTAAGCAAAAACAAATTATTGGGACTACATCAAAATAACAGGTTTCTGCACAGTGAAGGAAACAATCAACAAAACCAAAAGGTATCCTACTGAATTGGAGAAAATATTTGCAAATGAGATATCCAAAAAGTGTTAGTAATCAAAATATATAAAGAACTTACACAACTCAATACCAAAAAAACAAATAATCCAATTGAAAAATGGGCTGAAGACATGAACAACATTTCTCTAAGGAAGACAAACAGATGTACAATAGACACATGAAAAGATGCTCAACATCACTCATCATCAGAGAAATGCAAATCAAAACCAGAAGGAGATATCATCTCACACCTGTTCAAGGGCTAAAATAAAAAAGACAAACAACAAGTGTTGGCTAGGATGTGGGGAAGAAGGAACCCTCTTGCAAGGGTGAGAATGCAATTGGTGTAGCCACTCTGGAAAACAGTATGGAGGTTCCTTAATAAGTTAAAAATAGAACAACCCTATGATCCAGTAATTGCACTACGAGGTATCTACTCACAAAATATAAAAGCACTAATTCAGAGGGATACATGTACCTCTGTGTTTATAGCAGCATTATTTACAATAGGCAAATTATGGAAGCAGCCCAAGTTTCCACGATAAATGAATACATAAAGGAGAGGTGATACATATATCACATCTGATTATATATATATATATATATATATATATATATATATATATATAATGAATTCTTGCCATTTGCAACATGGATGGAGCTAGAGAGCATAATGCTAAGTGCAATGAGTCAGAGAAAGACAAATACAATTCGATTTCTCTCATGTGGAATTTAAGTAACAAAACAAGCAAAAGGAAAAAAAGAGACGAGATAGTGAGACAAACCAAAAAGAACAAACTGATGGTTACCAGAGGAGAGGTGGGTGGGGGGGTAGGTGAAATAGGTGATAGGGATTAATGAGTACATTGCGATGAGCACCGGGTGATGTATGGAATTGTTGTATACCTGAAACTAATATAGCACTGTATGTTCACTAAAGTGGAATTAAAGTATATTTTCATCCTCATAGCTGTCAATTTACTACAAATAAAATATTATAAGTTTCTAGAAGTTAAAGGTTGGTTTAAGACTAATTTAGTGCTATTCTATGCAAAATCATGTTTACATTCAATGATAAGAGATGGGATGGTCTGAAGTGATAGATGTAAAGCACTGCTAGAGTAGAGATTTGATTATTTCTGAAGAAAGTCACTTCTGTTTTGGCCTGGGGAATAGTATATTATATAGATATATATATTTTGTTAATATATTTTATAATCTAATTAATACATATATTTTGCTTTTATAGGAGAAAGTTTTTAACTTGTTTCTAGATTATTATATTTTATTAAATATTAACCCATCTATTTATAGCTAAGAATGTACTATTTATATCAGTATTTTAATAAACAGTTTTATTATATCTTTTGTGAAGCATAATAAGAATCACATATAATTAATCAGGAAAACTTAGCATGTTAGTTAGCTGATACTGCTATAATTTAAACTTCAGCTAGAGTGGATCTTTTTAAAATGACATTTGATCTGCTGATTTTTCTGATTAGAAATTTGCAAGGACTTCTAAAGATATAAGTAGACCATATGTGTTTTTACTCCTTTTAAGACCTATGAAAATGATAATATAAGAATAAAAAAATAAATAAAACCACAATGGAAGGGCCATCAACAAATAAGAAATTTCAAAAAAAATTACTGTGAGCTAGAAAACAGAAAAACTGCAGCCTTGGGGCACAGGAAACCACAGACCGTAGATATGGAATGGCAGAAGCTAAGACAGGATCCACAGATTTGTAGAATCACAGGGAGATTTAGAGGGTAAATCTCATAGAGGCCTGGTAAGGGGACAATGAGAGCAGGAGGGAGAGGTGGGACTGAAAATAGAGATTAACTGAATGTTTGTATAAGGAAGAGTTGGCATCCATATCCACTGAAGGAAGGCTTTCCTTTATTTATTTATTTGACAGAGAGGTGGGGGGCAAGCAGAGAGAGTGGCAGGCAGAGGGAGAGGGAGAAGCAGATTCCCCACTGAGCAGGGAACTTGATGTGGGGCTCGATAGTAGGACCCTGGGATCATGACCTGATCTGAAGGCAGACCCTTAACCCACTGAGCCACCCGGGTACCCCTGAAGGAAGGCATTCCTAAAGCAACAATCAAAGAATTCTTGGAATCAATCCAGAGCAAAGAATACTTTGGAGTCTGACATTTAGGGTATGCCCCACTGTAATCACCCTAAACACCTGAAATTAGGAAAAGCTGTCTTTGTATGTAAAACACCTAATCAGCTTTTTATTTTCTGACTGTTAAATATGAATCTTTAACCAAGGATTGCCAGGTATTTAAAAAAAAAAACCTTCCTATGTAAAAGAGAAATAAAAACGAGCAAACAGAAAACAGAAGCTTAACTGGAGGAAATGGGTAATTTAGTGAAAAAAGGGGAACTTCTAGCTAGCATCCTCAGGGACAGTGAGCAGATATCATATCCTCAAAATAGTAATAATAACAATAATTATAATAGTAGTGATAATAGCTAATACATATAATGCTTACTCTATTCCAGATTTTGTTCTCAGTGTTTTAGGTTTAGCAACTCATTTAATCCTCAGAACTCTGAGATAGGTGTACTATCATCATCTCCATTTCAGGTTAGGACAGAGACACAAAACTTAAAATTGTTCAAGATCACAGAGGTAATAAGTATGGGAGACTGGGATTCAAACTCAGTCTGGCTCCAGAATCTGTGTACTTAATTACCACCCTTTGCAACTTAAAATAAACAAAACCCAAGAGAATATGAAAGGCTCTTGGAAAATAAAAACAAAATTTTATATTTCAGCCCTCTCATGGATCTCTTTTTAGGAATGGAGAGCACTGCATGGAGGTAGCTTTAAAAAGAAAGTATCATAGAAAAGATGAGACATTAGATGCTTAGCCATGTGGTCCTTCACAGGATAATAGAAGTTTCAGAAGGAAAGAAGAAAAAATAAAGAAGAAAAGGGTGGAAATTACTAAAGAAATAATACAAGATAATTTTCAAGGAATGAAACTACTCAGATGAAAATGCTCACTGAATTCAACAGAAAAATATGAACAGAAAAATGTTTACCCCAAGACACATTATCAGGAATTGAAAAGCACCAAGAAAAACAAAGATGGTACCCAAAAGTTGCCAAGCAAAAAACAATTAGCGGCAGGTTCAGGCTGGTGTTAATGAATTTTAGAAGAGTGTGGACTATCATTTTCCAAGTTCAGAGAGAAAATTATTTGAGTTCTAAAATTCCAGAGAAACTAGATTTCAGATGGAAGCAGTTAAGAAGGCAGCAAGAGCTTCTCTTCAGCATATTCTTTAAGATGGTGCCTTCCTACAAGTTTTAACACAATGATTGTTAAGACTTTTATAAAAAGGAGTGAGTAGAAGTGGCACAAAATGTCCCTTTTTAGACAGTACCTCATGTGGAGAAGGCACCTTCTAATGTGTTTTCTCCCTTTCCAATACTGATGCATATACACCCACTGCTCTCTTTTCCTCCCGGGGAGGGGGGGGGGTCCCTCCAGATCTGCACCTTGTGATGTGAAAATCTGGATATATCTCTAGTGAGGACAAACTAAAAAACGTTTTAAACATGTGAAAGTTAAAAAAAATTGTCATTCAAATATTTTTTCATAGAAAGTTGCAGAGGGACATGCTTTATTAAAGGAGGATGTACACTGAAAAAGAGAAAAACATAGAAAGAGCAGGCAAGTCCAAGAATGACAATTGTGCGGCCCGAGGATATAAGGCTCCAGAAGAGCAGTTCCCAGGGAAAAGGACAGAAAAAAGAGAGAGATCACCACAGCGTTTTAGATAATGGAGAGTTGGAAAGAATTGGGAATATGATAAAGAAAAAAATAATGAAAAAAAAAAAAGGAAATTAGAAATTTTAAGAAAACTGAAATATTGCATAAGTAAGGACATAAACCAAAGAAGACTACTGGGGTCTACAGCCAGTCATTAACTGAAATGTTCTGTATCAGGTACTGTTTTAGTGGTTGAAAATATACTGGCGGGGCAGGGGGAGACAACAAACAAAAAAATCAAACAAGTTTAAGTAGATGATAATCCCTGTTTTCTTGAAGCTATAGTCAAGAAAGGGAAGAGGGACAGTAATTTCAAAAATTAAGTGAAATATATATAACCCTACATATGTGTCTTTGGAATCTCAGTACCACTTAAATAAGTAAGTTTAAAAAATTAAGTGAAATAAAGTATGTAATTTGTATTAACAATAAGTGCTATGGGGAAAAACATAACAAGGGAAGCACGGTAAGAACCCCAGTTAGGGGAGTTGTTATTGCCAATAAGATGGCCAGGAATGGCCCTACTGAGCAGCTGCCACTTGGGTTGAGTATGGAAAGGAGAGATAAGGCAATGTAGTCATCTGGGTGAATGGAGGTTCCAGGTGGAGAAGGAGCAAATGCAAAGGGTCTTTTCACACAATAATGTAATTAATTGTGGTTATAAAATAGAAATAAATGGCATCAATTTTAGAGATACAAAAAAGAAAGAAGTGTGGACAGAACCATGGAGAAGGTGGGTGCACTAATAACCTCATCTGACAAGAGGGGACAATCCCAAAGCAGCATCCATAGTTAAACGTCTTAGTTTATTATCCACAGTTACAACAGAGAAACCAAACATAAAAATGAAACTAACTGAAAAACAATAAAGAAAAAAGGTAGAGGTAGAGTATAATGTCTCTTTTATTTATGTGTATCTTAATATATGATGCCTAGAAGTGATAAATTACTTTTACCTGAATAAATGAAGACATCAGAAGGAAAAGTAGAAAGAGAAGTGAAGCTTAGTGGGAGAAGTTGGATCACAGAACTGATTTTAACCATGTGCTCAGTTTGATTTACAAACACACACACACCCCTTTTGGAGGTCTTCTATTACTCTTAGGATAAATACCAAAACCTAAACAAGGCCTACAGGGCCCTTTCTGTCTCACCAGCCTCATCTCATGTTCCCTCCCCTGTACTCTCTGTTCTAGTCACACCTCCATTCAGTTTCCTGAGTAAGCAAGGACCTCTAAGCTTCTGTCTGTGTTACTCCTTCCAGCTGAAATGTTTCTGGCCCAATATTCCATACTTCTGGACTGACTTATCCATTAGGGCCAGAAGGCACAAGTGCCTTGGGCCCACAATACCATTAGCGGCCCACCAAAATGTATTCTTTTAGAATGAGAGAAACAACACTTTTAGATCAAAGAAAATATTTTAATATACCCTACTACCATATTTATCTCTATACCAGTATAATTACAAAATACAATTTTGAATATTTTTTTATGGAGGAAGGGGCCCACAAAAGCTTAAGTGTCTACTTAAGTTGTTAAAATGGCATCCACAACTCTTTTAAAGCATATTTACATAATACGTAATGAAAGGGAGGGAATTAACAAAACAAAATATTTACCTAATTCACCCAGTATATCAAATACTATTATACCATAGTATAAATACCAAGGTCCCTGAATGTCCCATTCCCCCATTCTACTGACCTTGTGTGACTCCTACTCACCCCTCAGATCTCAGCTAAACTGACCCTTCTTCAGGTGAGTAAGGGACAGGTGGGGCTAGGTAGGGAGAGAGAGGTAAGGGGGCTATGTGATCAGGCTCACAGAAATCCCAGAAATGCTGAGGCATAAGGAAACCAGAGATAAGGGAACAAACCAGACCACACTGCCCTTTGCATCAGAGATGGGGGTCTTTCTATGGCAGTCACACGGTGACCACAAAGAATGACCAGACCCCAAAGAAGTAGTAAGCCATTAAAGATGTAATCACCAGTCCTTACTCAAACTAAGACATCACAAGAATGAAAAGACTACAAGCTCCTTGGTCAGTTCTAAATAAAAGACTGTCAATGGAAGCCCACATTGGCAACCCCATCGGTACCCCTCATTCCTGAGAGCTTTTTCTCTGTATCCTTGCTAAATAAAACTCTATCGCTTTACTCACCCTCTTTTGTCCGTGAGATTCATTTCGACTCTGTGAGACAAGAATCTCACTGTCCCACTTCACGGGGACAGGGACTCTGCTTGATTCTCCCAGGCAATATAAGGTCCCTATATATGTTCTCCCATCACATTGTAATATGGAAATGATACAAATAATTGTGTAAATTTGCATTTAATGAAATCAGGAACCGTGTCTACCTCATTTACCACTATATCTGCAGCATAAAACCTTGTAGTCAGTGATGTGAGAGCCTGAAAGATTCAGGATTTTCTGCTGTGGCTCTCTCAAGTCCTTGTTCTGTTTTCTGATCCTTGATTTACTATTATTTAATCTCTTATTGACTGTTTCTTCATTTAAAAAATGGCAATAATAAGGGGAGTTATGAGCTAGAATGAGTCAGAACAGTACCTGCCACATAGTAAAGCCCAGCTTAAAAAAAAAACAAAAACTAGCTATTCTTCATGTTATTAGATTATTATTACTACATACTATTTTTTATACTATTACCATCATCATTATTTTTTTTTTTATTAATAATTTTATTTTTTATAAACATATATATATATATATTTTCCCCCCCAGGGGTACAGGTCTGTGAATCTCCACGTTTACAAACTTCACAGCACTCACCATAGCACATACCCTACCCAATGTCCATAACCCCCCCCAACCCCCCTCTGCCCAACAACCCTCAGTTTGTTTTGTGAGATTAAGAGTCACTTATGGTTTGTCTCCCTCCCAATCCCAACTTGTTTCATTTACTCTTCTCCTACCCCATTAACCCCTCATGTTGCATCTCCTCTCCCTCATATCAGGGAGATCATATGATAGTTGTCTTTCTCTGACTGACTTATTTCGCTAAGCATGATACCCTCTAGTTCCATCCACGTCGTCGCAAATGGCAAGATTTCATTTCTTTTGATGGCTGCATAGTATTCCATTGTATATATATACCACATCTTCTTTATCCATTCGTCTGTTGATGGACATCTAGGTTCTTTCCATAGTTTGGCTATTGTAGACATTGCTGCTATAAACATTCGGGTGCACGTGCCCCTTCGGATCACTACGTTTGTATCTTTAGGGTAAATACCCAGCAGTGCAATTGCTGGGTCATAGGGTAGTTCTATTTTCAACATTTTGAGGAACCTCCATGCTGTTTTCCAGAGTGGTTGCACCAGCTTGCAGTCCCACCAACAGTGTAGGAGGGTTCCCCTCTCTCCGCATCCTCGCCAGCATCTGTCATTTCCGGACTTGTTAATTTTAGCCATTCTGACTGGTGTGAGGTGGTATCTCATTGTGGTTTTGATTTGTATTTCCCTGATGCCGAGTGATATGGAGCACTTTTTCATGTGTCTGTTGGCCATCTGGATGTCTTCTTTGCAGAAATGTCTGTTCATGTCTTCTGCCCATTTCTTGATGGGATTATTTGTTCTTTGGGTGTTGAGTTTGCTAAGTTCTTTATAGATTCTGGACACTAGCCCTTTATCTGATATGTCGTTTGCAAATATCTTCTCCCATGCTGACAGTTGTCTTTTGGTTTTGTTAACTGTTTCCTTTGCTGTGCAAAAGCTTTTGATCTTGATGAAATCCCAATAGTTCATTTTTGCCCTTGCTTCCCTTGCCTTTGGCGATGTTCCTAGGAAGATGTTGCTGCGGCTGAGGTCGAAGAGGTTGCTGCCTGTGTTCTCCTCAAGGATGTTGATGGATTCCTTTCTCACATTGAGGTCCTTCATCCATTTTGAGTCTATTTTCGTGTGTGGTGTAAGGAAATGATCCAATTTCATTTTTCTGCATGTGGCTGTCCAATTTTCCCAACACCATTTATTGAAGAGGCTGTCTTTTTTCCATTGGACATTCTTTCCTGCTTTGTCGAAGATTAGTTGACCATAGAGTTGAGGGTCTATTTCTGGGCTCTCTATTCTGTTCCATTGATCTATGTGTCTGTTTTTGTGCCAGTACCATGCTGTCTTGATGATGACAGCTTTGTAATAGAGCTGGAAGTCCGGAATTGTGATGCCACCAACTCTGGCTTTCTTTTTCAATATTCCTTTGGCTATTCGCGGTCTTTTCTGGTTCCATATAAATTTTAGGATTATTTGTTCCATTTCTTTGAAAAAAATGGATGGTACTTTGATAGGAATTGCATTAAATGTGTAGATTGCTTTAGGTAGCATAGACATTTTCACAATATTTATTCTTCCAATCCAGGAGCATGGAACATTTTTCCATTTCTTTGTGTCTTCCTCAATTTCTTTCATGAGTACTTTATAGTTTTCTGTGTATAGATTCTTAGTCTCTTTGGTTAGGTTTATTCCTAGGTATCTTATAGTTTTGGGTGCAATTGTAAATGGGATGGACTCCTTAATTTCTCTTTCTTCTGTCTTATTGTTGGTGTAGAGAAATGCGACTGATTTCTGTGCATTGATTTTATATCCTGACACATTACTGAATTCCTGTACAAGTTTGAGCAGTTTTGGAGTGGAGTCTTTTGGGTTTTCCACATAGAGTATCATATCATCTGCGAAGAGTGATAGTTTGACTTCTTCTTTGCCGATTTGGATGCCTTTAATTTCTTTTTGTTGTCTGATTGCTGAGGCTAGGACTTCTAGTACTATGTTGAATAGCAGTGGTGATAACGGACATCCCTGCCGTGTTCCTGACCTTAGCGGAAAAGCTTTCAGTTTTTCTCCATTGAGAATGATATTTGCGATGGGTTTTTCATAGATGGCTTTGATAATATTGAGGTATGTGCCCTCTATCCCTACACTTTGAAGAGTTTTGATCAGGAAGGGATGCTGTACTTTGTCAAATGCTTTTTCAGCATCTATGGAGAGTATCATATGGTTCCTGTTTTTTCTTTTATTAATGTGTTGTATCACATTGATTGATTTGCGGATGTTGAACCAACCTTGCAGCCCTGGAATAAATCCCACTTGGTCGTGGTGAATAATCCTTTTAATGTACTGTTGAATCCTATTGGCTAGTATTTTGGTGAGAATTTTTGCATCTGTGTTCATCAAGGATATTGGTCTGTAGTTCTCTTTTTTGATGGGATCCTTGTCTGGTTTGGGGATCAAGGTGAGGCTGGCCTCATAAAATGAGTTTGGAAGTTTTCCTTCCATTTCTATTTTTTGGAACAGTCTCAGGAGAATAGGAATTAGTTCTTCTTTAAATGTTTGGTAGAATTCCCCCGGGAAGCCGTCTGGCCCTGGGCTTTTGTTTGTTTGGAGATTTTTGATGACTGTTTCAATCTCCTTACTGGTTATGGGTCTGTTCAGGCTTTCTATTTCTTCCAGGTTCAGTTGTGGTAGTTTATATGTCTCTAGGAATGCATCCATTTCTTCCAGATTGTCAAATTTGTTGGCATAGAGTTGCTCATAATATGTTCTTATAATTGTCTGTATTTCTTTGGTGTTAGTTGTGATCTCTCCTCTTTCATTCATGATTTTATTTATTTGGGTCCTTTCTCTTCTCTTTTTGATAAGTCTGGCCAGGGGCTTATCAATCTTATTAATTCTTTCAAAGAACCAGCTCCTAGTTTCGTTGATTTGTTCTATTGTTTTTTTGGTTTCTATTTCATTGATTTCTGCTCTGATCTTTATGATTTCTCTTCTCCTGCTGGGTTTAGGGTTTCTTTCTTGTTCTTTCTCCAGCTCCTTCAGGTGTAGGGTTAGGTTGTGTACCTGAGACCTTTCTTGTTTCTTGAGAAAGGCTTGTACCGCTATATATTTTCCTCTCAGGACTGCCTTTGTTGTGTCCCACAGACTTTGAACCGTTGTATTTTCATTATCATTTGTTTCCATGAATTTTTTCAATTCTTCTTTAATTTCCTGGTTGACCCATTCATTCTTTAGAAGGATGCTGTTTAGTCGCCATATGTTTGGGTTCTTTCCAAATTTCCTCTTGCGATTGAGTTCTAGCTTCAGAGCATTGTGGTCTGAAAATATGCAGGGAATGATCCCAATTTTTTGATAACAGTTAAGACCTGATTTAGAACCAAGGATGTGATCTATTCTGGAGAATGTTCCATGTGCGCTAGAGAAGAATGTGTATTCTGTTGCTTTGGGATGAAATGTTCTGAATATATCTGTGATGTCCATCTGGTCCAGTGTGTCATTTAAGGCCTTTATTTCCTTGTTGATCTTTTGCTTGGATGATCTGTCCATTTCAGTGAGGGGAGTGTTAAAGTCCCCTACTATTATTGTATGATTGTCGATGTGTTTCTTTGATTTTGTTATTAATTGGTTTATATAGTTGGCTGCTCCCACGTTAGGGGCATAGATATTTACAATTGTTAGATCTTCTTGTTGGACAGATCCTTTGAGTATGATATAGTGTCCATCTTCATCTCTTATTATAGTCTTTGGTTTAAAATCTAAGTGATCTGATATAAGGATTGCCACTCCTGCTTTTTTCTGATGTCCATTAGCATGGTAAATTCTTTTCCACCCCCTCACTTTAAATCTGAAAGTGTCTTCGGGTTTAAAATGAGTTTCTTGTAGGCAACATATAGATGGGTTTTGTTTTTTTATCCATTCTGATACCCTGTGTCTTTTGATTGGGGCATTTAGCCCATTAACATTCAGGGTAACTATTGAGAGATATGAATTTAGTGCCATTGTATTGCCTGTAAGGTGACTGCTATTGTATATTGTTTCTGTTCCTTTCTGATCTACTACTTTTAGGTTCTCTCTTTGCTTAGAGGACCCCTTTCAATATTTCCTGTAGAGCTGGCTTGGTGTTTGCAAATTCTTTCAGTTTTTGTTTGTCCTGGAAGCTTTTAATCTCTCCTTCTATTTTCAATGATAGCCTAGCTGGATATAGTATTCTTGGCTGCATGTTTTTCTCATTTAGTACTCTGAATATATCATGCCAGCTCTTTCTGGCCTGCCAGGTCTCTGTGGATAAGTCTGCTGCCAATCTAATATTTTTACCATTGTATGTTACAGACTTCTTCTCCCGGGCTGCCTTCAGGATTTTCTCCTTGTCACTAAGACTTGTAAATTTGACTATTAGGTGACGGGGTGTGGACCTATTCTTATTGATTTTGAGTGGGGTTCTCTGAACCTCCTGGATTTTGATGCTTGTTCCCTTTGCCATATTGGGGAAATTCTCTCCAATAATTCTCTCCAATATACCTTCTGCTCCCCTCTCTCTTTCTTCTTCTTCTGGAATCCCAATTATTCTAATGTTGTTTCGTCTTATGGTGTCACTTATCTCTCGAATTCTGCCCTCGTGGTCCAGTAGTTGTTTGTCCCTCTTTTGTTCAGCTTCCTTATTCTCTGTCATTTGGTCTTCTATATCGCTAATTCTTTCTTCTGCCTCATTTATCCTAGCAGTGAGAGCCTCCATTTTTGATTGCACCTCATTAATAGCTTTTTTTATTTCAACTTGATTAGATTTTAGTTCTTTTATTTCTCCAGAAAGGGCTTTTATATCTCCCGAGAGGGTTTCTCCAATATCTTCCATGCCTTTTTCGAGCCCAGCTAGAACCTTGAGAATCGTCATTCTGAACTCTAAATCTGACATATTACCAATGTCTGTATTGATTAGGTCCTTAGCCTTTGGTACTGCCTCTTGTTCTTTTTTTTGTGGTGAATTTTTCCGCCTTGTCATTTTGTCCAGATAAGAGTATATGAAGGAGTAAGTAAAATACTAAAAGGGTGGCAACAACCCCAGGAAAATATGCTTTAGCCAAATCAGAAGAGATCCCAAATCGTGAGGGGGGGGGAAGGGGATAAAAAGAGGTTCAGAAAGAAAAAAAAATAAAATAAAATAAAAAAGAAAAAAGAAACAAATAAAAAAAAGAAAACCAATAATGAAAAAAATATAAAAAGGAAAAAATATATATATATTGGATAAACTAGTTAAAAAACGTTAAAAAAGAAAAGGGTAAAAGTTTTAAAAAAATTTAGCAGAAGAAGAGAAAAAAATTGAAAAAGAAAAAAAATTAAATTAACTGCAAGGCTAAAGAATCATGGGGAGAAAGCCATGAGTTCCGTGCTTTGCTTTCTCCTCCTCTGGATTTCCGCTGCTCTCCTTGGTATTGAAACCACACTCCTCGTAAGTGAACTTGGTCCTGGCTGGGTTTCTTGTTGATCTTCTGGGGGAGGGGCCTGTTGTAGTGATTTTCAAGTGTCTTTGCCCCAGGCGGAGTTGCACCGCCCTTACCAGGGGCCGGGCTGAGTAATCCGCTCGGGTTTGCTTTCGGGAGCTTTTGTTCCCTGAGCGCTTTCCGTAGAATCCGGAGGACGGGAAGGAAGATGGCGGCCTCCCAGTCTCCGGCCCGGAGGAGCTGAGAGCTAGGGGTCCCACTCCTCAGTGCGCCCTCAGGGAACAGCGTCCAATTACTCCCGTCTGCCTGGCCTCCGGCTGCGCTCCAAGCTCACCGAGCCTGCGACCGGTTCAAGGTAAGCCCGAGCTGTGAGCTCACTCCTCGGCTCCGTCTCTGTAGCCGGCTTCCCTGTTCTAATACCTGCGAGCTCTGCGACACTCAGACACCCCGATCCTTCTGTGACCCTGCGGGACCTGAGGCCACACTGGCCCCGCGTGGGCTTCACCCCAGTTAAGCCTCTGGAGCGATGTCCCTCAGCGGAACAGACTTTTAAAAGTCCCGATTTTGTGCTCCGTTGCTCCACCGCTTGCCGGGAGCCGGCCCCTCCCCCCGGGGTCTGTCTTCCCGTCCCTTTGGATTCACTTCTCCGCCAGTCCTACCTTTCAGCAAGTGGTTGATTTTCTGTTTCTAGAATTGCTGTTCTTCTTCTCTTCGATCTCCCGTTGGATTTGTAGGTGTTTGCAATCTTTAGATAAGCTATCTAGCTGATCTCCCGCAACCTGAAGTAGTCTCAGCTGCTACTTCTCCGCCATCTTGACTCCCTACCATCATCATTATTATTCCATATACTGGGTGAATTAGGTAAAGATTCTTTGTTAGTTCTCCTCCCTTTTATATCTATTATGTAAATACGTTTAAAAGAGTTGTGGATGCCATCTTAATAACTTAGTCCCAAGTTTTTAGGAAAATCTTAGAGCAAATAGCTATAAAGACAGAAGAGAATTGAAGTTCTGGCTACTGAAAATACATAATTATCCATGAATTCAAGATGTCAGGGCTTTCAAAATACCCATACCCACCAATTCATAATTTTACATGATAAGATCAGGCTAGAAGAACATTTTTAGCAAAGAACAGTAAATTAGAATTCTCTAGAACACAAATTTCCAAGAAAATCTCATAAAAATGAGAGGTAGAATTTATTATCTTAAAAAAAAACTTAACTATTTCCCTTAAATAGATGCTCTACAGAGTTGAATACAATTTTCTACAGTGATATTACTTTCTTGGGTTTTTAATTTTTTATACATAATTCCTTCTGCAGGTAAATAAAAATACATACCCCAAAGCAGTAAAAATAAAATAAAGCAATAGTAACTGAAAAGCCTACCAAGGGTTTTCATTTTGGCAAACATTTATCTTACCATCTAAGCTTCAGACTCTTGAGATGGCCCTTGGGATAAAATGACAGACTCAGGTTTGATTCCCACTGGTATTTCAAACAATACTGCACAACCTGAGGACCACTTTTTGAGGATAAACAACTGGCTGGGAGCAGGACAGTCCCCAGGCTTTGCCTGGGGCCTATAATCTCACCAAATCATTATTCAGAATCCCCCAGAAAAGCCTCCAGCTAAAACTGTGATTGTTATTTAGGACTAAACTTGCAAATTCAATTTTGAAAATCCTTTCTTCTTTCATGATTTCATTTTTTTGTTTAATTTATGTGTACCTTTAGATATCAACTACAGCAAGCATTAAAACCTAGAGCAATAGTCCATCTGTTTTCAATGTTGCTTTCTCTACCAATTTATAAAAAAAGATATTTTAATAGCAAAAATGCCTAAGGACTACACTGCATAATACATGCACTTAAAAATGCAAAATTCTTACTTAAAGGGGGTATGAAAAGCAGTGATAATGGAGAAGAGTTCTACAAATTTAGAATTTTGTAATACAGTTCTTATAAACCATTTTTTAACTTATAAAACCAAAACAGTTTTTATAAATGCAAAAATGAATTGAGGGATGCAACAGTCTCTGAAAATCAGGGAATAAGCTAGAGTCAAATCATACCACAAATTTCTTTAATTAGATCTTTCACTTTTTTTTTTTTTAACTTAGGTTGTAAAGAATATTTCTTGCTATCTATCCTGCCAAAATGTTCTACTCTTGCTTTATTTCTAGGATCCACCATTGCAACCCTCTCTGTTCTTCCAGTAATTCTGTCTGCTTTAGTTGATAGCAACATATAATTTCTTACTGATTATAACACAAAAGAGTCTCCTCTCTAAAGAGCAGCAATTAAGAGAGTGAGGGCCTTATGTCTCAGATTGCTTGGAAAAAGGGGACAATAATAATTGTTACCCCCCCCGGGCGCCTGGGTGGCTCAGTGGGTTAAGCCGCTGCCTTCGGCTCAGGTCATGATCTCAGGGTCCTGGGATCGAGTCCCGCATCGGGCTCTCTGCTCAGCAGGGAGCCTGCTTCCCCCCAGCCCTTCCTCTCTCTCTGCCTGCCTCTCTGCCTACCTGTGATCTCTCTCTGTCAAATAAATAAATAAATAAATCTTTAAAAAAAAAAAAATAATTGTTACCCCAAAGTATATTGTAAGGATAGGTGAGACAAATGACTTAAAGTATTTAGTAGATTGTCTGGTACATAGTAAGTATTCAAAAAAAATGTTATTGTTAATAATGAAACTTTTTAGAATCTTTACTTTATAAAGGTTTTCTGAGAAAACTAAAAAAAAAAAACATATTTGTGTGACTTTGGACAAACTGAGTTAAACTCTGTTCTTTTGTTTTCTCACTCATAAAATGAAATAATCTGACAATATTAATCTAAAGGTCTTTCTTGACTGTAAAAACATATAATTTTATTTAGCTATAGTTAAGGTTCAGACTTATTTTCCTTCTCTGTTTTTAATGTGTATTGACAGTTTGTTTCTAGTTAAGACTAACTTGTTTTTTTGTATCCTTTTTCTTCGAGTAAGAACCACAAGGGATGATGTTCTGCACTCCTACTGGTCTTAGTATTCATGGGGTATTTCCCCAATTGCTTATGATGAAGTACTACACTCATTATCAACCCCCATAGAAGACCCTAAGAAGGTATAGCTTCCTTTTGAACTGATATCTTAAAAGTGAATCAGACATTAATTATACATAATATGTAAAAATTTGTGTTCTATCTAATCCAAGAATTAAAAAAAAACTTGTTATGTTTCTGGAGTGGCATAGGTAAAGTTTTACTCAAAACTGCTAATCTTGTATGGCAAAAATGAAGCACATAAAATAAAAGTAAAACATCATATCAAAACATTAAAAAATGAAAAAAATATGAAAAAAATAATTGTATCACGTGTGATTTGTAGTGTTAATACTCTTAATACGATTCTTGATTCTTATTAATAAAGAAAATAACATCAAAGACCCCTAAGAAAAATTTGGAATGGGGCATAAGTGAGATAGGCATAAAAGAAATATAAAAGACAAATAAAAAATACAAAGATATACATTTTACTAACAATCAACTAAATGAAAATTAGAATGCCATGTACTTTTCTCACTTCTCATTTCAGATTTATTTAAAAACAAAGATAGTCAATACCAATGACAAAAGTAAAGAGAAAGTGTCACTCTGATACACTATAGGTGGAAATGCAAATTGGGAGAGCCTTTCCATATATTTCCCCTTTGATCTACCAATTCCATTTTTAAGAATATACCATAAGCTAGCATTTTCCAAAGTGTTCAGTGGGATGCTGACGTGTTCTGATGTTACTTTGTGTGTGTGTGTGTAAAAGTCTAAATTTAATTTTAAATGTAAATGTATATAACGGCACTTGAAAACTTTTCCTTTTTTAAGTAAACTTTATTTTTCAGAAAGTTTTAGCCTCCCAGCAAAATGGAGTGGAAAGTACAGCAATTTCCCATATTGCTCCCTGCCCCCATACAAGTACGACTTCTCCAACTAGCAACATCCTGCAGACAGATGCTATTTTAAGAAAGGATTCTATGGTCAAATATGTTTGATTACTAAGACCACTGTATATGACTATACATGGGTATTCTCCAAGATGGAGATTAATTGATGTGGTTCTTTATATTATAGGCCACGGACCCCTTCTATCAGAGAGCATGCTTAGGAACTAAGGCTGTGCAACACTTTTGTAAACTGTCCTAAAAATATCATTAGACACAAGTACAAAGATGTATGGAAAAGAATGTTCACTGAAATCATGCTTAACACACACACACAAAAAACCCCTGGAAAGATCCCATATACTAAATAATTGGAAAATGGTTACATAATTTATGTCATATCCTTAAACTGGAATATTATATAACCACTAATAAGGGAAATGCAGATGATATTTACAGACATGAAAAACAGCAATAAACTGCTAAGTAAAAGAAGCAATCTAGACAAAGACCATTTATAATCTATTGTTCCTAATTCTAATCATAATAATTATATTTATTATGATTATGTATTATGCATTATATACAAATATATCAATAAATTCAGAAAGACAAATAACAAAATATAAAGAGTAATTATCACAGGCTATTGTCTTTTTTTTCCTAATGAAGATCTATTAATTTTATAACAAATTTTTTTAAAGGCTATGTGTTTATATGTCTAAACTGGGGACATCTGGCATCTTATTTTATAGGTATCAGATGCTTTTCATATTTAATAAAAATTAAGTTCACAGTCAAGAAAACTATAATTATAAAGAATTCATAGAGAGAAAACACAATTCCTACCTTCTGGAGAGAAACTGATAAAAACATAACAAGTGCTGTGAGAGCCAGCAGCGTAATGGAGGCAGTAAATCTCTAGATGCTCTATGCCTTTATGAGTCCCTATAAGGGAGTACCTCTTCTCTCTGTAACAGAAATAACATAAACACACACATTTATTTAAAGGAGCAGCTGAAGGAATATCATCCTTAAGTATAGCTTGGAGCTATACAGGCTGCCTGTTTTCAAGTGGGATATCACAGGTAAACAGTGGGAAATATTACCACTTACTTTCTGTATGACCTTGGAAAAGTTACTTATTTTCTCTGCGCCTCAGTCTCCTCATCTGTAAGTGGGGATAATGATATCACCATCTATAGAGATTATATTCATAAAGTACTCATAATAGTGCCAGATACTATTGTTATATATGTGATTTTTATAAAAAATAAAAAGTGGGATTGATTATATTAATAGAGATCCTTCACAGAGCACATTATTATCAGTGATATTTTACTTCTGTTACCATCTCAAAGTAATTCTCACCTCGATCCTGTGAGGCATTATTATTAGTAGTAATACTTGGCCCTCAGCTCTGCATACCAGAAAATTAATTTTATCAGCTTTCTAAACTGATACAAACTTACAAAAAAGCTGATCAATTTAAAATTTTTTGTGTGTGTTTCCAAAATGATATTCACTGGATAAAATACTATGTACTAATATCTGGTCTAATTAAGTACTGAACCACTTAGTCATTACTTGATTAGTATAAAATTAAAGCAAGGAGAATTGAAAACTTGTATCAGACCTTAAGCCATAGTAGTATGATATGCTTTTCTAGTGTGTTACCAATTTCCTCTTACTCTTGATATTACACCTTGAGAAGGCACAGCATCACCAATGAAGTATTCTTTCCAAGAATATTTCATTTGAATCTAATAATAAAAAAATTTTCAGGAAAATCTAAAATAAGGACCACCTTGCGGCCCAGACTTAAAAAAATATATCAATGACATGATACAAAGAGGTTGGCAATTTTTCCATATTAAAGGATATTAAATGGATATGATAATGGAATATAATAAATAATCCATAATTAGATCTTGTATTAGAGAAAAAAAAGACAGTTATAATTACTGGACAATTGGGAAATCTAAAATGCAGACTCCAGAAATCTCTATCCGTGAATAAATTTAAAATTAACTTAGGTGGTTTGTACCTAGAAATAAAATTATTCATTCATGTATTTATATTCATCACAATTTATTAAATACCTATTCATTGTGATAGGCCTGAAGATAACAAAAGTTCCTGGGAGTAACAAACCCTAAAATATGTACATGGCTTAGCCAAAAAAATCAGGTTAAGGGTGTTGAGGACCTTTTTAACTAAGTCTTTGTCAAGCACGTTAACAAAACAGCTAGACCATATCTGTTATATTTGAGACTCAGGCCCTCTTCCTACTGAAGTATTTTCCCTTCTATAAGAAGGGAAAAATTAAGAACATTGGAGCAGGTTGCTAGTGCTTCATCCAGCCTTCAGTAAATTCCTACAAGAAGGAATGACCTATCTGGAAGCAGAGAAGGGGAAAAAAAGACAACTTTGCCAAAAGAGCTACTTTCTGTCTGTGGCTGAGAATCAGATAATCCGAAGCTTGGCAGGTTGATAAAGCCAAATTATGTGTTTTACAATCATCTTTTACTTCTTTTTTATAGGCTATTTTCATGATGTAGAATTTGAAAGAAACGAAGGGGCAGTGAAAATTTCTCTTCCAGTCTTGTCCCCTAGACAAGACTGTTTTCCCTCCTTAGAGGTAACTTCCGCTAACAGATTTCCTGTATTCTTCCAGAAATGTTTAATGCACTGCCATATCTACACTTGTGTGTACAGAAATGGTTATGCACACTGTTCTACACCTTGATTTCTTCATAGCACGTTTTGTCAATGGGTCATTCCAGTACCGTTGCCTTATTTTATATTATTATTATAAAACTATATTGTAAAAACTATAGACAAGACTACAAGGGGACATAAAGATGTTTTCTCATGCAAAGGAAATAAGATAATGGCCACCAGGAAGAAAAGAGCATTGAGGTGTCTGAGTATAGAGTATTGAAGACAATAACTAAGGAATGTATCTGGGAAGATTTGTCTGAAGACATCGTTGGATTCTAAGCATGCCAGTGTAATGTGACAGAGCCCCTGAAAAGTTGCTGAAGCCTTTGCCAATAGAGGGGTGCAAAAGTGGCTAAGACTGAGCTGGCAGACATAAAGGAGACGCCACGGCCCTTACTAGAGTCCATGGCAATAATCATGGCAATAGATCCAGTTTATGAAGTCCAGAGGCCAAACAAGGAATTACGCCTTTGTGGATGCTGGCATATTGGCCAAAATGTCAAGGGTCAAGCAATAACTCAATGGCGACAAGGGAGCAGAGAGAAGAGTACAGAAACCCACACTCATCCATTGATGCCAGGTATATAAGTCTCCCAGGAACCTGGAGAAGAGTAGAAGGGACAGAGAATCCTTTTAAGCTAAGGGGAAGAATCTTGGTTTAAAGCCTAAATCGATTCGATTTTACTTTAGAAGTAACCAAGCAACTACCAGTTGGTAAGATTAATTGTTCCTTTGTCTGTGGAAATAATGGTGGTGGGTGGTACCAGGAAAAGGAGTTTGTGAGAAAAGTCAATTTTAGATATAGGCAAACTATATTTTACACACTTGAGATAAGCAACTATAACATTTAAATCTATATAGCCAGCTTATAGGCCTGTTACAAAAATTCAATGAAATGGTTGTAAAAAATGTACAAATAATAAAGGGTGTGATTTTCTGGTTATGATCTGTGACAGTAACTTTCCTTTAACTTCTTCCGAAGTTCTAGGGACCTTTAATACCATCCCATAATGCCAGATTTTGTATACATATTCACTTCCAAAGAGTATTAGCTTTAGAGTCAATGAATCCTGCTTTGTGGCCCACTGGGCTGTATAAATTTGAGGAAATAGCTTAACTTCTCTGAGTCTTGGAATTTTAGGTATAAAACAGAATGACAGCATAGAAAATATAGTCAATAATATTGTATTAACATTGTATGATGAGTGCTCAGTAATGTACAGAATTGCCAAATCAATACATTGTATACCTGAAACTAAAATAACATTATATGTTAATTATACTTCAATTAAAAAATATATCCCTTCTCAATATTCTCAATATAAACCCATCCAATAACCAATATGTATTTTCAAAAAAATGTGTGATAATAAAAAATTATTTCATACAGGTATGTATCAAGTACAACACATTGTTTGGCCAATGGTTGGTGGACCTACTATTTTCTCTAAAGCACAGAGAAAACATAAAAAACATAAAACACAGTTTTATGTTGCCCAGTTTTTGATTTGAAAAGTTTGACCATGTTGTATGTCCTTACCATACAAGACTGAGCTCTATAAAGTAAGGCTCCTTGTTATTGTTTTCAGGCTGATGGAGTAATAAACATCCCCATATACCATTAAGGAAGCATGTCTCTGTCATAATAAAAGCATTCAAATATAAAATATAAACATAAATAGCAATCTTCTTAAATCTTACCCTGAGACTGAGCATAGGAATTAGTTATAATTATCTCCCATTTCCTCTAAATAGAAATTGTCTTTTTAAAAAAAAGGTACTTACCTCAAATCTAACAACCATTAAAAAGAAATTACTCAGTGGATAATAAAATCCACAATCAATAATGATTGCTGATTAAAAAGGTAGATTAGACATACACATTTAACTACATTCATTTTCAAACCATACTAAAATACAGTATTAAAATTTTTGTTAAAAAGCATAAATGAAGGAAGAAAAAGAGAGTGAGCAGTGAATGAATTAATGATGGTAACCAAAATTTGGAAGCTAGAAGACAGAAGTATGATAGCTAACTGATAGCAGATTCAAACAAGCTGAATCCTAAGCCAGCAGTAGGTAAAGCTGGGAAGCAATTTTACTTGCAGTAGTTTCCAAAATACTTGGGAATTGGTGACA
This sequence comes from Lontra canadensis, assembly GCF_010015895.1. Taxonomy (NCBI): domain Eukaryota; kingdom Metazoa; phylum Chordata; class Mammalia; order Carnivora; family Mustelidae; genus Lontra; species Lontra canadensis. Next base: position 11,978,123 of record NW_022631005.1, read on the forward strand.
CCTAAATTTCTAGAAGCAGGTTAAGTAACAGTAAGCCTGGTTAGAAACCAATGTAAGAATCAATCTCTTGCATTCATTTTCTACCATTCACAGCTAGAAAAGTCCTCCTCCCTCTCTTATCTTGGCATAAGACTAAATGTTTATTCTTTGGAGTGTGTAAAACAGAAGATTCCCCAACTAGCAAATTTTGAAGAATTCTGGAGGGAAGATTATTCTACTGAAAATAGAACTGAATGAAGTTTTATATGACAAATATTAAGACTCCCAAGTCCTCTACTACTGGGTTTGCAGAATGCTAGTAGCCCGTCATAAACTTCTAAGCAGGAGAGTAGAAGATTCTTCTTTGGTGACTATTACTGGAATCAAAACAAAACAAAACAAAACAAAACAAAACAAAACAGGTGTTCAATGAAATGATACTGGGGGCTCCTGAACAAAATAGCATGTTCAGGTCTAGGGAATTCACAGCCATTAAGCTCCAGTTATGTGTTATCCTGGCATTCCCCCTTTCTCACTATCTGAAATCTGAACTGACAGCCAATGACCACTAGACATCTGGGGAAAGCCCCTAAAAGGAAAGATGGAACCTGAAACAAACAAATGAACAAACAAAATAAGCAAACAAACAGAAAATAGAACTGTTCAGGAAAAGAGAATTTCAAAAAAATTACTTTTTTAAAAAATATTTTATTTATTCATTCATTTGAGAGAGAGAGAGACAGAGAGAGCACAAGCGAGGGGAGAAGCAGGCTCCCTGCTAACATGGGACCCCGATGTGGGGTTTGATCCCAGGACCTGGAGATCATGACCTGAGCTGAAGGCAGATGCTTAAGCCTTTCAAAAAATTATCTTTAAAGAGATAAGAGAAGAACTGCATCCATGAAACAAAAACAGATTGTTTAAAAAAAGAAAGAAAGAAAAAACACTCAGGAGACAAGAAAAGTGCCGCTGGGAAACAAAATTATGATAGAAATGGAAGGTTGGAGGATCTCCCAGCAAATGGAGAGATTGACGGAAAGAATATAGGAGAGAGGGGCGCCTGGGTGGCTCAGTGGGTTGAAGCCTCTGCCTTTGGCTCAGGTCATGATCCCAGGGTCCTGGGATAGAGCCCCGCATCAGGCTCTCTGCTCAGCAGGGAGCCTGCTTCCTCTCCCTCTGTCTGCCTCTCTGCCTACTTGTGATCTCTCTCTGTCAAATAAATAAATAAATAAATAATCTTAAAAAAAAAAAAAGGATATAGGAGAGAAGGGTTAAGAAAATTAGAAGACCAATCTAGAAGGTTCAACATCCAAATAACAGATAAAGAGAAAAGAAAACAGAGAAAAAATTATCTAAGAAATAACTCATGAAAAATTTTCTGAATTAAAGAATAACAATTTCTAGATTAAAAGGGCTCACTGGGCGCTTAGCCAAATTAATGAAAATAGATTCTCTACAGGGCACATAACAAAATTTCAGAACTTCGTGACAAACAAAATTGTAAAAGCTTCCAGAAAGGAAAAATATATAAGAAAGAAAGTAGAATGTCTTTCAGATTTTCAACACTGGAAACTAAAAAACAATGGAGACAGATCATAAAAACTTTGAAAGAAAATAAATTTCACCAGAGTTCTGTATTTAGCCATAATATCAATCAAATATCAGTAAAGCTGAAAGATATTTTCAGAGAGACATGATCAAAGCTATTGGTAGATGTGCTCCATCTAAATGAGAGGAAATGAAGACGGAAAAGACATTAAAAACAAGAGTTTCAACTCAAAACAGGAATAAAAGAAGCCCCAAGGTGATAATGAAAAGTAATTAGTGCTGTATGGGACAGAGGTTGCAACTGAATCAGAAACAAGTACATTGAACCAAGCAAATGAAAAAACAAGATAATTATTAATTTTAGGGAAAACAAAGAACTAGAAACATGATGTGGTTCAGTCATAAATTAATTTATAAAAAACAATTTTTTAATTTTATAAATAAATTTTATATTAACTTAATTATTAAGTTACAAAATGTGCTTAATTAAAAGTTAAACATCAAAAACATGATATAACTATATTGAGAAGATGATGTATTTGGATTTAATTCAATAGCTTCCATAGTGAGAAATTAATAGATTACATGCAAAGCTGAAAAAAATCAAGAAGTAGAAAGAATCATATTATTTAGAGATATTCTTTTTCATAAATATAAAAAGAAACAGCTAAAAATGAACTGAAAATGATAGCTTCTGAGAATTAGAAAAATGGTGGAAGGTTTGCAGAACAGGGGACTGCTGCTGGGTTTTTTTTAAGTCTCATAGTGTGGCTTGATTTTTTAAACCATGTCCATGTGTAACTTTGATATATACAAAACCAACCAAAAAAACAGCATAAGATTGCCATTAACAATAATCTGTGGAAACTTAGCAGGCATTTACAAATTCTTAAGTGTCACTGTAGATGAACTGTTTTATTATATAGCCTTACAGGATAAGTTTCTGGAAAAAAAAAATGTTGAGGCAGACAAACATCTGCTTTGGCAGTCAGCCCATGGCAGGCATCTAAACATTACTACTTTAGTTGGTAACAATGAAAAACAAAAATGGTCACTGTACAGGGTCCTAGACTTTCTAGGTTCTACCTCTTTTTTAGTTATATAATCTTGGACAAGATATTAAACCTCTTTTTGCTTAAGATTTCTTAAGTGTAAAATCCTTACTTCACAATAATGTTGAGTGTTAATTGACACAGTAACAGTGCTTAGTACAGTGCCTGAGACATAATGAACAGTTAATAAATATTTGCTATTTTAATTTTAATTCCAAATTCCCAACTCTGTTGTAAGGATTACATCCACTGTACCTCCTTCCACTCCCTTCCATGAACTTTGGAACAATTTATGTTCCGTGTACGTCTTTTTCATCTACCCCACAGAGATCAGACTCAATCATTACCCTAAAATCGATCATGTCTGGTCTACTTTGAAACAAAGACTAGAAGTAAGTGTGATACCTGGAACCACATCTTTTCTTATCCAAACTGCTTTCCCTTTGTTTTATAGCAGCCAGGAGCAGGATTTGTAACCAGAAGACCTAAATTTGGGTAAGTCTTTCAGAAAATATTTTCAGAGTATTGCTTTTCTCACCTGTAAAGTAGACATGAAAATACCTGCTGGAAAGGACATTTGATGTTTGCCTCCCTACCATGCTTCCATGCTTTCCTTCTACTTCCGGTAACCGCATCCTGATTTTTCTTTGGAAAACTCACCCATTTCCCAGCTCTGGAGTAGGGTTTAAGTGGACAAGCACGTCAGCATATTACCCTATCCCCTGTCCACAGTTACATGTTCAAGGATGAGCACTTAACCAAATGAGGACCAGTGACACTTAAAACTCTCAGTGTCACCAAGCGTGGAGCTGACAGTTGAGCCGATTCAGCTCCAAATTAGCCCAGCTGAAAGACCATTCCATGCTATGAGCCAAAATATCCTGTTGTAGTCCAAGCCTGTGTGTGTGTGTGTGTGGTGGGAGGGGGTACGCAGAGAGGGAGAATGTTCTTCATTGCAACCAAATGAGTCTTGACTCCTGCCTACCTTATAAGTATTATCTCCACTATTTCTAGGATCAACTGAGATGATAAATAAATTTAAAAATTTGGTAAACATAAAGCTATATGTAAATGTTAGCTGTTATTACCACAGTTTTTAATAACTTAAGCCCAACTTCTTCACAAAGCAAACTATGTCTTACAACTGACATGCAAAAGATTTTCACAAAAATCAAAGTACCCTATTTAAGGTCTGGATGTGTTGGATATTATTTGGGAATATATATTGTGTATAAAAACATAAGAATATGCAGTTCTTCAAATCATTCCAGGTCATGCATGTGACAGCAGCTCAGATCACTTCCTTGTTCATCAAACTTAAAAGGTTAGGCTAGTAAACCCTAAATCTCTATTTTACCCTTTCATATTTATGGCTGTATTCTCCATAAACCTGTGTGAATCTCCCTGAAAATATGTATTCTGTAGTAGTTTCTTAAAACTGAATTTTATCTGGTAATTAGTCAAGTCTGGAGTACTTTTAATTGTTCTATTATTTATTAAAAAACACTAAAAGGAAATTGAAAAATGGTACCTACTTCCTATAAAAGCTGATTTTATAAACCTATAAAATAAACTACTTTGAAGTCAGAGTAAAAACTGGAAGTAAATGGATATTTCAAATGAGCTCAAAGGCTTTAAAAAGGCACTTGTTTTCTTAAATAGCTCTATCTCTTCATGTCTATAGGATTAATTTAACTGGCAATTCTTTTCTTTCTGGCTAACACAAAAGTAAACTTTAGTTCAATTCCTGTTTCATTTCTCAGAAACTGAGTAAGTGCTGTTGAAATATATGCCATTTTAAAATATTTGCTCCATCTGATATGTCCTTGGTCTTATTTCCAGATTAGGGTCCTTTAGGTAAAGGATAGCTAATCAAGTAATGAGGGTGACTTTTGGTCTCACCCTACATTATCATTACCTGATGACAACAATGAATATAATTATGAGAAAATCATGAGCATGAATGTATATATTTTCTTATGAAGAAAAATATCTAATAAAAATGAAAAAACTGAGCTATAACCACAATTTTTACAGAATTAAAATGATGAGATAAGAATGATATTCTCTAGTTAAATATAAGCTATAATATCAGTGCCGCTGGTGAAAGTTTCATACCAATTCAAAATGTTATTAGACTGATTACTAGTCAGAAAATAATAAAATGCTTAAATTCCAGTTCAGTTAAACCAACAATCTTCTTAATAAACCAGAGTTACAAACTGAGCCTATGAAGAGTCTGGTATTTTAATAAATATGCTTTAAATCAGTTTTGTCTTTCAAATGTCTATTTTGGGAAGTTATAAGGCAATCCCAGAAATTCTGGAATTGTTTGAAGTATTTTTGAAATTTCTGTTTTGTAAATGCCTTTACAATTAGCTTTTGCACCACACAAGATCTCTTGTTTTTGACCCAAAAGGCATACATAACTTTTGACCCACTAAACATAGCTGGAGATGACATTTAGTTGATTTCAGAATTCAGAGGAAACTAGTGTGTATATTCAAAATAGTGGTCACAGAACAAAAGCAATTCCATAAATATTTTGTGCAAAGGTAGTGCCCATGGAATAAGTCTATGGTTTCAAAAGTTCTGTGGAGAAAAGTCAAATAATAATCTAGATTTAAAAATTTTGTGTTTGTCACCTTCCCTACAATTATATCTTAAGTTAGGAATAAAATAGTCTGATTATGCAGGCACAATAAATCATAGACTGTGCAATAACTTTTTTTTTTTAATGAGCAACTCAAGGAAATTAATTCAATTTAACAAACATTAATTGAGTGTATCCTATGTATCTGTAGAATTGCCAAGTATAATAGGAAATAAATAAATAACAAAGCACCTATGAGGTACTAGAAGAGGAAATCATGTGCAATAACCACTACAACAACTACTTAACTTAATTCTAGAGTAGACTATTATAAATGAAGTTAAAATCTTAGTTGTGTAAGTTAATTTACAAATGCAAATGTTTTCTTATGTTGACCTTATTCCCACTACCACTGTGTACCTTTATAAATACTTATCACATTAAATTGTATAAATTTATTTATTTATTGCCCCATCAGCTAGCCTATGAGCTCTGTTAAAGACTAGAAGTCATAGCACGATGTTTAATACAACAAACATGCGCAACAACTGTATGAATCATAAGGCAGGAAGTTAAATGTATTATCACTGAAAGAAATGCAAAATGGTGTGAGAAAACCAAACAAGTAATGGTTCAATTTTCACTGAAGAGTTTGGGGAAACCTTCCAAAGAAAGAAGCATTTAGAGATCTCAGTACAGAGAAATATAAGAAGAGAGGATTATAGATAGATGGAAGAAGAAAGGTTTGCAAAAGCATGAAAGTAAAGAAAGTACTGCAGATGCTTTAAAACTTTTCATAATCTAGTATCAGTGGAATTCTAAGCCTTTGTGGTTGAATAATAGATGTAATAGAGGTATAAAGAGGAATAGTGGGAGAAACACTGAGACAAGTCAGTAGCAATCTGAGTTGGTTTGTTTTCCCATACCTGTACAACTTTGGGGCTAATGCAGGTGCCATGAAAGTGGCCTTTGGGAATCTACCACATGACTGAACACAATTCAGCTGTCTAAACTGTTTTAGAATAATGTATGACACTGTTTACCAAATGGTATTTCATGGAATGATACAGTCAGAAAAACGTAATGCATGCTTGCAGAGCCCAGTTCAATCTTGTGTATTTTCCCAAATAATCTGACCATGGAATCTTTTTGAAATTCCTATTAACATCTTACTTTGAAAAATATTATTATAATTTCCTTATGTTTAATATGTATGATATCACAATACTTGAACTCAAAATTTGAGTCATCAGATGGGTCTGTTTCAAGCCTTTTGATGCTGTATTACTATTGGGAACAACTCCTAAATATCCACTAATTTGATAGCAACAGAGAATACGAGATAGGGTCATAATAAATTAGACAGATTACCAACATAAGTTTAGTTTTGTCTTATATACCCAAACCTACCTGAAACATTTAACAGTTCATGATAGATTGATCAAGATTACAGTGAAACTCAGTGAAATAAACATAAGGTTTGACTCAGATATAATACCTTAAAAATATCAAGAAACCAGAACCAAAGGAATAGCTGAATAAATTTTGGTACATCCATACTATACAATATATCACAGTGATTTAAAAAATTAGAGCTATTTCTACAAAGCAGTGTAGAATGAAAAATGTGAAATGTTGGGCCATTCATGTGTGTGTGAGAGATTCCTTTTTTTTTTTTTTTTAAAGATTTTATTTATTTGACAGATGGAGATCACAAGTAGGCAGAGAAGCAGGCAGAGAGAGAGGGGGAAGCAGGCTCCCTGCTGAGCAGAGAGTCTGATGCGGGGCTCGATCCCAGAACCCTGGGATCATGACCTGAGCTGAAGGCAGAGGCTTTAACCCACTGAGCCACCCAGGCACTCCAAGATTCCATTTTTTAAAGCAATGAGCAAAATTCCTGTCTCTCTATGTCTGTATCCATTGAATACAGGAAAGATATAGAGTGGGTTAAGTTAAAAAAGGACTTCATAAAGACATGATCATAATTTTACATAGATATAAAATAAAAGATCTAAGAAAATGAAGAATATTAAAACTACAGAATTTACATCAAAGTTTATTATGACCAGTATAATAAATTACCACCTGTTTGAATTCTTTGCTGGTTGCCCATTAATTACAGTGGGAGCTGGGGTGGGTGAGATGTCCATTTTTTAGCACGTGTTATATATCCCTTCATGATCTGGTCCCTACTCTTTTTATATTACCAGTGTATAGCCTACCTTCCAGTTATTTGAAACAATCTCCCATTTACTGGAATACCCTATGCTATTTCATATTCCTGTGCCTGTGTCCTTTTCTCACTTTTTTGCCTGTTATGTGTAAGACCTAGTCATACAAATATAAAAAAACATAACATATTATATAATAAGCACTAAGTAAGTGTTATAGGAATTCAGAATCCTGCATGGGATAGTTAGGAAAAGCTATCTGAATTAGGTCTTGAAGGATTAGCACTTAAATAGAAACAGGTTGAGAAGGTATTCCAAGCAGGGAGAAAGGACAAAAGCCAAAATATATAGGTGGTATACAGTACAAGCCATCTTCAGGAGACAGTGCCTGGTACATAGTGAGTATGTGGTAAATAACTGGATGATTAGGTGTGTGGGTTTATCAGAGGATTAATGTAGGGAAATAGCAAGTTATAAGATGGGAAGGTTGGGATGGGACCAGATAATTGGGTCTTAAATATGTAGCAAAGACACCCCAAATATATCCTGTACACTCAGGCTCTTCAAACAGGAGTACATATAATTCATGTGACACTAGAATGACCATGGTACACATGAAGCATCTCTCTGACTCATCAATTTTCTTTGAAAATTTAGAATTAAGTTATTATATGATATCTAATTTTAAGCATTATTTTTATATTAAAAGCAGACATATTATATGGTATCTAATTTTAAACATTATTTTTATATTAAAACCAACAGATGTATACAGATATAAAATTTGGGTGAATTTTTAAGATAAAACAGAAAACTTCAAAGAAATGTTGAGCTTGTGGTAAAGAGCTTTCAGGTTATGCTACCAGATCCTGGTGCACACCTCTTTACATCCTTTCCTGGCAGTGGAAATACGGAGTCATGAAAGGGATTTGAGCAAGGTAGTGAAACGATTAAAGTGATGATTTATTTATATTAATCTAGCAGTGGGATGCTGACTGGCCCAGAATGGGGAGAAGATTAGAAATCTGTAACCTAGCTAGAGAACTACTGCAACAGTCTGGAAGGGTAGCTATTGGAATGGAAAGAAGCATGACAGCCTCCGTTGAAGAACTTAGTATTTCAACCAGTATTGCAACTAGTGCCGGTGTTAAAATTGATTCAGTGATGCTGGACCTTTTTCATATTGAGAGGCAGTTTATTATTGGGTAAGTAGTAACTCTGGTGCCAGAATGCTTGAATTTAAATTTTGGCTCAGGCACTTACTTGCTGTGTGACTTAATACAAATTGTTTAATTGTTCTGTATCTCTACTTCCTCATTTGTGTAATGGGGATAATGACACTTACTATTAGCTACTTCACTCGATTGCTGTGAGGTTGAAATGACTTAATATATGTAAAGCATTTAAAATAATGCCTGGCACAGTAAACGCTATTTAAGTATTATCTGCTATAATTACTATTATTATTTTAAAAATTATTTATAGTGACCTCCATCTTTCCTGAGACCCTAAGATTTTAGGAATTAGGGAAAGCTATTTGGTATAAGTATATATTATCTAATTCTGTGATGATTCTGGAAAAGCCCTGAATTCTAGAATCTCCACCAAGAGGGCATTAAAAAATTATAGGCTTGGTCAGTTCACCAGTATATATGTACCCTATTGTCACTTCTTTACAATTAAAAGGTCTCTTTTGAATTTGATAACCTGTTTTTAAAATGTCCATAACAAGTGTTTCTGGCACCTAATAAGATTACATTTATTTGAAAAAGTAAATATTTTGTTAAAATTAATTGCTGATATAAAAAAATGGAGAAAAAAATGCATTCATATCTATTCAGAATGAGCAAACTCATGGTAGCCTGTTTGTTATGGTATGGCACAGTGCATTGATAGGCTTTATTATGTTGAACCAAATGAAATTGCCCATATTCAGTCATTTTTAACTAGCAGAAATGTCAATTTCAAATGGCTTAACTTACTATTTCCTTAAATATACCTTGGACAAAGAATGTATACTTTCATTTTTCTTAATCAAATTCTATACTCTTGTTTGTTAGTTAAAATAACCAATAAATAATGTGGACAAATAAGATCCACAGACCATTCATATAAATTAACAGACTGGAATTTGGAAAACTCTTGTTCTTGCCTTGAACCTCTTTCTGCGCTTGCCCCTGCTGTGCTGTCATGGTAAGCAGGCTGGTCCCACAGGTGGCCTTACAGTCTTGTCTCTACCAACTGTGCATATATTAGCCACCAAAAGCCTCGCCTTTGGGGTTTTGCTTTTTTAAGTATGCTTAGAAAGATTTTCTGGACTTCAGAAATTAAAGGCCTTTGACTATATTAATGAAAGAAAAACCAAATTGTTTGATTTACCACTGAATTCCTTTTGTAATGATTTGGGGGATTTACTAAAATCCAGAAGGTCGTACTTATAAAAATCAGTAGCAGCTCTAATTATTTGGCTGGGCATCTGCAATCTGGCCATTTGCAATCATCATTTGACTCTCTGAGACCATATAAAAATATAAACAGTATTTTCAAACTGAACTTTTATTTTGAATAGCTCTTGAAGTAAAGACATTTATGTGTGTGTGTGTGTGTGTGTGCGCGCGCGCGTGCGTGTGTGTATACGTACTATATAAAATAATATAATATAGAGATACATTATTAGCATACGTTTTGGTATGGTATATCCTTTTTTGGTTTGCAGTTTTAATTTTAAAAGAGTAAGAATAAGATGAAAGCTACCCAATTCTTCAAAAAAAGCAAACAAACAAACCTAGAACGGCTTAAATACCTGGATATCAAAAGAATCCAAACCGAGTTATAGATCTACGTGAAATTAAATGGACTTGATAAAAATGAGTCTCTTCATTTGCAGCTGTTACTAATAATAGTAAAATACATGGAAAAAATATTGCCCTAGTCTTGTTCTACATCTTAGCTTCAAAGGTTAAAGGTTAAAGGACTGAAAGATGAGAGAGGAGAGGTCTTCACCTTGGATTGCCCTAAAAGGAAAAATGTAGGATGATAGCCAAAAGGCAGTGATGAGCTTGGAACAATATAGACCTCTAAATATTATGAGCAAAACTCAAATCCAAGTAAAATCACCAGCATTTCCCCACCTCCAATTTATTATTCATGACACAGAGGAGGTTTTTTCAAAATACAAATCTGAGCATAACATCTACCATTTTAAAAACCTTAATAGATTTACAGCGTTACTGAACCTAATAAGAAGTAAAAATGTCTACATATGGTCTTGTAGAGCTACTGTGATCCAGTTACTTAACTCCTCTTACAGCTTTCTATTCATTGACACCTCTCACCAATTAGTCTAATTTATCATTTAGGCAGAAGTTCCCTTTGGGTCCTGGTATTCTCTATATTGCTTCCAGCCACATGGCTTCCTGCTAGGAGTTCTGCCTAGAATGTTCTTTCCTTCCCTTTTGATAGTTAGTCCATATTCTACTGGCAATTAACAATAAAACAGTATGATATATTCCCATTTGGCCTGTGAATGAAGTGCTGCGGGGGCTATAGAGAGGTGATTATTTTATTAGGTATCTCTATATCTTAGTTACCAGTGATAGAAACCAACTTGATGCAATTTCAGCAGAAAGTAAATTTATTAATAGGAAGGACCTCACAGAATTCTCTAGGAAGCTGGAGAATTAGCTTTGGAGGCTACCAGGCCAGGAAAAGGGGTCCCAGCGTACAATGCTGCTGTTTAGAAGCTGCAAGCTAGATGCTGCCTCTAGAATAGCTTTTTTGTTGTATCTGGAAACTGGAAGCAGCAGCCCATTGCTACATGTTTACCTTCTCTAAAAATGGAGTCTATGGCCCATTTTCTCATGGCTCTAGTTTTTGCCTCAGAGACTGTGGAGTATATGCCTGAACAGTCGGAGTCTTGCTTACAAACTCATGCTCAAAAGTAAGTAGTTGATATTTTGAGCCTCTCAGGTAGGAACTATCTTTAATTTAGAAGCTAAGGGACCCCCTAAACAAAGAAAGAGGACTCTGATACTAATTCACCAAGAACAACAACAAATATCCACTAGATTAAAAATAGAGATAAAAATGAGGAAAATTTTTTGGGAAAGTAGTATTTTAGTTAGGTCTCTCACTCTCTTAGTCTCTCTTTCTTTTTTGGCTTTTGTTGAGGAAGATTTTGTCAGACAAAGAGAGAGCACGTGATTGGGAGGACACTGCAAGGAAAGAAAAGACAATAGCAATGGTTCTTAAGTAGCTTTAGAATCAACTGAGAAGCCTTTAAATAAATCAACATAAAAATTCTGAGTCAGTAGGAGTGGACTGAGGCTCTGGTTCCTCACAAAATTATCAGAAGATTGTTTCAATCACTTGGCTAAGCATTTCTGATATCAAAAGCATGGACATGTGAAATAAATGGTGTGTTTTGAGAAAGTAGTAAGTTGTTGGTGCAGTATGAGTGGAACACGGGCAGAAGATCAGATGTGAGGCAAGAAAGGTAAACTGTGGCCAAACAGGGAAGGTTATGAAGTTTATCACACAGGCCGGCCATCAGACGTTTGGGAAATTAGGAATGATACAACATAGAAACCTATTAATCTTCCATGTGGGAGAAGTAAAATAAAACAAATACTTCAGTAAATAATGGGATATGACTGTGCATCAGTTATAAAACAGAAGAGAAAAATATCCCTAAGAAAATGGAATAAAACTGGGATTTTACAGGGGCATCTGGGTGGCACAATCAATTGAGTGTCTGACTCTTGGTTTCAGCTCAGGTTGTGATCTCAGGATCATGAGATGGAACCCTGCATCAGAGTATAGAGTCTGCTTGAGATTCTCTCCCCTTCTCCCTCTGGTTCTCCCCCCATGCTCTCTCTCTCTAAAATAAACAAAATCTTTTTTTAAAACCCTGAAATTTTATATATCTTATATGTAGGTGTCTGAAAGTTCAGTCAGACAATAGAACCAGATGTTCTTTCAGTTTTTGTGGGTGAATGAAAGTAGATGATTAGTCAATGTAGATTAGAAAGGGGGAAGCAAGAACTCTTAAAAATTCTTTAACTTTTTGGAGTTAAGCTCTTAAAATTAAGAACTCTTAAAATTCTGAACTTTAAACAAAACTTTTTAAACAGAGGACAAAGATCACCTTTTGCCAGGGAAGCTCTGGGAAGAGAATGGTTGCTGTAGAAGGAAGGAGAACCCAGCCTGTACTAATGTAGTTTGGATTAACTGAGGGATAGTCTTCTTTCAGAGAAAGAGAAAGTTTCCCTATTCCTGCTTTGTCACACTGGTATGGATGGGGGCGATAACATGATAAAAACCGAGACTGCCTATGATCCAGAATTAGTTATTCCTTTTCCTAGATGACCTACAGGGTATCATCTGTATAAACAGATGATCTTAAGTTAGGTTGCACCTATTCACACATGTTGACATTAAGTCTAAACATGTATTACTGACATTTGGGCATGTTGTAATTCATTGCCCTTAGCGTACAAAGTGGTTTGTGGCATGATGATGCTGATTTCTAGAGCTAAACCAATAGATTAATAAATGATAAATCACATGGAAACAAAGATCCTTCTGAGAAGAACAGAAATGTTGATGGGATACCATCCAAAAGGTAATGGCCCAGATCCACTTCTGGAATGGATGAGTAAGGAGCGTACCAGAGAAACAGTCAAAGCTGGAAAAATTGTAAAAGCACTAACATTTAAAATTTATAGAAACTGTTTTAAGGTCAAAAAGCAAATGAACAACCTTTTTTGCAACTGTAATTAGCTCTTACTTACAGAGCAGAGGTTTTACTCCAGGTGAGGAAGGCTGAGAACAAATGGCCTCAATCACCCTTGCCCCAGCTCAGTTTTAGGGCAGAAGTTCCACACCAGCAGGGGCAAGCCAAGAAGATCAGAGGCGACTGTTCCACCAACTGTCCCATTCATAAAATGGGTGTCACCCCAAGAAAAGTGGGCCACTGCCCTTGTCCTTAGCTTCAGAACAGTGGCTCAGAGATTTTGCCTAGGCATAGATGCAGGCCATAAAAACGGAGTTTTAAAGCTCTCTCCAAAATAAGTAATTTTATTTAGAACTGAGTGTAGAAAAGTTCAAGATTAAGGGTGACACAAGTAAGAAAGTATGAGAAGGCTAGTAACTCTCCACGAGAAACAAGATAAATGGCAGGCCACATCAGTACAGAATTATAAATGAATTATAAATCAGTTACCAAACCAAACAAAAAAATACCTCAGGAAAATGGGATTTTTACCAGAGAGAACCAAGGAAAGAGACAGAAAGAAGAGTCCTTCTGTGGTAGGAACAAACAAAAAGAAAGGCCTCAAAACCTACTCTAGCAAAGAGGCCAGAATTTAATTGGATCAGACTATAGAGTAATTTGTGTCCTTAAGCCTTGTCAAAAACAACAAAGTATTCCACTGGCAATCAGTGAAGCTCAACAGATGTGTGAGATACCAACAGAGGCAGACAGCATAATAATGATCAAGAAATTAAAAAAGAGCTATGTTATAAATACTGTTATTACATGGTGACCATGTGCATGGGCAAACCCAAACCATTTCAGGAGTATTATCAGAAGCCTGACACAATGGGGGAAATAGACCTCACTAAAATAGTCTAGCTAAGTAATTAAACAAATAAATAAGCAAACAACAACAAAAAAGTCGTGGAAGAGAGGCTCAGTATCTAGAGTTGAAAGGCTATTGAAAATGTCAAGTTTCCAACAGCAAAATATTATAAGACATGCAAAAAACATTAAAGTATGACCTAAACACAGGGAAAAAAGTGAGTAGAAACTAATTTGTGGGAGAGCATTTCTCAACTCATTTTGAACCTATTATTACTCTGATACAAAAATTATACAAAGACATCACAAGAAAAGAAAACTACAGATCAATCTCTCTGAAGAATATAGACACAAACATCTTAAATTAAGTGGCAGGAAACCAAATCTGGCAACATATAAAAAGTATCATATACCATGACTATATGGAACTTATTCCAGGAATGTAAGGTTGGTTTAACATCCAAAATGAATTAATTTAATACACTATATCAATAGAATAAAGAAAAATCACGTTATTATCTCAACAGAACAAATAAAATAATAAATAAATAAATAAATAAATAAATAAATAAAATGCAACACCTCTTGATGATAAAAATATCTACAAATTAGGGGGGCCTAGGTGGCTCAGTTGGGTAAGCGTCTACCATCAGCTTAGGTCATGATTTTGGGGTCCTGGGATCAAGCCCTGTGTAGGGCTCCCTGCTCAGTGGGGATCCTGCTTCTCCCTTTTCCCATTATACCCCCCATACTCTCTCTTGCTTGCTCTCTCTCTTTCAAATACATAAATAAATAAAATCTTTAAAAAATCCTCTACAAATTAGAATTAGAGAAGGGAACTTCCTCAAAGAATAAAAACCATCTTTTAACAATCCACAGCTCATATCATAATTAACAGGGTAAGAATGAGTGTTTTTTGGGGGTGCCTGGGTGGCTCACTGGGTTGAAGACTCTGCCTTCGGCTTGGGTCATGATCTCAGGGTTCTGGGATTGAGCCCCACATCAGGTTCTCTGCTCAGCAGGAAGCCTTCTTGTGATCTCTGTCAGATAAATAAATAAGATCTTAAAAAAAAAAAAAGAATGAGTGCTTTCTTCCTAGATTGGGAAAAAGACAAAGGATATCCACTCTTAACACTTCTATTCAACATTATACTGGAGGTTCTAGCCGGGGAAACTAGGCAAGAAAATGAAATATGAGGGACCTAGATCAGGCATAAGTAAAACTATCTCTATTTCAGATGATATGGCCTTCTTTGTAGGAAATTCAAAGGAATTCTCTAAGAAACTATAAAAATTTATAAATGAGTTCAGCAAAGTTGCAAGACAAGATCAATATAAAAAATCAGTCACTTTCTCTATACTGACAATGAACAATATGAAATGACATTAAGAAACAATTCCAAACTAATGAT